>NW_024544774.1:2500-1202500 GCF_018167655.1 Microtus oregoni
TAACCCTAACCCTAACCCTAACCCTAACCCTAACCCTAACCCTAACCCTAACCCTAACCCTAACCCTAACCCTAACCCTAACCCTAACCCTAACCCTAACCCTAACCCTAACCCTAACCCTAACCCTAACCCTAACCCTAACCCTAACCCTAACCCTAACCCTAACCCTAACCCTAACCCTAACCCTAACCCTAACCCTAACCCTAACCCTAACCCTAACCCTAACCCTAACCCTAACCCTAACCCTAACCCTAACCCTAACCCTAACCCTAACCCTAACCCTAACCCTAACCCTAACCCTAACCCTAACCCTAACCCTAACCCTAACCCTAACCCTAACCCTAACCCTAACCCTAACCCTAACCCTAACCCTAACCCTAACCCTAACCCTAACCCTAACCCTAACCCTAACCCTAACCCTAACCCTAACCCTAACCCTAACCCTAACCCTAACCCTAACCCTAACCCTAACCCTAACCCTAACCCTAACCCTAACCCTAACCCTAACCCTAACCCTAACCCTAACCCTAACCCTAACCCTAACCCTAACCCTAACCCTAACCCTAACCCTAACCCTAACCCTAACCCTAACCCTAACCCTAACCCTAACCCTAACCCTAACCCTAACCCTAACCCTAACCCTAACCCTAACCCTAACCCTAACCCTAACCCTAACCCTAACCCTAACCCTAACCCTAACCCTAACCCTAACCCTAACCCTAACCCTAACCCTAACCCTAACCCTAACCCTAACCCTAACCCTAACCCTAACCCTAACCCTAACCCTAACCCTAACCCTAACCCTAACCCTAACCCTAACCCTAACCCTAACCCTAACCCTAACCCTAACCCTAACCCTAACCCTAACCCTAACCCTAACCCTAACCCTAACCCTAACCCTAACCCTAACCCTAACCCTAACCCTAACCCTAACCCTAACCCTAACCCTAACCTAACCCTAACCCTAACCCTAACCCTAACCCTAACCCTAACCCTAACCCTAACCCTAACCCTAACCCTAACCCTAACCCTAACCCTAACCCTAACCCTAACCCTAACCCTAACCCTAACCCTAACCCTAACCCTAACCCTAACCCTAACCCTAACCCTAACCCTAACCCTAACCCTAACCCTAACCCTAACCCTAACCCTAACCCTAACCCTAACCCTAACCCTAACCCTAACCCTAACCCTAACCCTAACCCTAACCCTAACCCTAACCCTAACCCTAACCCTAACCCTAACCCTAACCCTAACCCTAACCCTAACCCTAACCCTAACCCTAACCCTAACCCTAACCCTAACCCTAACCCTAACCCTAACCCTAACCCTAACCCTAACCCTAACCCTAACCCTAACCCTAACCCTAACCCTAACCCTAACCCTAACCCTAACCCTAACCCTAACCCTAACCCTAACCCTAACCCTAACCCTAACCCTAACCCTAACCCTAACCCTAACCCTAACCCTAACCCTAACCCTAACCCTAACCCTAACCCTAACCCTAACCCTAACCCTAACCCTAACCCTAACCCTAACCCTAACCCTAACCCTAACCCTAACCCTAACCCTAACCTAACCCTAACCCTAACCCTAACCCTAACCCTAACCCTAACCCTAACCCTAACCCTAACCCTAACCCTAACCCTAACCCTAACCCTAACCCTAACCCTAACCCTAACCCTAACCCTAACCCTAACCCTAACCCTAACCCTAACCCTAACCCTAACCCTAACCCTAACCCTAACCCTAACCCTAACCCTAACCCTAACCCTAACCCTAACCCTAACCCTAACCCTAACCCTAACCCTAACCCTAACCCTAACCCTAACCCTAACCCTAACCCTAACCCTAACCCTAACCCTAACCCTAACCCTAACCCTAACCCTAACCCTAACCCTAACCCTAACCCTAACCCTAACCCTAACCCTAACCCTAACCCTAACCCTAACCCTAACCCTAACCCTAACCCTAACCCTAACCCTAACCTAACCCTAACCCTAACCCTAACCCTAACCCTAACCCTAACCCTAACCCTAACCCTAACCCTAACCCTAACCCTAACCCTAACCCTAACCCTAACCCTAACCCTAACCCTAACCCTAACCCTAACCCTAACCCTAACCCTAACCCTAACCCTAACCCTAACCCTAACCCTAACCCTAACCCTAACCCTAACCCTAACCCTAACCCTAACCCTAACCCTAACCCTAACCCTAACCCTAACCCTAACCCTAACCCTAACCCTAACCCTAACCCTAACCCTAACCCTAACCCTAACCCTAACCCTAACCCTAACCCTAACCCTAACCCTAACCCTAACCCTAACCCTAACCCTAACCCTAACCCTAACCCTAACCCTAACCCTAACCCTAACCCTAACCCTAACCCTAACCCTAACCCTAACCCTAACCCTAACCCTAACCCTAACCCTAACCCTAACCCTAACCCTAACCCTAACCCTAACCCTAACCCTAACCCTAACCCTAACCCTAACCCTAACCCTAACCCTAACCCTAACCCTAACCCTAACCCTAACCCTAACCCTAACCCTAACCCTAACCCTAACCCTAACCCTAACCCTAACCCTAACCCTAACCCTAACCCTAACCCTAACCCTAACCCTAACCCTAACCCTAACCCTAACCCTAACCCTAACCCTAACCCTAACCCTAACCCTAACCCTAACCCTAACCCTAACCCTAACCCTAACCCTAACCCTAACCCTAACCCTAACCCTAACCAACCCTAACCCTAACCCTAACCCTAACCCTAACCCTAACCCTAACCTAACCCTAACCCTAACCCTAACCCTAACCCTAACCCTAACCCTAACCCTAACCCTAACCCTAACCCTAACCCTAACCCTAACCCTAACCCTAACCCTAACCCTAACCCTAACCCTAACCCTAACCCTAACCCTAACCCTAACCCTAACCCTAACCCTAACCCTAACCCTAACCCTAACCCTAACCCTAACCCTAACCCTAACCCTAACCCTAACCCTAACCCTAACCCTAACCCTAACCCTAACCCTAACCCTAACCCTAACCCTA
Organism: Microtus oregoni; assembly: GCF_018167655.1. Classification (NCBI taxonomy): domain Eukaryota; kingdom Metazoa; phylum Chordata; class Mammalia; order Rodentia; family Cricetidae; genus Microtus; species Microtus oregoni. The sequence continues at coordinate 5,557 of NW_024544774.1, forward strand.
ACCCTAACCCTAACCCTAACCCTAACCCTAACCCTAACCCTAACCCTAACCCTAACCCTAACCCTAACCCTAACCTAACCCTAACCCTAACCCTAACCCTAACCCTAACCCTAACCCTAACCCTAACCCTAACCCTAACCCTAACCCTAACCCTAACCCTAACCCTAACCCTAACCCTAACCCTAACCCTAACCCTAACCCTAACCCTAACCCTAACCCTAACCCTAACCCTAACCCTAACCCTAACCCTAACCCTAACCCTAACCCTAACCCTAACCCTAACCCTAACCCTAACCCTAACCCTAACCCTAACCCTAACCCTAACCCTAACCCTAACCCTAACCCTAACCCTAACCCTAACCCTAACCCTAACCCTAACCTAACCCTAACCCTAACCCTAACCCTAACCCTAACCCTAACCCTAACCCTAACCCTAACCCTAACCCTAACCCTAACCCTAACCCTAACCCTAACCCTAACCCTAACCCTAACCCTAACCCTAACCCTAACCCTAACCCTAACCCTAACCCTAACCCTAACCCTAACCCTAACCCTAACCCTAACCCTAACCCTAACCCTAACCCTAACCCTAACCCTAACCCTAACCCTAACCCTAACCCTAACCCTAACCCTAACCCTAACCCTAACCCTAACCCTAACCCTAACCCTAACCCTAACCCTAACCCTAACCCTAACCCTAACCCTAACCCTAACCCTAACCCTAACCCTAACCCTAACCCTAACCCTAACCCTAACCCTAACCCTAACCCTAACCCTAACCCTAACCCTAACCCTAACCCTAACCCTAACCCTAACCCTAACCCTAACCCTAACCCTAACCCTAACCCTAACCCTAACCCTAACCCTAACCTAACCCTAACCCTAACCCTAACCCTAACCTAACCCTAACCCTAACCCTAACCCTAACCCTAACCCTAACCCTAACCCTAACCCTAACCCTAACCCTAACCCTAACCCTAACCCTAACCCTAACCCTAACCCTAACCCTAACCCTAACCCTAACCTAACCCTAACCCTAACCCTAACCCTAACCCTAACCCTAACCCTAACCCTAACCCTAACCCTAACCCTAACCCTAACCCTAACCCTAACCCTAACCCTAACCCTAACCCTAACCCTAACCCTAACCCTAACCCTAACCCTAACCCTAACCCTAACCCTAACCCTAACCCTAACCCTAACCCTAACCCTAACCCTAACCCTAACCCTAACCCTAACCCTAACCCTAACCCTAACCCTAACCCTAACCCTAACCCTAACCCTAACCCTAACCCTAACCCTAACCCTAACCCTAACCCTAACCCTAACCCTAACCCTAACCCTAACCCTAACCCTAACCCTAACCCTAACCCTAACCCTAACCCTAACCCTAACCCTAACCCTAACCCTAACCCTAACCCTAACCCTAACCCTAACCCTAACCCTAACCCTAACCCTAACCCTAACCCTAACCCTAACCCTAACCCTAACCCTAACCCTAACCCTAACCCTAACCCTAACCCTAACCCTAACCCTAACCCTAACCCTAACCCTAACCCTAACCCTAACCCTAACCCTAACCCTAACCCTAACCCTAACCCTAACCCTAACCCTAACCCTAACCCTAACCCTAACCCTAACCCTAACCCTAACCCTAACCCTAACCCTAACCCTAACCCTAACCCTAACCCTAACCCTAACCCTAACCCTAACCCTACCCTAACCCTAACCCTAACCCTAACCCTAACCCTAACCCTAACCCTAACCCTAACCCTAACCCTAACCCTAACCCTAACCCTAACCCTAACCCTAACCCTAACCCTAACCCTAACCCTAACCCTAACCCTAACCCTAACCCTAACCCTAACCCTAACCCTAACCCTAACCCTAACCCTAACCCTAACCCTAACCCTAACCCTAACCCTAACCCTAACCCTAACCCTAACCCTAACCCTAACCCTAACCCTAACCCTAACCCTAACCCTAACCCTAACCCTAACCCTAACCCTAACCCTAACCCTAACCCTAACCCTAACCCTAACCCTAACCCTAACCCTAACCCTAACCCTAACCCTAACCCTAACCCTAACCCTAACCCTAACCCTAACCCTAACCCTAACCCTAACCCTAACCCTAACCCTAACCCTAACCCTAACCCTAACCCTAACCCTAACCCTAACCCTAACCCTAACCCTAACCCTAACCCTAACCCTAACCCTAACCCTAACCCTAACCCTAACCCTAACCCTAACCCTAACCCTAACCCTAACCCTAACCCTAACCCTAACCCTAACCCTAACCCTAACCCTAACCCTAACCCTAACCCTAACCCTAACCCTAACCCTAACCCTAACCCTAACCCTAACCCTAACCCTAACCCTAACCCTAACCCTAACCCTAACCCTAACCACCCTAACCCTAACCCTAACCCTAACCCTAACCCTAACCCTAACCCTAACCCTAACCCTAACCCTAACCCTAACCCAAACCCTAACCCTAACCCCTAACCCTAACCCTAACCCTAACCCTAACCCTAACCCTAACCCTAACCCTAACCCTAACCCTAACCCTAACCCTAACCCTAACCCTAACCCTAACCCTAACCCTAACCCTAACCCTAACCCTAACCCTAACCCTAACCCTAACCCTAACCCTAACCCTAACCCTAACCCTAACCCTAACCCTAACCCTAACCCTAACCCTAACCCTAACCCTAACCCTAACCCTAACCCTAACCCTAACCCTAACCTAACCCTAACCCTAACCCTAACCCTAACCCTAACCCTAACCCTAACCCTAACCCTAACCCTAACCTAACCCTAACCCTAACCCTAACCCTAACCCTAACCCTAACCCTAACCCTAACCCTAACCCTAACCCTAACCCTAACCCTAACCCTAACCCTAACCCTAACCCTAACCCTAACCCTAACCCTAACCCTAACCCTAACCCTAACCCTAACCCTAACCCTAACCCTAACCCTAACCCTAACCCTAACCCTAACCCTAACCCTAACCCTAACCCTAACCCTAACCCTAACCCTAACCCTAACCCTAACCCTAACCCTAACCCTAACCCTAACCCTAACCCTAACCCTAACCCTAACCCTAACCCTAACCCTAACCCTAACCCTAACCCTAACCCTAACCCTAACCCTAACCCTAACCCTAACCCTAACCCTAACCCTAACCCTAACCCTAACCCTAACCCTAACCCTAACCCTAACCCTAACCCTAACCCTAACCCTAACCCTAACCCTAACCCTAACCCTAACCCTAACCCTAACCCTAACCCTAACCCTAACCCTAACCCTAACCCTAACCCTAACCCTAACCCCTAACCCTAACCCTAACCCTAACCCTAACCCTAACCCTAACCCTAACCCTAACCCTAACCCTAACCCTAACCCTAACCCTAACCCTAACCCTAACCCTAACCCTAACCCTAACCCTAACCCTAACCCTAACCCTAACCCTAACCCTAACCCTAACCCTAACCCTAACCCTAACCCTAACCCTAACCCTAACCCTAACCCTAACCCTAACCCTAACCCTAACCCTAACCCTAACCCTAACCCTAACCCTAACCCTAACCCTAACCCTAACCCTAACCCTAACCCTAACCCTAACCCTAACCCTAACCCTAACCCTAACCCTAACCCTAACCCTAACCCTAACCCTAACCCTAACCCTAACCCTAACCCTAACCCTAACCCTAACCCTAACCCTAACCCTAACCCTAACCCTAACCCTAACCCTAACCCTAACCCTAACCCTAACCCTAACCCTAACCCTAACCCTAACCCTAACCCTAACCCTAACCCTAACCCTAACCCTAACCCTAACCCTAACCCTAACCCTAACCCTAACCCTAACCCTAACCCTAACCCTAACCCTAACCCTAACCCTAACCCTAACCCTAACCCTAACCCTAACCCTAACCCTAACCCTAACCCTAACCCTAACCCTAACCCTAACCCTAACCCTAACCCTAACCCTAACCCTAACCCTAACCCTAACCCTAACCCTAACCCTAACCCTAACCCTAACCCTAACCCTAACCCTAACCCTAACCCTAACCCTAACCCTAACCCTAACCCTAACCCTAACCCTAACCCTAACCCTAACCCTAACCCTAACCCTAACCCTAACCCTAACCCTAACCCTAACCCTAACCCTAACCCTAACCCTAACCCTAACCCTAACCCTAACCCTAACCCTAACCCTAACCCTAACCCTAACCCTAACCCTAACCCTAACCCTAACCCTAACCCTAACCCTAACCCTAACCCTAACCCTAACCCTAACCCTAACCCTAACCCTAACCCTAACCCTAACCCTAACCCTAACCCTAACCCTAACCCTAACCCTAACCCTAACCCTAACCCTAACCCTAACCCTAACCCTAACCCTAACCCTAACCCTAACCCTAACCCTAACCCTAACCCTAACCCTAACCCTAACCCTAACCCTAACCCTAACCCTAACCCTAACCCTAACCCTAACCCTAACCCTAACCCTAACCCTAACCCTAACCCTAACCCTAACCCTAACCCTAACCCTAACCCTAACCCTAACCCTAACCCTAACCCTAACCCTAACCCTAACCCTAACCCTAACCCTAACCCTAACCCTAACCCTAACCCTAACCCTAACCCTAACCCTAACCCTAACCCTAACCCTAACCCTAACCCTAACCCTAACCCTAACCCTAACCCTAACCCTAACCCTAACCCTAACCCTAACCCTAACCCTAACCCTAACCCTAACCCTAACCCTAACCCTAACCCTAACCCTAACCCTAACCCTAACCCTAACCCTAACCCTAACCCTAACCCTAACCCTAACCCTAACCCTAACCCTAACCCTAACCCTAACCCTAACCCTAACCCTAACCCTAACCCTAACCCTAACCCTAACCCTAACCCTAACCCTAACCCTAACCCTAACCCTAACCCTAACCCTAACCCTAACCCTAACCCTAACCCTAACCCTAACCCTAACCCCCTAACCCTAACCCTAACCCTAACCCTAACCCTAACCCTAACCCTAACCCTAACCCTAACCCTAACCCTAACCCTAACCCTAACCCTAACCCTAACCCTAACCCTAACCCTAACCCTAACCCTAACCCTAACCCTAACCCTAACCCTAACCCTAACCCTAACCCTAACCCTAACCCTAACCCTAACCCTAACCCTAACCCTAACCCTAACCCTAACCCTAACCCTAACCCTAACCCTAACCCTAACCCTAACCCTAACCCTAACCCTAACCCTAACCCTAACCCTAACCCTAACCCTAACCCTAACCCTAACCCTAACCCTAACCCTAACCCTAACCCTAACCCTAACCCTAACCCTAACCCTAACCCTAACCCTAACCCTAACCCTAACCCTAACCCTAACCCTAACCCTAACCCTAACCCTAACCCTAACCCTAACCCTAACCCTAACCCTAACCCTAACCCTAACCCTAACCCTAACCCTAACCCTAACCCTAACCCTAACCCTAACCCTAACCCTAACCCTAACCCTAACCCTAACCCTAACCCTAACCCTAACCCTAACCCTAACCCTAACCCTAACCCTAACCCTAACCCTAACCCTAACCCTAACCCTAACCCTAACCCTAACCCTAACCCTAACCCTAACCCTAACCCTAACCCTAACCCTAACCCTAACCCTAACCCTAACCCTAACCCTAACCCTAACCCTAACCCTAACCCTAACCCTAACCCTAACCCTAACCCTAACCCTAACCCTAACCCTAACCCTAACCCTAACCCTAACCCTAACCCTAACCCTAACCCTAACCCTAACCCTAACCCTAACCCTAACCCTAACCCTAACCCTAACCCTAACCCTAACCCTAACCCTAACCCTAACCCTAACCCTAACCCTAACCCTAACCCTAACCCTAACCCTAACCCTAACCCTAACCCTAACCCTAACCCTAACCCTAACCCTAACCCTAACCCTAACCCTAACCCTAACCCTAACCCTAACCCTAACCCTAACCCTAACCCTAACCCTAACCCTAACCCTAACCCTAACCCTAACCCTAACCCTAACCCTAACCCTAACCCTAACCCTAACCCTAACCCTAACCCTAACCCTAACCCTAACCCTAACCCTAACCCTAACCCTAACCCTAACCCTAACCCTAACCCTAACCCTAACCCTAACCCTAACCCTAACCCTAACCCTAACCCTAACCCTAACCCTAACCCTAACCCTAACCCTAACCCTAACCCTAACCCTAACCCTAACCCTAACCCTAACCCTAACCCTAACCCTAACCCTAACCCTAACCCTAACCCTAACCCTAACCCTAACCCTAACCCTAACCCTAACCCTAACCCTAACCCTAACCCTAACCCTAACCCTAACCCTAACCCTAACCCTAACCCTAACCCTAACCCTAACCCTAACCCTAACCCTAACCCTAACCCTAACCCTAACCCTAACCCTAACCCTAACCCTAACCCTAACCCTAACCCTAACCCTAACCCTAACCCTAACCCTAACCCTAACCCTAACCCTAACCCTAACCCTAACCCTAACCCTAACCCTAACCCTAACCCTAACCCTAACCCTAACCCTAACCCTAACCCTAACCCTAACCCTAACCCTAACCCTAACCCTAACCCTAACCCTAACCCTAACCCTAACCCTAACCCTAACCCTAACCCTAACCCTAACCCTAACCCTAACCCTAACCCTAACCCTAACCCTAACCCTAACCCTAACCCTAACCCTAACCCTAACCCTAACCCTAACCCTAACCCTAACCCTAACCCTAACCCTAACCCTAACCCTAACCCTAACCCTAACCCTAACCCTAACCCTAACCCTAACCCTAACCCTAACCCTAACCCTAACCCTAACCCTAACCCTAACCCTAACCCTAACCCTAACCCTAACCCTAACCCTAACCCTAACCCTAACCCTAACCCTAACCCTAACCCTAACCCTAACCCTAACCCTAACCCTAACCCTAACCCTAACCCTAACCCTAACCCTAACCCTAACCCTAACCCTAACCCTAACCCTAACCCTAACCCTAACCCTAACCCTAACCCTAACCCTAACCCTAACCCTAACCCTAACCCTAACCCTAACCCTAACCCTAACCCTAACCCTAACCCTAACCCTAACCCTAACCCTAACCCTAACCCTAACCCTAACCCTAACCCTAACCCTAACCCTAACCCTAACCCTAACCCTAACCCTAACCCTAACCCTAACCCTAACCCTAACCCTAACCCTAACCCTAACCCTAACCCTAACCCTAACCCTAACCCTAACCCTAACCCTAACCCTAACCCTAACCCTAACCCTAACCCTAACCCTAACCCTAACCCTAACCCTAACCCTAACCCTAACCCTAACCCTAACCCTAACCCTAACCCTAACCCTAACCCTAACCCTAACCCTAACCCTAACCCTAACCCTAACCCTAACCCTAACCCTAACCCTAACCCTAACCCTAACCCTAACCCTAACCCTAACCCTAACCCTAACCCTAACCCTAACCCTAACCCTAACCCTAACCCTAACCCTAACCCTAACCCTAACCCTAACCCTAACCCTAACCCTAACCCTAACCCTAACCCTAACCCTAACCCTAACCCTAACCCTAACCCTAACCCTAACCCTAACCCTAACCCTAACCCTAACCCTAACCCTAACCCTAACCCTAACCCTAACCCTAACCCTAACCCTAACCCTAACCCTAACCCTAACCCTAACCCTAACCCTAACCCTAACCCTAACCCTAACCCTAACCCTAACCCTAACCCTAACCCTAACCCTAACCCTAACCCTAAACCAAGAGATGTAAGGAAGGAAATGGGCTTAACAGTCATCTGTGGAATATTCCACCCAAACAGGAAAGAATATCGCATCTTCTCAGCACCTCATGAAAACGTCTATAAAGCTGACCACACACTGTGCAACACAGGAAACATACACAGAAACGAAAAAATTGGAGTAATACACTGTGTCCTATCAGATCAACATGATTTAAAATTAGAACTTGACAACAACAGCACTCTCAGAAATCCTAAAAAACAATGGTAATTGAACAGCAAACTACTGAACCAACCATGGATCAAGGTTAAATAAAATAAAGACTTCCTAAAAATAAACAAAAATGAAGGCACGTTGCACGAAAACCTATGTAACACTATGAAAGCAGTGCTAAGAGGAAACTTCCCGGCTCATACAGAAAGCTCACACTAGTGACTTAACAACACATGTGAATGCTCTAGAAAAAACAAAAGTAGACATGACCAGAATGAGCACAAAACAGAAAATAATCAAATTGAGGGCTGAAATAAATAGAAACAAATAAAAAAATACAATGAATCAATGAGACAAAGAGCATGTTAGTTGAGAAAATAAACAAGATAGATAAACCCTTACACAAAGTAATAACAAAGAGGAGAGAGAACATCCAAACGAACACAATCAGAAATGAAAAGGGTTACATGACATCAGACACGAAGGAAATCCACAGAATCCTCAGATCGTACCATAAAAACCTGTAATCAACAAAATTGGGAAACATAAAAGAAGAAACATAAAGGAAATGGACAAGTTTGTGGCTAGGCACCATTTACCTAAATTAAAATAAAGCCTAGATGAGCAATTTAAATAGACTTATACTCTTTAAGGAAATAGAAACTCTCATCAAAAGCAAACAGAATATCCCAGGGACAAATGGTTTTAATGAAGAATTCCATCAGCACTTCCTGCACTCCTCCAAGTGTTGCACATAATATAACCAGAAGGAACGCTGCCAGAACCCGTTTTATGAGTATGCAGTAAGATTGATGCGAAACCACACAAAGACTCAAGCGAGGAAGAGAATTAAAAACAAATCTCAGTAATAAACATGAACGCAAAATTACTCAATAAAATGGTGACAAACCGAATCCAGGAAGACATTTTAAAAACCATTCTGATTAATTTAGTTTCATCCCAGAGATGCAGGGATGGCACAACAGTCATACATGCATTAATGCAATCCATCATATAAATAAACTTAAAGAAGAAATACATATGAACAACCCATTAAATAATAAAATAGGCACATATCGTACAAAGACTCTCAGCACAGTCCATTAATCATACCTGGGATAATGTTACTGAAAATTAAAAAATAGCATAAACTGTATGTCCAGATGTTACATATTATAGTCTAAAATATCAGCCATTTATTTGGAAAACTTTTGAGCAAATTTGGCAAAACACTTCAATACAAATGGGTCCATTGGGGCCCCCATGGTTCACTTTGTAACAATAGTTCTGAAATATCACCACGTGTGATTTGCTTGGTGTTAACCTGGATGAACCAAGCCGAGAATAAAACTGTAACAGGAGGCCGTTTTCTGGCAGGGATTGCCTTCCACACAGCCCCTACTGCAATACAGATCCACGTTTAGAAGGCGATAGCTGCCTTAAAACCTGTTCAGCTCTTTAAGGGCACATTTGTTGGAACAGCAGTATCCGGTTCTACTTATAAATTTACCTTATCCAGAAATACTAATGTTACTGCCTATGTGCTACTGAAATTTTTACATGGAAGAATCAATTTCACTACTGGAATTAGTAGTAAAGATTTTCTATGGTATTCACGTATTAATCCCTCTGTTAACTTCAATCCTCAACATCACTTATGACACTACAGCAACATACACATATTCGTCTGCCTGTAAACCCAGGTCGTTCTTGGGCTCTACGTCCTCTAGATCATCATGCTGTAGAATTCCTAAATAAGATATTGAAAAGAACAAAGAGCATGTTAGATTTAGTAATAGCTGTAATTCCTGACCTTATCGCTGCTGCTGCTAATGCTTCTGTGTCAGGTATTGCTTTGCATACATCCCTGCAGACAAAGCATTTTGGAGGGCAGCGGTATAAAGATTCTCAAGAACCGGACTCAGCAAGCTCAGACAGAGATTGATTACTCGAGCACACTGGGGGATGGTTGGGAAAGAAATATTTATCTGTGCAAGAACATATTTCTTTGCCTTGGGATTGGAATTCAACCACTTTGGGCATCGCTGATTAGGCTCATAAAGATTTTTTACATGAACGGAAGGTTATTCAAACTTATCTTTTGGGCAATGCCGCTCCTCGATCTCTCATTGATACTTACATGATGATATAGAACTTGCTTTTTCTAATCATTTCCTGATTCAGATGCCTCTCCCATGGCACAATTTTTTGATGACAAATTGACAGGGATTCATACAAAGTATTAATCATACCTCTGCTGGTATGCTTATTGTAATAATTCTTATGTTTCTTTTTTTGATGATGTATCAGTCTGTTTCAAACAAATGCAGAAAATTGACATGCTTTATGGTTAAATCTACTTTTACCACCAATAAAAATCAAAAAAAAAGGAAAATAAAGAAGGCACCAAACTAGCTTAGAGTGCAGGCTACTCCTGGGATAATGAGACAAACTTGGGAAATGGTTGCGTGAGAAACCGAGCATAGATGAAAGCCAACTCTGCCTATTTCTCAAATTTTCTGTCAGAATCTATACCCTGGACAAAGAATTGGCTTTGGTGCTCAGTTGTTCACACTCTACCGGCTACAAAGGAATGCTTTGCTTCTGGACAATCGTTGCCTTGTTTCTATGGACGTATTTTCATTGTTATTACTGATTTATTAATTGAGGTATGGTTTCTGGCAAGGAGAGGCAAGAGTTTCTCATGGCCGTGTACGTGAGTACAGAGGGGTTTCAGAGTTGAGGTTGTGCTTTTGAGGATGTATAAAAAGCAATAGTAAATAAATATTATTCCGCAGTTGTTCACAGTATACATGCCCGTGTACAAGAAAACCAAACCAAGTGTCAACAACGCACTAGATGTTGATAAGTGGCACCAGAACAGGGACCAAAAAGAGTAAAAGTTAGGAAGTGTTTTAAAATATTAATTAGATAAGAAATCCTCATTACAGGGTGATGGGACAAGCCAAATCTTCTCTGTACCTAGCTATGCTAAATCATTCCATAAAAACTCATGGGGTTCACGTTTCTTTTTCTGATTTAGAAATGTGTGTGGAAATGATGCAGCCTTATCATTCTTCGGTATCCAGAAGGCACCTAAGATACTTGGTAAAGAATTAAAGCGAATGTTGAAAAAGCTATGAGATAGGGTGAGAAATTACCTGTCCGTTTCTGGTCTATATGGTTGATGAGTTTTACTATTTTAAAAGAAAAGCAAATGAAAATAAAATATAGTAGTGCCAGCTGCACAAGCAATGATCATGCATTAAAAAAATCAAATATTTGGCCTCTTTGTCAATGGGATCAGGAATTATATAGCCCTCGATCTCCTTTTAAAATTGCTCGTCGAACTAAACTTGGTCCATAATCCAATGAAAATAGATTTTTTTGAGTAGAATAAAACTAAACACTCCATTTAAAATATTATTATTGGATACTGATCAATATCCTGCAGGCTCTTTAGCTCAAAATGTATTTCCACTTGAATGGATTAACAAAAAGCATATATTTTCCAAAACAACGAGCTGTAAAGAAATGGTAGTCTATGGAATTCAACAACTATGTCCGACTTTCACAGGTCTAATTGTTTCTACTCTCATTTTTGCATTTCCAAAAGGAAAAGTAGAATACATGTTTTAGCTTGCAGAAGCTTTACAAATTCCTGCAGTTTCTATTACTGGAACTTTGAATATCATTTCCCCCAAAGAAAATTTTGGGACTATTTACCAAAAAAAAAAAAAGGATTTATAATGAATAACGTTGTAGTTTTCCGGGGTCAGGAGAGATGGCTCAGAGGTTAAGAGCACCGGCTGCTCTTCCAGAGGTCCTGAGTTCAATTCCCAGCAACCACAAGCCAGAATGCTGTATACATAATAAATAAATAAATCCTCAAAAAAAATATTGTAGCTTTCAATCCTTCACCTGATGCATGAACTGTTTTACTGATGGTTGAAAACCTAGATGCTTATTGGACAGAAATTTAAGTACTGGGTAGAAGTTACAAATGACTCTCCCATACAACAAAATTAATTGCATGCTGTTGTTAAAGCCAAGCAATATTTACCTCAAGAATTAAATATTGTAGGTGATTCAGTATATACTGTAGTAACTGTAAAAAATACGTTTAATGCCGTACTTCATTCAACTCTATTTAAATTAGTATTAACTCTTAATCAAAATAAAATTCTCTTACTCGTGGACGAAAACACAAATTTGTTTGGATATCTTACGTTTGAAAATGCTAACATGATAAATTATTGCCTTTTCCTCTATTCATGAAGAACATGAACATTTACGTACTAATGATAATAATGTGCATGTCAGACATAAAAATCCATTTCTAAAAACCTAAATAAATTATTAAAAATTCTCCAATTTGTCATCTGTTACATAAACATTCTATTCCTCAAGGATCTCAATCAAATGAAATCTGGCTAATGGTTGTTCCTCATTACAGAATTTTGGAGCTTTCTCTTCCTCCACGTAACCATAGATACTCTCGGATCATTTATATGGGAGAACACACAAGTTATTCAACATTTACTAAAAGCCTTTTCCATCATGTGTGTTCCCTTTCACTAAAACAGATAACGGACCTAGTTATATAATTCCAAATAATTTCCTAGGTTCTAGAAATCATATATCATTGCTCCTGTTACAGGTATTGAATATAATCCACAAGAACAAGCTATTGTGAAAAGCATCCAGGATACACTCAAACAAATTAAAGAATCAAAAACGAGGAAAAAGGAACAGTGTGGTATGGGATTAATGTGGGATTTTCAGAATAATGGGAGAGCCAGTTTCCATCCAGCTTTGCTTATATGAAATTTCCTAAATACGCCGCATGCGCGTATTTTAACCCTCAAAGAAACGTTTTACGGAAACCACAAATGCCGCATTTGGAAAAAAAATGGGACAAAAATGCAAGGTGTTTGGTCCTGTCTCTTTGGTAGATACTGATGTGTTAGTGCATTTGCCACTCCCAGCATCCTGACTCCTGCTTGGAATAATTTAACGAACCTGAATAACTTTGATGGGACTCCGTATTATTTTACCAATGCAATTCGGAAATGGTCCTTGGTTTCCAATGGGATTTCAGCAGTGCTCACCACCTGGTATTAAAATAGGAAAATCTGGCACTCATCCTCAAAGCCTCTGAGCATAGTCCGTTACTGAGACCTGGGATAATAATACTGAAAATTATGAATTTGCACATCCTCTATGTCCAGATTTTAAATATTATAGGTTAAAGTATCAGCCATTTATTTGGAAAATATCTTTCTGCAAGTTTGGAAAGAAATTCAAGATAAATGGATCAACTGTCGTTCCGTTATTGAGACCTGGGATAATAACACTGAAAATTATGAATCTGCACATCCCCTATGTCCAGATTTTCAATATTATAGGTTAAAATGTCAGCCATTTATTTGGAAAATTTCTTTCGGCAAATTTGGAAAGAAATTCAAGATAAATGGATCAACTGGCGTCCATATGGTGAATTTATTAACACTTGTTCTGAAAGGAATGTTACCACTGGTGATGTGCTTAGTGGTCTAAGGATGAATTAATTGAGCCGGTAATAAAACGATAAATGGAAACTGTTGTCTGCATGGAGAGATGGAGGAATCGGTGATGATCTTATTGCCTTATTCACAGGGCAAACTGTAATACAGACACATAATTGGCAAATCGTAGCCACCGTAAAACCTGCTCAGGTTTTTAATGGATCATGAGTTGGAACACAAGTATCCGCTTCTGCTTATATATTTACCTTACTTAGAAGTCATAATGTTACTGCTTCTGTGCCGCTACCACATGTATTTTGTTTAGAAAGAATCAATTGTCCTGCTGGAATTGGTTTTAATGATCAGCAGTGGTCGTCATGCGTTAAATCCTCTATTCAGTTTAATCCTCATCATCACTTATGATACTAGAGCAACATACACAAATTTAGCTGCCATGCATTAATTCCTCTATTCAGTTTAATCCTCGTCGTCACTGACGATACTAGAGCAACATTGAGCCGCCTGTAAACCTAGGTCATGCTTGGGATCAAAATTGTCAAGACCATGTTTTTGTTGGATTCTTCACTAAGATATCGAAAAGAGCAAAGTTCATGTTAGGTTTGTTAATCGCTGTAATTCCTGACCTTGCTGCTGTTGTTGATACTGCTAAGGTGGCTGGAATCGCTTTGCACACATCCTTGCAGACAAAAGACTTTGTTCTCATAAACTGGTTTCAGAAAGTTAAAATATAGGCTCGACTTTGGACAGAGATCGATGTACCAACGCAAACTGTGGGTTCGCTGAGGAAAAAAAAACTTGTATCGTTGCAGGAACAAAATTAAATTACTCTGTGTTCGGATTGGAATTCAAGCACCATTTGCATTACTGATTTGGGTTGTGATTTCTTACAGGAATTGAATGATATTCCAGCGTATCTTTTGGGCAATGCCTCTGCTCAATCTTTCAATGATCACTTTTACATGATCGCATCAAGGATCACTTCCATAGGACTTTTGTAAAATCACAACCCTCGCACATTGAACACATTTTTTATGACAAATTGGCAGGATTAGATCGTAAGGGATTCTCACAAAGCATTCTTGATACCTCCAGGGGTATGGTTATCGTGATCATGCTTATCCTTTTTTATGTTTGATTATGTATCAGTTTTATATTTGACTAAACATAATAATTACCTACTTTAGGGTTAAAACTCTTTAATTCCAAAAAAAAACTATGAAATTGTGGAGACACACGCTAGCAGTGATAAAAGAGTGCTTTGCTTCTGTACTCTTTTTGCCTTATTTCTATGTACTTCTTTTCATTTTTATTAGTGTTATTAATTGAGGTATTGTTTCTGGCATGGAGAGGCAAGAGTTTGTCACGACCAGAGTCAAGGTACTGCTTTTTACTCTGTATAAAAGGCCGTACTAAATGAATCTTACTATACCTTTGTTCATACTCTCTTCATCCCGTGGACTGATTTGCATGAGACACACACCCAGGGACCAAGAAGCAATAGATGAATACAGGATAACACTAACCAACGTTAAAAACACCTATGAAATTAACTTTTAGCTTTTGGTGAGAGAAATTGAAGAACACACCAGGAAAGGGAAAGATCTCCCCATGTTCTTAGACAGAGAGGATAAACACAATAAAAATGGCAATCAGTCCAAAAGGAATCTGTAGATTAAATGGCATCCATACCAAAACACCAACCAATTCTTAATGTCAGTTTAAAGAGCAGGAATCAATATCGAAAAACCATGGATGAACAAAAGGATCCTGCACAGGAAAGTAAATGCATGACAATCCATCAACCTCCGTTAGAGAGATACAATAATGGAAACAGCTTGGCATTGGCATAGAAACAGAGACTTGGCCACTGGGATCAAATCAAAGACACAGGTAGTCATCCCCACGAAAGTTCAGGTGTCTTTTGACCAAGAAGCTAAAATTATACAATGAAATAAAGAGAGCATCTTCCAAAAATGGGGCTGGCCTAACTGGATGTCAACACGTAGAGGAATGAAACTAGATCCATATCTATCAACGTGCACGAAACTAAATAATAAAACAGAAACCACTTTTAGGTCGGGATGCCTCCAGAAATGTGAAGGACAGCATGATAGTATCGAAATCCAGCGAATAGACAACAGAAGAATGTGAACACCCTACTACAGAGGAAGAAGAAGAAATAGACCTTCAACGTAAAATCATAAAAGAGATAAGGGACCATCGAACCGAATGCGAAAAACAACTTTACAAACAAATGGATGAGAAGAATAACAACAACTTTGAAGTAGTGGAAAATCCAAAGATACCCTAGGAAAGGAAACCAAGAAAAAGTGAATCAAACCGGTAATGGATACAGTGGAAGACTTGAAAACTGAAATGGAAGAAACGGATTAAACAAAATTATACAATAAGTCTTTCACAAAAAAAAATAATATTCCTATTAAGGTACAAGAAGCTTATGGAACACCAAATAGACTGAAAAAAGAAACCCTCAACACACAATAAAACACAAAAGATACAGTATTAAGAAAGACTATTAAGAGCAGCAAAGGTAAAAGGTCTTAATACCAATCAGTAATATAACAAAAAATGACTTCGAACTTAAACCAATCAAAAGAGAATAAGATGTAAACTTTAAACTCATTGCAGGAATATTCCGAGGGATGAAGCATGAATACCAAATATAAAGTTCAGTAATAGAAAAGCACCCACATTACTAGAAATCAATGTATGCCTCAAAGCACACTAATAGTAGGGGACTGCAGCACTCATCCCAACAATGGACAGGTCAACCAGTCAGAAACATAACAGAAATAAGAGGAATAATGGAGATAATGAAATAAATGGACTTTACAGACATCTGTAGAACATTCAACCCAAATAGTAAAGAATATACCCTCTCAGCATCTCAAGAAACTTCTCGAAAATTGCAGACACACACACAGACAGAATACTGTATACATAGTAAATAAGTAAATAACTATTTCTAAAAAGATTTGCAAGCACATGAGCCTTATCAGATGACCATGGATCAAAGTTGGAGTAGAACAACAATTATAACACCAGAAAGCCAACAAACTCATGGAAACGGAACCGCCAACCACTAAACCACCCCTGGGTCAGGGAAGAAATAAAGAAAGAAATTAAAGTCTTCCCTGAATTCAACGAGAACAAAGACGCAACCTAACCAAACCGAAAGCGGCGTTAAAAGGAAAATTCATCGTCCTAAGTGGCCACATTACAAAACCAGAGAAAGCTCACATTAGACACCTAACAGCACAGCTGAAAGCTATAGGAAAAAAAAAGCATTCTTACCCAGGAGTAGAAGGCCGGAAATTATCAAACGGAGGACTCAAACAAACAAAATATAAACACAGGAAACAATCCAAGGAAATCAATGAAACCAAGAACGGGTTATTGGAGTAAAATCGAGATTCACAGACGGTTATCCAATGTAATAAAAAGGTACAGAAAGAGAACACGCACATTAACAGGATAAGAAAGGAAATGGGGGACATGACAGACACCGAGGATATTCAGAAATAATTAGACCTTAACACAAAGACCTCTATGGCACAAAGTTGGAGAATGTAAAAGAAATGGACTTGTTTTTAGATAAATAACTAAATAAATAAATAAATACCAAAATTCAATAAGACCAGGGGAACAATGGAAATAGACCGTGAAGCGGTGAGGAAATATAAGCAGTCGCAAAAAAAAAAAACCTCCAAACCAAGAAAAGCACAGCACCAAATAGTTTTATTGCACGATTTTACCAGAAATTCCGAGAGCTGACACCCAAATTCCTTAACATGTGTCACAGAATAGACACAGAAGAGTCATTGCAAAGCTTGCTATGAAAAAAACAGCGTCACCATGATACAAAAAAAAACGAAGAAAAAAACTCAACCAAGTTAGAGAATTCCAAACCAATCATCTCGCACATGAACATCGACAAAAAAAAATTCCAAATAAAATACTGAAATACCTGATCCAAAAAAAAAAAAAATAATAGGAGGCTTTATCCCAGAGAAGCAAGGCTGGTTCAACACATGGAAATCGATCAATCACATCTATCATATAAACACTCTGAAAGAAAAAGAAACCATATGACAATTTCACTAGATGCTGAAAAATCCTTTGACAAAGCTCAACCATCCTTTCTGATAAAGGCCTTGAAGAGGGTAGGGTGACAAGGCTCGTCTCTAAATATAAAAAAAAAGCAGTATACAACACACCCACAGCTGTTTTCAAAGTCAATGGAGAGCAACGAAAATCTGTTTCATTAAAATAAAATAAAAAAAATACAAATCCGTCCAAATTCATATCTCTTCAACGTAATGTGTGACGTTATAACAACAGCGATAAGAAAACATAAAGAGATCAGGGGGATTTGAATAGGTAAAAAAATACTAAAAATGTTGTTATTGGCAGAAGGTATGATTGCATACACCAGTGACCCCCAAAAAAAATCTTCCAAATAACTTCTACAGCTGATAAATACCATCCGTGATAGGGCAGGAGACAAGATCAACCCCCCAAAAAAAATTAACACCTCGCATACACACAAAGGACAGAGAATCAGAGGGAGAAATAAGAAAAACTTCCTTTCGCAGCCGCGACAAATAGCATGAAGTCTCTTGGGGTTACAATAACCAGCAACGAACGGTGCATTGGACACGACTTTCAAGGCTTTGAAGAAAAACGGAAAAAGGACCCAAAAATATTGAAAGATCTCCCACGCTCTTGGGTGAATAGGGTCAATATAATAATAATAATAATAATAATAATAATAATAATAATAATAATAATAAATATAGCATATTTATATTGTTATGCTGAGCCGTAGCAATGGCCACCTATACATTTGATCCATTGCCCATGCAAACGAAAAAGAACTTTTTACGGGCCTTGAGGAAACAATATTCAACGTGATATAAAAAGCCAAAGAAGAGCAGGGTCTGGGCAGGATTGACCCAATACAAACAATTCCATAGCACAAATTTCCTTTTTTTTTTTTATAAACCTGGGAAAATACCCATAGTGCATTTCTTGGGGAATCTGGGTGTCGGATTCCTGGATAATTCCCTACTGGTTGAGGACAATGATGATCTTATAAAGGGAAATGTAGAGTTATTTCTCTTAACCTCAGGGTTAATCCACACCCTCATCTTCAGAAGCAGAATCTCTTCTCAAGAGTAACATTCCTTTCTTTAATTTCATTAAAGGCATGTTAAAACATTTCTCTTGGGGCTGGAGAGATGGCTCAGTGGTTAAGAGCACTGACTCTTCTTCCAGAGGTCCTGAGTTCAATTCCCGGCAACCACATGGTGGCTCACAACCATCTGTAATGAGGTCTGGTGCTCTCTGCTGGCCTGCAGGCATACATGCAGACAGAACACTATAAACAAAATAAATAAATCTTTTAAAAAAAATAAAATTAAAAAAAAATAAAAAAATAAAAAAATAACAATAAAATAAAATAAATAAAAAAATAAAATAAAATAAAATAAAAAAATAAAAAAAAATAAAAAAATAAAAATAAAATAAAATAAATAAAATAAAATAAAAAAATAAAAATAAATAAAATAAAATAAAATAAAATAAAATAAAATAAAATAATAAAAAAATAAAAATAAATAAATAAATAAATAAAAAATAAAAAAAATAAAAAAAAAGAGCAGCAATCCTTGGGCCAGGTCTCTTGGCTCCCTCCTGCGCTTCGTTCCTGCTGGCAATTTCGTGACTTTTACCGGCCTTATCAATAACCATCCCTTTCCCTCATATACCGGGTGTAGCATTGGTTGGTGCATCATCATCAGGTGACCGGTGTTGGGTTTTAGAAACAAACCGCAATCCCACAGCTCAGCTGACCTATCATCTCACACATGCATGGAGGCTCCGGCTCTCCAGTCCTCCCACTTTCTCTTTTCCCTGCTTTTCCTCCGTATTTTTTTTTTTTAATATTTATTTATTTATTATGTATACAACATTCTCATTTTTTATATTTATTATGATTTATTTTATATTTATATTTATATTTATTTATATTTTCTTTTTTTTAATATTTATTTATTTATTATGTATACAACATTCTCATTTTTATGTTTATTTATTGTGATTTATTTTATATTTATATTTATTTATATTTTCTTTTTTTTAATATTTATTTATTTATTATGTATACAATATTCTGTGTGTATCCCTGCAGGCCAGAAGAGGGCACCAGACCTCATTACAGATGGTTGTGAGCCACCATGTGGTTGCCGGGACTCGAACTCAGGACCTCTGGAAGAGCAGGCAATGCTCTTAACCGCTGAGCCATCTCTCCAGCCCCTTTCCTCCGTATTTTCATTGTAACTCAACGCAGCGATGGTGCGGAACGACCAGCCTCTGGTTTCTGAGTAAAATTGGAGGAAAAACTAAACGGCCGTCTAGGGACCTCCCACCAACCTTAAAGTACTTTCGTTTCCCGGTCAGGGAACCAAACAAAAAAAGAAAATAAATAAACTTAAGGGGCCTTTCTCTGCTGGCTCACGTGACCAAGCCCTCCTGGCTTTTGCTGATGTCTACCCTGCCTTTTCCTGTGTTTAGGATATAAACCCTATTTTTAGGTTTTCAATAAAATACGCCTGGGAACTCCGTGACGTGTCTCTTGCACGATAGCCTGTGTGATAGGGACTAATGTTAAATAATTCCTGCTTTAATACTAACCCACATGGCTTAGTAAGTTAAAGAAGGCTCATGCGGTCAGAAAAAAAGAGAGATACAGTAAAGAGAGATTCAAAGACAAAGTAAACATCTAAATGATTTGTGTGTTAACAACGTGAAGGCTAAAAATTAAAGTGATTAAAAAAGGAAAAAAAGTAGTTGGTTGCTTAGTAAGTTAAAGGCGCATGCGGTCAGAAAAAAAGAGAGATACAGTAAAGAGAGATTCGAAAACAAAGTAAACATCTAAATGATTTGTGTGTTAAGAATGTGAAGGCTAAAAATTAAAGTTATTAAAAAAGGAAAAAAGTAGTTGGTTGCTTAGTAAGTTAAAGAAGGCTCATGCGGTCAGAAAAAAAGAGAGATACAGTAAAGAGAGATTCAAAAACAAACTACAGATTTATTCCAGGAAAAAACATACACAAAGAACCGGTCTCAAAAATTAAATTTGAAAATAAATGAAACAGAGGTTACAACAACAAAGCTGCAGGAAGCTGGAGCACGCAGAGAATAGTGATACTGCATGCTATTTCGCTATCTTTGAATTGTTTGAACGCTGAGGGAAAAAAAATAGCTGCTGGAAGATGTTTGTTTATAAATGATGCTCAATTAACTCCAGATAGATAGATCTGAGGAAAAAAAATAGCTGCTAGAAGATGTTTGTTTATAAATGATGCTCCATTAACTCCAGATAGATAGATAGTTAGAAAATACCTTGACTGTATAATTTGGAGGTGAGGACATGAAACCTTGGGAAAGAGTTTCTTCTCTTATTTTCACAGAGGATTAGATCCTGTCTATTACTGGCATCCAAAGATGGGTGATGGAGCACACCATACTGAAAGGTTGCTGTGAACCCCCTCAGAAAATTACTTCTATTAACTGCTGAAAGGTCAGGCCATAAATGATGTGATTATCAGTGCCCCCTTCAGCTCCAAGTTTAGAGAGAAGTAATAGCGCCAGCCGGGAGATGGTGGCGCACGCCTTTAATCCCAGCACTCGGGAGGCAGAGGCAGGCGGATCTCTGTGAGTTCGAGGCCAGCCTGGTCTACAAGAACTAGTTCCAGGACAGGCTCCAAAGCAACAGAGAAACCCTGTCTCGAAAAACCAAAAAAAAAAAAAGAAAGAAAGAAAAGAAAAAAATAACCATGCCAATATTCCCAAACATTGTCTATAAATCCCCTTTTCCATTTAAAGGGGGATATGATCTAGCTATAAATAATTTACATTGGTATAAGTTTTGCTTTGTTGATATAAATTGAAGGGCAATTGTTATATGCATATATCTATATATATATTTCTAATATTAATGATGGTACTGTGATTACGTCATTCATGTAAAAATAAATTTAAGGGCAATTGTTATATGCATATACCTAGATATATTTCTAATATTAATGATGGTACTGTGATTACGTCGTTCATGTAAAAATAAATTGAAGGGCAATTGTTATATGCGTATATCTATACATATTTCTAATATTAATTATGGCACTGTGATTACGTCGTTCATGCGAAAATGGAATGTATACAGGTTGTTGATGGATAATAAATAATAATCATTAATAATGATATACCTGGTCGTTATGTTCGGTGGACTTTCTTCATGTGCATAGATATATTTCAGGTAGGCATTCTTCGTCTGTCTCAAAGGGCACAGAATGATATTTTAAAATCAATCACTATTGGGTGACTGTCCGGGCAGCGAGATGTCTCTGTGCTTTCTAAAGATTGGAAGTTGCTTATGTCTTGTTTGCTTAGGTAATATTCTGCACCTTTCTGGAGTCTTGGATGGCGCTGAGGAACGCACGTATGCAGTTGGCTTCCACCTCGCACGTATGCAGTTGGCTTCCACCTCACAGCGCTCACCATTTGGGGGAAAACTGCATTTAGTCAGTTCTCTGTCCTTTCTTTAAGCAGTAACTCGGGTAAAATCTCACCCTTCTCTAAGATCTCTGACAGTTTTTGATGGCTGAGAGGT
This sequence comes from Microtus oregoni, assembly GCF_018167655.1. Lineage (NCBI taxonomy): Eukaryota > Metazoa > Chordata > Mammalia > Rodentia > Cricetidae > Microtus > Microtus oregoni. The sequence goes on from NW_024544774.1 coordinate 27,800, forward strand.
TTTGCCTGGTTACCTCAAAGAAATTTCAAATCAAATTTCTCCCCCATGCTACCTTCCATGGGTCCACAAATTCTGTTTCCACCAACACAAGGCGTTGTTTTGAATCCCCGGGAGCTGAATGAAGGACTTCATATTAAACATGTCAGATACCCCCCCTCATTTCCCTGGTAGAATTCTTTTTTTTTCCCCTCATTTAACTTTGTTTTCTGTTCTGCCGATACCTTAAACAGGACAAGAGATACCAGACATTTCCACGCCACAGACAGCGGTGAGAAGCCAAGAGACCAGCTACGCCAGGATGGGGCCAGCACCCAGCTTACTCAGATTCTGAGCAAACCCCCTCCTTGGGTTCTACGACCACAAAAAACGACGCACACACACCAGCAGTAAGCAGGTTGAGAATTCGCCACCCCAATTCCTTCAAAATGTGCTGTGTAAGACCCTTGTTTTGTTTTTTATAGAGAAGACATGGGAATGTTATGGTTTTCTGTGTCTTTGGTTTTCTGTGTCTTCAACAGAATATTGTATACATAATAAATAAATAAATAAATAAATAAATATATTAAATATATATATAATTTTATATATAATATATATAATAAATTTATAATATTAAATATATAAAATTATATATAATATATATTAATTATATATTAATTATATATTATATTATATATATTAAATATATATATTAAAATATATATATATTAAAGTAACCCCACGCCTCCGGGTACCCACAGGTATGGAATGTCTCTCCCAGGAAAAATCGGGTCTATACTGATCAGTTTTTTTTAGTTTCACCTTGCAAGGTGAGTCAAGGAGCTCAAGAGCAAGCGGTTGCCCAAGATAGAAACCACGTAAGCAAAAAAAATCTCCCTTTGAATTCACAGAAACCATGCTGATGGCAAGCACTGGGACTGACCCTTACTCCCAACACAGGGACACAGGGCCCACAACACTCGGACCTCGATTTACTTATTAAATTTTAGCCTCCTCCTTAGTTTATATCATGGTGGAAGTATTTTTTTTAAAGCATTAGTATCTTTATTACGGCATAATGCAGTACTTTATGAAGGTACAAACCGTTTATGTACAATACACAGACAGACTGAACAGAAAAACAGGTATAATTCAAAATCCAGAGTTATCTGAAACTGGAAAATATTTTCCAAAATTGACTTTTTAGCACAAATTCAATGATAGACAAAATTAATGACTTTCAGGAGTTATTGCCGAGTTTCGACAACGAAACGGACAGGATAGACGTCCAGGACGGCAACTTACAGGATATCCAGGGGCCATTCAAGGAGCAAATATTATCTTTAAAAAGGAAACATGAAGACCTTGGACTCCGGTGCAGAATGGGGAACAAAAAATATCAATTTTTTGTTTGATTCAACCTTACTGGAATCCCTAGAGACGCATGCAGGTAAGGAGACGCATGATCTAAGAAAGACAATGATACAAAAAATTTGAAATGATGGAGGAAATTATCTTTCATTTTTAAGACCTTTAATGACGATGACGAATCTCGGGTAGGATTAGCAATTTCTACAGCGATGAGGGGACATAAGGGAAATTCGGAGGATAAGAAGTCAGAAATAATTAAATTAGGAAATAAGAAGCCTGTGTTTTGGCAGGCCTCAACAAAATGCTCAGAGACTGTTTGCAATTTTATTTAGGGACCATACTTAGGGGTTGCTTATAATTAATATACCGTTGAGGTTTGGGAGAGGCATTTTATAAGCGCAAGGATCTGTTTGAAAAAAAGAAAAAAAGATGGAAATTTGGATAGGTAATAACGGTATTTGTGAATTATCGTTCATGGCTAATTCCATGGGTAGAGATTTTTGAATATGGATACAAAGCCGAGTTATGTGTAATATTGTATGCATGCACGCTTCTACCTATGTTTATAAAACATCTTTGCACATCGATGCATACTGTACTCATATATGTGTGCCATATCACAGTATACATTTCTACCTATGACTAAGATACTTATGTTATTTATGTACTGATATCCATGGTTTCCATTGGGGGGTAATTGTTCTCATTGACTGCACAGTTGTTCATTCTCTCAGTATTTAAGTTAGACAGGTCTTGAGAGTCAGAGATCAACAGTCATCATATTTATATGAGGTTCTTTAGATACATAGACTATACTTTGTATAAATAGTCGTCAAGCTCTTCCAAGAGCTGTAGAAAATGCCATTTAATTGATTCCTAGCGTTCGGTGTTCGTGAGCGAGACACAATCCCTCCTGACAACACCGACCTATTCCCAAGATTTAAAAAAAAAAATCTCTGGCCTGTTAAAATCCGGAAATGGATGCGCAGATCTTGACAAGCCAGGGTAACACGGTTTGGAAAAATCTCTGGCCTGTTCAAAAGTCAGCGGTCAGTTATTCTAGAAAATTAGTCAAAGTTGGTCGATTCAACACTGAAAATAATTGAGTTTTGTTGATTGCCCGGGTAGAAAGTTGTCTCTACGATGCGGAAGTTGTTGGATTGATCAATTCCTAATAGATCCGCTAACAGGATTTCAGTCCTCGGATCTTCTATGGGGTTTGAGGATCGATACATGTAGACACTTTCCTCACATGACCTGTCCGAGTGATTTATGATGCACGACTTGGGATAGGGGTGGGATATATATGCTCTTACTGTATACGATGTTATAGTCGGGTTAAAATGCTCTGACTTAGTGTGTGGGTGATCGGGGGAGGGGAGGGAAATGGGCAGCGGTTGCGGGGACGAGGCAGAAACCCTGAATAAATAAATAAATTTAAAAAATAAAATAAAATAAAATGCTCTGACTTCAGCAAAAGGGGAAGGGGGAGGGGGAGGGAAATGGGAAGCGCTTGTGGGGACGAGGCAGAAATCCTTAATAAATAAATAAATTTAAAAAATAAAAAATAAATATCCATTTAAATCCTAACTGTTGTGGGATGGATGTGCCCATAAGCAAAGAGTAAATGAACAGGCCTTGCCGCAAGACTGAATGAGCATGCAATCATGCAATCAAACCAGACTCTCTGCTCAGTGCTCAGGGTGCTGGGTGCTCAGTACTCAGGGTGCTGGGTGCACAGTGCTCGGGGTGCTCGGTGCTCGGGGTGCTGGGTGCTCAGTACTCAGGGTGCTGGGTGCTCAGTGCTCAGGGTGCTGGGTGCTCAGTGCTCGGGGCGCTGGGTGCTCAGTGCTCGGGGTGCTGGGTGCTCAGTACTCAGGGTGCTGGGTGCTCTGTACTCAGGGTGCTCGGTGCTCAGTGCTCGGGGTTCTGGGTGCTCAGTGCTCGGGGTGCTGGGTGCTCAGTACTCAGGGTGCTGGGTGCTCAGTACTCAGGGTGCTGGGTGCTCAGTGCTCAGGGTGCTGGGTGCTCAGTGCTCGGGGTGCTGGGTGCTCAGTGCTCGGGGTGCTGGGTGCTCAGTGCTCGGGGTGCTGGGTGCTCAGTGCTCAGGGTGCTCAGTGCTCGGGGTGCTGGGTGCTCAGTACTCAGGCCTTGGTACTCCGTGTGACCCCATGTGACCCTGAGTGACCCCGAGTGACCCCGAGTGACCCCGTGTGACCCCGAGTGACACCGCGTGACCCCGAGTGACCCCGAGTGACCCCGTGTGAACCCGAGTGACCCCGAGTGACCCCGTGTGACATCGAGTGACCCCGAGTGACCCCGAGTGACCCCGTGTGACCCCCGTGTGACCCCGAGCGTTTTTGAATGGAAAAACAACTAATTAATTACTTAAGTAAAAACAAAACACAAGATGACAGACGTTTAAAGAATGCTAGGGGTGGGGCGTTGCTAGGGGGTGGGACGTTGCTAGGGGTGGGGTGTGGCTAGGGGGTGGGGCGTTGCTAGGGGGTGGGGCGTTGCTAGGGGTGGGGTGTGGCTAGGGTGTGGGTTAGACCTAGGGTTAGGGTGTGACTATGGGTGGGGCATTGATGGTGGGGGCAGGACTAGGGGTGGGGTGTTGTCAGGGAGAGGACAGGGTGACCCTGGGGTCGCTGGGGACATGGTGGGGTATGGCTAGGGTTAGGGTTAGACCTAGGGTTAGGGCGTGACTAGGGGTGGGGCATTGATGGTGGTGGCAGGACTAGGGGTGGGGTGTTGTCAGGGAGGGGACAGGGTGACCCTGGGGACATGGTGGGGTGTGGCTAGGGTTAGACCTAGGGTTAGGGCGTGACTAGGGGTGGGGCATTGATGGTGGGGGCAGGACTAGGGGTGTTGTCAGGGAGGGGACAGGGTGACCCTGGGGACATGGTGGGGTGTGGCTAGGGTGTGGGTTAGACCTAGGGTTAGGGCGTGACTAGGGGTGGGGCATTGATGGTGGTGGCAGGACTAGGGGTGGGGTGTTGTCAGGGAGGGGACAGGGTGACCCTGGGGACATGGTGGGGTGTGGCTAGGGTAAGGGTTAGACCTAGGGTTAGGACGTGACTAGGGGTGGGGCATTGATGGTGGTGGCAGGACTAGGGGTGGGGTGTTGTCAGGGTCAGGGAGGGGACAGGGTGACCCTGGGGACATGGTGGGGTGTGGCTAGGGTGTGGGTTAGACCTAGGGTTAGGGAGTGACTATGGGTGGGGCATTGATGGTGGTGGCAGGACTAGGGGTGGGGTGTTGTCAGGGAGGGGACAGGGTGACCCTGGGTTCCCTGGGGACATGGTGGGGTGTGGCTAGGGTTTGGGTTAGACCTAGGGTTAGGGTGTGACTAGGGGTGGGGCATTGATGGTGGTGGCAGGACTAGGGGTGGGGTGTTGTCAGGGAGGGGACAGGGTGACCCTGGGGTCCCTGGGGACATGGTGGGGTGTGGCTAGGGTTAGGGTTAGACCTAGGGTTAGGGTGTGACTAGGGGTGGGGCATTGATCGTGGGGGCAGGACTAGGGGTGTTGTCAGGGTCAGGGAGGGGACAGGGTGACCCTGGGGACATGGTGGGGTGTGGCTAGGGTGTGGGTTAGACCTAGGGTTAGGGCGTGACTAGGGGTGGGGCATTGATGGTGGTGGCAGGACTAGGGGTGTTGTCAGGGTCAGGGAGGGGACAGGGTGACCCTGGGGACATGGTGGGGTGTGGCTAGGGTTTGGGTTAGACCTAGGGTTAGGGTGTGGCTAGGGGTGGGGCATTGATGGTGGTGGCAGGACTAGGTTTGGGGTGTTGTCAGGGAGGGGACAGGGTGACCCTGGGGACATGGTGGGGTGTGGCTAGGGTGTGGGTTAGACCTAGGGTTAGGGCGTGACTAGGGGTGGGGCATTGATGGTGGTGGCAGGACTAGGGGTGGGGTGTTGTCAGGGAGTGGACAGGGTGACCCTGGTGACCCTGGGGACATGGTGGGGTGTGGCTAGGGTTAGGGTTAGACCTAGGGTTAGGGCGTGACTAGGGGTGGGGCATTGATGGTGGTGGCAGGACTAGGGGTGGGGTGTTGTCAGGGTCAGGGAGGGGACAGGGTGACCCTGGGGTCCCTGGGGACATGGTGGGGTGTGGCTGGGGTTAGGGTTAGACCTAGGGTTAGGGCGTGACTAGCGGTGGGGCATTGATGGTGGTGGCAGGACTAGGGGTGGGGTGTTGTCAGGGAGGGGACAGGGTGACCCTGGGGTCCCTGGGGACATGGTGGGGTGTGGCTAGGGTTAGGGTTAGACCTAGGGTTAGGGCGTGACTAGGGGTGGGGCATTGATGGTGGTGTCAGGACTAGGGGTGGGGTGTTGTCAGGGAGGGGACAGGGTGACCCTGGGGACATGGTGGGGTGTGGCTAGGGTTTGGGTTAGACCTAGGGTTAGGGTGTGGCTAGGGGTGGGGCATTGATGGTGGTGGCAGGACTAGGTTTGGGGTGTTGTCAGGGAGGGGACAGGGTGACCCTGGGGACATGGTGGGGTGTGGCTAGGGTTAGGGTTAGACCTAGGGTTAGGGTGTGACTAGGGGTGGGGCATTGATGCTGGTGGCAGGACTAGGGGTGTTGTCAGGGTCAGGGAGGGGACAGGGTGACCCTGGGGACATGGTGGGGTGTGGCTAGGGTGTGGGTTAGACCTAGGGTTAGGGCGTGACTAGGGGTGGGGCATTGATGGTGGTGGCAGGACTAGGGGTGGGGTGTTGTCAGGGAGTGGACAGGGTGACCCTGGTGACCCTGGGGACATGGTGGGGTGTGGCTAGGGTTAGGGTTAGACCTAGGGTTAGGGCGTGACTAGGGGTGGGGCATTGATGGTGGTGGCAGGACTAGGGGTGGGGTGTTGTCAGGGTCAGGGAGGGGACAGGGTGACCCTGGGGTCCCTGGGGACATGGTGGGGTGTGGCTGGGGTTAGGGTTAGACCTAGGGTTAGGGCGTGACTAGCGGTGGGGCATTGATGGTGGTGGCAGGACTAGGGGTGGGGTGTTGTCAGGGAGGGGACAGGGTGACCCTGGGGTCCCTGGGGACATGGTGGGGTGTGGCTAGGGTTAGGGTTAGACCTAGGGTTAGGGCGTGACTAGGGGTGGGGCATTGATGGTGGTGGCAGGACTAGGGTTGGGGTGTTGTCAGGGTCAGGGAGGGGACAGGGTGACCCTGGGGACATGGTGGGGTGTGGCTAGGGTGTGGGTTAGACCTAGGGTTAGGGCGTGACTAGGGGTGTGGCATTGATGGTGGTGGCAGGACTAGGGGTGGGGTGTTGTCAGGGTCAGGGAGGGTGACCCTGGGGACATGGTGGGGTGTGCCTGGGGTTAGGGTTAGACCTAGGGTTAGGGCGTGACTAGGGGTGGGGCATTGATGGTGGTGGCAGGACTAGGGGTGTTGTCACGGTCAGGGAGGGGACAGGGTGACCCTGGGGACATGGTGGGGTGTGGCTAGGGTTTGGGTTAGACCTAGGGTTAGGGTGTGGCTAGGGGTGGGGCATTGATGGTGGTGGCAGGACTAGGGGTGGGGTGTTGTCAGGGAGGGGACAGGGTGACCCTGGGGTCCCTGGGGACATGGTGGGGTGTGGCTAGGGTTTGGGTTAGACCTAGGGTTAGGGTGTGACTAGGGGTGGGGCATTGATGGTGGTGGCAGGACTAGGGGTGGGGTGTTGTCAGGGAGGGGACAGGGTGACCCTGGGGTCCCTGGGGACATCGTGGGGTGTGGCTAGGGTGTGGGTTAGACCTAGGGTTAGGGCGTGACTAGGGGTGGGGCATTGATGGTGGTGGCAGGACTAGGGGTGTTGTCAGGGTCAGGGAGGGGACAGGGTGACCCTGGGGACATGGTGGGGTGTGGCTAGGGTTAGGGTTAGACCTAGGGTTAGGGTGTGACTAGGGGTGGGGCATTGATTGTGGTGGCACGACTAGGGGTGTTGTCAGGGTCAGGGAGGGGACAGGGTGACCCTGGGGACATGGTGGAGTGTGGCTAGGGTGTGGGTTAGACCTAGGGTTAGGGCGTGACTAGGGGTGGGGCATTGATGGTGGTGGCAGGACTAGGGGTGGGGTGTTGTCAGGGAGTGGACAGGGTGACCCTGGTGACCCTGGGGACATGGTGGGGTGTGGCTAGGGTTAGGGTTAGACCTAGGGTTAGGGCGTGACTAGGGGTGGGGCATTGATGGTGGTGGCAGGACTAGGGGTGGGGTGTTGTCAGGGTCAGGGAGGGGACAGGGTGACCCTGGGGTCCCTGGGGACATGGTGGGGTGTGGCTAGGGTTAGGGTTAGACCTAGGGTTAGGGCGTGACTAGGGGTGGGGCATTGATGGTGGTGGCAGGACTAGGGGTGGGGTGTTGTCAGGGTCAGGGAGGGGACAGGGTGACCCTGGGGACATGGTGGGGTGTGGCTAGGGTTTGGGTTAGACCTAGGGTTAGGGTGTGGCTAGGGGTGGGGCATTGATGGTGGTGGCAGGACTAGGGGTGGGGTGTTGTCAGGGAGGGGACAGGGTGACCCTGGGGTCCCTGGGGACATGGTGGGGTGTGGCTAGGGTTTGGGTTAGACCTAGGGTTAGGGTGTGACTAGGGGTGGGGCATTGATGGTGGTGGCAGGACTAGGGGTGGGGTGTTGTCAGGGAGGGGACAGGGTGACCCTGGGGTCCCTGGGGACATGGTGGGGTGTGGCTAGGGTGTGGGTTAGACCTAGGGTTAGGGCGTGACTAAGGGTGGGGCATTGATGGTGGTAGCAGGACTAGGGGTGTTGTCAGGGTCAGGGAGGGAACAGGGTGACCCTGGGGACATGGTGGGGTGTGGCTAGGGTTTGGGTTAGACCTAGGGTTAGGGCGTGACTAGGGGTGGGGCATTGATGGTGGTGGCAGGACTAGGGGTGGGGTGTTGTCAGTGATTGGACAGGGTGACCCTGGGGACATGGTGGGGTGTGGCTAGGGTTTGGGTTAGACCTAGGGTTAGGGTGTGGCTAGGGGTGGGGCATTGATGGTGGTGGCAGGTCTAGGGGTGGGGTGTTGTCAGGGAGGGGACAGGGTGACCCTGGGGACATGGTGGGGTGTGGCTAGGGTTAGGGTTAGACCTAGGGTTAGGGTGTGACTAGGGGTGGGGCATTGATGGTGGTGGCAGGACTAGGGGTGTTGTCAGGGTCAGGGAGGGGACAGGGTGACCCTGGGGACATGGTGGGGTGTGGCTAGGGTGTGGGTTAGACCTAGGGTTAGGGCGTGACTAGGGGTGGGGCATTGATGGTGGTGGCAGGACTAGGGGTGGGGTGTTGTCAGGGAGGGGACAGGGTGACCCTGGTGACCCTGGGGACATGGTGGGGTGTGGCTAGGGTTAGGGTTAGACCTAGGGTTAGGGCGTGACTAGGGGTGGGACATTGATGGTGGTGGCAGGACTAGGGGTGGGGTGTTGTCAGGGTCAGGGAGGGGACAGGGTGCCCCTGGGGTCCCTGGGGACATGGTGGGGTGTGGCTAGGGTTAGGGTTAGACCTAGGGTTAGGGCATGACTAGGGGTGGGGCATTGATGGTGGTGACAGGACTAGGGGTGGGGTGTTGTCAGGGTCAGGGAGGGGACAGGGTGACCCTGGGGACATGGTGGTGTGTGGCTAGGGTTTGGGTTAGACCTAGGGTTAGGGTGTGACTAGGGGTGGGGCATTGATGGTGGTGGCAGGACTAGGGGTGGGGTGTTGTCAGGGAGGGGACAGGGTGTCCCTGGGGTGACCCTGGGGACATGGTGGGGTGTGGCTAGGGTGTGGGTTAGACCTAGGGTTAGGGCGTGACTAGGGGTGGGGCATTGATGGTGGTGGCAGGACTAGGGGTGGGGTGTTGTCAGGGTCAGGGAGGGGACGGGGACCCTGGGGACATGGTGGGGTGTGGCTAGGGTTAGGGTTAGACCTAGGGTTAGGGTGTGACTAGGGGTGTGGCATTGATGGTGGGGGCAGGACTAGGGGTGGGGTGTTGTCAGGGAGGGGACAGGGTGACCCTGGGGACATGGTGGGGTGTGGCTAGGGTTAGGGTTAGACCTAGGGTTAGGGTGTGACTAGGGGTGGGGCATTGATGGTGGTGGCAGGACTAGGGGTGTTGTCAGGGTCAGGGAGGGGACAGGGTGACCCTGGGGTCCCTGGGGACATGGGGTGGCGAGGGCGATGTCTCCAAAGATTCCCCGTGGTGGCAACTTTGCCTGTAGTCAGGGATGGACTTGGTATAGCAGTGTAACCCTGGCATCAAAGTCCGGGCTCCCCACATATCCCCTGGGCCCTCTCCAGCCACCTGACTGAACTCAAGATGCCCCTGGACCCAGAGATACTGCACCAGAGGATGCAGGAAGATGCACAGAGGCCCCCAGAGGGCCCCAGAGGGCCCCAGTGTGTGCAGACTCTGCCCCTCTACCAGGCCCAGACGGTCACCCCACATATCCCCTGGGCCCTCTCCAGCCACCTGACTGAACTCAAGATGCCCCTGGACCCAGAGATACTGCACCAGAGGATGCAGGACGATGCACAGAGGCCCCCAGAGGGCCCCAGTGTATGCAGACTCTGCCCCTCTACCAGGCCCCGACGGTCACCCCACATATCCCCTGGGCCCTCTCCAGCCACCTGACTGAACTCAAGATGCCCCTGGACCCAGAGATAATGCACCAGAGGATGCAGGAAGATGCACAGAGGCCCCCAGAGGGCCCCAGAGGGCCCCAGTGTATGCAGACTCTGCCCCTCTGCCAGGCCCAGACGGTCACCCCACATATCCCCTGGGCCCTCTCCAGCCACCTGACTGAACTCAAGATGCCCCTGGACCCAGAGATGATGCACCCGAGGATGCAGGAAGATGCACAGAGGCCCCAGAGGGCCCCAGAGGGCCCCAGTGTATGCAGACTCTGCCCCTCTACCAGGCCCAGACGGTCACCCCACATATCCCCTGGGCCCTCTCCAGCCACCTGACTGAACTCAAGATGCCCCTGGACCCAGAGATAATGCACCAGAGGATGCAGGAAGATGCACAGAGGCCCCCAGAGGGCCCCAGAGGGCCCCAGTGTATGCAGACTCTGCCCCTCTACCAGGCCCAGACGGTCACCCCACATATCCCCTGGGCCCTCTCCAGCCACCTGACTGAACTCAAGATGCCCCTGGACCCAGAGATGATGCACCCGAGGATGCAGGAAGATGCACAGAGGCCCCAGAGGGCCCCAGAGGGCCCCAGTGTATGCAGACTCTGCCCCTCTACCAGGCCCAGACGGTCACCCCACATATCCCCTGGGCCCTCTCCAGCCACCTGACTGAACTCAAGATGCCCCTGGACCCAGAGATAATGCACCAGAGGATGCAGGAAGATGCACAGAGGCCCCCAGAGGGCCCCAGAGGGCCCCAGTGTATGCAGACTCTGCCCCTGACCCAGGCCCAGACGGTCACCCCACATATCCCCTGGGCCCTCTCCAGCCACCTGACTGAACTCAAGATGCCCCTGGACCCAGAGATACTGCACCAGAGGATGCAGGAAGATGCACAGAGGCCCCCAGAGGGCCCCAGAGGGCCCCAGTGTATGCAGACTCTGCCCCTCTGCCAGGCCCAGACGGTCACCCCACATATCCCCTGGGCCCTCTCCAGCCACCTGACTGAACTCAAGATGCCCCTGGACCCAGAGATAATGCACCCGAGGATGCAGGAAGATGCACAGAGGCCCCCAGAGGGCCCCAGAGGGCCCCAGTGTATGCAGACTCTGCCCCTCTGCCAGGCCCAGACGGTCACCCCACATATCCCCTGGGCCCTCTCCAGCCACCTGACTGAACTCAAGATGCCCCTGGACCCAGAGATAATGCACCCGAGGATGCAGGAAGATGCACAGAGGCCCCCAGAGGCCCCCAGTGTATGCAGACTCTGTCCCTCTACCAGGCCCAGACGGTCACCCCACATATCCCCTGGGCCCTCTCCAGCCACCTGACTGAACTCAAGATGCCCCTGGACCCAGAGATACTGCACCAGAGGATGCAGGAAGATGCACAGAGGAGAATCTGGAGAGAGTCCGCCAGGCCCCCTCGGCCTGAGACTGCGAATGCTGAACAAAGGGAAAATTGGGTAAACCAAGAACATTAGAAACGAATGGGCCAAGCAGTGTTTAAAAGAGAAAAAAAAAAGAACATTAGAAACAAAGTCCACAGATAGGTAGGGAATGATAACCACGGTTTTCACCCTTCTGGGAAAAGTCTTAGGTCCTGAGGATCCGAAACAAAGACCGCCACCTCTTTATCAGCTCTCCCAAGCGTATTCCCGAGATTAGAGACAGAGCTCTCTTATTGGTATATACATCGGGGCCTTAGAAAAACATCCCATATTCCCGAGATTAGAGACAGAGCTCTGTTCTTGGTACATACATCGGGGCCTTAGAAAAACATCCCATATTCCCGAGGTTAGAGACAGAGCTCTGTTATTGGTATATACATCGGAGCCTTAGGAAAAACATCCCATATTCCCGATATTAGAGACAGAGCTCTGTTCTTGGTATATACATCGGGGCCTTAGGAAAAACATCCCAAAGCATAGAGAGATTAACAAAGACGGAGAGGCCTAGTTTCAGCTAATTTTCTACAAGTCTTGAAATGAGCATTTGACCATTAGGTGTAAGGTCCATTTCCAGGAAATTTGGGGAAGATGTAAATGGCATCTCAAGCACTGTGTCTTACGCTACGACTGAGTCACGACACAGAAGGAATAGAATTGGCGATAGAAAGGATTGAACAATGCTAGCGAGAGTAAGCCACACCAAGTAGAATTTCGCTGAGAGGGCAACCCCGAAATACCCAAGGAAAAAAAATAGCATGTTAATATGGAATATTAGATATTTAGATGCAAAGATGTAAATGCTTCTTTACCTTTTGTATGTACATGTATGTAGTGAAAACAGCAAGTGCTCACCCATAAATAGGATAGAGAGTCGGCCTGTGTATGGAAACTCAAATTTCATAGCGACTATTTCAGTAGCTGTTAGAAAAAGGGAGAAACGTGAGTGTATCTTAGAATATCCTTATTCTTGCCAGGCACACAAGTGTTTGGGATTGATGGGATGGAGACTAAATAGGTTTACGTTGCTATGGAGACTGCAAAATGAAGGCTGTAGGGTACTGGCACTGACAGTTAAATGAGTTGCCAAATAAGGAAATAGTAGAGGAGGCTGAAAGACCATAGCAGAGTGGATAGAGAGCGCAGATGGTGCCAACCCACTTAAGGGCACCCTACGCACTGCTCTTTGGCATTTGATCCTTGGGCTTTTGCAAACAATTCTTTCAAACGTAAATATCTGATATGGGAGCTTATGGGTTCCAATGGAGAACCACATTGGAGAAAAAACTCATTATTTTGACTTTGGTTAAATGGTCAACCATTTTTTTAAATATTTATTTATTTATTATGTATACAATATTCTGTCTGTATGCCTGAAGGCCAGAAGAGGGCGCCAGACCTCATTACAGATGGTTGTGAGCCACCATGTGGTTGCTGGGAATTGAACTCAGGACCTTTGGAAGAGCAGGCAATGCTCTTAACCTCTGAGCCGTCTCTCCAGCCCCATGGTCAACCATTTTTTAAAGAATTGAATTGTCATTTTCCCTCCTGATTATTTTTGTACTTGACCATCATTTTATGGAGTTTTTGGGCCCCTAACCATAACCACCTCTGAAAGTAGCTTGCTCCCATACAGAGAGTAGTACAAAGAGACGAGTGCCGAGCCACCCAGTATGACACCGCACTTTCTAGGCCCTCCATAGTGAGGCAAAACCCTGGATCTCTACCCAGACTGCCCCAGTCTCTCTACCCATTCAAAAGGAGAGTTTCCTGCAGGTAGGCTGGACCAATACCCACTCCCATCCACTGGGCCCCCACAAGCAACAAACACCATCCTGCACCCGAATTCACCTCTCCAGCAACCTCAGTGGTACTCTGAAATACAATACTGAGAGGACCAAGAGGTGAGTGAACAGCGCCCCAGCCGGAGTCCTCACAAACCTGACTTGGGTAAAAAATCTAGACAGCCAGCAGGAGAGGTTCCTGCTGAGAGGGCCAAGAGGAGAACTGTGAAGCACAAGCTGTGAGAGCAACCCAGCAGAACACAGCAAGAGAGCCTGCTAAAGAAGACCTCAGTGGGGCTGGAGAGATGGCTCAGAGGTTAAGAGCATTGCCTGCTCTTCCAAAGGTCCTGAGTTCAAATCCCAGCAACCACATGGTGGCTCACAGCCATCTGTAATGAGGTCTGGGGCCCTCTGCTGGCCTACAGGCATACACACAGACAGAATATTGTATACATAACAAATAAATAAATAAATAAATAAATAAATATAAAAAAAAGAAGACCTCAGTGGCACGCTGAGACACAGAGCAGACCAAGAACAGTTCCCAGAGACTCGGACAGCCACTGTAAGAATTGGATCAACAGAATAGAAAAGACAGAAGAGAGAATCTCAGGGGTTGAATGTAGCTATATGAAATCAATTCATCAGCAAAAGAAAACGTTAAATCTAATAAATTCTTAACACAAAACATCCAGGAAATCTGGGAAAAACATGAAAGGACCAAACCTAAGAATGATAGGGATAGGAGAAGAACTCCAGCTCAAAGACACAGAAAACACATTCAACAACAAAATCATACACATAACTTAAAGAAGGATATTCCTACAGAGATAGAAGAAGCTTACAGAACACAAGATAGACTGGATCAAAATAAAGTACCCTCACCATCTAATAATAATAATTAAATAATTATAATATTAAATATTAATATTAATTAATTAAATTTAAATAAATATTAATATTAAATAATAATAATAATTAAAACACAAAACATATAGACTAAAGACAGAATATTATGAGCGGCAAAGGAAAAAAGGTCAAGTAACATAGAAAGGTAGACCTATCAGAATGACACCTGACTTCTCAATGGAAACCAAGAAAGCCAGAAGGCCCTGGTCGGATGTGCTGCAGACACTAAGAGACCACAGATGCAAGCACAGATATCTATACCCAGCAAACCTTTCCATCACCATCGATGGAGGAAACAAGATATTGCATGACAAAACCAGATTTACAGAATATACATCCACAAACCCAGCATTACAGAGAGTACTAGAAGGAAAACAACAACCCAAGGAAGCTAACGTCACCCACAAAAAAAAAATATCAAGCAACAGATAACCTCAGAGCAGCAAAACCCAAGGAAGGGAAAAACACACACAACCACCCCCAATGCAACAGAACAGGTATTAACAACCACTGGACATTAATAGCACTTACTATCAATGGTCGCAACTCGCCTATAAAAGGACACAGGCTAAAAAAAAATGGATAGGAAAACAAGATCCAGACTTCTGTTGTATACAAGAAACACACCTCAGCCTCTCAGACAGACATTAATTACCTCAGAGTAAAGGATTAGGAAAAGGTTTTGCGATTAAATGGACCTAAGAAACAAGACGCTGTAGCTATCCTAATATCTAGCATTAGATTTCAAAACGAAATAAATAAGAAGAGATGAAGAAGACCGTTTATACGCATAACAAGATAAATCTATCAAGCTGAAGTCTCAATCCTTACCATTTATGCCCCTAATACAAGAGCACTCACATATGTAAAAGAAACACGACTAAAGCTTAAAACACACATCAAAATCCACACACTAATAGTAGGAGACTTCTACATTCCAATAACCACAATGTTAGTTTGGTCTACTAGACAAAAAAAAATTACAGAGAAATAAGGAATTAACAGATGACATGAATGAAAAGGACTTAACAAACAGGCACAGAACATTTCACCTAAACGCAAAAGAATAGACCTTCTTCTCAGCACCTCAGAACCGTCCCTAAAAATGACCACGTACTGCATAGCAAAGCAAACACCCGCAGATATGAAAAAAAGTGGGTTAACACTCTGCATCTTAGTGGAGCACCAAAGTTTAAAGTTAGTTAGGGAATGGAAAGAGGCAAGCCTCAAAGAACAATCAATAAATAAAAAAAAAAAAACACTAAAACTGACTCTCCACAGAAACTTCTCAAACCAACTAAAACACAAGGAACTTTTAACAAGAAATTCTCTGGATGCAAAATTGTTGAAGGCCCCATCTTTTTCCAGAGGAACAATATAATCAGATAATAAAACTAACAATAGGGGCTGGAGAGATGGCTCAGTGGTTAAGAGCATTGCCTGCTCTTCCAAAGGTCCTGAGTTCAATTCCCAGCAACCACATGGTGGCTCACAACCATCTGTAATGGGGTCTGGTGCCCTCTTCTGGCCTGCAGATATGCACACAGATAGAATATTGTATACATAATAAATAAATAAAATAAAAAATAAAATAAAACTAACAATATAGATTGCACCACTTAAAAAAATGAGACCTAAAGACATAGCTACCAATATAGATTATAATCTCTTAACAGAAATGATAAGACTCTGGTGAAAATCAAACTACAGGAAATCACTGACCATAACTCATCCAGTGCACCCCATTCTTTCCTTCGCTAATAATAGGGAACGGGTTGTGTGCGGAGGGTGTTCCACCCCAACTGGAGAGATTCACTTGAAGCCTTCCGAGGTTTTAACTTTGTAGAAAATATTGTGATTAATAAAAGGATATCATTCTACTGCGATAAAGAACAGGGTGTCTGTGAGGGTCGCTTAGACAGCATTTTGCTTACTATGGTTGGGTCCAGGGGTCGTGAAATTATTGAGAAGGGGGCAGACCACTGAAATCTATTAAACCAGAAGCAAACTTTATTCCAGAAAAAGGAAGGAAAAAAAAACTCCATGGGGCACACAACGCTTACCAGGTGTATGTGACCACAGCCAGAGATTGGATTTCCATATCTGTGGCAATGGGCGATTTCCAAAATAGCCTTTTTATAGCAGGAATCAGGCATTATGCGTGAACAAAAGAATTTTTATAACCTCGAGGTAAAGCTCAGGTACAAATTGCTTTGTTGTTGTTACAATTTCCATTAACAGGGTTTTTCAGTCAAACTAGGACTTGCATTTAGCCTATGTTTCTCTCTCTGCCACTTTCTGATGGTGTTTATGGACGTTCTGCAATCCCTTGATGCTGGCAGTTTTGCAAAGCAGGCAAGGGTATGAGAGAATGTAAAACAAAAAAAGTCATGTCCTCACATCTTTTAAAAGTTAACTCACTTTAAGGCAGAGCTATCAGTTGCAAAGCAAACTAATCCACTGTTAATAGTTAAGCTGCCCAGCGGCTCCAGACCTGAAATAATCACAAAGAAACTGTATTATTTAAATCACTGCTTGGCCCATTAGCACTAGCTTGTCATTGGCTAACGCTTACATCTTCATTTACCCTGTCTCCGTTATTCTGCGCATCACCGTGAGGTCCTGGACGACCAGCAAAAATTTCAGCACGTCTGTCTCCAGCAAAAGCTCTATGGCTTCTCCTGACTCTGCCTTTCTTTCCCCCAACATTTAGTTTCATTTTCCCCGCCTACCTAAGTTCTGTCCTATCAACAAATCAAGGAAGTTTATTGATTCACCAACGGTACTCACAGCACACAGAGGGAAACCCCACGTCACCTTAAGCTGCAGAGAAAGTTGCTGACAGTCTTCTGTTCTACAAGCCTGGTCTACAAGAGGTAGTTCCAGGATAGGCTCCAAAGCAAAAGAAAAATTAAAAAAAATAAAAAAAAACATAATACAAGATAACAGACTATTAAAGAATCAGTATATGCCTAAAGCAACTCAGTTTATAATTGTTTTATAAGTCACAAGCACTTTTTTTTTTGGTTTTTCGAGACAGGGTTTCTCTGTGGTTTTGGAGCCTGTCCTGGAACTAGCTCTTGTAGACCAGGCTGGTCTCGAACTCACAGAGATCCACCTGCCTCTGCCTCCCGAGTGCTGGGATTAAAGGTGCATGCTGTGCCGGACTTCTCGACCGGCGAGAAGGAACAACCACCACACCAGGATTCCACTCAGATCACGCTTTACTGGAGTGCCCTTGATTGATGGGGAGCATGGAATGAGGGGGGCAGGAAACGAGGGGCAGGAAGGGAAGGGGGGAAGGGCACTGAGGCAGCTGCTTAAATAGGAAATTGGCACACGGGTCGCCCTGTGATTGGCTGCCACCAGACCGCATCGGGATAGGCTCAAGGATCCTCATCCACCGCGCGCGCATGCCGGGAAGCGGGGGACACGCAGCTCTCAAAGGCATAGCCCAATAGGGAGTTGTTTATTTCCAACAAGACAGGATGTCGGCGCCATCTTGTAATGGCGATCCCGTCCGGCTCCCTACAGTAGGCCACCACCGCCAGGCCACAAGCACTTTTGAAAACAAGTTGACTGCTATTTTTTTGCAAATGTTTTCACATGAGAATGAATGTTCTATATATGCATGCAGGATCCGGAATAGTAGATATTTATGAGTCTCTCAATTTGAGTGTTGGTATCTGAAATCAGAATAGATGGGGAACAACCTGTAAAGACGTTTTAGCCGATAAACCAAACGTCTTTCACGGATTAATAGCAAAAATAATAACAAACCCTAAGTAAATAAAGAAGCAAATAATTAATTCTTGGGAAAATGATGCCTCAAAACTAAAATCCTGTGTATAGTAAATTTGCAGTACAAAATGGATACAAGTCAATGACAATTTCCAACAATGTATAACAGAAAATCTGATTACAAAGTGACATTCACAATGGAAACACTCAGAATGATCAATGAGATTATGAAAAAATAGTACACAGATTGACATAATATGACTTCTTGCTGGAAAGTGGTAATGGACATCTTTCATCCCAGCACTTGGAAGGCAAACACGGGCAGATTTCTGTGAGTTCAAAGACAGAGAAACCCAAAACTAAAAAAAAAAAAATCCTTACAACAAATCTATAACAATCAAGACGGTGAGCAATATTTAAGATAAATATATAGAAAAATAGAATAATTTAATATCTGCTTCCTGTCACAAGGATTATAGCACAAGATACAGATTCTGCCCTGTCTACCTGCCCAACACCATGCACACCTGAGAAACCTCGGTAGCTCCTTCTGTCACCTGGAACTAAACATCACTGAATCATATCGTTGTGCCTGATGATAGCCGACAGTTAGACACATTCTAATTGTGTGTTGCGAAAATACAATCAACACCACCATCGTTCTACCACCTATTAAACGATTTGAAACATCTATATTATAAACGTGAAAGTGAAATACAATATTCAGAAATTCTGGAAACACCACCATCGGTTTTTCCAATCTGTCTTCCCACTGCACAACAAAAGCATTCCCCTATGTGTACACTAGACAATGATATTTTTATTTATTTATTTATTTATTTATATGTATACAATATTCTGTCTGCAGGCCAGAAGAGGGCACCAGACCTCATTACAGATGGTTGTGAGCCACCATGTGGTTGCTGGGATTTGAACTCAGGACCTTTGGAAGAACAGGCAATGCTCTTAACCACTGAGCCATCTCTCCAGCCCCACTAGACAATGATATTACAAGCATGATATTCTACCATACTAGAGCTGCGTTATTTCTCTTCCCAGGAAATCCGTACACTGGGAGACTCCGAGGACAAGAACCAGTGGCCAGGTCACTACCTAGAACAACAGAACCACAGCCTGGCTCGTGGTCCTTACAAATCCCAGCAGAAATGACAGCTCAAGAGATCACCTCTGAACACCCTGCACGCACCATGGCAGAGCTTGTGGTCCACCTTACAACTCATGACAACAGAAGCAGAGAAGAATCCTGGAAAGAACCACCTGTAAGATACCTACCACTAGGGCTGGAGAGATGGCTCAGAGGTTAAGAGCATTGCCTGCTCTTCCAGAGGTCCTGAGTTCGATTCCCAGCAACCACATGGTGGCTCACAACCCTCTGTAATGAGGTCTGGTGCCCTCTTCTGGCCTGCAGACATACACACAGACAGAATGTTGTATACATAATAAATAAATAAATATTTAAAAAAAAGCTACCTACCACTATTGTTCCTGCCTGCTAAGCCTTCCCAGAGTCCCTCGCTGGCTACGGCCACCCAGCTGGGCCTCGGAATATCATCAGTTCCCCTACTGGGTGAACAGAGATCAAATGACTCAGATATCACAGCACTTTCAGCTCTGCCCTTCCAGTCCAGTGGGCAGGGCCCTAGTCTAGAAAGTCAGTGTATCTGAGATCGGAAACAACCCTCTTCCAAAGGCCCCGACCCCACATCTTTACCAGCTCTCCCAAGCGTACCCCGAGATTACAGACAGAGCTCTGCTGTTGCTCTATACATCAGGGCCTTAGAGAAACCGCCCAAAGCCTAGGCAGGTTGCCAAAGTCAGAGAGGCCTAGTTTGAAGGAATTTTCTAGAAGTTCTGCACTGAGCATTGGACATTGAGGTGTAAGGTCCATTTAAAGTTAATTTGTGGAAGTTGTAAGTAGTATGTTCATCAGGACTATTAGAGATTTGGATGCTAAGATGTAAATGTTTATTTACCTCTTGTGTGCACATGTCTGTAGTGAAAACGGCAAATGAGATGCTCACCCACGGAAAGGATCGAGAGGCCGCCTGTGGAACTCTCTAGAGCAAGATGGAGCATCATAGTTTGAAGAGGGATTTCTTGGTTGTGTTGAACTGGATGCTGTAAACATCAATTCCATGATATTTGGTTACGTATCTGCCGTTTCTTGGTATTAACTACATACTTACATTAAAATCCAAAAGCATGGTTAGAGGAGTGATGTCGTGGACCATATGAATAATGTCTTGTGTTTTATCTAAGCGTTAGTTGAACTGTTTGGACCATGGGAATACTAATTATTTACATTATCATATACCGTTTCTAGTCAGTTTTCTTTTATTTGTTGTTGCTCAGCACTGTCTTAGGACAAACGTTTGGTAGCTTCCTGTGGTCACCCGCGACTGCTTACCAAGGATGACCACCACCAGGTTGCTGCCTGTTGATATTCCATCATGAAAGAAGGTATCGCCTCCATCGGAGCACACAGCCTCGTTTCCAGGCAACGGTATGCAATTCATCCCTGATGACATGGGACCTTGTGGTCTCAGGAGTGCGCTAGAGTACATTGCCTGGAAAAGACTTGGGACGATGTAGGTTCTGGGCATGCACCCATGAGAGAAAGCCATCTTTTTTTTTTAAATATTTATTTATTTATTATGTATACAATATTCTGTCTGTGTGTATGCCTGCAGACCAGAAGAGGGCCCCAGACCTCATTACAGAGGGTTGTGAGCCACCATGTGGTTGCTGGGAATTGAACTCAGGACCTTTGGAAGAGCAGGCAATGCTCTTAACCACTGAGCCATCTCTCCAGCCCGAGAAAGCCATCTTTAAACGTGGGAATTGACCTTGAGTGCTATGAGGCTTACTTCCTACGTTCCCTGAGAAATGTACTGCGATGGAGAGCGTATGGGCAGTGGAGGAGCAGAGAGAAGGTGAGCTCCACATATGCAGCTATGGGAGAGCCATTGTACTTACTGGATGGAGACGTGCCTTGTGTGGCTGCTTTTGGGTATCTTAGAGCTTCTACTGCTGTGAAGAGACACCGTGACCACAGCAACTCTTTTTTTTTTAAAGATTTATTTATTTATTTATTATGTATATATTCTACCTTCTTGTGTACCTGCACCCCTGAAGAGGGCACCAGATCTCATTATAGATGGTTGTGAGCCACCATGTGGTTGCTGGGAATTGAACTCAGGACCTCTAGAAGAAGAGTCAGTGCTCTTAACCTCTGAGCCATCTCTCCAGCCCCCCACAGCAACTCTTCTAAAGGAAAACATTTTTAATTGAGGCTAGCTTACAGCTTCAGAGGATTTAGTCCGTTGTCGTCATAGCAGGAAGCATGGTGGATGTAGGCATACAT
Source organism: Microtus oregoni (assembly GCF_018167655.1). Lineage (NCBI taxonomy): Eukaryota > Metazoa > Chordata > Mammalia > Rodentia > Cricetidae > Microtus > Microtus oregoni. Next base: position 49,008 of record NW_024544774.1, read on the forward strand.
GGTGCTGGAGAAAGAGCTGAGAGTTCTCCATCCAGATCAGCAGGCAGCAGAAAGTGCAACCTCAGAATCAAAACCCTTGTATCTTTTCAACCATGCTCAATACGTAAGCTCAATAAACTCACTGGATCCCCAGGATGGAATTTGGTAAAAATCGTATCTTCATTGGGGCTTATAGGATAGAAATTGGTTCCTCCCACTTCACAGGGGGAAAAAATTAACACAACAGATCATAACCATATTTGTGAATGTCCCTAGTTCTCATGGTATTAGAAAAAGGAGGCGGTACGTAAAAGAACATGTTAGGAAAATATAAATGTGTAGATGACCATAGTAAAAGAAAAAGGACTTTGATATATGAACATGATTATGTCTAGATGGCTCCAGGATAAAGAAGACTGGAAAGGTTTGACAAGCTGTGAAGGTTATGAGTAAATTGTTTAAGGTCCATAAGAATAAGACTTAGGGATCATATATTTATTAAAGTTTGCAAGGTCGTATTTAAACTATTTCGAGGACTTGTTGAAAGGTATGTCAAAAGCTTTGCTTTATGTACTGTGGCTTCCTTTTAACCCTTGAAGCAATTTTATTGAGTTGTTTCTGACTGTTGAAGTCTTTCTTATGAAGGAGTTAAAAGCACAAAACTAGGGGCTGGAGAGATGGCTCAAAGGTTAAGAGCACTGATTGCTCTTCCAGAGGTCCTGAGTTCAATTCCCAGCAACCACATGGTAGCTCACAACCATCTGTAATGAGATCTGGTGCCCTCTTCTGGCATACAAACATACATTGCAGGAATGTTGTATACATAATAAATAAATAAACCTTTAAAATAAGCACAAAACTAGCATAAAACTGATCATCTAGGTGTTTAATAATCACTCTTAGAGGCTATTCTACTGTCATGAGATGAACAAAATGGGGAATATTTCTCTCATTTCTATACAAGGCCCGTGAGGTCCCTAGGAACAAAGGCGATGTATTGATCATTTATTGTCCTGTCCATGGAGGCCAATCAATGAACTGGAATCGTTATCAAGACTACAAACGGAGGTTCGATGTGGGAAAGATTTCTTCAAGGCTTCACAGGAAGCCGCAGTGCATAAAGCAAAGCTTTTGACTTATCCTCACCTTGATGGACGACTGGTAACAGAGAGACGTGAAGATGCTGAGGTTCCTTCCATGCACAAGTGACCTCCAAAGACTAGATGCTCAACGGGCCTTGACCACACAGAAAGATTAATTTCTACCGCCTGCATTGGTCTTCAGTACTCAAGAGGAAATTTTAATCAAAGGATAAGAGGGTTGCTAACAACACAACGGTTCACACTCCACGGACCTTAGATGCAACTCTCCATGGGATGTTCGTCAGATAGCCAGTCTCAGGAATATTTTCTTGATAAAAAGATTCTGTACAGATGTTTCAACCTCCAAATTCAATGGTGATGAATACACGTCTCCTCCTCTCCCTATCCACATGGGAAGAGCGTCATGCTGACTTTTGGATGAGGAAACAGGTATAAAAGCGTGTGTCCGCTGGTTGTGGGCTCACTCTGGAGACCAGCTGTAGAATTTAAATGGAAACCTCTAACAGATGGAAGCTATTGTGAGTCCGTCAAGAATGTCTTACGGATATGGGAGTGCTTCCCAAACAACAGTCCATCTCCCCAGACAACCATGTCTGCATCTGAGAGTTTGGTCTTTCTGAGAGGCTCTATGGAAGGGTATCTTTTTTTTTTAAACATTTTATTTTTTATTTATTTATTTAACTTTATTATGTCCGTTGGTGTGAAGGTGTCAGATCTCGTGAAACTACATTTTCAGACAGCTGTGAGCTGCCATGTGGGTGCTGGGAATCGAACCCGGGTCCTCTGGAAGAGCAGTCAGTGCTCTTAACCGCTGAGCCATCTCTCCAGCCCTTATTGGCTGACGCTAATCGCCTTTAATCTGCGTATTTTTGCCTATCGAGTGGCTTTGATCCCGGTTACGGTAACAAAACTGAAAAAAAAAAAAAGAAAAGGAACCCTAATAAAATCAGCTGAGAACATGACAGGACGTTTCACTGAAGAAAGATGTACTCATGGTAAATAATTAATAATTATTAATAATTAATAATTAATCATAATTAAGTATTATTAGACGTCTGTCGAAACAGATAAAAGACAACACCGTGATGACGTAGACGTTAAATGAAGATACGGGGAAAAAAATGAATTCTTTGCACATTAAATATTAAATGTTTAATATTAAATATTAAACATATGAAATGTTTGCAGGTCCTCGGGGAAAGCGATGATAAACAAAACCATTAATGTCTTCCTTTGAGATACGGTGCGAAGAAAAAATATAAAATATACCTTTATTTTATACCTGGGTATAAAATAGAAAAAAATATAAAATATACCTTTATTTTATACCTGGGTATAAAATAGAAAAAAATATAAAATATACCTTTATTTTATACCTGGGTATAAAATAGAAAAAAATATAAAATATACCTTTATTTTATACCTGGGTATAAAATAGAAAAAAATATAAAATATACCTTTATTTTATACCTGGGTATAAAATAGAAAAAATATAAAATAGACCTTTATTTTATACCTGGGTATAAAATATAAAAAAATATAAAATAGACCTTTATTTTATACCTGGGTATAAAATATAAAAAAATATAAAATAGACCTTTATTTTATACCTGGGTATAAAATATAAAAAAATATAAAATAGACCTTTATTTTATACCTGGGTATAAAATATAAAAAAATATAAAATAGACCTTTATTTTATACCTGGGTATAAAATATAAAAAAATATAAAATAGACCTTTATTTTATACCTGGGTTTAAAAATAAAAATGATGGAGGACACGAGGTCAGGTGGATTTGGGAGGAGTTGTAGCAAAGGGGATGAATGTGGCCGAAATATGTTATATTAGAAAATTCTCATATAATAAATAATAAAATATTTTTTTTATGAATCTGATATTTTAGGGCAGTGGATTTTGACAGCTAACATTGAATTATTTCATTAGGAAAGGATTAAATTAAAAATTCAGTGATTCTAGATTATTTTTTAAAAAGTGAAAGCCAGGTCCAGCATCGGTAACGGACAAAAAAAATAATTTTAAATCACTAATTTCGGTATTTTATAGGAAAACTGCGAGATATAATTTTCTTTGCCTGTGTAAGATGAACCTTGTTATTGAAAGTCGTTTCTTTTCAAAATGAATATTAGAAAGTAAAACATTATTTGAACCAAATTAAATGAAATGAAAATCTAAATTAAACATTAAAATCCTCGTTCGTGTCGATCAAAACTTGATGAAACCGAAATGTTAATGTTCCCGCAAAAGAAACAAAACGAAAATGGGATTATATTAAAATGAAAATGACTTAAATGAATTTAATGAATTAGTTTAATTATGATTATATTAAAATTAATCTAAATGAATTGAATCAAATTCAATGACTTAATTATGATTATATTAAAATTAATCTAAATGAATTGAATCAAATTCAATGACTTAATTATGATTATATTAAAATTAATCTAAATGAATTTAATGATTTAAATTTCATGACTTAATTATGATTATATTAAAATTAATCTAAATGAATTGAATCAAATTCAATGACTTAATTATGATTATATTAAAATTAATCTAAATGAATTTAATGAATTAGATTTAATGACTTAAACGAATTTAACAAATTCGACTAAATTTAATTTGGTTAAAATAATTTAGAATTAAGATTTACATTTAAAATTTAGATTTTAATTTAATGTAATTTGGTTCAAATAAATTTAGAATTAAGATTTTAATTAAAAAGCTCATTTCAATGGAATGATTCCGTCGAATCCATTTTCACTCCTGATTAAATTAAAATAAATCCATCTCGCCGAACGCAGATTAAAACATGGTTTTTTTTAATTTTTTAGTTCACGTTGAGGCCAAAATGAAATAAACACAAAGGTTCCACGACGTTTAATTAGGGTTAAAATCGAATTAAAATTCTAATTACGTTAAGTTAAAATTAAATTAAAGTTTTAATCACAATAAAATAAAATCAAAAATTCTAATTACATTAAATTAAAATTAAAGTCTTAATTACAAAAAATCAAATCAAATCAAAATTCTAATTTGTTAACTTAAAATTAAATTAAATTTCTAATGGCATTGAAATCAAATCAAGTTAAAATTCTAATTACGTTAAGTTAAAATTAAATTAAAGTTTTAATCACAATAAAATAAAATCAAAAAGTCTAACTACATTAAATTAAAATTAAAGTCTTAATTACAAAAAATCAAATCAAATCAAAATTCTAATTTGTTAACTTAAAATTAAATTAAATTTCTAATTATAATGAAATCAAATTAAAATTCTAATTAAATTAAGATTAAAGTTCTAATCGCATTGACATCAAATTAAATGAAATCTAATTACGTTAAATAAAAATTAAATTAAAGTTCTAATTACAATGAAATCAAATGAAATTAAAATTCTAATTACGTTAAATAAAAATTAAAGTTCAAATTGCATTGAAATCAAATAAAAAATTCTAATGACATTAAAATAAAATTAAAGTTTTAATCACAAAAAATCAAATTAAATCAAAATTCTAATTTGTTTGTTAAATTAAAATTAAATTAAATTTCTAATTACAACGAAATCAAATTAAAAATTCTAATATTAAACTAAAATTAAAGTTCGGATTGCATTGACATCAAATCCAATTAAAATTCTCAGACGAAGCGATACAGGGGAAAAAATAAAAATACGGCATAGGAAATAAATTATAAATAAATCCCTAATAATTAAATATAAAAATAAAAATATTCAACGTTTGGTTTAATAAATAAATAGATATATTTTAAAAAAAACCTGAAACTAATTATTTTTTCATCATTTTAAATTAATTAATAATTCCCGTATAATACCGGTTTTGTGTCATCATTTATTTTATATTAATTTATCTCGGCGATTTCTTTTCTCATTACGAATTTAATGTCTGTGCGATTCTTCCTCCGACGATGATTATTGTTATCAATTGGATTTTTATAACCGATTTTCTATTTTACAATTAATTATTTTATTATTATCAATTTAATTTTTAAAACCCGATTAATTTTCTATTTTACAATTAATTATTTTATTATTATCAATTTAATTTTTAAAACCCGATTAATTTTCTATTTTACAATTAATTATTTTAATATTATCAATTTAATTTTTAAAACCCGATTAATTTTCTATTTTACAATTAATTATTTTATTATTATCAATTTGATTTCTACCCCCGTTCCGAGCTCAGGACTGGGTGCTCAGTGCTCAGTACTCAGTGCCTACGGATCGGGGCTCAGTGCTCAGTACCCCTGAGTGCTTGGTGCTCGGTACTCTGGGTGCTCGGTGCTCAGTACCCCGGGTGCTCGGTGCTCAGTACTCAGTGCTTACAGATCGGGGCTCAGTGCTCAGTGCTCAGTACCCCTGGGTGCTTGGTGCTCGGTACCCCTGGGTGCTCAGTGCCCAGTACTCAGTGCCTACGGATCGGGGCTCAGTGCTCGGTGCTCAGTACCCCTGGGTGCTCGGTGCTCAGTACTCAGTGCTTACAGATCGGGGCTCAGTGCTCAGTGCTCAGTACCCCTGGGTGCTTGGTGCTCGGTACCCCTGGGTGCTTGGTGCTCGGTACCCCTGGGTGCTCAGTGCTCAGTACCCTGGGTGCTCAGTGCCCAGTACTCAGTGCCTACGGATCGGGGCTCAGTGCTCGGTGCTCAGTACCCCTGGGTGCTCGATGCTCAGTACCCCTGGGTGCTCAGTGCTCAGTACCCTGGGTGCTCGGTGCTCAGTAAATCAATAAATTAGCGATGAATTAATGAATCAATAAATCGGTGCCGGATCATTCATAAAATTCACAACAAATAATAAACTAACGAGCCGGCAACGAATGAGTCAATAACAAACGCGTCGCAAGAGAATTAATAAAATAATCAATAATAAATTAGTAAATGATAAATTAATAAATAATAAATTAATAAATAATAAATTAGTAAATAATAAATTAATAAATAATAAATTAATACTAATGGAGAATTAATAAGTAATAAATTAAGAGGTAAGGAATTAATAAATAATAAATTATAAATGATAAATCAGTAAATAATAAATTAATAAATAATAAATTGATAAACAATAAATTAATAATAACGGAGAATTAATTAGTAATAAATTAATAGGCAAGAAATTAATAAATAATAAATTAATAAATAATAAATTATAAATTAGTAAATAATAAATTAATAAATGATAAATTAATAATGACAGAGAATTAATAAGTTATTAAATAATTAATAAATGATAAATTAGTAAATAATAAATTAGTAAATAATAAGTTAATAAATAATAAATTAGTATATAATAAATTAATAAATGATAAATTAATAATAATGGGGAATTAATAAGTTGGTAAATAATAAATTAATAAATAATAAATTAATAATAGCGGAGAAATAATAAATTAATAAATAAACGGAAGTAAACTCCGCGACCCTCGGGTTTGTTTTCATTTTTATTTTCCGGCCAGGGGGGTCAGGGGGTCACGGGGGGTCAGGGGAGGTCAGGGGGGGGGGGTCCCGGGGGGGGGTCAGGGGGTCAGAGGTTGGGGCGCGACCCTCGGGTTTATTTTTCCGGCCAGGGAGGTGAGGGGGTCAGGGGTCATGGAGGTCAGGGGGGTCAGGGGGTCACGGGGTCGTCGGGGGTCGGGGGTTCAGGGGTCGGGGGTCGCACCCCACAGCCCCCAGCAGGCCCTGCAGCGCGCACCCGCAGGCCTTGTCCCTGGGGGGGGGGGGAGGGGGCGGGGCCTCGGCGTCAGGGACACGCCCACTTCCTGTCTCCTCCCCCGGGGACACGCCCACTTCCTGTCTCCCCGGGGGGAGGGGACAACGGGCGGGGAGCACAGGGCTTGGAGGCTTGTGTAGGAGTTTGGTGACCCCGTGTTCATTGTTTTTTCCTTCCCTGGCCCCGCCCCCTGCTGATGTCACAGGCCCCGCCCCCGGTGATGACGTCACAGGCCCCGCCCCCGCCCGGGCCCCGCCTCCCACGCCCACATGGGCTCCCGCTGTCCACGTAGTGGCGCATCAGCTCCTCCGCCTCCGTCAACTCCTCGTAGAACGAGGTCACTTCCGGGTCGCCGCGGGGATCACGTCCGGGTTGCCGCGGGGGTCACGTCCGGGGTCGCCGCGGGGGTCACCGCCAGGGTCGCGGGGGTCGCGGGGCGGCGGGAAGAGGAAGATGGCCACGGCCGTGATGACGCTGTGCTCGCGCCCGCTCAGCCTGCGGGGGTCACGCGGGGGTCAGAGTGGGGTCACACAGAGGTTACGGCCCTCTCTACCCCAGGCCCCGCCCTCTCAGCCCCCAGGCCCCGCCCCTCCGTCCCCAGGCCCCGCCCAATACATCCCCAGGCCCCGCCCCCTCTCCAGTGGCCCAGCCCCCAGGCCCCTCCATCCCTTAGCCCCGTGGCCCCGCCCCCTCCATTTCACAGGCCCCGCCCCCTCCCCGTGACCCCGCCCCCAGGCCCCGCCCACCCGCCGGCCCAGCATCCGCATGGCATCCTCCTTGTTCCGCGGCTTCCCCAGGATATTGGCCTGGGGGGGGAAGGGGGCGGGGCCTGCGTGAGTGAGGGGGCGGGGCCAGGGAAGGGGGCGGGGTCACCGCGAGAGGGGTGGTTGCGCTTCCGGGTCAGAGGGCGCGGGTCCCGCGGCTCACGCTGAAACCCCGATTCGCCCCGCCAGCACCCCGGAACCAAAGCGCCAGGCCCTCACCGGAAGAGGAACATCCGGCGGAAGCGGAACCGATGTGCACGGGCGCCCGCGTGGCTCCGTTATCATCGCGGGCGGCGGCGCGGGGAACCCGGAACGGACGGATTTTTTTCCGCGGGTCCGGACAGAACCGGACGTCCAGCCGCCGGTACTTTTTTTTCCGCGCGCCCAAAAGCGTTCCCCTCGTCTCCGCGGAACTTTTATCGCAGGCCCGGAAGCGCAACAGCGTTCGTCGTCCGGGGCGGTCTCTTTTTCGCGAGTCCTTTGTTCCGCGTTTCTTTTTTTTTCGCACGTCCCTACGCGGAAGCGCGTCCCTCGGCCCGCGGAACTTTTCTCGCAAGCCCAAATTGTTTTTTCGCGAGTGCAGAAGCGCGTCCGGAACTTTTCTCGCGCGTCCCGCGGCTGGCGGAATTTCTTTTTCGCGCACCCGGAAGCGGAACAGAGTTCCTAGGCCGGCGGTACTTTTTTCGCGCGCCCGGAACCGCGGCGCTGACCGTGCGGAACTTTTCTCGCGCGCCCGGAGGTGGAACCGGGTCCCTCGGGCCCCGGAACTTTTCTCGCGCGCCGTAAACGGAGGCGCTGACCGTGCAAAACATATCTCGCGCGCCCGGAAGTGGAAGTGCTTCGCCTATCCTGCGTTCCTTTTCTCGCGCGCCCGGGACCCGCGGCGCTGACCGGGCGGAACTTTTCTCGCGCGCCCGGAGGCGGAACCGCTTCCCTCGGGCCCCGGAACTTTTCTCGCGAGCCGTAAACCGCGGCGTTGACCGGGCGGGACTTTTTTCGCGCGGCCGGATGCGGAAGTCCTTGGCTCATCCTGCGTTCCATTTCTCGCGCTCCCGGGACCCGCGGCGCTGACCGGGCGGAACTTTTCTCGCGCGCCCGGAGGCGGAAGTGCGTCACGGGGATCATCCGGGCGCCCGGCGGGCAGCGTCGGTTGCGGACGGAGCGGGCGGCCACAACGGAGGCCTCGGGACGGGGACGGAGGCGGAAGCGGAGCCCGGGCCGGTGAGTGCGAACCCGGAAGTCGCCCATCTGCCGCCCGGGGACCCGGATTGAACCGGTTCGGGGCGGATTCGGGCTGCGGACGAGGGGAGAGGGGAAGGAGCGGGGTCGCGGGGGGCCGAGGAGCGGCGGGGGCGGGGCTAACGGCGGTGGGGGCGGGGCTACTGGACAGGTCGGGGGTGGGGATTGGCCAGGACGGTGGGGAGGGCGGGGCTACAGGGTAGAGCGGGGCCGACAAGTGGACGGAGCCAAAGAGCCGGGCTGAGAAGGGGGCGGGGCCAGAGGACAGGTAAGGGAGTGGGGATTGGCCGAGGGGCGGGGCTTCTGTGTGGGCGTGGCTAGCGGGAAAGACGGGGAAGGGGATTGGCTGGGGGTGCGGGGGCGTCGCCAGGGAGGGCGGAGTTAAAGGGCGGAAGGAGGGGGTGTAGGGGGCGTGGCCTGCCTTAGGGGTTTTTTGAGGGGAGGGCGGGGCCTCAGGGATGGGGGCGGAGCCAGTGGGCATACTGGGATTAGGATTGACAGGAATAGCCGGGGGCGGGGCAGAGCTGTTGGGGGCGGGGCTCCAGGGCAGGACGGGGACAGGGATTGGCAGGACTGTCAGAGTGGGCGGGGCTGAGACTTCAAGGCCAGGATGGTGGGGATGTGGCCTTGGTGAGTTGTTGATTTAGGTGAGGGCGGGGCCTGAGCGATGGGGGCGGAGCCAGAGCACAGGACGGGGACACGGATTGGTCCTGATGACGTGGTGGGCGGAGCTCTCCTGTGGGGGCGGAGCCAGAGTGCAGCACGGGGACACGGATTGGTCCTAACGACGTGGTGGGCGGAGCTCCCCTGTGGGGCGGAGCCAGAGTGCAGCACGGGGACAGGGATTGGTCAGGATGACGTGGTGGGCGGGGCTCTCCTTTGGGGGCGGGGCCAGAGGTCAGGAGGGGACAGCGATTGGTCCTGGTGACCTTGTGGGCGGGGCTCTTCTGTGGGGGCGGAGCCAAAGCACAGGACTGGGACACGCATTGGCCAGGAGGACGTGGTGGGCGGGGCTCTCCTGTGGGGGGCGGAGCCAGAGTGCACGGCGGGGACACGGATTGGTCAGGAAGACGTGGTGGGCGGAGCTCTCCTGTGGGGGCAGAGCCAGAGGACAGGACGGGGACACGCATTGGCCAGGAGGACGTGGTGGGCGGAGCTCCCCTGTGGGGGCGGAGCCAGAGGGCAGGATGGGGACACGGATTGGTCCTAGTGACGTGGTGGGCGGAGCTCTCCTGTGGGGGCGGAGCCAGAGCACAGGACGGGGACACGGATTGGTCCTGATGACGTGGTGGGCGGAGCTCTCCTGTGGGGGCGGAGCCAGAGGTCAGTTCGGGGACCCCGATTGGCCGGGATGACGTGGTGGGCGGAGCTTCAGGGCGGGGATCGGGCAGGGTGGGCGTGTCCCTCACCGGCCCCGCCCCCCTCTCTCCCCCGCCCCCTCCTCCCCCGTCAGCCATGTCGGCGGCCACCATCGTGCACGACCCGTCGGAGGCGGCGCCGCTGTGCCCGGCGCTCGGCCTCTACCTGAAGCCGATCACGAAGCTGGCGATCAGCGTGGCGCTGCCCGCGCGCCGTCCGCCGGGGAAGTCGATCTCCAACTGGGAGGTGATGGAGCGGCTCAAGGCCATGGTGGCGGGGGCGGGGCCCGACGACATCACCGCGGAAGGGGGCGGGGCCTCCACGGCGCCGGCCCCGCCCACCCCGCCGCCGCCGCGGGCGCCGCACGCGCAGTTCTCATCGCTGCGCATCGCCAAGAGCACGCTGGACTTCATCCGCTTCGAGGGCGAGGTGGAGCAGCGGGCGCTGGTGCGGCCGTTCCTGGCGCGGCTGGACGGCCGCGGCCTCAAGCTCGCGGGGTTCCCGGACCCGCTCCGCGTCCGCGCCGCCGAGTTCCGCCCCGACGCCCCCTCCCGCCACGACTGGGACGCCTTCTTCCGCGACGCCGCCGACATGAACGAGACCCGGCCCGGCGAGAGGCCCGACACCATCCACCTCGAGGGGCTGCCCTGCCGATGGTTCGCGCCCCGCGCCGGCCAAGGCAGCCATGGCGGCGAAGCCACTTCCGCCAGCACTTCCGCCAGCACTTCGTCCACTTCCGCCAGCACTTCGTCCGCCTCCGCCAGCACTCCGTTTTCCGTGTCCACCGGGTCAGAGCGCCCGAGCGAGGCAGTGCTGCGCCAGGCGTTCTCGGCGTTCGGGGAGATCCGGCAGGTGGACATCCCAATGCTGGACCCATACCGCGAGGAGATGGCGGCGGTCGGCGGGGTCGGCGGAGGCCTCGGCGTGGGCGGCGGCCTCGGAGGCGTGGGCGGCGGCGGCGTCGGCCGCGGCGGGTTCCACACGTTCGGCTGGGGCGGCGGGCTGCACTTCGAGGCCTACGTGCAGTACCGCGAGTACGCGGGGTTCGTGCGGGCCATGGCGGCGCTGCGGGGCACGAAGCTCATGTACAAGGGCGAGGACGGCAAGGCGGTGGCATGCGGCATCAAGGTAGGAAGGCGGGGGCGGGGCTCGTGGGCGGGGCGTGGGGCTCGGGTGCGAGGCGGTGTCATCGTGGGGGCGGGGCTCGGGATCGAGGTGATGGGAGTGGGACTCGGGTTCGAGGTGATGTCATCGGGGCGTGGGGCTCGGGCTCGGGTTCAAGGAGGCGACGGGACGGTGGGCGGGGTTTCTGGGCGGCTCAGGTTCGAGGCGGTGGGGGCGGAGTGGGCGATGACGTCACCTGTGGTCACGGGGATGATGTCGTCATGGGGGCGGGGCATAGGACTCGGGTTCGAGATGGTGTCATCGGGGCGTGGGGCTCGGGTTCGAGGTGATGGGGGCGGGGCGGGGGGCTTGAGTTCGAGGCGGCGGCGACAAGGCGGTGGGCGGGGTTTCCAGGCGCCGAGGTCACACCCCCACCCCTACCGGCCCCGCCCCCAGGTCTCGTTCGATGCCACCAAGCACCTGAGCGAGGCCTCGATCCGGCGGCGGCAGCTGGAGCGGCAGAAGCTGCGGGAGCTGGAGCTGCAGCGCGAGGAGCAGAAGCGGCGGGAGCGCGAGGCGGAGGAGCGGCGGAGGGAGGAGGAGCAGTGAGCGCGGGGGGCGGGGCTTCGGGGGCGGGGCGGGGCTGCGCGGGGGCTTCCTGTCCCTCCTGTGCCCACTTCCTCTCCCTCCTGGACCCACTTCCTGTCCCTCCGGGAGGACTTCCTGTCCCTCCTGGGACCACTTCCTGTCCCTCTGGGACCCACTTCCTGTCCCTCCTGAACCCACTTCCTGTCCCTCCTGGGCCCACTTCCTGTCCCTCCGGGACCACTTCCTGTCCCTCCTGAACCCACTTCCTGTCCCTCCGGGACCCACTTCCTGTCCATCCTGAACCCACTTCCTGTCCCTCCTGTGCCCACTTCCTGTCCATAACCAGCTTCCTGTCCCTCCTGGACCCACTTCCTGTCCCTCCTGGACCCACTTCCTGTCCCTCCTGTGCCCACTTTCTGTCCCTCCTGTGCCCACTTCCTGTCCTTCCTGTGCCCACTTCCTGTCCCTCCTGTGCCCACTTCCTGTCCCTCCTGGACCCACTTCCTGTCCCTCCTGTGCCCACTTCCTGTCCCTCCTGTGGCCACTTCCTGTCCCTCCTGTGCCCACTTCCTGTCCCTCCTGGACACACTTCCTGTCCCTCCTGTGCCCACTTCCTGTCCCTCCTGGACCCACTTCCTGTCCCTCCTGTACCCACTTCCTGTCCCTCCTGTGCCCACTTCCTGTCCCTCCTGTGCCCACTTCCTGTCCATCAGGAACCCACTTCCTGTCCCTCCTGGACCCACTTCCTGTCCCTCCGGGGACCACTTCCTGTCCATCAGGAACCCACTTCCTGTCCCTCCTGGACCCACTTCCTGTCCCTCCTGTGCCCACTTCCTATCCCTCCTGAACCCACTTTCTGTCCCTCCTGTGCCCACTTCCTGTCCCTCCTTTGCCCACTTCCTGTCCCTCCTGTGCCCACTTCCTGTCCCTCCTGGACCCACTTTCTGTCCCTCCTGCGCCCACTTCCTGTCCCTCCTGGACCCACCTCCTGTCCCTCCTGTGCCCACTTCCTGTCCCTCCTGGACCCACTTCCTGTCCCTCCTGTGCCCACTTCCTGTCCCTCCGGGACCCACTTCCTGTCCCTCCGGGACCCACTTCCTGTCCCTCCTGGACCCACTTCCTGTCCCTCCTGTGCCCACTTCCTGTCCCTCCTGGACCCACTTCCTGTCCCTCCTGTGCCCACTTCCTGTCCCTCCTGGACCCACTTTCTGTCCCTCCTGTGCCCACTTCCTGTCCCTCCTGTGCCCATTTCCTGTCCATCCGGGACCCACTTCCTGTCCCTCCTGTGCCCACTTCCTGTCCCTCCGGGACCCACTTCCTGTCCCTCCTGTGCCCACTTCCTGTCCCTCCTGTGCCCACTTCCTGTCCATCAGGAACCCACTTCCTGTCCCTCCTGTGCCCACTTCCTGTCGCCTTCCTTCTGGTCATGATGTCCAAATCCTGGCATGCAAATGAGGTCATGAATATGCAAGTCCCGCCATGCAAATGAGGTCATGAGCACGCAAATCCCGGTATGCAAATGGGGTCATGAATATGCAAAACCCGGTGTGCGAATGAGGTCCTGGCTGCTTGTGAATATGCAAATTGTAATATGTAAATTGCCACCCATAGCGTGCATATGCAAACAAGGCTTTGGCCGCTCATATGTGTGCGCCTTGTATGCAAATGGCCCGTGCTTCATGAATTTGCAAATCCCGGTATGCAGATGAGGTCCCGAATACTCATGCATATGCAGATCATAGTATGTAAATCGCCCCCCGGGGCGTGCATATGCAAACGAGGCTTTGGTCATGAATATGCAAATCACAGCACGCAAAGGATCCCCCGCCCCGTGAATATACAAATTGGCCTCGGTCAGACGTGAATATGCAAATCGCGCCCGGGTCCCCAAGCCTTCCCACTCGGCCCACGCGGAGCATCCTGGGAAATGGAGTCCACGGGGCCCAGAGGCCCTGCCCCTCTCCCCAGGCCCCGCCCCCGATGACCTCACCCACTCCCCACGACCCCGTGTGACCCCGCAGTGCATTCTGGGAAATGTAGTCCACGGGGCCCAGAGGCCCCGCCCCTCTCCCCAGGCCCCACCCCTCAGTCTAGGCCCCGCCCCCAATGACCTCACCCACGACCCCGTGTGACCCCGCAGTGTATTCTGGGAAATGTAGTCCATGGGCCCAGAGGCCCCGCCCCTCACCCCACGCCCTGCCCCTGGTGACCTCACCTGCTCACCACGACCCCGTCTGACCCCGCAGTGCATTCTGGGAAATGTAGTCCACAGGGCCCAGAGGCCCCGCCCCTCTCCCCAGGCCCCGCCCCTCACCCCACGCACTGCCCCTGGTGACCTCACCTGCTCACCACGACCCCATGTGACCCCGCAGTGCATTCTGGGAAATGTAGTCCAGAGGCCCCGCCCCTCACCCCACGCCCTGCCCCTCACCCCACGCCCCGCCCCTCACCCCACGCCCTGCCCCTGGTGACCTCACCTGCTCACCACGACCCCGTGTGACCCCGCAGTGCATTCTGGGAAATGTAGTCCACGGGCCCAGAGGCCCCGCCCCACGCCCTGCCCCTCACCCCACGCCCCGCACCTCACCCCACGCCCTGCCCCTGGTGACCTCACCTGCTCACCAGGACCCCGTGTGACCCCGCAGTGCATTCTGGGAAATGTAGTCCACAGGACCCAGAGGCCCCGCCCCTCAGCCCCAGGCCCCGCCCCCGGTGACCTCACCACGACCCCGTCTGACCCTGCAGAGCATTCTGGGAAATGTAGTCCACAGGGCCCAGTCGCCCAGGCCCCGCCCATCACGCCCAGGACCCGCCCCCGATGACCTCACCGTCACCCTGTATGACCCCCAGAGCACTCTGGGAAATGTAGTCCATGGAGCCCCGCCCCTCTCCCCAGGCCCCGCCCCCCGATGACCTCACCCCGCCCCGCCCCCACAGGAAGCAGAAGCAGCTGGAGCAGCAGCAGCGCGCGCGCCGCCGGGAGGAGAAGCTGCGCCGCCGGGAGCAGCGGGCGCGGGAGCGGGAGCAGCGCCGCAGCCGCCGCCGGGCGGAGAAGCAGCAGGCGGAGGAGCAGCGGCGTCTGCAGGAGAAGATCCGCACGGAGGAGCGGAAGCTGCTGCTCGCCCAGCGCAACCTGCAGTCGATCCGGCTGGTGGCCGAGCTGCTGGGCCGCGTGGAGGTGCGTATGCAGGCGGGGTCGCACGTGTGCGCGGTGTGTGAGACGTCTGTGTATGCATGTGGTGTCGCACATGTGCGCGGTGTGTATGCATGTGGTGTCGCACGTGTGCGCGGTGTGTACGCATTTGGTGTCACATGTTCGCGCGGTGTGTACGTATATGTGTGTATGCATGTGGTGTCACATGTGTGCGTGTATGCAGGCGGTGTCGCATGTGTGCGCGGTGTGTGTGTATACATGCGGCGTCCCACGTGTGTGCCGTGTCTGCGTATGCATTTGGTGTTCCACGTGTGCGCCGTGTCTGCGTATACATGTGGTGTCGCACGTGTGCGCGGTGTGTGTGTATGCATTTGGTGTCGCACGTGTGCACTCGCAGGACCCCGAGGCCCTGCCCCTCGCCCCAGGCCCCGCCCCCGTGACCCCACCTCCTCCCCCCGCCCCCGTGCGACCCCCGCAGTGCACTCTGGGAAACGTAGTCCACCGCAGCCCCGAGGCGTATACCCGCGGCGTCCCGCGTGCGCGCGAGTCCCGGGTCCCGAGTGCGAGTCCCACCCCCACCCCCCTCCGCAGGCCGCGAAGCTGCAGCAGCGCCGCCAGCACCGCGCGCGCCAGGAGGAGCAGGAGCGGCGCCGCCTGCAGGAGGCCGAGCTGCGCCGCGTGGAGGAGGAGAAGGCGCGGGCGCTGGGGCTGCAGCGGCGGGAGCGCGAGCTGAGGCGGCGCCTGCTCTCCCTGCTGCTCGGACGGCGCCCGGCGGGGGACTCGAACCCGGGACCCGGCGCCAACGACGACACCTCGAACCCGGAACCTGGCGCCACCGACGACACCTCGAACCCGGAACCTGGCGCCACTGACGCCCTCCTGCGGCCCGTGCTCGACATCCTGCACCGCGTGACCCACGCACGGGCGCCCCCACCGCCCCCGACGCCGCCGTTGCCGCCGCAGGACTCGAACCCCGAACCCGCAACGGCGGCGGCGCAGGACTCGAACCCCGAACCCAAGATGGCGCCCGAGAACGCGACGCCTAAGCCAGGCGCGGACGCCGCGTCGACCCCGACCCGCGACCGCGGCGGCGGCGAGCGCGACAAGGGCGACCACCGGGGGCCCGAGTGCGAGGAGTCGCGCGGCGGCCATCGCCGTCGTCGCGGTCGGCGCCGCCGGAGCAGCCACGGCCACGGGCACCACGGGCACGGCCGCCGTTCTCGGTCCCGGTCCCGGTCGCCACGGAGACGCGGGGCGTGGACCCGGTGAGGACGGACGGACGGACGGCCCCGGGGCATGCTGGGAACCGGGTCCGAGTGCGAGGTTTTTTTTTTTTTGTTGTTTTTGTTTCCGCCCCGGGTGCGAATTCGAATCCCTGGGAAGATGGCCGCCCCCATTCCCCCCCCACCAGGTCGTTTGAGATTTTTTTTTTTCCCCGCCCCGGGTGCGAATTCGAATCCTCCGTGACCGCGCGGACTCCGCCTGGGTTCAATAAAGTCGTTGCCCCCCCTGCGCCCGGCGTCTGCGGTGTGGTCTCTGGGCGGGGTGCTGGGTGATCTGGGTGCTGGGTGATCCGGGTGCTGGGTGATCTGGGTGCTGGGTGCTAGGTTATCCTGGTGCTGGGTGACCCGGGTGCTGCGCTCAGTCCCCCCCCCCCACGCCCGGCCGTCACCGGCTCCAGCCGGCTCATCCCAGATTGACCTAGTTCCCAGCACCCGGCTGGCAGAGGAGCCGGGTGCTGGGTGCTAGGTGACCTCAGTGCTGGGTGCTGAGTCGTCTGGGTGCCAGGTAAAGACGGTGCTGGGTGATCCGGGTGCTGGGTGATCTGGGTGCTGGGTGATCTGGGTGATCTGGGTGCTGGGTGATCTGGGTGCTGGGTGATCCGGGTGCTGGGTGATCCGGGTGCTGGGTGATCCGGGTGCTGGGTGCTGGGTGATCCGGGTGCTGGGTGATCCGGGTGCTGGGTGATCCGGGTGCTGGGTGATCCGGGTGCTGGGTGATCTGGGTGCTGGGTGATCCGGGTGCTGGGTGATCTGGGTGCTGGGTGATCTGGGTGCTGGGTGATCCGGGTACTGGGTGACCTGGGTGCTGGGTGATCCGGGTGCTGGGTGATCCGGGTGCTGGGTGATCTGGGTGTTGGGTCATCTGGGTGCTAGGTGATCCGGGTGCTGGGTGATCTGGGTGCTGGGTGCTGGGTGATCTGGGTGATCTGGGTGCTGGGTGATCTGGGTGCTGGGTGATCTGGGTGCTGGGTGCTGGGTGATCTGGGTGCTGGGTGACCCGGGTGCTGGGTGATCTGGGTGATCTGGGTGCTGGGTGATCTGGGTGCTGGGTGATCTGGGTGCTGGGTGATCTGGGTGCTGGGTGCTGGGTGATCTGGGTGCTGGGTGATCCGGGTGCTGCGCTCAGGCCCCCCCCCGCACCCGGCCGTCACCGGCTCCAGCCGGCTCATCCCAGATTAACCTAGTTCCCAGCACCCGGGGCCGAAGATGGCGGAGGAGCCGGGTGCTGGGTGCTAGGTGATCCAGGTGCTGGGTGCTGGGTGCTGAGTCGTCTGGGTGCTAGGTGACCCGGGTGCTGTGCTCAGTCCCCCCCCATCCCAGATCGACCTAGTTCCCAGCACCCGGGTGCTGCGCTCAGTCCCTCCCCTCATCCCAGATTAACCTAGTTCCCAGCACCCGGGGCAGAAGATGGCCGAGGAGCCGGGTGCTGGGTGCTAGGTGACCCGGGTGCTGTGCTCAGTTCCCCCCCATCCCAGATCGACCTTGTTCCCAGCACCCGGGTGCTGCGCTCAGTCCCCCCGGGTGCTGCGCTCAGTCCCCCCCCCCCCCCCCCGCCCATCCCAGATCGACCTAGTACCCAGCACCCGGGGCCGACGATGGCCGAGGCCGCGGACGGGGATTTCCGCCTCCTCATGGACTACGCGCACGGCTTCATGGTCTCGCAGGTGGGTGCTGCGCTCAGTCCTCCTGGGTGCTGCTCTGAGTCCCTGGAGACAAAGGTGCTGGGTGCTGAGTCCCCCTGGGTACTGTGTTCAGTCCCATTGGGTGCTGGACTAAGTCACCCCAGGTGCTGCACCGAGTCCGCTGAGACGAAGGTGCTGGGTGCTGAGTCCCCCTGGGTGCTGTGCTGAGTTTGCCTGGGTGCTGGGTGTTTAGTACTCCAGGTGCTGCGCTCAGTTTCCCCCGGGTGCTGCGCTCAGTCCTCCTGGGTGCTGCTCGGAGTCCCTGGAGACAAAGGTGCTGGGTGCTGAGTTCCCCCGGGTGCTGCGCTCAGTCCTCCCCGGGGTGCTGGGCCGAGTTGACCCAGAGTGGGCTTCGGGGGCACGGAGTCTCTTCCCCCCTCCCGGGTGCTGCGCTCAGTCCTCCTGGGTGCTGCTCGGAGTCCCTGGAGACGAAGGTGCTGGGTGCTGAGTCCCCCTGGGTGCTGGGTGCTGAGTCCCCCTGGGTGCTGGGTGCTGTGTTCAGTCCCCCTGGGTGCTCAATCCTCCCCGGGTGCTGCGCTCAGTACGCGCTCAGTCCCTGCCCGGGTGCTGCGCTCAGTCCCCCCCGGGTGCTGAGTCCCCCTGGGTGCTGAGTCCGCATCCTCCCGGGTGCTGCGCTCAGTACCCCTGTCCCCACCCCCCCGGGTGCTGCGCTCAGTACCCCCGTCCCCCCCCCCCCCGGGTGCTGCGCTCAGTCCCCCCCCCCGGGTGCTGCGCTCAATCCCCCCGGGTGCTGTGCTCAGTCCCCCCCCCATACTGCGCTCAGTCCCCCCGGGTGCTGCGCTGAGTCCTCCCCGCCCCCCCCAGGTCCTCTTCACGGCCTCCAACCTCGGCCTGTTCGAGGCACTGGCCCCAGGAGGCCCCGCCCCTCGCCCCAGGAGGCCCCGCCCCTCACCCCAGGCCCCGCCCCCAGGGCCCGCGCCGAGCGCCTGCTCTTCATGCACGCCCTGCAGGATACCTGGAGCGTCTACGGCGCCCGGGTGCTCACGGCCTTTGACCTCTCGGAGTTCAGGGTCATCTGTGATGTCGGCAGTGAGGCCCGGCCCCCGGGGTGCTGCGCTGAGTCCTCCCCTCTCCCCTGGGTGCTGCGCTGAGCTGCGCTGAGTCCTCCCCTCTCCCCTGGGTGCTGCGCTGAGTCCTCCCCTCTCCCCTGGGTGCTGCGCTGAGTCCTCCTCTCTCTCCTGGGTGCTGCGCTGAGTATTCCCCTCCCCCCGGGTGCTGCGCTGAGTCCTCCCCTCTCCCCCGGGTGCTGCGCTGAGTCCTCCTCTCCCCCGGGTGCTGCGCTGAGTCCTCCCCCCCCCGGGTGCTGCGCTGAGTCCTCCCCTAACCCCCGGGGTGCTGCGCTGAGTCCCCTCCCCCCCGGGTGCTGCGCTGAGTCCTCCCCTCTCTCCTGGGTGCTGCGCTGAGCTGCACTGAGTCCTCTCCTCTCTCCCCCGGGTGCTGCGCTGAGTCCTCCCCTCCCCCCGGGTGCTGCGCTGAGTCCCCCCGTCCCCCAGGCGGCTCCGGAGCCCTGGCCGCGGCCTGCGCCCGCCTCCACCCCGCCAGCTCCGTGTCCATGTTCGACACCTGCGACGTCGTCGCCGCCGCCCGCGCCCACTTCCGGCGCCCACGGGGGGACCCGCCCGTCCGCTTCCTGGGAGGTGGGTGAGGGGCGGGGCCTGGGGCGGGGGCACTTCCTGTTTCCTGTCCGGGCACTTCCTGTTTCCTGTCCAGGCACTTCCGGGTCCCAACCCCGGGCACTTCCTGTGTCCTGTGTCCGGGCACTTCCTGTTTCCTGTCCGGGCACTTCCTGTGTCCTGTCTGGGCACTTCCTGTGTTTTCTCCGGGCACTTCCTGTGTCCTGCCCGGGCACTTCCTGTTTCCTGTCCGGGCACTTCCTGTTTCCTATGTTTCCTCTTCGGGCACTTCCTGTTTTTTGTCTGGGCACTTCCTGTGTCCTGTCCGGGCACTTCCTGTGTCCTGTCCGGGCACTTCCTGTGTCATGCAGGGCACTTCCTGTGTGCTGTCTGGGCACTTCCTGTTTCCTGCACGAGCACTTCCTGTGTCCTGTCCGGGCACTTCCTGTGTCCTGTCCGGGCACTTCCTGTTTCCTGCACGGGCGCTTCCTGTGTCCAGTCTGGGCGCTTCCTGTGTCCTGTGCGGGCACTTCCTGTGTCCTGCCCGGGCACTTCCTGTTTCCTGTCCGGGCACTTCCTGTTTCCTATGTTTCCTCTTCGGGCACTTCCTGTTTTTTGTCTGGGCACTTCCTGTGTCCTGTCCGGGCACTTCCTGTGTCCTGTGCGGGCACTTCCTGTGTCCTGTCCGGGCACTTCCTGTGTCCTGTGTCCGGGCACTTCCTGTTTCCTGTCCGGGCACTTCCTGTGCCCTGCGTGAGCACTTCCTGTGTCCAGTCCGGGCACTTCATGTTTCCTGTCCGGGCACTTCCTGTGTCCAGTCCGGGCACTTCCGGGTCCCAACCCCGGGCACTTCCTGTTTCCTGTCCAGGCACTTCCTGTGCCCTGCGTGAGCACTTCCTGTTTCCTGTGCGGGCACTTCCTGTATTGGGTGGGCGGGCCCCCGCCCCGCCCGCCTGTCCATCACGCATCGGGGGATGGGATTTCTCCGCCCCATCACCCCCGTGACCCCGGAGGCCCCGCCCCCTGACCCCTTGACCCCTTGACCCCCAGGCGACTTCTTCCGGTCCCCGCTCCCGCGCGCCGACCTCTACATCCTGGGCCGGGTCCTGCACGACTGGACGGACGCGGACGCCGCGCGGCTGCTGGGGAGGATCGGGCGCGCGGGCGGACCGGGTCAGCGGCGGCGGGCGGGGGTCGCGGGGGTCGCGGTTGGGGGTCGCGGGGGTCACGGAGGTCGCCCGGAGGTCACGGGGGTCACCCAGGAGGAACCGAGTTCAAACAGGGGTCATGGAACCCGTGGGGTCATGGAGGGGGTCGCAGAGGTCACCCAGGGGTCACGGAGATCGAGGCGTCACGGAGGTCACACAGAGGTCACCCAGGGGTCATGAGAGTCACAGAGGTCGCCCAGAGGACACAGAGGTCATAGGTACACAGGGGTCACAGAGGTCACCCATGGGTCACCCAGAGGTCACCCTGGGATTACGGGAGTCACAGAGGTCGCCCAGAGGTCACACAGAGGTCATGGGTACACAGGGTCACAGAGGTCACCCATGGGTCAACCAGAGGTCACCCAGGGATTAAGGGGGTCACAGGGGTCACCCAGAGGTCACGGGGTCACCACGGGCGTCCCCCCCGTCACCCCCCAGACTCCGCCGTCCTCCTGGTCGAGGCCGTGCTGACCCCCGGGGGCCGCGGCCCGGCGCGCGCGCTGCTGATGTCGCTGACGATGCTGCTGCAGACGCGCGGCCGCGAGCGCATGGAGGCCGAGTTCCGCGCCATGGCCGCCGCCGCCGGCTTCGCCCACTTCCAGCGCCGCCCGACCGGGGGCGACCTCGAGGTCATGCTGGCCAAGAAGTGAGGTCATCGGGGCGGGGAGGGCGGGGCGGGGCCAATAAAGCGACTTCCTGTGTGAGAGAGGTCCATTTCCTGTTTCTCCGTGACCCACTTCCTGTCCCTCCTGTGCCCACTTCCTGTACCTCCTGTGCCCACTTCCTGTACCTCCTGTGCCCACTTCCTGTCCCTCCTGTGCCCACTTCCTGTCCCTCCTGTGCCCACTTCCTGTTCATTTGGGACCAATTCCTGTCCCTCCTGGACCCACTTCCTGTCCCTCCTGGACCCACTTCCTGTCCCTCCTGTGCCCACTTCCTGTCCCTCCGGGACCCACTTCCTGTCCCTCCAAGACCAACTTCCTGTCCCTCCTGTGCCCACTTCCTGTCCCTCCAAGACCAACTTCCTGTCCCTCCTGTGCCCACTTCCTGTCCCTCCTGTGCGCACTTCCTGTCCCTCCTGAGCCCACTTCCTGTCCCTCCGGGACCCACTTCCTGTCCCGCCTGTGCCCACTTACTGTCCCTCCTGGATCCACTTCCTGTCCCTCCTGGATAGACTTCCTGTCACGCCTCTGCCCACTTCCTGTCCCTCCTGGACCCACTTCCTGTCCCTCCTTTGCCCACTTCCTGTCCCTCCTGGATCCACTTCCTGTCCCTCCTGTGCCCACTTCCTGTCCCTCCTGTGCCCACTTCCTGTCCCTCCTGCGCCCACTTCCTGTCTCTCCTGTTCCCACTTCCTGTCCCTCCTGGACCCACTTCCTGTTCCTCCAGGACCCACTTCCTGTCCCTTCTGTGCCCACTTCCTGTCCCTCCTGTGCCCACTTCCTGTCCCTCCTGCACCCACTTCCTGTCCCTCCTGAACCCACTTCCTGTCCATAACCAGCTTCCTGTCCCTCCTGGACCCACTTCCTGTCCCTCCTGGACCCACTTCCTGTCCCTCCTGTGCCCACTTCCTGTCCCTCCAAGACCAACTTCCTGTCCCTCCAAGACCAACTTCCTGTCCCTCCTGGACCCACTTCCTGTCTCTCTGGGACCCACTTCCTGTCCCTCCTGTGCCCACTTCCTGCCCATCTGGGACCCACTTCCTGTCCCTCCTGTGCCCACTTCCTGTCCCTCCTGTGCCCACTTCCTGGCCCTCCTGGACCACTTCCTGTCCCTCCTGTGCCCACTTCCTGTCCCTCCTGTGCCCACTTCCTGTCCCTCCGGGACCCACTTCCTGTCCCTCCTGGACCCACTTCCTGTCCCTCCGGGACCACTTCCTGTCCTTCCTGTACCTACTTCCTGTCCCTCCTGTGCCCACTTCCTGTCCCTCCAATACCAACTTCCTGTCCATCTGGGACCCACTTCCTGTCGCCACCGCAGGGCCCTCTGGGAAACGAAGTCCCACGGCTGGCGCGTGATGGTCCCGCCCCCCGACAGGAAGTGGGTGTCCTCCCGCCCCCCCCCCCACAGGCAGGAAGTGCACAGGATGACCCCGCCCACCACCTGCTAATCACGTGACACCCGACCTGGGCGGACCCCAGCTCCGATGATTGACAGCGGGGGGCGGCGGTGGGCGGGCCCGACCCGAGAGTGACGTCATCGGGAGGCGGGGCCACCCCCCCCTCCGCCGCTGATTGACAGCCACACACACCAACCGGGCTCAAAAATACCTTTTCCTTTATTGGCGGGCGATGTCCCTCCGCGGGCGGCGGCGACGTCACTTCCTGTGACGTCGTAAGGGGGGGTCAAGGGTCGGGGGTGGGGGGGGTAATGGGGGGCGGGGCGATCTCTCTACATGGTAGAAAATGGCGTCACGTGACGGATGGCGGCGTCCGGCAGGGGCAGGGCCTACGCAAGATGTCGTCACGTGGGGAGGGGGGGAGGAGGCACGCAGCGCGAGATGGCTGGAGGCGGTGGTGATGTCATCGGGCGGTGATGTCATCAGGCGGTGATGTCATCATTGGCGGCGACGTCATCGTTCGGGCGGTGATGTCATAGGGCGGCGACGTCATCATTTGGGCGGTGTGATGTCATCGGGCGGTGATGTCATCAGGCGGTGATGTCATCGGGCGGTGATGTCATCGTTCTGGCGGCGACATCATCGTTCGGGCGGTGACGTCATCATTCGGGCGGTGTGATGTCATCGGGCGGTGATGTCATCGTTCTGGCGGCGACGTCATCATTCAGGTGGTGACGTCATCGTTCAGGTGGCGACTGTCATCATTTGGGCGGCGTGATGTCGTCGGGCGGTGTGATGTCATCGGGCGGCGACGTCATTGGGCGGTGATGTCATCATTCGGGCGGCGACGTCATCGGGTGGTGATGTCATCGGGCGGCGACGTCATCGGGTGGTGATGTCATCGGGCGGTGACGTCATCGGAAACCCCGGGGGCCTAGGGCGTCCATGGCGGGGGGGTGTGGCCTGCTGGGAGAGAGGGGGCGGGGCCGGGTCAGGGTGGGCGGGGATATGCAAATGAGCCGGGCAAGGGGGAAATAAGGAAAAAGTGAAAATCCATCAAGCAATGAAATTCATGCAAATGTATGCAGATTTATGCAATTTCGCACGCATATATGCAGATTTATGCAAATTGATGCGGGTCCGAGCGCAGATAGACCCCACCCGGTGGAGGGGCCGCCCCCAAATATTTAAATCCGCATGCAAATGAGCCACCGAAATTTTAAATTTCCGAATTAAATATGTTTCAGCGCGGTCTCTCCAGAGTCCAAGGTCAGAGGTCGAGGCCGCTGAGGTCACTTCCTGTCCCCCGAGGACTCCGCCCCCTCCCCTGGGGTCACAGGGTCATGAGAGGTCAAGACGAGGACAGAGAGTCTCGGGTGGGTCAGGCAGGGGTCACAGGGAGGTCAGGGGGAGGTCAGGGCATCAGGCAGGAGTCACGGGGAGGTCAGGGGGTCAGGCAGGGGTCACAGGGAGGTCAGGGGGTAAGGCAGGAGTCACGGGGAGGTCACGGGGAGGTCGGGGGTCAGGGAGGGGTCACGGGGAGGTCAGGGGGTCACGGGGGAAGGGTCAGGGGTCACGTCTTTTTTTTTTTTTTTTTTACCATCGCGAAGTCAATCAACCAACGCGGCGGATCTTTTTTTTTTTCCCGTCCTCACCCGCGGGTGACGTCACGGGGGCGCGCGGGGACCCGGGGGGCGGGGCGTGACGTCACAGGGGCGGGGCGCGGGGTCAGAGGCCGTGGTCGCAGTCGACGTCGCGGCAGATGTACCAGAGGATGACGTAGAGGATGAGGAGGATGGCGAAGATGAAGAGCGCGACCAGCAGCGCCTTGGTCACCGGCGACACCAGCGACTGCATCGTGACGTCACCCCGGCGCGACCCCCCCCCGTGACGCCGGCGGCGGCGGAGGCGGGGCGGGACTTCCTGTGCCTGCGCCGAGCACTTCCGGTCTCCGCGCCGCACCGGAAAACCGGAGGACTACAAAGATGGCGGAACGGGCGCCTCAGAGCCCGAAGAAAGGGTACTTCCGGTGTTGTCCCAGAGCACTTCCGGTCCCGCCCGCCGAGCCTCCTGGGAAATGTAGTTTCCCGGACCCGAAACGCAGGCTTAGAGCCCAGGGAAAGGTACTTCCGGTCCCGGCCGCCGAGCCTCCTGGGAATTGTAGTTTCTCGGACCCGAAACGGAACCTCGGAGCTAAAAAAAAAAAAAAAAAACCCTGCGCCGAACACTTCCGGTCCCGCCCGCCGAGCCTCATGGGAAATGTAGTTTCCGGGATCAGATACGGAGCCTTAGAGCCCGAGGAAAGGGCACTTCCGGTTTCGACCCTAAGCACTTCCTGTCCCAGCCGCTGAGCCTCATGGGAAATGTAGTTTCCGGGATCAGATACGGAGGCTTAGAGCCCGAGGAAAAGGGCACTTCCGGTTCGCCACTGGGCACTTCCTGTCCCGGCCGCCGAGGCTCCTGGGAAATGTAGTTTCCGGGACTCACAACGGACCCTTAGAGCCCGAAGAAAGGGCACTTCCGGTTTCGACCCTAAGCACTTCCGGTCCCGGCCGCCGAGGCTCCTGGGAAATGTAGTCCCCGCCCGCCCTCAATCACGGCCGCGGTCATGGCTCCCGCGCTCCTGCTCGTCTTCGCGTTCGCGCTGCTCGGAGGCCTCGGCCGGGGCCAGGGTGAGCGGGGTCGGGGGGGTCGGGGCGGGGTCAGGGGTCGCGGCGGGGGTCACGGAGGGGTCGCGGCGGGGTCCGGGTTCCGCGCGTGGGGCCGCGGCGGGCGCCTAGGAGTCCGCGCCTCCGCCTCCCTCCCCTTCGCCGTCAATCCCCGGCCGCAGCTCCCGCCGCGGCGCGCGCGGGGCACGCTGGGACATTTTTTTCCCGCCGCCGCCGCCGCTGCCGCCGCCGAGGTTTTTTTTTTTTTTTTTTTTTTTTTTTGAAATTTTTTATTTTTTTGGAATTTTTTTTTTTTTCTTCTTAAAAACTTTTGGGGCGCGGCGGCTCCCGGCATGCCGTGCGCCCCGCCCGGCCCCGCCCACACCCCCGCCTCCCCCCACTCCAGGGCCCACGTGACTCGGGCCCCGCCCTTCGCCCCGCCCCCTCCCACTCCGGACCGCGTTCTCGTGAAGTCAATCAACAAACCCCGAGGGGCGGGGATTCCCGGGGAGGGGAGGGGCGGGGTCACGTGACGCGGGGCGGGGGCGGGGTCACGTGACGCGGGCGGGAGGGGCGGGGTCACGTGACGCGGTGACTCAGGGCCGGGCGGGTGCGGCCCTGGGCGTCCGCGTGGGTGGAGGGGGAAAAAAAATGACTCACGGGTTGTGACATTTTTTAATTTTTAATTTTTTTTAATGTTTAATAACTTTTTTAATTTTTTCAATTTTTAATTTTTAATTTTTTTAATTTTTAATTTTTTTTAATTTTTAATAATTTTTTTAATTTTTAATTTTTTTTAAATTTTTTATTTATTTTTTCCTTACAGATTTCGACCTCTCGGACGTGCTCGACGGTGAGTGGGGCGGGGGCGGGGCCGAGGCTTCCCGCCAAAAAAAAAAAAACCAGGAAATTCCGGTCTTAAAAATTAATAAATAATAAATAAATGAAAACAGATAAATAAATAAACGGAAAATTTCCATTTCAGGAAAAAAAAAAAAGGAAAATGAAGGCATGAAATATTTGTGAGGCAAAAATGAAATTTTTTCGTTCGTCTATTTTTTTTTTTTTGGAACAAATCTTTTTTGATCAATTTTTTAATATGCTTAATAAAATTTTTAATATTTAATATTAAATAAATTTAATAAGAAAATGTTCAAAAACATGAAGAAATGAAATTTTTTTAAGGGGAGGAGGCAAAAATGAAGTTTGTTCATTCGTCTGTTATTTTTTTGGAACAAATCTTTAATGGGCCAAAAAAATGAAGAAATGAATTTTTTTTTAAGGGGAGGCAAAAATGAAATTTTTTCATTCTTCTATTTTTTTTTATTGGAACAAATCTCTTGATCAATTTTTTAATCAATCCAATAAAATTTTTAACATTTTTAATAAATAAATTTCATATTTAATAACTAAATTTAATAAAATATTTAAAATTAAATAAATCTAATAAAATTTTTAACATTTTTAATAAATAAATTTCATATTTAATAACTACATTTAATAAAATATTTAAAATTAAATAAATCTAATAAGATTTTTAACATTTTAATAAATATATCTAATAAAATTTTAATATTTAATAAATAAATCGAATAAAATTTTTAATATTTAATAATAAATAAATTTAACAAAATTTTTAATATTTAATATTTAATGAATTTAATAAAATTTTGAATATTTAATGAATTTAATAAAATTTCCCTAAATTTTTCCCCCCCCAGAACCGAAGAAGCCGACGTCGCCGCCCAAGAAGCCTCCGCCGTCGGGTGAGGTCGTGGTGTGGGGAAACTGAGGCAGCGACTGGGGGAACCCCGGGCTCGCCCCGCCCCCTCCCTTCACTTCCGGTTTGCTGAGGCTAGCCCGACCCTCCCCCCCCCACAGGCGGAGACCTGGACCTGAGCG
Source organism: Microtus oregoni (assembly GCF_018167655.1). Lineage (NCBI taxonomy): Eukaryota > Metazoa > Chordata > Mammalia > Rodentia > Cricetidae > Microtus > Microtus oregoni. The sequence goes on from NW_024544774.1 coordinate 76,462, forward strand.
ACGCCCTGGGAGGCGGAGACGGTGAGGGGCGGCCCTGGGGGGACCCCGGGGGTGCTGGGTGCTGGGTGATCCGGGTGCTGGGTGCTGGGTGATCCGGGTGCTGAGTCCTGGGTGCTGGGTGCTGAGTCCTTGGTACTGGGTGCTGAGTGCTGGGTGCTGAGTCCTGGGTGATCTGGGTGCTGAGTGCTGGGTGCTGAGTCCTGGGTGATCTGGGTGCTGAGTCCTGGGTGCTGAGTCCTGGGTGCTGGGTGCTGGGTGATCCGGGTGCTGGGTGATCCGGGTGCTGGGTGATCCGGGTGCTGGGTGCTGAGTCCTGGGTGCTGGGTGCTAGGTGCTGAGTCTGCTGGGTGCTGGGTGATCTGGGTGCTGGGTGATCTGGGTGATCTGGGTGCTGGGTGCTGAGTCCTGGGTGCTGAGTGCTGGGTGCTGGGTGCTGAGTCCTGGGTGCTGGGTGCTGAGTCCTGGGTGCTGAGTCCTGGGTGCTGGGTGCTGAGTCCTGGGTGCTGAGTCCTGGGTGCTGGGTGCTGAGTCCTGGGTGCTGGGTGCTGAGTCCTGGGTGCTTGGTGCTGAGTCCTGGGTGCTGGGTGCTGAGTCCTGGGTGCTGGGTGCTGAGTCCTGGGTGCTGAGTCCTGGGTGCTGGGTGCTGAGTCCTGGGTGCTGAGTGCTAGGTGCTGAGTCCTGGGTGCTGAGTCCTGGGTGCTGGGTCATCCGGGTGCTGGGTGCTGAGTCCTGGGTGCTGGGTGATCCGGGTGCTGGGTGCTGAGTCCTGGGTGCTGGGTGCTGAGTCTGCTGGGTGCTGGGTGATCTGGGTGCTGGGTGATCTGGGTGCTGGGTGCTGAGTCCTGGGTGCTGAGTGCTGGGTGCTGGGTGTTGAGTCCTGGGTGCTGGGTGCTGAGTCCTGGGTGCTGGGTGCTGAGTCCTGGGTGCTGGGTGATGCGAGTGCTGGGTGCTGAGTCCTGGTGCTGGGTGCTGAGTCCTGTGTGCTTGGTGCTGAGTGCTGGGTGCTGAGTCCTGGGTGCTCTGGGTGCTGGGTGCTGAGTCCCGGGTGCTGGGTGCTGAGTCCCGGGTGCTGGGTACTGAGTCCTGGGTGCTGGGGGGCTGAGTTCTCCCTGGGTGCTGGGCTGAGTCCTCCCTGGGTGCTGGGTGCTGAGTCCTGGGTGATGGGGGCTGAGTCCTCCCCGGGTACTGGGTGCTGAGTTCTCCCCGGGTGCTGGGTGCTGAGTACTCCCGGGTGCTGGGGCCGCAGGGGCGGGCGTGGGGAGACCCCGTGCGGCCCGGGGCATCATGGGAAATCTCCGCCCCCTCCCACCCGCAGACCCCGCCCCCCCGCCACCCAGGCCCAAGCCGAAACCGGATCACGAGTCCGAGCTCTCGGGAGGTAAGGAGGGGTGGGGCAATGCAGATTTATGCTAATGAGGGGGCGGGGCTCCACATGCTAATCAGGCATGGCGTATGCCGAAGTCATGCGGATTTATGCTAATGAGGGGTGGGGCAAAAGCAGACCTATGCTAACGAGGGGCGGGGTCGTGCAGATTTATGCTAACGAGGGGGTGGGGCTCCACATGCTAATTAGGCGTGGAGCATGCAGAAGCCATGCTTGTTCATGCTAATGAGAGGGCGGGGCAGAGCAGGTCTATGCTAATTAGTGGCGGGGCGGCGCAGATTTATGCTAATGAGGGGATATTCTGATTTATGCCAATGAGGGGCGGTGCCATGCGGGAGTATGCTAACGAGGGGGTGGGGCTCCACATGCTAATTAGGTTGGCGTGTGCTGAAGTCCTTTGAGAGGCCAGTCAATGAGATGCTAATTTATGCTAATGAGGGATTCGTGTTGGGCGGGACTAACTCTGGCGTATGCTAATCAGGTCCCACGCATGCTAATGAGCTCCTCCCCGCGTGCCGCTGAGATGCTAATTTATGCTAACGACCTTGAACCCCTCGGGCTTTGCAGGGCGGTATGCAAATGTATGCTAACGACCGGGTATGTAAATGCATGCTAATGAGGAGGCCTCGCTGGCATGTGCTAGGTGGTTGTGGCTCACCGCTATGCAAATCCATGCAAATGAGCCCGGGGAGACACACGATCCGCTTATGTAAATATATGCTAATCGGGCTGCTGGTGATTTATGCGGGTGCATGCTAATAACCAGCTGCTAATGAGACCCCTGCCATGCAAATCCATGCTAATTTATGCAGATCAGGCCTTGGCTCCATATGCTAATGAGGCCCCTGTCATGCTAATTTATGCAGATCAGGCCACGTCCTTGGCCCCGTATGCTAATCCATGCTAATGAGCCCCCATGCCATGCAAATCCATGGTGATTTATGCAAATCAGGCCATTTCCTCAGCTCCGTATGCTGATCCATGCTAATTTTATGCAGATCCATGCTAATTTTATGCAAATCCGACCCCTCCCAGGCGACTTCTCCAACAAGGACTTGGAAGACGCCGCTGGGGGCAAAGGTGAGGCCACGCCCACTGTGATGTCGCAACCCTGGTGATGTCATAGCCCCGCCCACGGCAGTTTCGTGGCCCCGCCCACCGGTGATGTCATGGCTCCGCCCACCAGTGATGTCATAGCCCCGCCCACCCGCCATGCCATGGCCCTGGTGACATCATGGCCCCGCCCACTGTGATGACGTCATCGCCCCGCAGGCCCCGCCCACGGTGACGTCGTTGTTGTTTCTCTTCCCCAGGTGGAGGCCAAGGACCCCAAGGGGAGGAGGAGCCTGAGGCGGACGGTGAGGACTCAGCGCAGCACCCGGGGGGAGGGGGGGACTCAGCGCAGCACCCTGGGGGGAGGGGAGGACTCAGCGCAGCACCCTGGGGGGAGGGGAGGACTCAGCGCAGCACCCGGGGGGAGGGGAGGACTCAGCGCAGCACCCGGGGGGAGGGGAGGACTCAGCGCAGCACCCAGGAGGGAGGGGAGGACTCAGTGCGGGGGGGGGGGGGGGGGGGAGGAGAGGACTCAGCGCAGCACCCGGGGGAGGGGGGCGGACTCAGCGCAGCACCCGAGGGGAGGACTCAGCGCAGCACCCGGGGGAGAGGGGAGGACTCAGCGCAGCACCCGGGAGGACTCAGTGCAGCACCCGGGAGAGAGGGGAGGGGAGGACCCAGCACAGCACCCAAGGAAGGAGAGGGAAAAGAGGACTCAGCGCAGCACCCACCCGGGGAGTACCGAGCACAGCACCCGCCCCCCCCCCACCCCGCAGGCTCCGCCCCCCAGGGCCTGGTCCCCGGCCTCATCGGGGCCGCGGTGGCCGCGGTTGCTGGCGCCGTCTCGAGCTTCGTGGCCTACCAGAGGCGGAGGCTGTGCTTCCAGGAGCACGGTGAGGACGGGGGCGGGGCCAGATGGGTGCGGGGCAGGGGCGGGGCCACCACAGGCGAGGGGCGGGGCCTCCTGCGGGATCAGGGGGCGGGGCCTAGGGGGCGAGTGGGCGTGGCTTCCGGGTGGGGCGGAGCCTCGGAGAGCGTGAGGGGCGGGGCCTATGGGGCCAGGGGGCGGGGCTTGCGTGGTGACGGGCGGGGCTTGGGGCGAGGGGCGGGGCTTCCTCTGATGACGGACGCGTCCCTGCCCGCCCCGCCCCCTCCCCACAGGCTCCGCCCCCGTCTAGGGCCCCGCCCCCCTGCCGCGATGACATCCAGCACCAAGCGACCAAGCAACCGAACTCCTACGCAGCCGCCAAAGCCCCGCCCACGCCCGGCCCCGCCTCCCCTGCGTCGTTTGCATATCGTTTGCATGTATGCAAATCACCGCCAATCCCCCCCCAGGGGCGAGGGGGGAGGAGGTGGGGAATTATTATTTTTTTTTTATTTGATTTCCAAATTTTTTATTTTTATTTTATTTTTTTTTTATTCCCGACTTTTATTTTGGCGGGGGGGGTTGGGGAGGGGAAAAAACTCACTTTTGTTGTGATTTTATTTTTATTTTATTATTTTTTTTTTTTCATTCATTTCCTGTCTTTTTTATTCCCCCCCCCTCCCCCTCCCCCCCCCAAAAAAAGGAAAAAATTGAAGAGAAATAAAATTAATTTTTTTATATAAAATTTTTTTAATTAAAAATCCGAAAATTTCCCGATTTTTTTTTTATTTAATTTTTTTTTTTTCGGGCGTCCCCGTCGTAGTCCCGTGAGCCCAGGCTGGACCCCGGGGCCCCTGTGAAGTCGTGACCCCTGCGTGACCCCGCCGCTGCCACCGTCGTAATAAACGCTTTGCCCCCCCCAGCCCTCGGTGTCCGCCTGTCAATCCATCGCGGGGGTGGGCGGGGCCCGGTGACGTCACGGGCGACGGGGCGGTGGCGGTCATCCCCCTGCCGCAGCTCCAGGCGGAGAGAGAAAAAAAAATGGAAAACAATTTCAAACCGGTCATCCCCCTGCGGTAGCTCCGAGCTGAGAGAGGAAAAAAAAGTTTCAAACCGGTCATCCCCCTGCGGTAGCTCCAGGCTGAGAGAGGAAAAAAAGTTTAAGTTTCAACACGGTCATCCCCCTGCGGTAGCTCCGCGCGGAGAGAGAAAAAAAAGTTTTAAGTTTCAACACGGTCATCCCCCTGCCGCAGCTCCTAAACTATGAAATGTTTAACGTTCAGAACGGTCATCCACCTGCAGTAGCTCCGGGCAGAGAGAGAGGAAAAAAAAAGTTAAGTTTCAACACGGTCATCCCCCTGCTGCAGAAAAAAAAATTTAAAGTTCAGCACGGTCATCCCCCTGCCGCAGCTCCGGGCGGAGAGAGGAAAAAAAAGTTTCAAACCGGTCATCCCTCTGCGGTAGCTCCGGGCGGAGAGAGAAAAAAAAGTTTAAGTTTCAACACGGTCATCCCCCTGCGGTAGCTCCGGGCAGAGAGAAAGAAAAAAAAGTTTCAAACCGGTCATCCCCCTGCAGTAGCTCCGAGCTGAGAGAGAGAAAAAAATTTAAAGTTCAGCACGGTCATCCCCCTGCAGTAGCTCTGAGCCGAAAAAAAAAATTTAAGTTTCAAACCGGTCATCCCCCTGCGGTAGCTCCGAGCTGGCGGGGGGGGGGAAATTCTAACTTCCAAAATAGTCATCCCCCTGCCGCAGCTCCGAGCTGGGGGGAAAAAAATAAAACTTTAAATTCCAAACCGGGCATCCCCCTGCCGCAGAAAATAAAAATCCAAGTTCCAAAACGGGGTTCCCCCTGCAGCAGAAAATAAAAATCCAAGTTCCAAAACGGGCATCCCCCTGCCGCAGAAAAAATACAATTCACACTTCCAAAACGGGCATCCCCCTGCCGCAGAAAATAAAAATCCAAGTTCCAAAACGGGCATCCCCCTGCCGCAGAAAATAAAAATCTAATTTTCAAAACAGTCATCCCCCTGCAGCAGAAAAAAAATAAAATAAAAAAATCCTCACTTCCAAACCGGGCATCCCCCTGCCGCACGCCGCTCCAGGCCGGCCGGGAAGCCCCGCCCCCGGCTGACGACATCACGGCTGACGTCACGGCGGGAACCGGTCCGACCGGGAGAACCGAGTCCCCAGCACCGCCGCCCGCGGAAAAAGTCCCCGGATGCTGGAAGAAAATCCCCGGATGCTGCGCCCGCGGCCGCCGCTGCCTCAGTTTCCCCGACGGCGACGACGATGGCGACGCCGCTGCTGCTGCTCCTGGCGCTGCCGTTGCTGCTGCGCGTGCGCGGTGAGGGGGGGGCGCGGTGACGTCACCGGGGGGGCGGGGCCTGGGCCGGGTGGGAGGGGGCGGGGCCGGAAAAAAAAAAACGGCAAAAAAAAAAAAAAACCGGAAAAATCCGGAAAAAAAATCGGGATTTTTTTATTATTTTTTTATTTTTTTTTTGAGCGCGGGGCATGCTGGGAAGTCTCGGGGAAAATCCCGCGAGAGGGAACGAAAACAAAAAAAAACCCGAAAATTTGGGAAATCAATCGAATTCATTTTTAATTAATTAAAATTTGATATTTTTCCCTCCCCCCCCCCCCCGCCGCCCTGAGTTTTTTTCCAAACTAAAAAAGCCACGGGGTTCACATCCGGGTTTAAAGACCCCAAATCATCCGGGCTTTTTCTCGGCGCCCGCCCATCCGGGTTTTTTTTTTTTCGCTTCGGTTCGGGCGGGAGAAGGAGGAGGAGGAAAAAAAAATAAAATTTATTAAAAATCTAATTGAATTAAAAACAAATTTAATTCAACGATCATTTTTTTTTCTTTTTCTTTTTTTTTTTGCGACACCGGCGCGCGATCCGGTTCGGTCCGGTCCGATCTGGTTTCTCTCCGGCGCCCGCGCGAAAAACAAATTAAAAATTTAATTTAAAAAAATTTAATCGGAAATTTAATAAAAAAAATAAATAAAAAATAAAAGTACTAAAAAAAAACCGCGGGACTTTTATTCTGAAGGGGCGGCCGGGACGCGGGAGTCGCGGGGCGCGGCGGGAACCGGCGGATCCGGTTTCGGGGCGTGGGGGAAACTGAGTCACGGGAGAACGGGCGGGACGGGCGGGGTGCTGGGTGCTGAGTCCCCCGGGTGCTGGGTGCTGAGTTCTCCCCGGGTGCTGGGTGCTGGGTGCTGAGTTCTCCCCGGGTGCTGGGTGCTGGGTTCTCCCCGGGTGCTGGGTGCTGAGTTCTCCCTGGGTGCTGGGTCCCCCGGGTGCTGGGTGCTGAGTTCTCCCCGGGTGCTGGGTGCTGGGTGCTGAGTTCTCCCCGGGTGCTGGGTGCTGGGTTCTCCCCGGGTGCTGGGTGCTGAGTTCTCCCTGGGTGCTGGGTCCCCCGGGTGCTGGGTGCTGAGTCCCCCGGGTGCTGGGTGCTGGGTGCTGAGTTCTCCCCGGGTGCTGGGTGCTGAGTTCTCCCCGGGTGCTGGGTGCTGAGTTCTCCCCCGGGTGCTGGGTGCTGGGTGCTGAGTCCTCCCCGGGTGCTGGGTGCTGGGTGCTGAGTCCTCCCCGGGTGCTGGGTGCTGGGTGCTGAGTCCTCCCCGGGTGCTGGGTGCTGGGTGCTGAGTTCTCCCCGGGTGCTGGGTGCTGAGTTCTCCCCGGGTGCTGGGTGCTGAGTTCTCCCTGGGTGCTGGGTCCCCCGGGTGCTGTGTGCTGGGTGCTGAGTCCCCCGGGTGCTGGGTGCTGGGTGCTGAGTTCTCCCCGGGTGCTGGGTGCTGAGTTCTCCCCCGGGTGCTGGGTGCTGAGTCCTCCCCGGGTGCTGGGTGCTGGGTGCTGAGTTCTCCCCGGGTGCTGGGTGCTGGGTGCTGAGTCCTCCCCGGGTGCTGGGTGCTGGGTGCTGAGTTCTCCCCGGGTGCTGGGTGCTGGGTGCTGAGTTCTCCCCGGGTGCTGGGTGCTGAGTTCTCCCTGGGTGCTGAGTCCCCCGGGTGCTGGGGGCTGAGTCCTCCCCGGGTGCTGGGTGCTGAGTTCTCCCCTGGGTGCTGGGCTGAGTCCTCCCCGGGTGCTGGGTGCTGAGTTCTCCCCTGGGTGCTGTGCTGAGTCCTCCCTGGGTGCTGGGAGCTGAGTCCTCCCCGGGTGCTGGGTGCTGAGTCCTCCTCTGACCTCTGACCCCGCCCCCCCCCACGAGCAGGTGACGACGGCGGCGACTTCGACCTCGCGGACGCCTTGGACCCCGGTGAGTGCTGGGTGCTGAGTACTCGGTGCTGGGTGCTCGGGGTGCTTAGTGCTGGGTGCTTGGTGCTCAGTACTCGGGGTGTTCGGTGCTGGGTGCTCACTACTTGGTACTTGGTGCTCAGTACCCAAAATGCTCGTTCCTCAGTGCTTGGTGCTCAGTGCTGGGTGCTCAGTACTCCGGGTGCTGGGTGCTAAGTACTCTGGGTGCTCGGTGCTCAGTGCTCGTTCCTCAGTGCTCGGTACCCTGGGTGCTGGGTGCTCAGTGCTCGGTACCCTGGGTGCTCGGCGCTGAGTCCTCTTCTCTTCCAGACCCAACTTCGAAGCCCAGCGGGGGTGAGTGACGCCGTCAGGGGACCCCGGGGGGGGGGGTGCTGAATGCTTAGTCCTCCCCGCCCCGTGGGTGCTGCGCTGAGTCTTCCCGCCCCGTGGGTGCTGCGCTGAGTCGTCCCATCCTGTGGGTGCTGGATGCTCAGTCCTCCCCGCCCCGTGGGTGCTGCGCTGAGTCTTCCCGCCCCGTGGGTGCTGCGCTGAGTCTTCCCATCCTGTGGGTGCTGGATGCTCAGTCCTCCCCGCCCCGTGGGTGCTGCGCTGAGTCTTCCCGCCCCGTGGGTGCTGCGCTGAGTCTTCCCATCCTGTGGGTGCTGTGCTGAGTCTTCCCGCCCCGTGGGTGCTGCGCTGAGTCTTCCCATCCTGTGGGTGCTGAATGCTCAGTCCCCCCGCCCCGAGGGTGCTGCGCTGAGTCCCCCCGCCCCGTGGGTGCTGCACTGAGTCCCCCCGCCCCGTGGGTGCTGTGCTGAGTCTTCCCACCCTGTGGGTGCTGCGCTGAGTCTTCCCGCCCCGTGGGTGCTGCGCTCAGTCGTCCCATCCTGTGGGTGCTGGATGCTCAGTCCCCCTGCCCCGTGGGTGCTGCGCTGAGTCCTCCTTCCCCAGGCCTCTACCCGAACCTCCCGGCCGACCCGCTGCCCTCGGACCCACACGGCGGAGGTAAAGTCATGGGTGCTGCGCTGAGTCCTCCCTTCCCCCGGGTGCTGCACTGAGTCCTCCTTTCCCCCCAGGTGCTGCGCTGAGTCCTCCCTTCCCCCGGGTGCTGCACTGAGTCCTCCTTTCCCCCCCCCCCGGGTGCTGCGCTGAGTCCTCCCTTCCCCCGGGTGCTGCACTGAGTCCTCCTTTCCCCCCAGGTGCTGCGCTGAGTCCTCCCTTCCCCCGGGTGCTGCACTGAGTCCTCCTTTCCCCCCAGGTGCTGCGCTGAGTCCTCCCTTCCCCCGGGTGCTGCGCTGAGTCCTCCCCTCCCCTGGGTGCTGCGCTGAGTCCTCCCTTCCCCCGGGTGCTTCACTAAGTCCTTCCAGGCGGGTGCTGCGCTGAGTCCTCCTTTCCCCCCGGGTGCTTCACTAAGTCCCTCCAGGCGGTGTGCTCCCTTCTCCTGCCCCGTGGGTGCTATGCTGAGTCCTCCCCCTCTCAGGGGTGCTGTGCTGAGTCCTCCAGATGCGGTGCTCAGTTCTCCCCCCCCCCGGTGCTGTGCTGAGTCCTCCCTGGGGATGGGTGGTGTATGGTGAGTCCTCCCCGAGTGCTAAGTCGCCTCGCCCCGTGGGTGCTGCGCTGAGTTTTCCCGCCCCGTGGGTGCTGCGCTCAGTCGTCCCGCCCTGTGGGTGCTGCGCTGAGTCCTCCTTTCCCCCGGGTGCTGCGCTGAGTCCTCCCACCCCGTGGGTGCTGCGCTGAGTCTCCCCGCCCCGTGGGTGCTGAATGCTCAGTCCCCCTGCCCCGTGGGTGCTGCGCTGAGTCCTCCTTCCCCAGGCCTCTACCCGAACCTCCCGGCCGACCGGCTGCCCTCGGACCCACACGGCGGAGGTAAAGTCATGGGTGCTGCGCTGAGTCCTCCCCTCCCCCCGGGTGCTGCGCTGAGTCCTCCTTTCCCCCAGGTGCTGCGCTGAGTCCTCCCTTCCCCCGGGTGCTTCACTAAGTCCTTCCAGGCGGGTGCTGCGCTGAGTCCTCCCCCTCTCAGGGGTGCTGTGCTGAGTCCTCCAGATGCGGTGCTCAGTTCTCTCCCCCTGGGTGCTGTGCTGAGTCCTCCTCGGGGATGGGTGGTGTGCGGTGAGTCCTCCCCGAGTGCTATGCTAAGTCGCCTCGCCCCGGGTGCTGCGCTGAGTCTTCCCATCCCGTGGGTGCTGAATGCTCAGTCCCCCTGCCCCGTGGGTGCTGCGCTGAGTCCTCCTTCCCCAGGCCTCTACCCGAAGCTCCCGGCCGACCCGCTGCCCTCGGACCCACACGGCGGAGGTAAAGTCATGGGTGCTGCGCTGAGTCCTCCTTTCCCCCAGGTGCTGCGCTGAGTCCTCCTTTCCCCCGGGTGCTGCACTAAGTTCTCCCGGGTGCTTTGCTGAGTCCTCCCCGGTGCTGTGCTGAATCGCCCTGGAGCCGGGTGCTGCGCTCAGTCCCCATACCAGGTGGTGTGTGCTTACTCTTCCTGCCCCGCGGGTGCTGCGCTAAGTTCTCCCCAGGTGCTCGGCTGGGTCCCCTGGGTGCCGTGTTGAGTCCTCCCCGCTCAGTGGTGCTGTGCTGAGTCTCCCGGGTGCTGCGCTGAGTCCTCCCGGGTGCTGTGCTGAGTCTCCCGGGTGCTGTGCTGAGTCCTCCCCTCTCAGTGGTGCTGTGCTGAGTCCTCCCCTCTCAGTGGTGCTGTGCTGAGTCCTCCCCTCTCAGTGGTGCTGGGGGCTGAGTCCTCCCTGCGTGCTGGGCTGAGTCCTCCCTGGGTGCTGAGTCCTCCCTGGGTGCTGAGTCCTCCCTGGGTGCTGCGCCGAGTCCTCCCCGGGTGCTGCACTGAGTCCTCCCCGGGTGCTGCGCTGAGTCCTCCCCGGGTGCTGCGCTGAGTCCTCTCCCCCCCCCCCCCCCCCCCGCAGGTGTCTACCCCCCAACCAGGCCCCGCCCACAGCCTCAGCCCCGCCCACAGCCTCAGCCCCGCCCACAGCCCAGCGACACCAACGGCTTCGGAGGTGAGACCCCCATCGTGTATGCAAATTTATGCAAATTGTATGCGAGGGCCATGCAAATGCGGGGACGGCCCCCCGCCCATGGGCGGGTATGCAAATGCATTCAAATTTATGCAGATTTATCCGGCACCATGCAAATGATCTCATGCCCACGATGCTGCGCCACCAGGGGTGGAGCTATGCAAATGCATTCAAATCTATGCAAACGAACCCCATCATACATATTCAGGCCTCCAGGTGCCCGCTATTCATGCATGCAAATTTATGCAGATTAGTCTCCATGCAAACGACCTTGTGCGCACCACTGCGCCACCGGGGGCGGAGCTATGCAAATGCATTCAAATTTATCCAAACGAACCCCATGCAATCCAGACCTCACAATGCCCGCTGCTCACGCATGCAAATTTATGCAGATTTACCCGGCGCCATGCAAATGACCCCGTGCCCGCAGGGCTGCATGCCATTGAGGGGGCGGAGCTAATTATGCAGACATGCATATTTATGCAAATGTGATGCGGAGAGCATCCAGGATGCAGAGGCCTCTGGGCTTCGCTGCTTATTACTTATTCACGTATGCAAATGTATGCGGGGAACGCACTTCCTGTTGGGGACGCAGAGGACCCTGGGAAACGGGGCCTGTGACGTCACTTCCTGTCGGGGACGCAAAGGACTGTGGGAAACGGGGTCTGTGACGTCACTTCCTGTCGGGGACGCAAAGGACGGTGGGATATGCACAGAGGCCTTGGGTTTGGCTGCTTATTATTCATGTATGCAAATGTATGCCGGGAACGCACTTCCTGCCGGGGATGCAGGGGACTCTGGGAAACGGGGTCTGTGACGTCACTTCCTGTGGGGGACATCCACTTCCTGTCGGGGACGCAGGGGATTGTGGGAAATGGAGTCCGAGACGCAAAGGACGGTGGGAAAAGGGGTCTGTGGTGCCAACTTCCTGTCCGCGACGACATCACTTCCTGTCGGGGACGCAGGGGACTCTGGGAAATGGAGTCTCCCCCCCGCAGAACGCAGTGCATTCTGGGAAACACGGTCCCTGCCCCCCTCCGCCCCCCTCCCTTCCAGAGGCCCGCTTCCCGTCAGGGGCCCCAGGGAATTCTGGGAGACGCCGAGGATCCTGGGACACGGAGTCCCCCCCGGCCCCGCCCCCCTCAACCCTCCTCCCCCCCCCCCTCGTGCTCATTTCCCATTTTCCTCCCACGACAGGAAGTGGAGGCGACGGTGGCGGCATTGGCGGCCATGACACCCAAGGTGAGAACGGGGGAGGGGGCGGGACTTCCTGCCCGTTCGCCGCCCATCACCCGCCCGGCCCCGCCCCCTTCCCGCCGTGACTCCGCCCCCTTCCCCGCAGGCGGCCACGGCGACCCCGCGGGGACCCCGGGCCGGGGGGTCGTGACCCCTGACCCCTGCCTGACCCCCGCCTGACCCCTGACCCCGCCCCGCAGGCAACACCATCGCATGCATTGTCTCCCCGATCATCTCGGTCGTGGCGCTCGTGGGCACCTGCGTCAGCTATGCCTGGGGATGCCTGAGGGGGCGGGGCCGCCGCGGTGAGCGCCGCCCCTTCCTGTCCCCGTGACCCCGCCCCCTTCCTGTCCCCGCGGCCCCGCCCCTTCTTTTGCCCACGGCCCCGCCCCTTCCTGTTTCTGTGACCCCGCCCCTTCCTGTCCCCGTGACCTGGCCCCTTCCTGTCCCCACGGCCCCGCCCCTTCCTGTCCCCGTGACCCCGCCCCCTTCCTCTCCCCGTGACCCCGCCCACTTCCTGTCCCCATGACCACGCCCACTTCCTGTTTCTGTGACCCCGCCCCTTCCCGTCCCTTGTCTCCTTGTCATTTGTTCTCCTCGCTCTTTACGTGGGGAGGACCGGGGGGGGGGGTGGGGGGAACAGGAAGTGATGGGGCGGGGCTTCCTCCACGGGCCTGGGCGGGGGCGGGACTTCCTGTTCTCTGTCTCCTCCCGCCCCGCGCAGACCCCGAGACCATCTGAGGGCTCCATCCCGGGCGAGAGGGCGAGGCGGTGACGTCACCTGACCCCCGTGACCCCTGACCTCACCTGACCCCAGTGACCCTGTGACCTCCTGGGCCGGGGGGGGTGTGAATAAAGGACGGGCGCGTCCGCTGAATTGTTCCTTCATTCCTTCGTTCCTGCGAAGTTGGTTCTAATCCTGCACTTCCTGTCCCCGGCCCCGCCCCTTCCTGTCCACCCCCCTCCGGCCGGCTCCGCCCCCTCGTCCTCCCTCTGTTCCCCCTTCACGGACCCCGCGGCGGCCATCTTTGTTCCTGGCGAAAAAGACGGTTTTATTGCGCGACTTCCGGGCCGGGAAGGAAACAGGAAGTGGGCGGAGCCTGAGTCTCGGCAGCGGGGGCGGGGCTGGCGTGGGTGGCGGGGATAGGAAGTGGGGGCGGGGTCAGCGGAGTGGAACCAGGAAGTGGGAAAAAGCGGAGACACAGGAAGTGACATAAAGAATCCAGGAAGTCAACATGAAATGAGGAGCAGACGGACAGGAAGTGCTCACCTCGCGGGCGGCCCCGCCCCGCCCCTTCCCCCGCGTGACCGTGGGGTCCGCGACCACGTGACCCCCCCCCCCCCCCGCCCACCCGCGCGCGTGCCCGGAGATGCGGGGAGGAGGACTCAGCTCCCAGCACCCAGGGAGGACTCAGCCCCCAGCACCCGGGGAGGACTCAGCTCCCAGCACCCAGGGAGGACTCAGCCCAGCACCCAGGGAGGACTCAGCGCCCAGCACCCAGAGGGACTCAGCTCCCAGCACCCAACCGGGAGAGGGGGTGGAGCCACCTGCAGCCGGGTGGAGGGGGACTTAAGTACCAACACCCAGGAAAGACTCAGCTCCCAGCACCCAGCGGCGAGTCAGCTCCCAGCACCCGGGAAGGAATCAACTCCCAGCACACAAGGGGACTGAGTTATTAGATCCCAGTGGACTCAGCTCTCAGCACCCAGGGGGAACTTAGCTCCCAGCACCCAGGGGGACCGAGCTCCCAAGTCGCATGAAAAAAAAAAAACGAAACAAAAAAGTCGAATTAAACTAAAATTTTAAAAGTTATTAATTTAATTAAAATACGAATAATTAATTTAGAAACGTTTAGGAATTCATTACTTCAACGCGGCGTCGCCTCTCCCCCGGTTCCCCCGCCCCGCGTCCTCCCTTCGCTTCATTTCTTCACCGGGAAAATCAAAAATCCCCGCTAAAAAAAAAAAAAAAAAAAAAAAAAACGGCCGGGCGTGACGTCACGCGCGTGACATGACTCCCCGTCGTGACCGCGTTCCGCGCGTGGGAAAAACCGTCACAGGCTCCGTCCGCGCCGTGCGCACGGGGGGGGGGCGGGCGGGCGGGGTCAGAACGAGATGAAAAATTTACAAAAAAATAAAAAATCGAGAGAGTAAGTGCGGAGGTCGCGGGGTCCGGGTCGGAGCTGGGCGGGAAGTGGAAGACGGACGAGGGCGGAGCCTCCGGGAGGGGGGGGAGGGGACACACGTGAGGCACGGGACATGCGGTGCGAGCGGCACACGCCTGGGACCTTTCTCACACACTAGCGTGACCTTTTTCACAGTACGCGAGACTTATTTCACACCCTAGTGTGACCTTTCTCGCACCACGCCTGGGAACTATCTCACACACACGCGTGACCTTTTTCACACAGCACGCGGGACCTATCTCGCACTCATGTGTGACCTTTCTCGCACCACGGCTGGGACTTATTTCACAGCACGTGGGACATTTTTCACTCCACGCGTGGGACCTATCTTGCACACGCCCGTGACCTTTCTCGCGCACACGCCTGGGACTTATGTCACACACACGCCTGGGACCTTTCTCACGCCACGGCTGGGACTTATTTCACACAAGAGCGTGACCTTTCTCGCACCACGCGCGTGACCTTTCTCGCACCACGCGTGGGACTTATCTCACACCACGCGCCGTGACCTTTCTCGCGCCCACAGGCAGCCGGGTTCTGTGTCTGAGACACGGTGCTTAGTCCGCTGGATGCTTGGTGCTCGGTGCTGAGTCCCCGCGGTGCTCGGTGCTCAGTCCTCTGCTGGGTGCTTGGTGCTCGGTGCTGAGTCCCCGCGGTGCTGGGTACTAAGTTCCCGCGGTGCTTGGTGCTTAATGCACAGGGTGCTCGGTCCCCACAGTGCTGAGTCCGCTGGGTGCTTGGTGCTGGGTGCTCAGTCCCCGCGGTGCTCGGTGCTGAGTCCCTGTGGTGCTCGGTGCTTAGTACCTGGGGTGCTTGGTGCTCGGTGCTGAGTCCGCTGGGTGCTTGGTGCTTGGTGCTGAGTCCCCACGGTGCTTGGTGCTCGGTCCCCGCGGTGCTTGGTGCTCGGTGCTGAATCCGCTGGGTGCTTTGAGGTCTGTGCTGAGTCCCCGCGGTGCTCGGTGCTGAGTCCGCTGGGTGCTTGGTGCTCGGTGCTGAGTCCCCATGGTGCTCGGTGCTGATTCCCCGCGGTGCTAGGTACTAAGTTCCCGCGGTGCTTGGTGCTCAGTACACACGAGGTACTCGGTCCCCGCAGTACTGAGTCCGCTGGGTGCTTGGTGCTCGGTGCTGAGTGATGGTGCTTCAGTGCTTAGTCCGCTGGGTGCTTTGAGGTCTGTGCTGAGTCCCTGCGGTGCTCGGTGTTTAGTACCTGGGGTGCTCGGTGCTTAGTCCGCTGGGTGCTCGGTGCTGAGTCCCCATGGTGCTCGGTACTCGGTCCCCGCTCAGACCGCGGGGTGCTTGGTGCTCGGTGCTCGGTCCCCGCGGTGCTTGGTGCTTAGTACCCGCGGTGCTCGGTGCTGAGTCCGCTGGGTGCTTGGTGCTCGGTCCCCGCGGTGCTCGGTGCTTAGTCCGCTGGGTGCTTGGTGCTCGGTGCTGAGTCCCCGCGGTGCTCGGTGTTTAGTACCCGGGGTGCTCGGTGCTCAGTCCTCTGCTGGGTGCTTGGTGCTCGGTGCTGAGTCCCCGCGGTGCTAGGTACTAAGTTCCCGCGGTGCTTGGTGCTCAGTACACACGAGGTACTCGGTCCCCACAGTGCTGAGTCCGCTGGGTGCTTGGTGCTCGGTGCTGAGTCCCCGCGGTGCTGGGTACTAAGTTCCCGCGGTGCTTGGTGCTCAGTACACACGAGGTACTCGGTCCCCGCAGTACTCGGTCCCTGCAGTGCTTAGTCCGCTGGGTGCTTTGAGGTCTGTGCTGAGTCCCCATGGTGCTCGGTGTTTAGTACCTGGGGTGCTCGGTGCTTAGTCCGCTGGGTGCTTGGTGCTCGGTGCTGAGTCCCTGTGGTGCTTGGTGCTCGGTGCTCGGTCCCCGCGGTGCTCGGTGTTTAGTACCTGGGGTGCTCGGTGCTGAGTCCGCTGCTGGGTGCTTGGTGCTCGGTGCTGAGTCCCCGCGGTGCTTGGTGCTCAGTCCCCATGGTGCTCGGTGCTCGGTCCCCGCGGTGCTCGGTGTTTAGTACCTGGGGTGCTCGGTGCTCAGTCCGCTGCTGGGTGCTTGGTGCTCGGTGCTGAGTCCCCGCGGTGCTAGGTACTAAGTTCCCGCGGTGCTTGGTGCTTGGTCCTCGCGGTGCTCGGTCCCTGCAGTGCTTAGTCTGCTGGGTGCTTGGTGCTCGGTGCTGAGTCCCCGCGGTGCTTGGTGCTCGGTCCCCACGGTGCTTGGTGCTTGGTCCCCGCGGTGCTCGGTGCTCAGTACCCGCGGTGCTAGGTACTTGGTCCCCGCGGTGCTCGGTGCTGCAGCTGCGGGTCCGGGAGAGCGCAGGTGAGCGCACCGGGTTCCCGTGGGAACTACATCTCCCAGAATGCTCTGCGGTTCCACCCAAAACTTCCGGTTCGCACCGGAAACGCCTTTGCACCGGTTCCGTGGCCGGTACGCGGTGATCCCGGGAGAACTACATCTCCCAGAATGCTCTGCGGTGAGCCCGCCGGACTTCCGGTACAAACCGGAAACGACTTTGCACCGTTTCCGCGGCCGCACTGTGGCCGGTACGCGGTGATCCCGGAAGAACTACATCTCCCAGAATGCTCTGGGGCGATTCCCACGGAATTCCGGTACAAACCGGAAACGCCTTTGCACCGGTTCCGCGGACGCACTGTGCCCGGTACGCGGTGATCCCCGGAGAACTGCGTCTCCCAGAATGCTCTGCGGTGAGCCCCCCGAACTTCCGGTACACGCGGGAAACCTGGTTTCCGCGGTCCCGCAGTTACCGGTACGCGATGATCCCTGGAGAACTACGTCTCCCAGAAGGCTCTGCGGTGAGCCCGCCGGACTTCCGGTACTAACCGGAAACGACTTTACGCCGGTTCCGCGGCCGCACCGTTCCCGGTATGCGGTACCCGGGGAACTACATCTCCCAGAAGGCTCTGCGGGGAGCCCCCTAACTTCCGGTACAAACCCCGTTTCCGCGGCCTCGTCGTGCCCGGTACTTGGTTATTCGGCGAGAACTACATCTCCCAGAATGCGCAGCGGTGAGCCCCCGAACTTCCGGTAAAAACCGAAAACGGCCTGGCTGGGCTGCTCCGGTTCCGCGGCCCATCCCGTGCTAGGTACGCGGTACCCGGGAACAACGGCTCCCAGAAGGCTCTGCGGCGAGTACCCTCACTTCCGGTACACACCGGAAACGGACTGGGCTGCTCCTTTTCCGCGGCCCCTCCGTGCTCGGTACGCGGTACCCGGGGAACCACATCTCCCAGAAGGCTGTGCGGTGAGCACCCTCACTTCCGGTACAAACCGGAAACGGCTTTGATTGCCCCGTTTCCGCGTCTCCGCGGCGGTTGATTCCCGTGCGGAACTCCATCTCCCAGAAGCCCCCGCGGCCCCTCACCGGAAGTCGTTCCCCCCCCCCCCCCGGCCGCTGTCGCCAAGGCCTTCCGCCTCCGCCATTGGCCGATGCGCTGTCCGTGCCGGCCAATCAGCGCGCGGAGCGGCGGGAGGGGCGGGGCCTCCGCGGAGGGAGGGGGCGGGGCCCGGGGCTGCGTCGACCCCGGCGTCCTCTGCGCGCGCGCGCCGGTGGCCAACCGGGGGCAAACCGGGGGAAACCGGTCCGGGCCGGCTCGGCCGCGCGAGTTTATGGATCGCGGTTTGTTTGTTGATTGATTTTTTTGATCTCTTTCATCCGGGTTCTTTCCGGATTGGCCGGGTCCCGGATGGTTGCGGCGCGCGCCGCCGCAGGTAACGGCGGCTCCGGGGTCCGAGGGGGAAAATCCGGGGATTTTTTTTAAGGTGTAAATTCCCGGATGTGTTTTTATTATTTTTTTAATTTTTTGATAAATCCGTGAAAATTAATTTTTTTTTTGATTAATTTTTGGGTTTTTTTTTTCCCAGCCGCCATCTTGGCGCCGCGGGAGGGGGGGAGGGGGGAGCGGTTGGGTCCGGTTGGGTCCGGTTTCGGTTCGGGTTCCCGGTCGCCGTTCGCGATGTATAGTTTTAACTCATTTTATTTATTTTATTTTATTTTTTTAAATTTTTTTCCGTTGTCATCCGGGCTTTTTTTTTTATTTATTTTAATTTCATTTTTCCCCTATTTTTTTTTTAAAAAAAAATCTATCATTCCGTTTCCTTTATGTTTCTTTTTTTTTAAATTATTTTCTTATTAATAAAAAAAATTTAATTTATTTCCCCCCCCTCCCCTGCTCCCTGCAGCCTCGGTTTTTTTTGGGGGTTCATTCATTCGTTCCGCTCCTTCATTCGTTCCTCCCCTGCACGGATTTTATTATTTTTTTATATTTTTTTTGGAGGCTGAATATTTTATTTTTATTTTATTTTATTTTTTCCCTCTCTGTGCGGGGGAGGGGGAGGGGGGCGGGGTCTGCGCGGAGCTGTCAGTCACCCCGGGAGGTCCCGCCCCTGTCCTGCTTTGGGGTCCTTGTTTATTATTTATTGCTTATTTTATTTATTTTCCATCATTTTTTATTTCGTTATTTCGTTATAACAATATTTTGTTCTTTTCATTATTTTATATTTCATTGTAATATTATTTTATTATCGTTTATTTTATTATTTCGTTATAGTAATATTTTATTATATTCATTATTTTATATTTTGTTATATTATTTTATTATTTCGTTATAATATTTTATCATTTTTGTTGTTATATATTTTATAGTAATATTATTTTATTATTATTTCTTATTTTATTATTTTATTATAATGTCATTTTATTTTTTTATTTTTTTGTCATTTTATTTTTTATCATTTTATATTTTATTATAGTATTACTTTATTATTTTCATCATTTTTTATTTTGTCGTTACAATATTATTTTTATCGTTTTTCTACTATTTTTCCTTTCACGCCAGACACAAAATTTTAATTACACGCCGTCGTTCCCGTCCCCTGGTTCGTCCACATTTCCCTGTTCAATTCCTCTTTAATTTTTTATTAATTTCATTTTATTATTTCGTTATAGTAATATTTTATCATGTTTATTATTTTATATTTTATTATTTTGTTATAATATTGTTTTATTATTTTTACTATTTTACGTTTTATTACGGTATTGTTTTATTATTTCATTCTAATATTGTGTCATTCTTGTTATATGTTTTACACTAACATTATTTTATTATTATTTCTATTTTATTATTGTGATAGCATTTTATCATTTTTGTCGTTTCATATTTTATTATAAAATATTGCTTTATTATTTTTTATTTTGTCGTGACGACGTCATTTTCTCCTTTTTCTTAATTCTCTTTATTTTTTTTCCTCCCAGGATTCGAACCCGGCTCCCGGCGGAGGCTCCGTGGTGTCGTGATGATTTCGCCCCGCCGAGGGACGCGGGTGCTCGGTGCTCAGTACACCCAGGGTCCTCGGCCTCCGCGGGGTGCTTAGAGGACTGGGCTGAGTCCCTCGGGCTCCGCGTCCATTGGCTCGCACTCGCTTCGCTCGAACCCGCGCGCGCCCCCGCCGGGGTGGCGTTGTTCGCACTCGGCTCCCGTCACGCGCGGTAGGACTCAGCGCAGCACCTAGCACACGGGAGGACTCAGCGCAGCACCTAGCACACGGGAGGACTCAGCGCAGCACCTAGCACACGGTAGGACTCAGCGCAGCACCTAGCACGCCATCGCGCCTGACGTCCTCTTCCCCCCACACAGGCCTCGAACCCGAGTCCCCCGGGCGACATCATCCCAACGTGTTAACGAGTGACATCATCCCGTGTTATCGGGCGACATCATCACGGTAACGGGCGACATCATCCCATGTCATTGGGAGACATCGTCTCGTGTTAACGAGTGACATCATCCCTATCATCGGGTGACATCATCATGTTAACGGGCGACATCATCCCGTGTCATCAGGTGACATCCTCATGTGTTATTGAGTGACATCATCACGGTAACGGGCGACATCATCCCGACCATCGCATGACATCATCACGGTAACGGGCGACATCATCCCCTGTCATCGGGCGACGTCATCCCGTGTTATCGGGCGACATCATCACGTTAACGGGCGACATCATCCCGTGTCCTCGGGCGACATCATACCCCTCATCATGTGACATCATCCCGTGTCCTCGGGCGACGTCATCCCACGTGTGTGCGTGCGTGTGGACGTTCGTCACGCGTGGCCCTGGCCGCTCCCGTGTTTTATTTTCATTCATTTTTTTATTTTATTTTAATTAATTTTTTCATTTTTAATTTTATTTACTTTTTTATTTTACTTTTTTTATATTCACGTGTTTTTTATTTTTTACTTTCCGCCCCCCTCCACGATTTACACGTCTCCACACGTTTCCATGTCCACGTCACGCATTAAACCCGCCGCGCCATCCACGCGTGTCCGTCCGTGTTTCATTTCACGCTTTTTTCCCCGCGTTCCGGGCGTGCGCACGTCACGCGTGTGTGTCCCGTGTCCCCCCCTGCCCCCCCCCGCGCAGGGCTGAGCTGGGCGGAGCCTCAGAGCCGCGGTCCGGGCGGCGTCACGGGACACGGATGTCACGGTGAGCGCGCGGGAGGCGTGACCTCGCGTGTGGGTGCTGGGCGCTGAGTCCACATGCGTGTAACGTGTTCCCCCCGGGATCATCTCCCCTCAGCCCCCGCGGACGCCGGGAGCGACCCGCGCCCGACGGCCCCGCCATGAGGACGCCCCGCGGCGGCTGACCTCGAACCCGGATCCCCGCGTGTTGTTTCCGCGCCGTCCCGATGGCGCCGCGCCGCTGCGCGTGGGCGCTGCCCTTGGCGTGCTGCTGCGTGTTCCTGGCGTGGGGCGGCCGCGCGTCGCCCGTGGTGGTGACCACGCGGTACGGGAAGCTGCGCGGGGTGCGGGCGCCCCTGCCGGGCAGCGCGTTGGACCCCGTGGACCAGTTCCTGGGCGTGCCGTACGCTGCGCCGCCGACGGGCGCAAGGAGGTTCCAGGCGCCGGAGCCGCCGTCCCCGTGGCCGGGCGTGCGCGACGCGTCGCAGTTCGCACCCGTATGCCCGCAGCCCGTGCTCGGGGACCGCGCGGCGCCACCGCCCCCGCCGCGGGAGATGCTGCCCGTGTGGCTGACCGCCAACCCGGGGGCCGCGGCCGCGCGTGTGTGGGACCAGGACGAGGACTGCCTGTTCCTCAACGTCTACGCGCCCGCGGGTGAGACACGGGACGGACACGGGATTAACACGCTACGGACACGGACTACATGGGATGGACACGCTAAGTACACGGGTTACACGGGATTGACGCGCTTAGTACGCGAGGTTTGCGCTATAGTTACGCGAGATGGACACGCTTGGGACACGGGTTACACGGGATCACACGCTTACGACATGGGATTAACACGCTTAGCACATCATTTAAGAGGGATTCCCACGCTTGTTACACGGGTTACAACACGCTTACTACACGGGTTACCTGTGGTGACACTGACACGCTTAGGACACGGGTTACAGCACGGTTCGTTCGCGTTTTACGCGGTATTGAGACGCTTAGTACGCGGGATCAACACGCTTGGTACATGTGTTACAACACGCTTAGTACACGGGATGACGCAGTTAGTACGGGCGATGGACTCGTTTAGGACACGGGTTACACAGGGTGGACACGCTAAGAACATGGGATTGACGCGCTTAGTACGCGAGGTTTACGCTCTTGTTACGCTTGATGGACACGCTTGGGACACGGGTTAAGCGGGATGACACTGACACGCTTAGGACACGGGATTCGCACGCTCTGCGCACGGGTTACACGGGAGGACACGGTTAGGGCACGGATGACGTTGCGGTTTCACACGGGGTCGGGGGAGGTCACCGTGCGACGCCGTCCGCGCGGAGGTCAGAGGTCACACCCATGGGCGCCGTGGGCGCCGACACGCGTGCGGCGACTGCACATCACGCGTGTGCGGTCCTGTGACCCCGGGTTTTCTTTTCTCGTTTTTTTTTTTCTCTCGCACACGCGACCCCGGATTTTTTCCCGTTTTCTCCGTCCCGGCTTTTCTCGAGTTTTACGTTTTTTTTTTCCCGTCTTCGCGGTGTCTCCCGACGTCAGGACACCCGTGTCCGTGTCCGCCATGTTGATTTTTTTGTTCTCCCCCCTCCCCCGCCGCCGTCCGACCCAGGAGCCGACACGGGGAAAGTCGCCGACGACATCACGGGTCGCGAGCGCGGTCACGACGAAGGTATCGAGATTTTTTTCTTTTTTTTTATCGATTTTATCGGTTTTTGTTGACCTTTGAATTTTATCGTTTTGGGTCGTTCTTATCGATTTTATCGGTTTCGTCGTTTTATCGGTTTCATCGTTTTATCGATTTTATCGGTTTCGTCGTTTTGTCGATTTTATCGTTTTATCGATTTTATCGTTTTTGATCATTCTTATCGATTTTATCGGTTTCATCGTTTTATCGATTTTATCGTTTTATTGATTTTATCGTTTTTGATCATTCTTATCGATTTTATCGGTTTCATCGTTTTATCGATTTTATTGTTTTATCGATTTCATCGTTTTTGGTCATTCTTATCGATTTTCATCGGTTTCATCATTTTATCGATTTTTATCGGTTTCGTCGTTTTATCGATTTTTATCGGTTTCGCCGTTTTATCGATTTTATCGTTTTTCTCGTCTTTTTTCTCCCGGTTTCTCTTTAACGACCCCACGCGGAAACCGTTTTCTGTGGCATCCCGGGGTCGCGGGAACCTTCTCCGCGACCCCGAGGTCACGGCACCTGACCCCCGCGTGACCCCGGGGTCACGGCATGCGCGACCTCCCTGCCCCGAGGTCACGGCGCCAAACCGTGGGATTCCGGGAGCAGGGGAGGAGGACCGGCGTTTGCATAAATCTGCATATTTGCCGCTCGGATTTGCATATCTGTGAATATTCATGAGGGGAGGGGGAGTCTGGCAGGGGACAGGAAGTGGGGCAGGAGGCGGGACAGGAAGTGGGGCAGGAGGCGGGACAGGAAGTGAGGTAGGAAACAGGAAATGGGGCAGAAAGTGAGACAGGAAGTGGGGCAGGAAACAGGAAGTGGGGCAGGAAGTGGGGAATGAGACAGGAAGTGGGGCAGGAAACAGGAAGTGGGGCAGGAAATGGGGTAGGAAACAGGAACTGGGACAGGAAGTGGGGCAGGACACAGGAAGTGGTGCAGGAAACAGGAAATAGAACAGGAAGTGGGGTAGGAAACAGGAAGTGGGGCAGGAAGTAGGGCAGGAAACAGGAAGTGGTGCAGGAAACAGGAAATAGAACAGGAAGTGGGGTAGGAAACAGGAAGTGGGGCAGGAAGTGGGACAGGAAACAGGAAGTGGGGCAGGAAGTGAGGTAGGAAACAGGAAGTGGGGCAGGAAACAGGAAGTGGGGCAGGAATTGGGGCAGGAAACAGGAAGTGGGGCAGGAATTGGGGCAGGAAACAGGAAGTGGGGCAGGAATTGGGGCAGGAAACAGGAAGTGGGGCAGGAAGTGGGACAGGAAACAGGAAGTGGGGCAGGAAACAGGAAGTGGGGCAGGAAGTGAGGTAGGAAACAGGAAGTGGGGCAGGAAACAGGAAGTGGGCCCCCGTGACCCCGCGACCACGCCCCCCCGTGACCCCCTCTCCCCCCCGCAGGCGCCCACGGCCCCAACCCCGGCGGGAGGCCGGTCATGGTCTACATCCACGGCGGCTCCTACATGCAGGGCAGCGGGAACCTGGTGGACGGCAGCGTGTTGGCCAGCTACGGCGACGTCATCGTCGTCACCGTCAACTACCGGCTCGGCGTGCTGGGTGAGCAACCCCCGACCCCGCCTCACAGGCGCTTGGCGTGTGCGTGGCGTGTGCGAGGCGTGTGCGTGGCGTGTGTGATCCCCGACCCCGCGTCACGGGCGCTTGGCGTGTGCGTGGCGTGTGCGACCCCTGACCCCGGACCTCGCCTCACGGGCGCGTGTGCGTGGCGTGTGTGACACCTGACCTCTGACCCCGCCTCACGGGTGCGTGGCGTGTGCGTGGCGGGTGTGACCCGTGACTTCTGACCTCGCCTCACGGGCGCGTGTGCGTGGCGTGTGCGTGGCATGTGTGACCCCTGACCTCTGACCCCGCCTCACGGGTGCGTGGCGTGTGCGTGGCGTGTGGGTGGCGTGTGCGACCCCTAACCCCTGACCTTGCCTCACGGGCGCTTGGCGTGTGCGTGGCATGTGCGAGGCGTGTGCGACCCCCGACACCGCCTCACGGGCGCTTGGCGTGTGCGTGGCGTGTGTGACCCCCGACCCCCGACCCTGCCTCACGGGCGCTTGGCGTGTGCGTGGCGGGTGTGACCCCTGACTTCTGACCTCGCCTCACGGGCGCGTGTGCGTAGCGTGTGCGTGGCGTGTGTGACCCCTGACCTCTGACCTCGCCTCACGGGCGCGTGTGCGTGGCGTGTGCGTGCCGTGTGCGACCCCCGACCCCGCCTCACGTGCACTTGGGGTGTGTGGTCCGCGTGTGCGTGACCCAGTGGTGACCCCGCGCGACGCCATCCGTGCTTCACTTGTGTGGCGTGTGTGGCATTTCCTGACCTCAGCGTGACCCCCACGACCCTGTCGTGACCCCACATGACCCCGCCCCATTTCACACGTTACCGTGTGCTTGGCGTGTGCGACGTTTCCTGACCCCAATTTGACCCCCACGACCCCGCCCCGACCCCCCGTGACCCCCATGACCCTGCCCCGTTTCACAACTTAGCATGTGCTCGGCGTGTGCTTGGCGTGTGCAAATTTTCCTGACCTCGGTGTGACCCCCGTGAGCCCCCCACGACCCCCCCATGACCCTGCCCCATTTCACACGTGTGCTTCGCGTGTGCCTGGCGTGTTCTCCGCATGTGCTCGGTGTGTGCTTAGCGTGCTGCGTGACCCCCTGGCGACCCTGCTTTTCCTGAGCTCGGCGTGACCCCCCGTGAGGCCCCCACGACCCCCCGTGAACCCGCCCCATTTCCCACGTGCGCTCAGCATCTTAGCGTGTGCTTAGCGTGTTCTCCGCATGTGCTCAGCGTGTTCTCCGCGTGTGCTTAGCGTGTTGCGTGACCCTGCCCCCTGCAGGCTTCCTGAGCACGGGCGACCAGGCCGCGCGGGGCAACTACGGCCTCCTGGACCAGATCCAGGCGCTGCGCTGGGTGGAGGAGAACGCGGGCGCCTTCGGCGGGGACCCCGGGCGCGTCACCGTGTTCGGCTCAGGCGCCGGCGCCTCCTGCGTCAGCCTGCTCACGCTCTCGCACTACTCGGAGGGTGAGGACCCCCGACCCCTGACCCCCACGCGACCCCCCCGCGACCCCCCCGCGACCCCCGACCTCCGCGCGACCCCCACGCGACCCCCGGCCCCCCCGCGGCGCGCGATGACCTTGGGACCTGCATCACCCCGGGACTCGAATCCGTGACGACCCCCGGGGGATCCCGACCTCCCCGACCCCTGACCCCCGTGCGGCGGTGACCCCCGACCCCTGACCCGTGACCCCCGCCGGGGATTCCCGTGATGGCCTTGTGAGCTGACCTCCGGCTCCGTGACGACCCCCGGGGGACCCCGCCCTGACCCCACGTGACCCCACCATGACCCCATGTGACCCCCACCCTGACTCTGTGACCACACATGACCCCACCGTGACCCCACCCTGACCCCACGTGACCCCACCCTGACCCCACCGTGACTCCACCCTGACCCCATGTGACCCCACGTGACCCCGCCCTGACCCCACCATGATCCCACCCTGACCCCACCCTGACCCCATGTGACCCCACCCTGACCCCACGTGACCCCGCCCTGACCCCACCGTGACCCCACATGATCCCACCCTGACCCTGCCATGACCCCACCATGACCCGTGTTTGTTACCCCCTCCTTGACCCCACCCTGACCCCCCCCCCCCGCAGGCCTCTTCCAGAAGGCGATCATCCAGAGCGGCACGGCGCTGTCGAGCTGGGCGGTGAACTACCAGCCGGCCAAGTCTGCGCGGGCGCTGGCGGAACAGCTGGGCTGCGGCCCGGGATCGTCGCCGGGGTCGTCGCCGGGGTCATCGCCCGGGTCGCCGGGGTCATCACCGGGGTCATCGCCGGGGTCGTCGCCGGGGTCGCCGTCGCCGGGGTCGTGGGACACGTCGGCGCTGGTGCAGTGCCTGCGGGGCGCGGGCTGGCGGGAGCTGTCGCGGCCCTGGGTGCGAGTGGCGGCGGCGGGGGCGTACCACGTGGCGTTCGGGCCGGTGGTGGACGGGGACGTGATCCCCGACGACCCGCAGATCCTCATGGAGCAGGGCGAGTTCCTCAACTACGATGTCATGCTGGGCGTCAACCAGGGCGAGGGGCTGCGCTTCGTGGACGGCCTCGTCGGGGGCGGGGACGCGGGTGCGAGTCGCGGCGGCGAAGACACGGAAGACGCGTACGATGACGACGGCGCGGGTGCGAGTCATGACGTCGACACGGAAAACACATACGACGGCGCGGAACGCGCGGGCGCGAGTGCGAGTCGCGCCGTGGAGGATGCGGGTGCGAATCATGACGGCGAAAACACGGAACACACGTACGACGACGACGGCGAGGACCCGCGTGGCGGCGTGGGGGCCGCCGCGTTCGACCACGCCATTGCCACGTTCGTCGACCGGCTCTACGGCGGCGGGGACGGCGGCGGCGGGGACGGGCGCGCGGCGCTGCGGGAGACGGTGAAGTTCATGTACACGGACTGGGCGTCGCGGGAGCGCGGGGCGGCGTGGCGGCGGCGGACGCTGGTGGCGCTGTTCACGGACCACCAGTGGGTGGCGCCCGCCGTGGCCACCGCCGACCTGCACGCGCGCTACGGCTCGCCCACGTACTTCTACGCCTTCTGCCACCGCTGCGGGGGGGGCGGGGCCGGGGGTGCAGGGGGCGGGGCCGAGGCCGCGCACGGCGATGAGGTCCCCTACGTGTTCGGCGTCCCCATGGCGACTGCGGACGCCGCCGACGCCGCCAACGACCTCTTCGCCTGCAACTTCTCCCGCGACGACGTCATGCTCAGCGCCGTCGTCATGACCTACTGGACCAACTTCGCCAAGACGGGGTGAGCGCGGGGTCGCGGTGGGGTCGCGGGGTTGTGGTGGGGTCGCGGGGTCGCGATGGGGTCAGCACGGGGTCAACATGGGTTCAACACGGGGTTTGGGTGACCATTCGGTGGGGTCATGGCGGGGTCAACACGGGATCAGGATTATAGTGACATGATCGTGGGGTCATCACGGGGTCGTCGCGGGGTCAACACGGGGTCGCGGTGGGGTCATGGCGGGGTCATGGCAGGCTCGGGTGCTCGCGGCATCCCGTGACGTCACGCCCTGAAATTTGTGTGACCCTGATGACCCCACAGTGACCCCCATGTGACCCCACCCTGACCCCTGAGCGACCCTCGTACGACCCCCGGGGGGACCAGCATGGCCCCACACGTCCCACGCGCGACGTCACACGCAACACGCACAACACCACACGCCACACGGATGACCTCATGCGTGACATCACACCGAACACGCATGACATCACGCGCGACATCACACGCAACAGGCGACATCACACGCAACACGGATGACATCACGCACGACATCACACGTGACATCACACATGACATCACACCGAACACGCGCGACATCACACGCAACACGCAGGACATCACACGCAACACGGACGACATCACGCACGACATCACACACAACTATGACATCACACACAACACGGATGACATCACACGCAACACGGATGACATCACGCACGACATCACACGTGACATCACACATGACATCACACCGAACACGCGCGACATCACACACAACTATGACATCACACACAACACGGATGACATCACACGCAACACGGACGACATCGCGCACGACATCACACACAACTATGACATCACACACAACACGCAGGACATCACACGCAACACGGACGACATCACGCACGACATCACACACAACTATGACATCACACACAACACGCAGGACATCACACGCAACACGGACGACATCACGCACGATATCACACACAACTATGACATCACACACAACACGCAGGACATCACACGCAACACGGACGACATCACGCATGACATCACACACAACTATGACATCACACGCAACGCGCAGGACATCACACGCACCACACGCGTGACGTCCCGTGTCTCACGCGTGTTCTCCTCCCCCCCCCGCCCCCGCAGGGACCCCAACCGCCCGGTGCCACAGGACACCACGTTCCTCCACACGCGCCCGAACCGGTTCGAGGCGGTGGCCTGGTCCAAGTACGACCCGCGGGAGCAGCTGTACCTGCACATCGGGCTGCGGCCCCGGGTGCGAGACCACTACCGCGCCGCCAAGGTCGCCTTCTGGCTCGAGCTCGTGCCCCACCTGCACGGCCTGCGTGACCTCCTGCAGTACGTCAGCACCACCCCGCGGGCGCCCGGCAACGGCGGGGACACGGCCCACGCCAAAAACACGCGTGACCACGGCGCGGACGCCACCGACAAGGACGCCCGCCGCGCGCACGGCAAGCCCTGGGCCGCCACGCGGAGGCCCGCGGTCACGGCGGCGAGGGGCGAGCACGGGCCGCGCCCACGCGGGAGCCGCGCCCACGCCCACGGACACGCCAACCACGCGGAGGACGCCACGGTGCTGATCGAGACCAAGCGCGACTACGCCACGGAGCTGAGCGTGACGATCGCGGTCGGCGCCTCGCTGCTGCTGCTCAACGTCCTGGCCTTCGCCGCGCTCTACTACAAGAAGGACCGGCGGCGTCACGAGACGCACCGGCGGCTGCACGCGGGACACTGGCACAGCCACGGCCACGGAGGCCACGGCAGGGGGTTCCCAACGGCGGCGAAAAAACCGCTCCCGCCGCCGCCTCGGCCCGGCCAGCGCCATGATGGCGGCGTGGGCGGAAACGGCGTGGACGCGGCCACGGACGCCACCACCACCGCCATCACGGGCGGGATCCACGCGGCCTGCCCGCCCGACTACGCGCTCACGCTGCGGCGCTCGCCCGACGACGTCGCGCTCCTGGCGCCCAGCACCATCGCCACGGCCACGGGGGGATCGGCCTCCGGGACGCTGGCGTTCAACGCCTTCGCGGGCGGCGTGGGCGGCGGCGGCGGGGGGGGGCAGAACGGGTCGAACCTGCCGCACGGACACTCGACCACGCGGGTATAGCGGGCGGGTGGCGGGTTCCGGTTCCGAACACGCGGACTCACGCGGAGGAGGAGACTCTCGATTTTCTCGATTTTTTTTGTTCCCCGCGGTTTAATCTCGTTTTTTCGGGGGAGGGGCAGCGCGCGTCACCCCGTTTTTCTGTTTTTTTTTTTCCGTCCCGCGTGGGCGCCCACCGGGGGGGTGGGGATTTTTATCTTGACACAGACACACGGACTCTGCCGGGGGAAAAAAAGTCGATAAAAAATATAAATACATGTGGAAAACGAGAAACGCGGACGCCGTGGCCGCGGGACTGAATTCGCGGGAACTTCGTGAACACGGGGTGCGTGGGGGGCGGCCGGGGGGGGAAACACGATCACGACCGTCATACGTGTGTCATACGTGTGCGACCTGGGAGGGTTTGCACAGAGCGGAGGGGGGAGGGGGAACACGATGCCAATAAACGGTTTTTCTCGAACTCGAGTCCGTGCGGCGGGGCCTGGGGCTGCGCGGGACACGCGTGGGGTGGGCGGGGCTGAGTGTGGAGTGACACCGGCGTGGGGTGGGTGGGCGGGGTCGAAGTCTGGGAACGACGTCGCCCTGGTGGGCGGGGCTTCTAGTGGTGACTGACACCGGTCTCACGCGTGACCTTTCTCACACCCGCGCGTGACCTTTCTCGCGCACACACGTGACCTTTTTCGCACACACACCCGTGACCTTTCTTGCACACGCGCGTGACCTTTCTCGCGCACACGCCCGTGACCTTTCTCGCGCAACGCGTGACCTTTCTCGCGCACACGCCCGTGACCTTTCTCGCGCACACACGTGACCTGTTTCGCACACACACCCGTGACCTTTCTCGCACCCGCGCGTGACCTTTCTTGCACACGCCCGTGACCTTTCTCGCGCACACGCCCGTGACCTTTTTCGCACCACGCGTGACCTTTCTCGCGCGCACGCCCGTGACCTTTTTCGCACCACGCGTGACCTTTCTCGCACACACGCCCGTGACCTTTCTCGCACCACCCGTGACCTTTCTCGCACACACGCCCGTGACCTTTCTCGCACCCACGCCCGTGACCTTTCTCGCACCCAGGCACGTGACCTTTCTCGCACCCACGCCCGTGACCTTTCTCGCCCCCACCCGTGACCTTTCTCGCGCACACTCCCGTGACCTTTCTCGCGCACGCCCGTGACCTTTCTCGCACCCACGCCCGTGACCTTTCTCGCACACACACCCGTGACCTTTCTTGCGCACACGCCCGTGACCTTTCTCGCAATGCGTGTGACCTTTTTCGCACCACGCGTGACCTTTCTCGTGCCCGCCCGTGACCTTTCTCGCGCGCACGCCCGTGACCTTTCTCGCCCCCGCCCGTGACCTTTCTCGCGCACACGCCCGTGACCTTTCTCGCGCACACGCCCGTGACCTTTCTCGCGCAACGCGTGACCTTTCTCGCGCACACGCCCGTGACCTTTCTCGCGCACACACGTGACCTGTTTCGCACACACACCCGTGACCTTTCTCGCACCCGCGTGTGACCTTTCTTGCACACGCCCGTGACCTTTCTCGCGCACATGCCCGTGACCTTTTTCGCACCACGCGTGACCTTTCTCGCGCGCACGCCCGTGACCTTTCTCGCACACACGCCCATGACCTTTCTTGCACACGCCCGTGACCTTTCTCGCACCCACGCCCGTGACCTTTCTCGCACCCACGCACGTGACCTTTCTCGCACCCATGCCCGTGACCTTTCTCGCCCCCGCCCGTGACCTTTCTCACGCACACGCCCGTGACCTTTCTCGCACACGCCCGTGACCTTTCTCTCCCCCGCCCGTGACCTTTCTCGCGCACACGCCCGTGACCTTTCTCGCACCCACGCCCGTGACCTTTCTCGTGCACACGCGTTACCTTTCTCGCGCACAGGCCCGTGACCTTTCTCGTGCACACCCGTGACCTTTCTCGCACACGCCCGTGACCTTTCTCGCGCACACCCGTGACCTTTCTCGCACACACGTGTGACCTTTCTCGCGCACGCCCGTGACCTTTCTCGCCCCCGCCCGTGACCTTTCTCGCACACGCCCGTGACCTTTCTCGCGCACACCCGTGACCTTTCTCGCACACACGTGTGACCTTTCTCGCGCACGCCCGTGACCTTTATCGCCCCCGCCCGTGACCTTTCTCGCACACACGCCCGTGACCTTTCTCGCACACGCCCGTGACCTTTCTCGCACCCACGCCCGTGACCTTTCTCGCGCACACCCGTGACCTTTCTCGCGCACGCCCGTGACCTTTCTCGCACCCACGCCCGTGACCTTTCTCGCACACACGTGTGACCTTTCTCGCGCACGCCCGTGACCTTTCTTGCCCCCGCCCGTGACTTTTCGCACACACGCGTGACCTTTCTCACACACGCCCGTGACCTTTCTCGCACACACGCCCGTGTGATGTCGGCACTCGGGACACAGAAATGCACAGAGAAGACTCAGCGCAGCCCCCGGGAGGACTCAGCGCAGCACCCGGGAGGACTCACCACCCAGCACTCAGCACCCATGAGACTGGAGTGATGGCTGACACCGGTCCGAATCAAACTGGTTTGAACCGGTTCAAACCAGTTCAGACTGGTTCAAAACAGGATCAAACTAGATTAGACCGGACCAGACCGGTTCAAAACAGAATCAAACTGGTTCAGACCGGATCAGAACAGATCAAACTGGTTCAAACTGGATCAAACCAGTTTAGACTGGTTCAAAAATGGATCAAACTGGATCAGACCGGATCAGACTGGTTCAGTATGGTTCAAACTGGTTTAGATCAGTACAAAGTGGTTTAGACCGGCTCAAAACCGGATCAAACTGGTTTAAACTGGATGAAACCGGTTCAGACCGGTTCAAACCAGTTCAGACCGGATCCATACCAGTTTAGAACAGTTCAAAGTGGTTTTTGACCGATTCAAAACCAGATGGAACTGGTTCAGACCGGATCAAACCGGATCAAACTGGTTCAGTATGGTTCAAAGTGGTTTAGATCCGTACAAAGTGGTTTAGACCAGCTCAAAACCGGATCAAACTGGTTCAAACCGGATCAGAACAGGATCAAACCGGTTCAAACCGGATCCATACCGGTTTAGAACAGTTCAAAGTGGCTTTTGACCGATTCAAAACCAGATGGAACTGGTTCAGACCAGATCAAACTGGTTTAGACTGGTGCAGACTGAATCAAACCAGCTTCGCCCGGTTCAAAACGGGATCAAACTGGTCTAGACCGGACCGAACTGGTTCAGTGTGGCTCAAACATTCAGACTGGTTCAAACCGGTTCAGACCGGTTCAAAACAGAATCAAACTGGTTCAGACCGGATCAGAACAGATCAAACTGGTTCAGACCTGACCGAACTGGTTCAGTGTGGATCAAACTGGTTTGAACAGGATAAAACCATTTGAGACCGGTTCCAAACCAGATCAGACCGGTTCAAACCTGTTCTGACCGTCTCAAGCCGGATAAACTAAATCAGACCGGATCAAACCGGTTCAAACCGAATCCAACCGTAGCCAAACGTCTCCTAACTGAAAAAAAAAACGGGGTCACACGGGGTCACACGGGGTCACCCGGGGTCACTCGGGGTCACACGGGGTCACTCGGGGTCACACGGGGTCACTCGGGGTCACACGGGGTCACACGGGGTCACTCAGGGTCACACAGAGTACCAAGGCCTGAGTACTGAGCACCAAGCACCCCGAGCACTGAGCACCGAGCACCCTGAGCACTGAGCACCCAGCACCCCGAGCACTGAGCACCGAGCACCCCGAGTACTGAGCACCCAGCACCCCGAGTACTGAGCACCCAGCACCCCGAGTACTGAGCAGCCAGCACCCCGAGTACTGAGCCCCCAGCACCCCGAGTACTGAGTACCCAGCACCCTGAGTACTGAGCACCCAGCACCCTGAGTACTGAGCACTGAGCACCCTGAGCACTGAGCACCCAGCACCCTGAGTACTGAGCACCCAGCACCCCGAGCACTGAGCACCCAGCACCCCGAGCACTGAGCACCCAGCACCCCGAGTACTGAGCACCCAGCACCCTGAGCACTGAGCACCCAGCACCCCGAGTACTGAGCACCGAGCACCCCGAGCACTGAGCACCCAGCACCCCGAGCACTGAGCACCCAGCACCCTGAGCACTGAGCACCCAGCACCCCGAGCACTGAGCACCGAGCACTGAGCACCCAGCACCCTGAGCACTGAGCACCCAGCAACCTGAGCACTGAGCACCCAGCACCCTGAGTACTGAGCACCCAGCACCCTGAGCACTGAGCACCCAGCACCCTAAGTACTAAGCACCGAGTACTGAGCACCTAGCACCCTGAGTACTGAGCACCCAGCAACCTGAGCACTGAGCACCCAGCTCCCTGAGCACTGAGCACCCAGCACCCCGAGCATTGAGCACCCAGCACCCCGAGCACTGAGCACTGAGCACCCTGAGGACTGAGCACCGAGCACCCCGAGCACTGAGCACCCAGCACCCTGAGTACTGAGCACCCAGCACCCCGAGCACTGAGCCCTGAGCACCCAGCACCCTGAGCACCCAGCACCCTGAATACTGAGCACCCAGCACACCGAGCACTGAGCACCCAGCACCCTGAGTACTAAGCACCCAGCACCCCGAGCACTGAGCACCCAGCACCCTGAGCACTGAGCACCTAGCACCCCGAGCACTGAGCACCGAGCACCCTGAGCACTGAGCACCCAGCACCCTGAGCACTGAGCACCCAGCACCCCGAGCACTGAGCACCCAGCACCCTGAGTACTAAGCACCCAGCACCCCGAGCACTGAGCACCGAGCACCCTGAGCACTGAGCACCCAGCACCCTGAGCACTGAGCACCCAGCACCCTGAGTACTGAGCACCCAGCACCCTGAGCACTGAGCACCCAACACCCCGAGTACTGAGCACCCAGCACCCTGAGCACTGAGCACCCAGCACCCCGAGCACTGAGCACCGAGCACTGAGCACTGAGCACCCAGCACCCCGAGCACTGAGCACCCAGCACCCCGAGTACTGAGCACCCAGCACCCTGAGTACTGAGCACCGAGCACCCTGAGCACTGAGCACCCAGCACCCCGAGCACTGAGCACCCAGCACCCTGAGCACTGAGCACCCAGCACCCCGAGTACTGAGCACCCGGGAGGACTCAGCTTCCAGCACCCGGGGAGGATTCAGCTCCCAGCACCCCTGGAGGACTCAGCCCAGCACCCGGGGAGGACTCAGCTCCCAGCACCCGGGGAGGACTCAGCCCCCAGCACCCAGGGAGGACTCAGCTCCCAGCACCCGGGGAGGATTCAGCTCCCAGTACCCCTGGAGGACTCAGCCCAGCACCCGGGGAGGACTCAGCTCCCAGCACCCGGGGAGAACTCAGCACCCAGCACCCGGGGAGGATTCAGCTCCCACCACCCGGGGAGGACTCAGCACCCAGCACCCGGGGAGGACTCAGCTCCCAGCACCCGGGGAGGACTCAGCACCCAGCACCCGGGGAGGACTCAGCACCCAGCACCCGGGGAGGACTCAGCACCCAGCACCCGGGGAGAACTCAGCTCCCAGCCCCGGGGAGTACTCAGCCCAGCACCCAGGGAGGACTCAGCCCCCAACACCCAGGGAGGACTCAGCCCCCAGCACCCAGGGAGAACTCAGCCCCCTGCACCCGGGGAGGACTCAGCCCCCAGCACCCGGGGAGGACTCAGCCCCCAGCACCCAGGGGTTTCAACGCCTCATGATTTTTTATTTTTCATTTTTATTTCTCGGTGACGCCGGGACTTGCACCTGGGGCCCCGCGCGGACGCCATCTTTGGTGTGGGCGCCGCCGCCATCTTGGTCGTGGGCGCCGTCATCTTGGTCTCTGTCCCCTTGCACCCGGGTCAGTGCCGCCCGGGGCGCAGGGCGCAGCCGCGCAGCCACAGGGAGGGGTCGCGACCTAGGCAGCGCAGGGCCCAGGAGGCCCTGGGGGGCGGGAAGCGGGGTCAGGCCACGCCCACAAAACCCCAGGCCACGCCCTCAGAACCCAGGCCACGCCCCCAGAACCCAGGCCACGCCCCCAACACACAGGCTCCGCCCCCAACGGCCAGACCACGCCCCTCACCTGACTCTGCCCACCAACACACAGACTCCGCCCCCAAACCGCAGGCTCCGCCCCCAAAACTCATGCCGCGCCTCCAAAACCCGACTCCGCCCCCAAAACTCCCAGGCTCTGCCTACCAACACCCTGACCACGCCTCTAAATCTAAGCCCCGACCCCAACACCCAGGCTCCGCCCCCAACATCCAGACCACACCCCCGACCAACAGACCCCGCCCTCAAATCTAGGCCACGCCCCCAGAAACAGACTCCACCCACAAAAACCCAGACTCCGCCCCTAAATCCAGGCCCCCACGACCCCCAGGCCCCGCCCCCGTGACCCCCCCAGGCCTTGACCCCGCAACCCCCAGGCCCCAGGCCCCGCACCCGCGACCCCCCCAGGCCTTGACCCCGCGACCCCCAGGCCCCAGGCCCCGCCCCCACGACCCCAGTCCCCAGGCACCGCCCCCCGCGACCCCCCCAGGCCCCGCCCCTGCGACCCCCCTCCCCAGGCCCCGCCCCCGCGACCCCCTCCCCAGGCCCCGCCCCCCGCGACCTCACTCCCCAGGCCCCGCCCCCTGACCCCCAGGCCCCGCCCCCGCGATCCCACTCACCAGGCGTCCATGCCCCAGTGCAGGGTCAGGACCTTCTTGAAGCAGGAGATGTCATCGAGGAGGTGGGGGTTGAGGAGGTCTGGGGGGGGCGGGGCGGGGGCGGGACCTCGGGGGTCAGTGGGTGGGGCCTGGGGAGGTCACGGGGCGGGGCCTCGGGGGTCAGGGGGCGGGGCGTTCCGTCATTCGTTCGTTCGTTCATTCGTTCATTCATTCGTTCATTCATTCGTTCATTCGTTCGTTCATTCATTCGTTCATTCATCGTTCATTCATTCGTTCGTTCATTCATTCGTTCATTCGTTCATTCATTCGTTCATTCATTCGTTCGTTCATTCGTTCGTTCATTCGTTCGTTCATTCATTCGTTCGTTCATTCGTTCGTTCGTTCGTTCATTCGTTCATTCGTTCGTTCATTCGTTCGTTCATTCGTTCATTCATTCGTTCATTCGTTCATTCATTCATTCGTTCATTCGTTCATTCGTTCATTCATTCATTCGTTCATTCATTCATTCATTCGTTCATTCGTTCGTTCATTCATTCATTCGTTCGTTCATTTGTTCGTTCATTCATTCGTTCGTTCATTCGTTCATTCGTTCCCCGGGGAGCGGGGAAGGGAGGCCGGGATGACTCGCACCCAGGACCCCTCGCCCAGGACCCCGGGACGACTCGCACCCAGGACCCCCCCCCCGCCCCCCCACTCACCCTGGCAGCGCAGGTGGCAGAGGTCGCGGGTCGGGGCGACGCCGTCGTCGCACCACCAGGCGGAGCTGAGGCTGAAGAGGCCATAGGCGCTGCTGCCATCGGAGTGGCGGGACAGGGACGCCGTGTCCAGGCCGCTCTCCGCGTGCGCCACGCACAGCCCTGCGGGGGGTCGGGGTCCCGGGTTCGAGTCCCAGCCACCCACGGGTTCAGGGGGTTTGGGGGTCGGGGGTCCCGGGTTCGAGTTCCCGCGTCCCGGGTGGGGCGGCTCAGGGGTTAGAGCTCCGCCTGCCTGCTGGGACTGGGGGGTCCCGGGTTCGAGTCTCAGCCAACCCCGGGGTAGGGGGTCAGGGGTCGGGGGTTCGGGGGTCCCGGGTTCGATTCCCGGGTTCGAGTCCCAGCAGCCACCCCCCCCCCCCCGGGGGTTAAAACAGAACGAATAAAAAAAAAACCAACAATCAATAATGAACATTGAAAACCAGGGAAACACAGGAATTGATGAAGTAAAATGGATAAAAATGAAAATAAATAAATAAAGTAATTAAAACTGAAATCGAAAGGCATTGAAAATCAA
The DNA here is from genome assembly GCF_018167655.1 of Microtus oregoni. Classification (NCBI taxonomy): domain Eukaryota; kingdom Metazoa; phylum Chordata; class Mammalia; order Rodentia; family Cricetidae; genus Microtus; species Microtus oregoni. Next base: position 113,505 of record NW_024544774.1, read on the forward strand.
ATGAATGAAGTAAAACAATCAAATCCATAGAATTAAAAATAAAAATAGATGATAAATTCGTGAGTAGAACGAAAAATGATAAAAGAATCAAAACGGAGACAAAGAAACGAAATGAAAATGAAGGAAGGAAATAAAATAAAGTAAATAAAAGATAAATAAAACTAAATAAATAAATAAATAAAAAGTCAAAAATAAACAAACGAAAATAAATAAATTAAATAAAAATGAAACTGACATATCTAAAAATAAATATTTAAAATAGATGAATAAAATAATAAAATGAATAAAAATTAAAATAAAATAAATAAAAATGGATAAAATAAAATAAAAATAAAATAAAAATAAAATAAATAAAAATAAAAAATAAAATAAAAATAAAAATAAAATAAATAAAAATAAATAAAATAAAAATAAAATAAATAAAAAATAAAGTAAAATAAAAATAAAATAAAAAATAAAATAAAATAAAATATAAAATATAAAATAAAATAACAAAAATAAAATAAAAATTAAAATAAAATAAAAATAAAATAAATAAAAATAAATAAGATAAAAATAAAATAAATAAAAAATAAAGTAAAATAAAAATAAAATAAAAATAAAAATAAAATAAAATAAAAATAAAAATAACATAAAATAAAACAAATAAACTAAACTGAATAAACACCGGAACCCCGCACTCACAGTCCCCGACCGCGAGGCCCCGGAACCCGTCCAGCCCGGCCCGCGCCAGTTTCCCCGCGAGCTCGCAGCGTCCGTAGATCTTCGCGTCCGCGGCGGCCACGGCGAGCGCGGCCCAGAGCGCAAGCGCGGCCGCCCGGGCGGGCATCCCCCTGCCGCAGATCCGACCGAAAGCGTGATCCCCCTGCCGCAGATACGACAAAAGTCAAAACTGTGATCCCCCTGCCGCAGATCTGCCCAAAAGTCCAAACTGTAATCCCCCTGCCGCAGATCCGACCGAAAGCGCGATCCCCCTGCCGCAGATACGACAAAAGTCCAAAACTGTGATCCCCCTGCCGCAGATTCCGCCCAAAAGTGCGATCCCCCTGCCGCAGATCCGACCGAAAGCGCGATCCCCCTGCCGCAGATACGACAAAAGTCCAAAACTGTGATCCCCCTGCCGCAGATTCCGCCCAAAAGTGCGATCCCCCTGCCGCAGATCAGCCAAAACTGTAATCCCCCTGCCGCAGATCCGACCCAAAGTGGGATCCCCCTGCCGCAGATCCGACCCAAAGCGCGATCCCCCTGCCGCAGATCAGCCAAAAGTCAAAACTGTGATCACCCTGCTGCAGATCGGACCAAAAGCGTGATCCCCCTGCCGCAGATTCCGCCCAAAAGCGTGATCCCCCTGCCGCATATCCGCCCCAAAGCGTGATCCCCCTGCCGCATATCCGCCCCAAAGTGTGATCCCCCTGCCTCAGATCCCCCCAAAGTGTGATCCCCCTGCCTCAGATCCCCCCAAAGTGTGATCCCCCTGCCTCAGATCCCCCCAAAGTGTGATCCCCCTGCCTCAGACGCCTCCTGCGATCGTCAGCCACGGACGGAACCTTCTAGAACTTGGGGCTCTGTGAGCTGTGGAATTCTGGAACCCGGAACCAGGGGGGGGGCGGGGCCGACGCGGTCCCCGGATGTAAGAGGGGGAACTCGGGAGCGACGGCGCTGGGGGCTTTTTCATATTTTTATATATTTTTTTTATATTTATTTTTATATTTTTTATATGACTCGGCAGAGCTCGGGAATCTCCGGAAATCTCCGCTCGGCAGAGCTCGGCAATCTCCGGAAATCTCCGCTCGGCAGAGTTCGGTAATCTCCGGAAATCTCCGCTCGGCAGAGCTCGGACATCTCCGCCCGGCAGAGCTCGGCAATCTCCGGACATCTCCGCCCGGCAGAGCTCGGCAATCTCCGGAAATCTCCGCTCGGCAGAGCTCGGACATCTCCGCTCGGCAGAGCTCGGCAATCTCCGGACATCTCCGCCCGGCAGAGCTCGGACATCTCCGCTCGGCAGAGCTCGGACATCTCCGCTCGGCAGAGCTCGGCAATCTCCGGACATCTCCGCTCGGCAATCTCCGGAAATCTCCGCTCGGCAGAGCTCGGCAATCTCCGCCCGGCAGAGTTCGGACATCTCCGGTCGCCAGAGCTCGGCAATCTCCGGACATCTCCGCTCGGCAGAGTTCGGCAATCTCCGCCCGGCAGAGTTCGGACATCTCCGGTCGGCAGAGCTCGGCAATCTCCGGACATCTCCGCTCGGCAGAGTTCGGACATCTCCGGTCGGCAGAGCTCGGCAATCTCCGGACATCTCCGCTCGGCAGAGTTCGGCAGAGTTCGGACATCTCCGCTCGGCAGAGCTTGGCAATCTCCGGACATCTCCGCTCGGCAGAGCTCGGCAATCTCCGGAAATCTCCGCTCGGCAGAGCTCGGCAATCTCCGGAAATTTGTTTTAAACGGAGCGCGCCGCTTTCCCGTGGGACTTTTCTCGTGCTGCGCCGCCCGTTCCCCGTCCCGTTCCATGGGGACTTTTCTCGCGCTCGCCCGCCCCGCCCGCCCAGCCGTGACGTCATCCGACGGCGCCGCCCGTCGCCGGTCCCGTTCGCCGTGGGACTTTTCTCGCGCCGGGCCGCCCGTCCCCCGTCCGTTCCCGTGGGGACTTTTCTCGCGCCGGGCGCGCCGCCACGTCATCCACCTGCGCCATCGCGTGACGTCGTGGGTGCGACGGGGATTCCCCCCCCCCCGGCCGACCGACTTCTGCTTTTTTTTTTTTATTTTTTAATTTTTATTGTTTTTATTTATTTATTCGTTTATTTATTTATTAAATGAATTCATTTGTTCTTTATTTATTTATTAAATACATTTTTATTCCTTTACTAAATCGGTTTATTCATTTATGAAGGGTTTCCGTCTCTTCCCCGCCGCCGCCCCCGCGAAAGTTTTGCCTTTTATTATTATTATTATTGTTATTATTTCATTTTTAAATTGTTCATTTTTTATTTATTTTCATGAAAGTGTTCGTGTGTTCGTTAAAATAGAAAAATAAATAGAAAAATATAAAGAAATGGACATACTGAGTATCGCATAATACATCATAATAAATCTGTAATACGAATACACGGAATAAATATACGGAATAAATACATATTAATATAAATATGTAATGAATATTCATGATATGAGTAAATAATAAATACAAATATAACTGAAAGACCCCCACTCACTAAGCAGCAGTAATGCCATTTTGCAAGGCTTAAACTTTGAAGCAACGCAAGTAATTAGAGCAGGGAAGTTCGACTTAAAAACAAGGGCGGAGAAGCCAGGCGAGATATCTGCGGTCAGCCGGTCAGCCACCTGGCCCCAAGCGATAAGGAACCCGCAGCTGGCCTGCTCTAATGAGAACCTCCCGTTTGCATAGTCAGCACATGTGCCCAACTTAGAATGTCAGTAATTCACAGAAGAAGACAACTCCCCCTATGAAAGATCCCAGCTTATCTGCTGTAACGTCATTTCACAAAGTTTTTGACGAACGACTGTAAGTGCAGAGTAAGGTCAGGGTCCCTGGCTGCAAAACAGGATCTTTATATCCATAGATTAGGACAGGACATCAATTAACAGGATGTCTGTTCCCATACATCTGTGCTGGGAGAGGAAAAACCACCTGTGCCCCTTGCCCCATTCCAACTGACCACTAACGATGCATTTGCTTCTGTAATCTGCTTCTGCTGCCCTCTTTCCTATAAAAAGACCTTCCCCCAGTCTGCAGGCGCGCTTGTCTTCCGAGAGACTAAGCCGCCCCAGGTACCTGTGTATTAAATAAAGCCTCTTGCTATTTGCATCCGAAGAGTGACTCGCTGCTCCTTGGGAGGGTCTCCTCAGCCTGAAAGACTGCCCAGCACTGGGGTCTTTCATTTGGAGGTTCCACCGAGATCTGGAGACCCCTGCCCAGGGATCACCGACCCACCACCGGGAGGTAAGCTGGCCAGCGATTGTTTTCCGTGAATGTCTGTGCTTCGGTGTTTCTGTGTTTGCGCTTGCGACTGACTCTGTACTAGTTGGCTGACTAGATCTGTATCGGGCGGACCGCGGAGGAGCCGACGGGCTCTCACTCCCGACCGCAGCCCTGGGAGACGTCTCAGAGGCATCTGGGGGCCGGATGTGGTGCCTGGCCCATCGGTAACTCTGTGAATCCTTACCGAATAGGATTGTTCGGGGCACCCCCACAGTCCTAAGGGTACGTGATTCTTCTGGGAGACGAGGAATCCGGATCCTCAGAGTCTCCGTCTGAAATTTTGCTTTCGGCATTATGCCGAAACCGCGCCCGCGCATCTGTATTGTCTGTGTATTTTCGTGCTTAATATGTTCTTTGTTTTGTATATCTGTTTGTACTCGAGTCTAAATCTGGTACCATGGGGCAGTAAATAACCATCTCTTTGACCCTAACTCTATGAAAATCCAAAAGAAATGCAGACAGTCTGCCCTTCCTTTACTTCTCTAGGCTCTGCTGCTGAACTGCCCTGCTTGCTGTCGCGAGGGGGGAGGGAACAGGACTGTGATCTCCTGAGGCACAGCCTGGAGCCAGGCCTAGGCAGGGCAACTGGCTCCAGCTCTGAGCAAACCTCTCAGCAGGACGCAGGGCGGGGCATGGCAGCAACCCTGGCCCGAGTCAGAGAAGGGGGCAGCCGTGGCCCCCCTGAAATCCCTGTGCTGAAAATGACGTCCTCCCTTGCTGACCTGAAGTCCACCAGCACCGCACGGGAGGACTGGGGGAGGAGGGCTGCCTTAGACAGTCCAAGGTGTTCCCTCCCCCTACAGCCAATGCAAAGGCCTTCCCAGCTGCTACTGGCAGTGTGAGGGCTAAGAGGAACTGAGTGGACCAATCCTGACCTCACAAGTTCCCTGGAGGGAATGCCTCCTGGGGCCTCTGGAATCCCATTCAGAGAAAAGCTGCTAGATTGCTGTGAGTATAGAGATGGGATGTGGGAAGCTTGTGCTATACAACTAGGAGCTCACTGTGGACAGAGCTGAGGCTGAAGCCAGGTCCTGGGAGGATCCCCAGTGGGGTTCCCTGTGGAGAAGGCTTGTTTTCCTTAGAAAATAAGGTGCTAGAGACTGAATGGCAGCCCGCATCTGCAAATGCCATGTAAAACCTTGTACTAAAGATCTGTGGCCCTTGCCCAGGGGAAATAGCTGGTGCTAGCGCCAGGGTCACAGAACTAAGCCTGGGAACCTGCAGTAGGCTATTTCTCTGGGGTCGGATACCCTATTAAAAAGCAAAGGTCCCCTAAAGAACCTGGACCTTTCCATTTTGGCAGTAGGGCAAGAGATTGCAAGTAAATTTCCCTGTGGCTGTTGATAAATGATAAATGTGGATTCAGGAGTAGTAGCTAATGGAATAAGCTGACATTAAAAGGGCCTGCCAGCCCTAATAACATCTGTCTTCTGGGGATGCTCTATACCAGTCATCATGTGCTGCATCCAGGTAAAAGCCTCTGGTTTAAAAATTGGGAAAATTAAATTAAGTCACTTTAAAATAATATGCTTGTGATAAAAAAAAAAACTACTATGCAGTGTGTCTAGAAGAAAAGTAAATTCCCAGTTCTGTTTAGATGGATGCAGGACTACACTGTCTTCAAGAACTATTGCTGTAGAAGGCCTGGCACAGGGCCGGGGCCATATGAACAGCCCAGCTGAGCTTCTAAGCCAGCCCATGTTTAGATCTGAATTTAACACTTGTCTGCTCACAATGCTTGTGATAAGGTGGGGGCCCTGAGTTGCCCCACAAGACAAAGATCTGCTAAAGCCTCTCACCCCACTACAATGGCAAAGGGGGTGTTACTAAATGATGAGGTTGAGTTAAAATGGTCCTTTTGACTCTTTATAATGTTTATGGCTATTAAAAAAAAAACATGGCGAAGATTCTCATTTATTATTAATATAAAAAAGGTGCATTTTGAGTTGTTTTCAGATTCTGTCAATGATAATATAAAGGATGTCGCTAAGTTTTTAAGGTAATATGTTATCTAATTTTGAAAGTCCACCATGCTAATGTTCAAAGTAGCTGTAAGCATAAATTGTCAAATGATATTTTTAATCTTGGTCAGTTTTACAAGAATAAGATAAAATCTCAAAATTGTTTAATTTGCATTTCCCTGATGATTAAGGATGTTATATTTAAACAAATTTTAAATATCTTTCAGTCACTTCAAGTTCATTTGTTGAGAATTTACAGTTTTGGTCTGTGACGTAATTGTACTAATGAGGATTAAGTTCCTAAGTTCCTTATATGTCTCATGATACCTCCCCATTCTACAGGTTGATATTACGTTCTGTTGATTATATCCTTTGCTAAAATAAATTTTAAACTTTTTTCCTTCTATAAAAGGTTCAATATTGTTGGGTTTATGTTAAGGTCTTTAATTTGTTTGGATTTCAGTTTTGTGCATAGAAAAAATATGGATCTATCTTCATTCTTCTAAAGGGAGAAACTGACAGTCAAAATGCTGGGCTCATGGCAAATCTCAGGCGGGGGCTGCAAGGCACCCCACTAATTCGGCCGAGATAAGAGAGGTTCTCCAGGGGCCAGTTAAAATCTGTGTTCCTTAAATGATTAATGAAAGTTTACAGGCATTTTACCCAACCTCTGAAGGTCAGCAGACAGCAGTAGCCACAAAAAAAAGAGAGAGAGAGAGAAAAAGAGAGAGAGAAAGAGAAAGAAAAAAAAAAGAGAGAGAGAGAAAGAGAAAGAGAGAAAGAAAAAGAGAGAAAGAGAGAGAGAGAGAAAAAGAGAGAGAGAAAGAGAAAGAAAAAAGAGAGAGAGAGAGAGAGAGAGAGAGAGAGAGAGAGAGAGGCGGGAAGCAAAAAAAAGATAGGACTCAGACAGATTAGGAGCCTGGGCAACAGAAGATCAAAGACAGATAAAGAGGGACACTGGAACTGAGTAAAGAATACAAACTGGACACCTTACGAACTATAAATTTGGGAAAAAGACAAATAAATGACTCGTTCCTCCCTGGTCACTTCTGAATGTATGACCAAAGCCTTTTGTTGACCAAACGAGGGACTTTTGCTTTCGCTGCTGTTTTCAGTTCTGCAGGAGACACAGGCTGCTTGTCTGCCTCTGTCTCTACCACGCCCTCCTCACCAGGACGACCACCTCTCCTGCCTTCACCGCTGAAGAAATCCTCACCTCCTAGCAACTGCCTTGATGCTGTGCTTGCTCTAAAGCCTGCATGAGCCCTGACTGCTCACTCTACAGTCTTGCTCCCCTCACCCATGTCAGACTGCGATACAGCAGTCACCATGCTACCACAGGTGCCCTCCTGTGCCAGACTACTGCTCCTGTGCTGGGCTGACGTCGATGGACTATGGATCCTACCAGCATCTGCCTAAAGGACAGGCGAATGGCAAAATGGCAGGCTAAGCTGTGCCAGGCAGAGCCGAAAATGAGGGTGAAGCTTGCCAGGGGTACAAGGCTGGCGGTCCGAGCTAAGCAGGTACAGAAGACCGAAGGTAAGCGGAAGGCGGGGGCAACATTGGTGGACAGGAAGCAAATGATCTGGGCCAGTAGCCTCCCTTCAGGGATGGTGGCCCGACCAGAACGCTGAACTTGTGGCTTTGATACAAGCTCTACAGATGGCAGAGGAAACGTCTATACTAACAGCAGGTATGCTTTTGCCCTCACCTATATATATATATATATATATATATATAAAGCAATATACAGACAAAAAGGACTGTTGACATCTGCAGAAATTTTGAGCCTCCAGGAGGCCACGCATTTGCCAAAGAAGATAGCCATCATACATTGACCAAGATTGAGACACCCAATGTAATGGCTAAGAAGATCAGAAAAAAAAAAATCATCCTAAGGTTTGGGATGGCCAAGATAATCATGTCCCATAATAGGCCTGCCTTTGTTGCCCAGGCAAGTTAGGGTGTGGCCAAGACATTGGGGATCAATTGGAACTTAAGCTTACCAACCTCAAAGCTCAGGTCAGATAAATAGGATAAGTAAGATTCTAAAAAAACAAATTGATATAATTGGCCCTGGAGACCAGCAAAAATGACTGGACAGACCTCCCTCCCTCCTGTCCTGTTCTGGGTTCAAAACACCCCGGCATCGTTGCCACTAGCTCTGTTGCCTGGCTAGTTAGCTGCTGCTCATGTATCTGCTGACAATGGTTGACCTTGATGATGGAATCCTGAGCTCAAGGCTTGCACAGGGCAGGCACATCTGCTGTAAGATGGGCTTACATCACCTTTAAGGCTCTTCTTTCCTAAAGTCAGAAACCCACAGGGCTCTGCTCATTTTTAATGTCTTTTGAAGCATAATATCAGACAGCAGAAGCAAAAGACAATTCTGTTCTGTTCCTCCTTTGTGTGTCTGGGACCTATTGACAGGAATTATTTAGTACAGTTTGAGACTTTTCCAGATCAGACCGTTTTGTGCAGATAACTGCAGAGAGAAGCAAACACACCTAAAGCCTCCTTACCTCTTGACAGGTTTTGTTTTTCTACAGGAAAATCTTGTTTTAATGATAAAATAGATATCAATGGGATGTTAAAACTTTTTAATGCTGTACTTATGTGTTGGAAATTTGACTACAAATGTGAAGCCTGGGTAAAGTTTTCGTGTTGTGTGGAAAGCAGGAGAAGGCAGGAGACTGGAATAATAAAGAGAAGGGAAGGGAAAGAGGAGTCGTCTAAAGTAAATGTCTGGCTGGGCCAGAGGAGCAGAGGGTGACAGGAAAAGTCTGACCTGAGGGTGTGTAGGAAGTTATAGAAGGCCAGAGGGGGTGCGAACTGTATTTGCTTTGGTTTCTCATACCTGCAAATACTGAAAGATATTTATGTCCTCATTGGCTGTCCTCTGGCTTTAGGGCTTTCTGTTTTGTTTTAAACATTTGTCATCCTGTATTGCATTTTCTCTCATTGTTTGTTAAAGTTCTCACAATGGACACAACCCTGTACATTTGGATAAAGCTGATGCTACGGGATGCAATGGAAACTCGTAAATGCCATGTGGTGCCAGCTGGACCGAAACTGACTTCTCCGGCACATTCTCTGGAGCTGAGGAACAACACTCCCGGTGTCTACAGCAAAAGAGATTTGTCTTCATAATACTAAACTTGCCTCTTAGGAGAAGGCATCCATGTGTTTCTTAGGGCTGAGTTAAGCTCTTTGTAGTCAATAGACTATTATTGCCACAATGTTGGGTGCTATTCTCGGGTCTACAGTGGTTCACAATGTCTACCATGTAGTTACTTTCAAGCCTCATTCAGATAGTTTTGCTAAGAGCTATTCTGCAAACAGACTTTCAGTTATCCAAACCATGGTACTCTCCCAGCAATATCAGATATTAAAGCAGAATGACGTAAAGGTCTTTGAACACATAAATTTATGATTAAATCCAAAAAAAAAAAAGGGGGGAATGAAAGACCCCCACTCACTAAGCAGCAGTAATGCCATTTTGCAAGGCTTAAACTTTGGAGCAACGCAAGTAATTAGAGCAGGGAAGTTCGACTTGAAAACAAGGGCGGAGAAGCCAGGCGAGATATCTGCGGTCAGCCGGTCAGCCACCTGGCCCCAAGCGATAAGGAACCCGCAGCTGGCCTGCTCTAATGAGAACCTCCCGTTTGCATAGTCAGCACATGTGCCCAACTTAGAATGTCAGTAATTCACAGAAGAAGACAACTCCCCCTATGAAAGATCCCAGCTTATCTGCTGTAACGTCATTTCACAAAGCTTTTGACGAACGACTGTAAGTGCAGAGTAAGGTCAGGGTCCCTGGCTGCAAAACAGGATCTTTATATCCATAGATTAGGACAGGACATCAATTAACAGGATGTCTGTTCCCATACATCTGTGCTGGGAGAGGAAAAACCACCTGTGCCCCTTGCCCCATTCCAACTGACCACTAACGATGCATTTGCTTCTGTAATCTGCTTCCGCTGCCCTCTTTCCTATAAAAAGACCTTCCCCCAGTCTGCAGGCGCGCGCTTGTCTTCCGAGAGACTAAGCCGCCCCAGGTACCTGTGTATTAAATAAAGCCTCTTGCTATTTGCATCCGAAGAGTGACTCGCTGTTCCTTGGGAGGGTCTCCTCAGCCTGAAAGACTGCCCAGCACTGGGGTCTTTCAACGTGTAAGCACGATAAATACATAGAATAAATAGAAATAATATATAATTGATAAATAAATCATAATAAATAAATACAATAAATATAATAAATAAATAAATCCAAAACTCCGCGCGGGGGTCACAGCGGGGTCACCGGGGGTCACAGCGGGGTCACCGGGGGTCACACCGGAAGTCGCCCCCTCCCCGGGCCGCGCCCACTTCCGCCCGCCGCGGGTTCCTCTTTCCCGCGGACAAAGCACTCGGGAGGACTCAGCACAGCACCCCGGCGGCACGGAGGAGGACTCGGCACAGCACCCCGGCGGCACGGAGGAGGAGGACTCAGCACAGCACCCACCCGCCGCGATGCCGACCCCGGGGTCGCTGCTCCTGCTGCTGCTGCTGCCGGCCGCGGGTAAGCGGGGGAGGGGAGGACTGAGCACAGCACCCAGGGGAGGGGGGGACTCAGCACAGCACCCAGGGGACTGAGCACAGCACCAAGGGGGACTGAGCACAGCACCCAGGGGGACTGAGCACAGCACCAAGGGGGACTCAGCACAGCACCCAGGGGACTCAGCACAGCACCCAGGGGAGGGGGGACTCAGCACAGCACCCAGGGGGACTCAGCACAGCACCCAGGGGGACTCAGCACAGCACCCAGGGGAGGGGGGGACTGAGCACAGCACCCAGGGGGACTCAGCACAGCACCCAGGGGAGGGGGGGGACTGAGCACAGCACCCAGGGGGACTGAGCACAGCACCCAGGGGGACTCAGCACAGCACCCAGGGGGACTTACCACAGCACCCAGGGGGGACTGAGCACAGCACCCAGCACACCGTAGCACTCAGCACAGCACCCAGGAGGACTCAGCGCAGCCCCCGGCCCCCGGTAGGACTCAGCACAGCACCCTGACTGACCCCCCACCCCCCGTTCCACAGGTGCGGACCCCGTGCTCTGCTTCGCCCGCTACGAGGAGGCGACGGGCGCCTGCGCGGGGCTGATCGGGGGCGGGGTCAGCGAGGACGCCTGCTGCCTCAATGCCACCTACGGCTTCCGGGAGCGCGAGGGGGGCCCCTGCCTGGCCTGCGGGTAGGTGCTGGGCTGAGTACTCCCCGTTGGGTGCTGGGCACTGAGTCCTCCCTGGGTGCTGGACTGAGTACTCCTTGGGTGCTGGGCGCTGAGTACTCCCTGGGTGCTGGGTGCTGAGTCCTCCCTGGGTGCTGGACTGAGTACTCCCTGGGTGCTGGGTGCTGAGTACTCCCTGGGTGCTGGGTGCTGAGTCCTCCCTGGGTGCTGGGAGCTGAGTTACCCCCGGGTGCTGTGCTGAGTCCTCCCTGGGTGCTGGGCTGAGTCCTCCCTGGGTGCTGGGAGCTGGGTTCTCCCTGGGTGCTGTGCTGAGTCCTCCCCGGGTGCTGGGCTGAGTCCTCCCTGGGTGCTGGGTGCTGAGTCCTCCCGGGTGCTGGGAACTGAGTCCTCCCCGGGTGCTGCGCTGAGTCCTCCCCGGGTGCTCGGCTGATTTCTCCCTGGGTGCTGGGCGCCGAGTCCTCCCCGGGTGCTGGGCTGAGTTCTCCCCGGGTGCTGGGCTGAGTCCTCCCCGGGTGCTGTGCTGAGTCCTCCCGGGTACTGCGCTGAGTCTTCCCGGGTGCTGTGCTGAGTCCGCAGGTGGTGGGCTGAGTACTCCCGGGTGCTGGGCTGAGTCCTCCCTGGGTGCTGGGAGCTGAGTCCCCCTGGGTGCTGGGAGCTGAGTCCTCCCGGGTGCTGTGCTGAGTTCTCCCCGGGTGCTGGGTGCTGAGTCCTTCCCGGGTGCTGGGAGCTGAGTCCTCCCTGGGTGCTGGGAGCTGAGTCCCCCTGGGTGCTGGGAGCTGAGTTCTCCCCGGGTGCTGGGCGCTGAGTCCCCCGGGTGCTGGGCTGAGTCCTCCCGGGTGCTGCGCTGAGTCCCCCCCCCCCCCCCCCCCCCCCCCCCCCCCCCCGTGCTCTAGGGGGTACTGAGCTCCCGCGGACTCAGCACTTCCCGGCCCGCAGCTGTCAGGGTCGCGACCTCGCGGTTCCCGGTCAGAGGGGGAAATGAAATTCAGATTTTATTTTCATTTTTGTGTTTTAGTTTATTTTTTATTTTAATTAATTAATGAATTTATTTTTAATATTTATTTTTAATTAATCAATTTATTTTGTTTTTAAATTTATTTTAATTTATTAATGAATTTATTTTAATATTTATTTTTCATTAATTAATTTATTTTGTTTTTAAATTTATTTTAATGTATTTATGAATTTATCTTTTATTTCTTTATTTTTAATTCATTTATTTTTTATTTATTTATGGAAGATTTCTGCCTCTTCCCGAAGGCTTCGCTCTTCTTATTTTTATTTTTTAATTTATTTTTTATTTATTTTTAATTTATTTATTTATTCTATTTTAAAATTTATTTTAGTTTATTAACTAATTTATTTTTAGTTAATTTTTATTCATTTTAATTTATTTATTCTATTTTTAAATTTATTTTAATTTATTAATTAATTTATTCTTCCTTTCTTTATGTCTTAATTTATTTACTTTTCGTTTAGTTATGAACGTTTTTTTCCGTCTCCTCCCCCCGCCGCCGCCTCCCGAGAGCTTTGCTTCTTTTTTATTTCATTTTTATTTTTAATTAATTTTCAATTCATGTTTAATTGATTTATTCTTTATTTTTGTTTGCCATTTATTCATTTATTTTTTATTTATTAATGTATTCTTAATTAATTAACTAATTCATTTGTTCCTTTTATTTTTAATTTATTTTCATGAGTCGATTATTTTATTCGTTTGATTTTTAATTCATTTTCATTAATTAATTTATTCGTTTTATTTTTAATTCATTTTCATTAGTCGATTAATTTATTTGTTTTATTTTTAATTCATTTTCATTTATTCGTTTTATTTTTAATTTATTTTCATGAGTCGATTATTTTTTTCGTTTTATTTTTAATTCATTTTCATTAATTAATTTATTCGTTTTATTTTTAATTCATTTTCATGAATCAATTAATTCATTCGTTTTATTTTTAATTCATTTTCATTTATTCGTTTTATTTTTAATTTATTTTCATGAGTCGATTATTTCATTCGTTTTATTTTTAATTCAATTTCATTCATTAATTAATTTATTCGTTTTATTTTTAATTTATTTTCATGAGTCGATTAATTTATTCGTTTTATTTTTAATTCAATTTCATTCATTAATTAATTTATTCGTTTTATTTTTAATTTATTTTCATGAGTCGATTAATTTATTCGTTTTATTTTTAATTCATTTTCATGAGTCCATTATTTCATTCGTTTTATTTTTAATTTATTTTCATTAGTCGATTATTTTATTCGTTTTATTTTTAATTTATTTTCATTTATTCGTTTTATTTTTAATTCATTTTCATTAGTCGATTATTTTATTCGTTTTATTTTTAATTTATTTTCATTTATTAATTAATTTATTTTTAATTCATGTTTTAGTTGATTTATATTTTATATTTTATGTATTTTTTATTCATTTCCCCCGCCGTCCCCGTTGTCCCCGCAGGTCCCCGCGCTGGTCGCCGTGGTCGCCGTGGTCCCCCTGCTCCGTCTCCTGCTCCGAGGGTTCGCGGCTGCGGCACCGGCCGGCGCTGCGTGGGGCGGGCGGGGGGCGGGCGCTGTGGGGACGGCGAGGATGGCGCGGAGCCTCGAACCCGGGACTGGCAGCGGGAGGCCTGCGAGGAGCGGCCGTGCTGCCCAGGTGAGGGGGTCGGGGGGTCCGGGGGTCGGGGGTCGGGAGGGTCGGTGGGTCGGTGGGGTCGGGGGGTCGGTGGGGTCGGGGAGTCGGGGAGGGTCGGGGGGTCAGGGGTCGGGGGTCGGGGGGGTCGGGGGGGTTGGGGGTCGGGGGGTCGGTCAACACACACTGCTGTACGGATTAATTATGCATGCGGCATTCTAATGTTATATTCATTAATTACGCATGCGGCATTCTAATGTTATATTCGCTATACGTGCGATAGTCTAATTTTATATTCATTATGCATGCAGCATTCTAACACTATATTCATTAATTATGCATGCAATATTCTAATTTTATATTCATTATGCGTGCAGCATTCTGATATTATATACATTAATTATGCATGCGGTATACTAATTTTATATTCATTATGTGTACAATATTCTAATTTTATTTTTATTATGTGCGCAATATTCTAATTTTGACATTTATTTATTATGCATGCAATGTTCCAATTTTTATATTTATTTATTATGTGTGCAGTATTCTAATTTTATATTCATTTATCATGCACGCAATATTCTAATTTTACATCTATTTATCATGCATGCAACCTTCTTATTTTATGCTTATTTGTTATTCATGCGACATTCAAATTTTATATTTATTAATTAAGCATGCAGCATTCTAATTTTTATGTTTATTTATTATGGGTGCAATATTCTAATTTTATATTTATCATGCATGCACTATTCTAATTTTATATTTATTTATTATGTATGCAATACTCTGATTTTTATATTTATCATTATGCACACAATATTCTAATTTCATTTTTATTTTTTATGCACACAATATTCTGATTTTATATCTATTTATTATTATGCAGTATTCTGATTTTACATCTATTTATCATGCACGCAATATCCTCATTTTTATATTCATTAATTATGCATGTAATATTCAAATTTCATATTCATCACGCACGCATTCGAATTTTATATTTTATCATGCACACGATGTCCTAATTTATTCGTGTTTATTAATTATGCAGACATGATGTCCTAATTTATTCATGTTTATTAATTATGCAGACAATATCCTAATTGATTCGTGTTTATTAATTATGTACACACGATGTCCTAATTTATTCATGTTTATTTATTATGCGTGCCGTATTCCGATTTCACATTTATTAATTATGCACGCGATATTCCAACTCACGTTTATTAATTATGCACACGCGATATTCTAATTTACTCATGTGTATTAATTATGCATGCAGTCGTCTAGTTTTATGTTTTTTATTATGTATGCAGTATGGTAATTTTTGTATTCATTAAACATGCCCACAAAATTGTAATTTTAAATTTACTTATCATGGACACAATATTCTAATTTTATATTCATTTACTAATCATGCGAACTACATTCTGATATTACGCCCATTAATTATGCACACAATAATATAATATATTTATTCATTTGCATTTAATGATTATGCACGTGATTACCTAATTTATTCATGCTTATTTGTTATGCACACACTATTGTGATTTAACATTTATTAATTATGCAGCGCAATATTCTAATTTATTCATGCTTATTCATCACGCACACATGATATTCTAATTTATTCAAGTTTATTAATTATGTCTGCAGTATCCGAATTTATTCATGTTTATTAGTCATGCACGCGATATTCTAATGTGCTCGTGTTCATTAATTATGCACACAGGGTACTCTAACGCGCTCATGTTTATTCATTATGCACACGCGATATCCTAATCGACTCATGTTTATTCATCATGCACACACGATATTCTAACGTGCTCATGTTTATTCATTATGCACACGATACTCTCATTTGCTCATGGTTATTAATCATGCGCACGCGACATTCTAATTTATTCATGTTTATTAATCACACACACTATATTCGAATGCACTCATGTTTATTAATCACACACACTATCTTCTAATGCGCTCATGTTTATTAATGATGCACGTGCGATATCCTAATGTGCTCATGTTTATTAATCATTCACGCGATATCCTAATTTGCTCATGTTTATTAATGATGCACACACGCTATCCTAATTTGCTCATGTTTATTCATCATGCACACACGATATCCTAACGCGCTCATGTTTATTCATTATGCACACGCGATATGCTAATGCGCTCATGTTTATTAATCATGCACACACGATATTCCAATCGGCTCATGTTTATTGATTATTGGTTCAGAACCTGTCTACCCTGGTTTGGTCCAGTTTCATCAGGTCTGATCCAGTTGGATCCGGTTTAGAACCTGTGTACCCTGGTCTGATCCAGTATCATCCAGTCTGATCCAGTTTGATCTTCTCTGATCCAGTTGGACCCGGTTTAGAACCTGTCTACCCTGGTTAGATCCAGTATGAACCAGTTTTCATCCAGTTTGATCCAGTTTTTGAACCTGTCTACTCTGGTTTGATCCAGTTTGAACCAGTTTGACCCGGTCTGATCCGGTTGGATCCGGTTTAGAACCTGTCTACCCTGGTTTGGTCCAGTTTCATCTGGTCTGATCCGGTCTGATCCAGTTTGAACTGCTCTGATCCGGTTGGATCCGGTGTAGAAACTGTCTACACTGGTTAGGTCCAGCCTGAACCGTTTTCATCCAGTTGGATCCGGTTTTTGAACCTGTCTACACTGGTTTGATCCGGTTTGAACCAGTTTGATCTGGTCTGATCCGGTTGGATGCGGTTTAGAACTGTCTGCCCTGGTTTGATCCAGTTTCATCTGGTCTGTTCTGGTCTGATCCAGTTGGATCCGGTTTAGAACCTGTCTACACTGGTTTGATCCAGTTTGATCTTGTCTGATCCAGTTGGATCCGGTTTAGAACCTGTGTACACTGGTTTGATCCAGTTTGATTAAGTTTTGAACCAGTCTGATCCAGTTGGATCCGGTTTTGAACCTGTCTACACGGGTTTGATCCGGTTTGAAACCGGTCTGATCCGGTTGGAAGCTCCCCCCCCCTTGTGTTTTCCCTTGCCAGGAAATGGAACCCAGAACCCCAGAGCCTATTGGTGATTTCTGTTTTATAACATAATTATTTTTTATTATTAATTATAATTATTTTATTTTGGTGATTTCTGTTTTAACTATGGACTTAAAAATGCCTTCTATTATTATTATTATAAATTTAATTTTTATAACATTATTATTTTTTTATTATTAATTATAATTATTTCATTTTGGTGATTTCTGTTTTTACTATGGACTTCATTAGGACGATGATTACACATTTCATTTTTATGCAAAAGTGCCTTCTATTATTATTATTATTATTATTATTATAAATTTAATTTTTATAACAATTATTTTTTTATTATTAATTATAATTATTTTATTTTGGTGATTTCTGTTTTTACTATGGACTTCATTAGGACGATGATTACACATTTCATTTTTATGCAAAAGTGCCTTCTATTATTATTATTATAAATTTAATTTTTATAACATAATTATTTTTTATTATTAATCATAATTATTTTATTTTGGTGATTTCGGCTTTAACTACGGACTTAATTAGGATGATGATTACACATTTCATTTTTATGCAATAGTGCCTTCTATTATTACTATAAATTAAATTTTAATAACATAATTATTATTTTTTATAATTAATAATAATTATTTTATTTTGGTGATTTCCATGTTAACTATGGACTTAATTAGGATGATGATTACACATTTCATTTTCATGCAATAGTGCCTTCTATTATTATTATTATTAAATTAATTTTAATAACATAATTATTTTTATTATTAATTATAATTATTTTAATTGGGTGATTTCTGTTTTTACTATGGACTTTATTAGGACGATGATTACACATTTCATTTTTATGCAAAAGTGCCTTCTATTATTATTATTATTATAAATTTAAATTTTATAACAATTATTTTTTTATTATTAATTATAATTATTTTATTTTGGTGATTTCTGTTTTTACTATGGACTTAATTAGGACGATGATTACACATTTCATTTTATGCAAAAGTGCCTTCTATTATTATTATTATTATAAATTTAAATAACATTTTTTTATTTATTATAATTATTTTATTTTGGTGATTTCTGTTTTAACTATGGACTTAATTAGGACGATGATTACACATTTCATTTTTATGCAATAGTGCCATTATTATCATTATCATTATTATAAATTTAATTTAAATAACAATTATTTTTTATTAATTATAATTTTTTGCCTTCTATTATTATAAATTAAATTTTAATAACAATTATTTTTTATTATTAATTATAATTATTTTATTTTGGTGATTTCTGTTTTAACCATGGACTTAATTAGGACGATGATTACACATTTCATTTTTTTATTTTAACTCAAATTCAAACAGTTGACCAGCTCCCATTCTGAATATGAATCTCAGGTCGGCCTTGAACTCATGGCGGTCCTCCTGCCGTAGCCTTTCAAATGCTAGGAGTACAGGGTTACCGGTTCTTAAATATTTATTTATTTTTTATTTATTATGTATACCATATTCTAATTTCACCTTTATTATGTATACAATATTCTAATTTTTACATCTATTTATTTATTATGTACACCATATTCTAATTTCACATTTATTTATTATGTGTACAATATTCCAATTTTTATATTTATTTACTATGTGTACAGTATTCTAATTTTTATATTTATTATGTGTAGCATATTCTAATTTTATATTTATTTATTATGTATACAATATTCTAATTTTATATTTATCTATTATGTACACAATATTCTAATTTTTATATTTATTTATTATGCATACAATACTCTAATTTTTATATTTATCTATTATGTATATAATATTCTAATTTTATATTTATCTATTATGTACACAATATTCTAATTTTTATATTTATCAATCGCTGAGCCGCCTCCCCAGCCCAGGATATACTGATTTTATGCCATTCGATCATCGTTCTCCAAAAAAAATATAGCCTCGATCCATTCTGAAGATAAACAGGAAGCAGACTGGTTTGTTTTTTTTTTAATTTTTTATATATTTTTATTTTTTTAATTTTTATTATTTTTCTTAATTTTTTTAACTTGTTTTTTTAAAAATTTTTATTTAGTTTTATTTTTAATTTTTCTTATTTTTTTATTTTTATTTTTTTAATTTTTCTTATTTTTTATTTTTATTATTATTATTTTTTTTTAATTTTTATTTTTTTGCTTGCTTCCAGCTTTGTTTTTCTTTGACAATGTTATTTTCAACATTTGGACTTGTTTTGTGGGTTTAATACGAACCTTCCAATTTTCCTTCTCTACTTGTAAAAATCAATAAAAATTGGTAGAATTGGCACTTAGAATTCAATATAATGCTGGGTTCAGAGCTTTTCCACCTTGAAATCGGCCCCTTTTGATGTTTAAAAACGTATTAACTGAGGTTATGATGAGATTTATTATGATTATGTAATTAAGATGATCACAAATCAATCCTGGTTTTTAAAAATTGTATAAAATTTTTATTATAACATCTGTTATATAATTTTTTTTTATTATCTTCAACAGACGAAGCTATGACTCTATGTTTGACTGCTTTTTATAGTGGTGCTGGCCTGGATGACGATTCTCCCCGTTTGATGGTCCGTTTGGGTCCCTCCTAAAGACATTAAGGGTTCTAAAACACTTTTATTCTTAGTTTGTTATTTTTAAAAACCACTTAGAAGTAAGTACATGTGATAATTGTCTTTCTGTATCTAGGTTACCTCACTCAAAGTGATGTTTTCTAGCCCCATTCATTTGCCTGCAAAATTCAAGATATTATTTTTTTCTGCTGTGTTGTGCTCCATTGTACAAATGCACCACATTTTCCCTATTTATTATTTGGTTGAAGGGCTTTTAGGTTGTTTCCAGGTTCTGGCTCTGACAAACAATGCTGCTATGAACATAGTTGAGCACATGTCCTTGTGGCATGATTGAGCATCCTTTGGATATATACCCAAAAGTGGTATTGCTGGATCTTGAGGAAGGTTGTTTCCTAATTTTCTGAGAAATTACCACACTCACATCCAAAGGGGTTGTACCAGCTTGCACTCCCACCAGCAGTGCAGGAGTATTTCCCTTTCCCCACAACCTTTCCAGCATAAGTTGTCATCAGTGTTTTTGATCTTGGGTAAGATGGAATCTCAGAGTTGTTTTGATTTTCATTTCTCTGATGACAATTGGTGTTGAGCATTTCCTTAAATGTTTTTCAGCCATTTTAGATTCCTCTGTTGAGAGTTTGCTGTTTAGGTCTGTACTCCATTTTTTTTTGTATTGAATTATTTGTTCTTTTGATGACCAATTTCTGAGTTCTTTGTGTATTTTGGAGATCAGACCTCTGTCTGATGTGGGGTTAGTGAAGATCTTTTCCCATTCTGTAAGCTGTCGTTTTGTCTTGTTGGCCATGTCCTTTGCTTTACAGAAGCTTTTCCGTTGCAGGAGGTCCAATTTATTAATTGTTTCTCTTGGTGTCTGTGCTGCTGGGGTTATATTTAGGAAGTGGTTCCCTGTGTCGATTTGTCCAAGTGTACTTCCCACTTTCTCTTCTATGAGGTTCAGTGTGGCTGGCTTTATGTGGAGGTCTTTGATCCATTTGAACTTGAGGTTTTTTTTTTTCCATGGTGATAGATGTGGATCTATTTTCATTCTTCTACATTTTGATATCCAGTTAAGCTACAACCATTTGTTAAATATGATTTCTCTTTTCCATTTGATATTTTTTGCTTCTTTGTCACAAATCAGGTGTTGATTCAGTTCCACTGGTCCTTCTCTCTGTTTTTATGCCAATAACAGGCTTTTTTCAGTACTGTAGCTCTGTAATAGAGTTTGAAGTCAGGGATTGAGATGCCTCCATAAGTTTTTTTATTGTACAGGATTGTTTTGGCTATCCTTGGCAAACTGCCCATACTATAACATTAAATATAATTTATTTTTCAGGACCAACTATCAGTTTTCTAAACTTTAATAGTAAAAATTGCCCCTTACCACAAAAATTTCTGTTTTTATTTCCCACATAATATCTTCTCCACAAAGATTTTATTCATATACATACATAATCATGATATTCTTCTTGGAAAACAAAAAGAAATAAGTATTTTTATTCCCTCCTATCTTGTTGATCTGTGCTATATCTCCTAATTTCCTTCTATACCCAAGGCAAGGAAGGCTGCTGACCAGAATAAATGCTGTTCTGATAGTAAACAGTAAAACTGTGTCACAACTGAAAGATGTGTTTAGCTGACTCTTCAACATAAAGCACATGCTGAGAAGGTTTAAAGATATGCAATGGGAAAAAAAATGAGAAAAGCATGCTATGCAAGAATGTTTTGATTTCTTTAGGAGGCTTCACTTCCAGTTAACAATTTTCTGGATTGGGTGTATTTTTCTTTGTTTGTCAAGCAGGCTCTATGGCTCCTATGAAACTGTACTGGCTTTTCCATACTCTATTGTCTCATTGTCAAGCATCAAGCAAATACCAGCATAGAAAGCATTGCTGCCTTAATAAAAAACAATGCTCTTAGACACAAAAAGTCTGTGAAAAAAAGAATCACAGTTTACTCTGTAGTTTCATTGAAGCTTGGCATAAGTAATGCTGCCATAATTCTCCAAGCTTCTTCTCAAAGGATGCCAAGAATGTATGTTTTATCCATTGTTAGCCACTCTCCAGGCAGCAAGATTCTACAGTGCGATGTGGGCTTTTCATTGTTTCTCAAGCCAACAATATTTCACATGCATTAGATGAAACATCAGAACAAAAATAAGCAGTGTTTTAGCAAATCTGATAAATACAAATGCTGCAGAACCAGTTCCACTCATAAAATGAACTTTTTTTTTAGCATAGCATATCCAATGGAGAAAAGTGACCAGATAAATATCAACTTAGTGTGCATAAGGCAAGTTTTCTGTAATATAACCAAAAGTAGTTGAATTCCCACTATAATTGTCATTTCAGCTTCATTCTGAGGAAGGAAATTTTTTGCCCAAGTAAAAGTCTATCTTTCCTGAATTCTTAGTAGAAAGCTGTTGAAAGGAGAGAGAAAAGTCATGTTATTTATGTTGAATTGATTCAATTCTTGCTCGTTAATTTAAATTTTCAAATTAACACAATTATAATAAAATATCATAAAGTTACTTTCTCTAGAGTACTATTCATATCTAAAATATTGAGACTGATAAAGCATGAATTTTGTCTCTTTTCTTTTCCTTGAAGAGTAAATATTCACTTCCCAAACCACAATCCATGTGCAAAGACGATTAAACTAAGGTCTAAAACAACCAAGGACAACTATGATGTAATTTAATGATATAAGTATCATACTAAACGAATTTGAAATTTATGCCCCGGCAATGTTGAAGCATGCATGGGCATATATGGCAGTTCTGTTGAATTTGTCCATATAGGGTTTTATGATCTAAGTTGATGTAGAGGGCTGGTTTGAACTGCATAGAAACTCTGTGTAAGGGAGACTTGAAGTAGCATTCTTGGTGACAGGCATGGCAAAGCAAGTTGGGAGGAGGCAAACCTCTCCCATTAGTAGAGTGCCTTGACAATGGTCAGGCCTTGAGAACACAGATGTGCCCTGTAGTTCAAAGGCTCTGATTAGGTTGTGGTTTGTCTTCTGATGAGGTGTTTTTACATATTATATTACAACAAGAGTTTTTTTCCACAACACCACGCTTTTTGTTTAGATTAGTTAGGGCATGAAACCCTTGAAATTAGTCGCAACCAAGAGACTAGTCTATGAAACTATTTTCATGTATTATGGGAACCTAGTTTGAATAGTGATCTGAGTATTATAAAAAGAACACTGGCTTTGCAATAAAGGATGCAGTTGTATCTCCTAATCTGCATCCCCTGTGTCCTGATTTCTGCAGCACTACCCAGGGTCATCCATAACCGAGGAGGTTGGGGAAGGGTCCCCAACAAGTTGATGAGGATGACTTAAAAGAAATAGTATCATACTAATATGAATAAAACATACATAATCAATTCAGTCATGTTTTTTAGATTCTAACAACTGCAGCTGGAACAAAGTTCTTGGACCTACTGTGTATGGAGTTCAGTTGATCCAGGCAAACTAAATTCACAGGTAATTCATTTTTACAGATCAGATGTATGTAAAAAATTGCCATGTGATGACACAATGAAATATAACATTTGATTATTTAAAAAGCAGTCAGTTGTCATCTGGCTACTAAAGTGGGAAACAGAAAAAAAAATACTATGTAGATAATAAAAGTTAAATGATGACTATAATTAAATAATTATAAAGAAAATATAATTAGACATTCTATATAAATCCTTAATATCCTAAGGCTTATTTAAATAAGATGCATAATAAATTTTAATGTAGTTTTAATATAATAATGTAATTGATATAATAATTAATAAAAATATTTTTTATTTGGTATGCATCTATACATAGCTAAATATTACGGTGTCTAATCTAGTGAGATAGTAACACTAAAGGAAATAATGCTAACATATTTAGATCAAATAAAAATACATAGAAATGAGCAAATTTGTCCTGCTGCTCAGTAGCTGAGCTCCTCATCAAGAGATGATCAAGCTGGAGAGGTGGTAGGGTAAAGGGAACACTTCTGCATTGCTGGTGGGAATGCAAGCTGGTACAGCCCCTTTGAATGACAGTGTGGCAATTTCTCAGAAAATTAGGAAACAACCTTCCTCAGGACCCAGTAATACTACATTTGGGTATATATCCAAAGGATGCTCAATCGTGCCACAAGGACATGTGCTCAACTATGTTCATAGCAGCATTGTTTGTCATAGCCAGAACCTGGAAACAACCTAAATGACTCTTGACTGAAGAATGGATAAGAAAAATGTGGCACATTTACACAATGGAGTACAACACAGCAGAAAAAAACAACATCTTGAATTTTGCAGGAAAATGGATGGAGCTGGAAAACATCATTTTGAGTGACATTACCCAGACCCAGAAAGACGATTATCACATGTACTCACTCATAAGTGGTGTTTAAACATAAAGCAAGGAAAACCAGCCCATAAATCAAAATGCCAGAGAATATAGACAACAATGAGGACCCTAAGAGGATCTAATCTACATGGGAAATAGAAAAAGACAAGATCTCCTGAGTAAATTAGGAGCATGGGAACATTGGGGAAGAGTTGAAGGGGAGTGTAGAAGCAGGGAAGGGAGCAGAGAAAAAGTAGAGCTCACAAAAATCAATTAAAAAAAGAGAGAAATGGTCAAGTATATGGCACAACAGAAGTTTGTGTCACAAATATTCTATCTTGGAACATTCCACTGTTTATAGTACACATTTTGTGTGACAAAATCTTTCATGTGGGCACAAAGTTGTTGTTGTTTTGTGATTTATAGCATACTGATGTGAATTTCTCAGGTTTTTAAATATTATTTGAGACAATAATAAACAACTGGGAAGTATATAATCATAGTGCCTGCGAATGTGTTGGACTATCAGTGATAAGATGTATATCCTAACACAAAAGAATCCATCTGCTAAACTGAAACTATTTTACCTGAAAAATATCTGCTATGCTCTATACTCATAACACATTTGTGAATTTACCCTGAAGTGTTCACTGACATCAACTAGTCCACAGGAGAAATGTTAAAGGACATTGGGAAATCACAAAATATAATTGTTAATCTTCTTGTCTTTTCAAAGAATCTTTGGCTTAATACTGATTGAAGGGGGATCCTCAAAGGAGCTAAGTCTAACAAAATGTTACGAAAGGTAACAATTTATATTCACTTTCAATGTAGTTAAAATTTCTAACAGTAGTGTCGTTTTGTAAAAGCTTACTTTAGGTGGATGTTTATTGCAATGTCAATTAAATTTATCTCCTTCAATACTCAATCTCATTATCTCATTTATACAGAGAAATAAACCACTAATAATTAAAGTTGGAAAGTAGATGGCTAGATTGTTGTGGCATCAAAGGAAAATCTACAAAAAAAGCATTCATTCATACTTCTGTGATTTTCTGTTTTTTAAAGATTTATTTAAGTTTTATTTATGAGTGTAGATGCATGTCTGTATATCTGCCACATGTGTGTATGGACTCACAGAATCCCGAAACTGATATTGAATCCCTTGGAAGTGGATTGCAGTCAGTATGAGTCACCCATTGTGGGTAGTGGTATTAAACTCAGGACTTCCGGAAGATTACCAATCACTCTTAAGTGATAAGCTATCTCCCAGCCTCCACCGTACTTCTGAGAGTTCCTTTCTTGGCCTCTGCATTCTTGATGCCACATTTAGTAAAATTTAGCTTCTGTTATACTTTCATTTACTATTTTTGGAAAAGAAATAATAGTAGGGAGTAGGAAAAGAGGGAGCAAAGAAAGAAAGAGAGTGTACATACAGAGAGAGGGAGAGAGAGATTATAGGACAGAGAGATGGGACAGGTATAGGTGAAATTTTATACACACACACACACACACACATACACACACAGAGCAAGTGAGAGAGAGAGAGAGAGAGAGAGAGAGAGGTTCATATATAGCAGGAATGTTGTAGAAGAATCATAATTTAATATGAGCCTATTGGGTCTTTTAGGCTGAAATAGATTCTGAAAAACTTTATACACTTAGGATATGATGTGTGATATCAAAACAGTCACTGGTAATTGGGAGATCTAACCCTGTGGTATATTAAAAAAACACCAAAATGCACTTACTAAAATAGAAAATGATGAGAAATTATTATCTAGGGGCAACATAAACACATTATAAGAATTATGAGCAGGAAGAAAAACTGCAGTATTGCAGAGTTCCAAAACAATATGCCCTACACCAATGTGGTTAGAGACCTTGACATTCTAATAGGATAAATGAAGACAGGCTGAACTTCTTTCTCTATTCCAAAAGTTGCCTTAGGGAAAGGAAAATCTGATTGAACAACCTGGGAAAATGTGTCAAAGCTATTTGTTCTGAAAGCAATAACTGAATTTAACTGTTAAATCTGGATATACATTTAAAAAATATAGTAACATTTGTATGAGATATTTACATTAAACATGTCCCACAGAGCACTTTGTGTTTCTATTTTCAGTAAATGGAGAGATTCCTGATTCCCAGATGTGAAGAAAGAATGAAAAGATATCTCTCCCAAAATGACTTTCAGAACTTTAGAATGTAGCAGCAGGCGGCTTGTTGGTTCCCAGCCACTTAGCCCCAAAATAATCACACAGAAACTGCATTAATTAAACACTACTTAGCCCATTAGCTCTAGCTTCTTATTTGCTCTTACATATTAATTTAAGCCATCTCCATTAATCTGTACTCACCCTGAGGTCTTGGATTATCAGCAAAGTTTCAGTATGTCTGTTTCAAGTGGCAGCTTCATGGCTTCTCCCTGACCCCACCTCCTTTTTCCCAGCATTCAGCTTAGTTTTCCCCACCTAGCTCCGTTCCCTTATAGTTCTGCTAGAGGCCCAAAGTATTTTCTTTATTCATTAATGGTAATTGCAGCATACAGAGAGAAATCCAACATCACACCCCCCCCTTTTCTGTTTAAACAAAAAGAAAAGTTTTAACTTTAACGTAGTAAAATTACATATAACAAAATATATATCAAGCAAGAATTACAGTTACAATATTTACATCTACTTTATCTTTTATTATAACTAAGAAAAACTATAACTATAAATTTTTCAACTCCATCAAAGGCTCCAGAAGGATATAATATTACCTAAGTAAACAATTTGTTCATTGTAAGCAACTCCCAAAGCTCTAGAATTGAGAGAGACATCTCACTGCCTAAACAGTCACCCAAAGTTCTTCTGTACCATTAGGGCATCCATCTTCAGCCCACAGGCCCATAGGATTCAGCAGACTTTACATGAAGAAAGAAATATCAAAGACAATTCTGCTTATATTGGCAGTTTGTCAGTCACTTTCTTCTGTGTCCAGCAAAATGTCGAGTAGACTCTTTCATGAAGCAGGAACTTCAAAGGATCTTCTCACTTTTAGGCAAGTCCAGCAGTTATTTCTCTGTGGATCCTGCATGTCCAGTTCACGTAGCATGCCATAAAGCAATCTAGGCAAGAGTAGTTTCTTGCCCAAATGGCTAACAAACTCCATAAGGAGCCTCTTCAATGCCCATCTTCCTCTTGAAGTAGCTGGCTGCTGCCAGGAACAGATGTGCCTGACTGCTATGAAACATCCTAATTTTTTAAACACGTTCAATGCCATATTCTGAAGGTATCTAAAAGATTTGAAGAATCCCTATCCATCTGAAATACATCTCTGTATATCTAGAAAATCTAACTAACATGACTACAAGCTTGACTATTATAAATGACTATTTAATTATACATTTTAAAGTGAGGTACACAAACACAATACTTTAGTCAAGAGCAAAACTATATACACAGTATAACAAAATTGACCTTAAATTTGTATCAATAAACAAAAACCTATACCAATGCAAATCTCTATAGCATGTGTCCCTTTAAATGTAAAGAAATATTTACAAACAATATTTGGTAATATGGGCATAGTTTTCCTCCAAACTGCTTCCTACTCTTTATTGGGCAAAGTAATTTTTGAGGGGTGTTCAAGGCAACCTATGAAAGGATCGTGGACCATCAAACCACACTAGACTGGAAGGATTCCACAGGTTCTCATCCTCTGTGGAAACAAAAGAAGAACCTACTTTCCAAAGCGACATATCCTTAGATCCATATTTTGTAATCAAGATACCTTCAAGGTATATATGTTGGTTTAGATTAGCAACTTATACAATGAAATGTCTCTCTGTACTTAGCTTCTGCACAGTCAAAAAACGAAAAGAAAACATAATAATGTTCATAATTCAGACTCTATGTGTATTCTCCATCTTTATGTGGCTTATTTGTTTCAGTCAACAAAGCGTGAAACTCTTAATCTCAGGGTCATGAGTTCGTGTCTCACATCGGGCACCATTTGTAGCAGCAGACTGCTTGTTGGTTCCCGGCCACTTAGCCCTGAAATAATCACACAGAACATGTAGTAATAAAACTGCTCCTTGGCCATTAGCTCTAGGTTCTTATGTTTTTAAGTGATTTAGGACAATTTTATCCTCTTCAGAAACATTTACTGGAACACAAATTGGCTGATAGCAAGTTAAGATTCAGGTTGAAAAATCTGTGTTCCATTAAATGTTTCTGAACAGGGTAAAATGGCAGTAAATCATTAAAAATATTCTCTGTGAAGTAACTATTAAGGTCATTCAGCTAGGGAGAAGAGACGGAGAGTGAATAGAGAGTTCTCAAGGAAAATACCGACTGTTTATAAGTGACTTTGAGAAAAAACACTTAAATGCTTTGCAGACATAATGTCTATGTTAATGGATGAAACACTGAATTGTTACCCCAGTCTTTATTGAGAGTGTGAGATTCTCGGTTTTACAGTATTAAGCATCACATTTTGAATGGGGTGAAACAGAGCTCTCCATTCTGGAGATAATGAATAAGATGAGGAAATCCAACCACAAAATGAAAGGATGGAAGAGTATTCTGAGAGGGCTTGAGATAAATGACTGTCAATAGAATGGAGACTATTTCCTCTTCATGTTTCAATATTACCATTTACAGATTTTGATGACACACGTTCTGTAGTCACCTACAATATCCTAGTGTTGGTAAAACTTTTCTTCTGATGCTAGAGGATAAGAATTGATGCAGTACCTGGCTTGGTTTCTGAGGCTCTGTCATGGCTGCACTGAGAACTTCCAATGGTGAAACGAAATTGCCTCTGACTTAGAGTTGCATCATAGTTTTGAAGTGTTAAATCAAAGCACTGTTCTTCATCCTTGGGACATAGAAGTAACTGTATTAAAAACATAATCCCTCAGTGGCTAATTCTATAGTTTAGAAATGGGCAATTTACAAAATAGAGAAGTGAACTATTTAGAATGAGTGCAGAGGACACATAAAGCAAACAAGAGTCTGAGGTGTAGCACACATTGAGGGTGGTAAATACAAAGAAAGAAAGTTTCTTTGAGATGACAGTCCACAAAGACCTAAAGGAAATGGGAGAGTGCTGATGATTCATACATCTTGTGGAGATGAATTTTGTCTAGAGGAAAGATCCAAATCAGGTGTTCAAATGACACAGCTTCTATTTTACTTATTAACATTCAATTTAAAATGAGGATTTCAAAGAGAGAGAGAATTAAAAGGAGTTCCACTCCAGCAGCTATTTTTCAGTTTTTAATGGCTATATTAATTTTTGTTCTCATAGTTTTTCATATCTAGATGCTGCCGTTTAAGGCACATGAGACAGTATGGCTTACTCCATATTGGGACTAATGCATTCCAACTAAACTTTCTTCTTCTCGTTTTGTAAATTTCAAATTTTTAAAATCTTCTTTAAAGCTCACCCTGTAAGAATCTACAAAAAAAAAAAAAAGAAAGGACACAAGAGATTGCCTCTAACTATAAATATGTCACTGAGAACTTATGGGAAAAAAACCAACAGGATAAAGACAAAACTCAACATAATGGGGCAAATCCAGAACCTGTGTCAAAACGTTAAGGTTAGAATACATAAAAGATTAAAAGAATTCAAAAAGAAAAAAAAAGTAACAAAATGGTGTGCAGATGCCCACAGGTACTGAAAGCACTTACACTCAGTCAAAAGTTGTGTTAATTAATACATGGCAGTAGTTTTAATGAAAATGTTCCTAATACTCTCAGGCAATTTGTATATGTTGTTCAATTGGTGGTGCTGCTTGAGTTGGTGTAGATCTGACCTCATAGATGGAAAGATACTGATGCAGGAAGCTTTGAAGGTGTAAAGACTTGCCACTGTGACATTTCTAGATAGTTCTCTCTGCTTTCTAGATCTAGGTGGTTCATGACTCAGCTCCTGCTTCAGCCTCCATGTGTGCTGACTCTTGCCTCCACTTCACCATCACGAACTCTAATCCTGTGGAACCACAGCTCACATAGACTCCATCTCTGTAAAGTTTTCTTTGCCATAGTGCTTTATCACAACAATAGAAAAGTAATGAACACATACATACTCTTCATTTTAAAAATAGGCAAATACCCTATGATTATTGTGGTGGTTAAAGAGAGGAACACACTCATATATCTCTAAATATTAAAGAAGAAGGATCACCCTGTGAATTTCATGGTGACTCATAATGACTCTGAGGCCTCTGAGCAACCCATGAATTCATTGTGCCTACAAAAGAGTCATACCAGCCTCCTCCCTGACTATGAAATTTTCACCTTTAAACATGTTTAAAGAAATCGCTTTCTTGTTCAGAAGCCAGCTGTGGATAGATTCTCCCTGAGTACTTGACTGCAATTTGAAAACTCTTACATATTTTAATTAAGTTAAATCTATGTCACAGAAAGTAAACATAAAGGAAAGATATACAGAAACAAATACAACATATCATAGCCTGTGTTGTCAGCACAAGTTCCTCTGACAGAAAAAAAGTTTACAGTGTGGAATGAATAAACAGGCAGATAGGGAGAAGAGTTAGAAAATCTGGAGAGCTTTCAAAAAGGCTTTGACAATATTTTGCAAATACCAGTGAATAAATTTATCAGTGCTAATAAACAAGTTAGATTGCCCTAAATTCCTAAAGTCAACTACAGGAATCTGATCTTGACAAAAATAAAGGTTAAGGTTTCCTAAAGGCTCTGCACGTGTATGTGTTTATATGTGCATGTGTACATTCTTGGGAGTGTGTGTGCCTGTGTGCATTTGTGTACAAAAGATTAAGTAGTTACCTAACAGGCCATTGGAATGACTTTGTTCAGCACTTTTTTTTTTTAATATATTGTGTCCTGGGCCTCTGAGCTCCTGACTCCCACATGTTATAATACCTACACCATAGCACTGCACAGGAAGGTGCGGCGTGCTAATAAGATAAATTTGTATTTAAAGGCAACTGTTAGATAGATACTCAATATACCTTTTCACATTGCCATGTTAGACTCATTCTTGTGCTTCTAAAGTAGTTAAGAAGAATTGTGCTTTCTTACCCTTAATGAAAGGAAAAAGCCTTTAAAGGAAAAAAGATTAGAATTCTACAAACTCGATTCGGGAGTCACCAGCATTTGAAGTTCTCCCCTCTGTTTCCTGAAGTAAAAAGGAAACAGCCTCTTCTCTCAGAAAAGATATTGCACTGGAAGTATGTGTTGAGTGGATAACACAGCAACATTTTCTTTAATTATGTATAATTCCTTAAATAATGTTGCTTAAATTTAAGAAAATTGTTATAAATTAGTGCTTTTCTCTCTTAATCACAATTGTTTCTTTGCCAATATTTTTTTGCTTATGTGTAGTGAACGATAATCTATTACCATGCATGTCTGCAGACATACTGAGTTCTGTCCAGTGAAAAGTTTCTGCACCCCAAATAAGCCTTTCTACCAATGCAATAATCTACACTAAACCAAATCCTACCGAAGTCCAGGTTTAATAGATAAAATGTTCCCAGATGGCTTTCCAGCCCTCCAGAGAGGAGACGAGAAAGGAAGACTAGAAAATCAAGTGTTTGTTCTCTAAGGGGCAATCTAAATACCCTGCAGAAGTGGTCTTGAGCATCTCTGGGGAAGGGGTCATAATTTGGTAGACTTTCTTTGGGGGCAGAATCTGGACTGAGGCAACTCCATAGAAGAAAGCTTTGGGTGATGTCTCCACCCATACAATCCAGATTCTTTGGGCACAAGCATGCTAGGGGCTGGGGTAAGGCTTCCATACAAACATTCCAGACCCTTTGGATATATGGAGAACGGTTCATATCTGACTGCTTTCTGTTGGCATGGGAGAGTTGGGGTTGGTGGGCTAATGCTCAGTGGGAGATGTGGGTGGAGAAGCATCAGGTTAACTGCCATCTTGGAGACCTTAGGCATCTGTTTCTTGAGTAAGTTGAGAAGGCATGTTGTTGAACCTGGAGAGGGGAAAAGAATGGAGAAGTCCCAGGAGCTGGTGCAGGGGCTGGCATGTCTGGAGAACCCTATTCAGGTTGGCCTTGGCCCAGGCAGAAAGAGTGACCTGTAAAATATGCTCAAAAGTGGGTTGCTGTGAGATCTCCTTCAGTCAATGGCCTTTGGGATGTTGGTCCACTTTGGGCATGGTCTCGGGGACTATGTATGCAGATGTAGGAGTGAGCACAAGTCCTTTGACTGCTGGATTCAGTACCAGTTCCTAGAGCATGTGGAGGATTGTGGATCACTGTTCTGTGAATTTATTCTCTCATAAATAAACCTTTTATATACTCCGCTCTGAGCTAGTGTGGAACTACTTTAAATCGCAACAATGGGTGGGGTTGAAATAGGCTCTGGTTACTATTAGTTTTTACCATACCAGAGTTCTTGTTAGAACAGCAGAACTTCTCCCAGGAACTTGAAAGTATCTATTCGTAAGACAGCTGGAAAAGATTTACATCTTGGTGTCATAGCAAAAGGCTGTGTATGACTTTAGGTCAAAATTCATGAACATTTTAGAAGACAATTAGAGGAAATTTAAGTTTTTGAACCTCCGAAGTTACATCTGAAAAAAAGGCTGTGAAAGAGGAACACCTGCCTGTACTTTTAACAGGAAATTTAACTAATGTATTAATAAACTATGAGTACTCTAAGTCATCAAATTCCATCAGACAGCTCTTAGAGGGATAAAGAATTGAGCAGAAGAGAGACAGCTTTTCCAGCTACCCAGGCAATCCCAAGTCTTTCCATCATCTTTGGCAAATACCAGTCTAGAAGCAGTACTTGTCTTTAGCTGTTAAGCCCTGGAGGCCTGACAGATTTGTTTTTGTGGATAAGGTTCAATCTGCCTTTCTTAGTAGGATGAGACAATCAATCTCCAGTGTCATCCACTCCAGGCAGGGTCCAAGCAGCTGATAAGGTGAAAGGCAACTTTTTGCTGTGTGGGTGACTTTGCCATATACAAAGGCAAGCCTCCAGAAGGAAGTTCTTTTGCAACCATGCATCTCCTTGGAGGAACTGAAGGATGTTGCAGGAGCTGGCATGTCTCTCTGTCATAGGAGCTCTTTTGCTTAATGCCATACTCTCAGACCTTTAAAGGCACTTGAGAATAAGACTACCATTACCTGTCAAGTATATCCAAACTAGACATATAAGTTAAATTTGGACATATAGTTTACCTAATCAGTTATAGCTTGCCAATATTAGAAGAGGCAAGAAGATTAGAAGGAATAAAGACATAGGATTGTCTCAAGCACTCATTATATATTCTGTTAATAGAAAACAAAGCCATGTTGTTTGGTTGTTTTAGCAGTCCGAGTAGAAGAGGATAAATTAAATCACTGGGAATTTTATTCCTTCTGCTGTTTTAGCAAGGGAAATGTCCTTGTCAATGGTTTGGAAAGAGCTGAAGAGTTGGCTCAGTGAACACAGTGCTTGTCTTACAAGCATGAGAACCTGAGCTAGATCCCCATAACCAGGCCTGATGCTGCGGTGTACTTGTAATCCCAGCAAAGGGCAATGGATACAGGAAGATCTCCACAGCTCGATGAGCAACCTGGCTAGCCTAAGCAGAGCTCTAGAACCCAGTTAGAGACCTTGCCTCAAACAAACAAACTGATACAATGGGTGGGTCTCAAGACAGGGCATTCTAGCCACCACACACATATTCACACGTATCATGCATGTGTACACCCACGTGCACACATGCACACACACACATACACACATGCACACACACACGTCAGGAGATAATGAAATAGCAGTTGGTGACACATGAGCTGTAAGCAGGAACAGTTTAAGGAACTCAAGTTTATATTGAAAAGAAATTAGATGCATTTGTGTTGAAATTAGTCTATGAAGCAAGGGAAGCTTAAAGTTTTATAATTCAGAGTAGAAAAAGACGTAGAGTTTTCCATAGTTGAAGTAACTCCACAGTTGCTATAACCCAACAGTCTGAGACTCAAATTTCTCTTCTGAATCAGGGCCTCAGCTTGCCTGCTTTTCTTCTTCAGTTCCCAAATAACAAAGCTTAGAAATAAAGGCCAGAGAATTATTAATTTTGTGCATTTCTGAAATGAGTCTCTTACATAATACCTACTTTTGTCATATTCAGAATAAAGCAAAACACAGGTGTCAGCTGCCCGAAGGCTTTTTGAGGACCCAGAACTTTGTGGTTGGTGGAGAGAAAATTGACTCTGTTAAGAGTCAACATAAATGTGACTGAAGAGCTTCACTCTAAAGAATAGCCACTGTTTCCCCATAGAAATGGGATTTTCAAACCATAGAGAAGTGACAAAATGCAGGTATTATGGTAATGAAAGGAACGTTCATCAATGGCTTTTCAGAACCTGTTTGGCCATTAAATGCCCAATTTTAACAAGTGGGTCCTTGTAGCTTGTGTAATGTGACTGAGCCCACTGTGCTGTGGAGTCCATACAGCTTTCTGCCACACAGAGAGAGAAAGTAACAATGTTCTTGTCACTGCTACTCAAATTTCACCTGTTAAGACTTCCAGCATGCAGTGCCATTTTAAATGAGCAAGGCCACGTTTGATCTGTCTGTGCCCCCTTTCTCTTCTCTCTCTCTGTCTGTCTCTGTCTCTGTCTCTGTCTCTGTCTCTCTCTCTCTCTCTCTCTCTCTCTCTCTCTCTCTCTTTCTCTCCTTCTTAATTGTGTTCCTCCCACCAGGCTTCTTGGGAATTCAGCATCTCCTTGGAAAAAGTATGAAAGGCTAGTTTGAGTAAGGAGCCAGGAGAAAGAAAAAAAAAATCTCAATGTGATTTTCATTGTCTAACTCCTCTATCTTAAATACTGATAAATATTTCTGGAGCTTGTGTGGAGATATGCCATCTAAAATTATTTTATGACTATTAAAGTCAACTATACCCTACTGATGAGAATTACTTAATGAAAAACCAAATACTTTACTGAAAAACTAACAGAGACCAAGCTCAGATCCATAGAAATGGAATAAAAGCCAACAGTTTGTGGAAGTATTAGGTATTCTATACTCAGTGGATAGGTTAAGATTTTAAATGTTTTGAACAAACTATGAATAAATCATAAAATGGTTTTGAGCTGTCTGTAGCTCACTGCTTCCTGTAAGTCAAATAAAAAATTTGGACACTCATAAATCTGGGAACATTCCAGAGTACTAAACAGACTGGCTTAATACTTTCAAAATTTTAATTGGGTGACATTAAGGTATATTCAAGAATGAAAATCATTGACCAAAACCAAGCAAACTATCAGGGAGGCAGGATTTGTCAATAGTTTTGTTCAAATAAATGCTATTTGCAAGGCATAAGATTTTAAAGCCAAAGGTGTTTGCCTTTAAATTACATAGTGCTACATTATGTCAGGAAGAACTGTTGACAGAGGCTGCTTGTTTGCTTCTGGCTGCCCAGACCATGAAATAGACACCCAGAAACTATATTATTTAAATCAGTGCTTAGCCAATTACTTAAGTGTATTTCTGGCTAACTCTTATATCTTAAAATAACCCATTTCTATTAATTATGCATCACCATATGACTGTGGCTTACCCTCAATGTTCCAGTGCACCTATCTCCTGAAGGTGGCTACATGGTGTCTCCCAGCATTCAGTTTAGTTTTCCTATCTAGTACTATTCTGCTAAGCCACTGGCTGAACTAGCTTTATTCATTAACCAATAATAACCGCACACATACAGAAGGACTTCCCACTCTATGTAAATAAAAAAAAGTTGTAACTTTAACAAAGCAATTTTTTTTTCGAGACAGGGTTTCTCTGTAGCTATGGTGCCTGTCCTGGAACTAGCTCTGTAGACCAGGCTGGCCTCGAACTCCCAGAGATCCTCTTGCCTCTGCCTCCCGAGTGCTGGGATTAAAGGCGTGCGCCACCACCGCCCAGCTTAACAAAGCAAAGTTATATACAACAAAATAGTTATCAAACAAGAATTATAGTTACAACATTTAGTCCATTTACATTTGGCTAATTAAGGAAAATACTCTATCATCTATCTTATTTTGTGAGTCTAAAGTTTTATATGTAATCTATTCTTTATAATCATAAATATTTTTCTTCAAGTCCATGAAAGACTCCAGAAGCATATAAAATTACCTATGTAAACATAAAGTGCATTGTACATAACTTCCAAAACTCTAGAATTAACAGAGACATCTTGCTGCCTGGACAGTCACCCAAAGCTGTTATGTAACTTTGGAATATCCATCTTCATCCTACTGACCCATAACATCTGACAGACTTTTCTATGAAGAAGGAAATTTCAAAAACTGTTTCACCTATATTGACAGTTTGTCAGTCACTTTCTTCTGGGTCCTGCAGAATGTCTGGCAGACTCTTAAGTGAAGCAGGAGCCCTGAAGGACTGTCTCATGTCTCACCTTCTTTAGGTAGTTTCAGCAGTAATTTTTCTGTGGGGCTTGCAAGTCCAGTCAAGCAGTCAAGGCAAGAGAAATTTCTTGCCCAAATGGCTAACAAACTCCATGAGGAGCAGCCTCTTCAAAGCCCATTATCCTCTTGAAGTAGATTGTTGCTGCCAGGAACAGGTGTGTCTCATTGTCATGAAATGTCCAAATGTTTTAAAAACATTTTAAATGCCATATTCCATAGTCTTTGAAAGGTTTGATGATTATCTATCTAACTGAAACATATCTCTATATATCATGAAAACCTAACTAACATGACTACAAGCTTGACTATTATAGATGACTATCTATTAACCTGTATTTCTTAATTATACATTACATTTTTAAATGAGTTGCATAAACACAATACCCTATTCAAGAGCAAAAATATACATATGGCAAAATTGACCTTAAATTTGGATCAATACACCAAGATCCATACCAATGCAAACTACTCATATTTATAGGATATGCCCCTTTAAATGTAAATAAGCATTTATAAACAATCATCTAGGGAATTTGTATGTTGTTGTCTAGACTACTTCCTGCTTATTGGGGGTGCTGTTAATTAGGTCTGTAATGGGGTATCTCATGTGGTAGATCCATCTCAGATAGCAGTCCTGAAACCATTATGGATGTTGGACCATCTGGGCCAATTTTTCAGAGGGTTTTGTTTGATCAAACCACATTAGTCTGGAAGGAATCCACAGGTTCTCATCCTCTGTGGAAACAAAAGTAGAACCTCTTTTTCAAAGCAACATATTCTTTTTGTTTGTTTTTTGGACTTAACAAATATTTATAAAAATACTTTACCCAAACATTGAAGAATAAAAATTTTATTCAGCAGCTCAGGAAACTTCTCTAACACAGGTTATACCCTGGGATATACAGCAAATTTTTACAAATTCATAATGACAGAAATAACTCTATATAGTCTATTGGACCATAAGTCAACAAAACTTAAAACAGATTATAAACAAATCTCTAGTCAATAACACACTCATGGAGATTAAATAACTCATTACTTAATGACAAAAGAATGAAAGAAGTTAAGAAAGAAATTAAAAACTTCCTGGATATAAAGAAAAGGAAAAAGTAAAACATGCTTAGCGGTCGTGGTTCACACCTTTAAGCCAAGCATTTGTAAGGCAGAGGCAAGTGGATCTCTGTGAGTTTGAGGCCAGTCTGGTCTACAAAGTGAGTTCCAGGGCAGCCAAAGCTACACAGAGAAACCCTGTCTTGAAAAAAGCAAACAGAAAAAGAAATCACAAAATTGACTTTAAGAAGCTTCAGTTGGTCAAATAGGAACAAATTAAATATTAATATGAGAAGTGATAAGTTATATGATACACTGTAAGTATTTTTCCTACTGACCCATCTTAGCAGCACTATTTGGTTGGGTTTTGTTTTTAATGAATAATAATAATAATAATTACGATTGTGGGTATGTGTTCATGAAGTCCAGAAGAGCTTATAGAATCCCCTGGAACTGGAGTTACCAGTGATTGTAAATGGCACAGTGTGAATGCTGGGAACCAAGCTGGGTTCTATACAAGAGCAGGATATACTCTTAATCACTGAGGCATCTCTTCAGTCCCCCTATGTTTATGCCACTCTGGTTGTTAGTGTGAATCTGTGACAGGTGGCCTAAAAATGAGATGGATGAGAGTCTCTTGCAATAGCCAACTTTACTCAGAGCATCTGCCAGTTTATACCCTGAGGATTAATAAGAATCACCTAAGTGTACAATCACAAGACAAGCCACTCATGGCAAAAACAGGTTTTGCCTTGGGGACATATAAAGAATCTTTTAAACATTTAATTGGAATAATTTGAAGTAAACTCACTCCTATTTCCTAAATCTGAGGGGAATGCAAAAATACATTACAAAAACAATTTCATGTTTTCAATAAACGGAGGTCACATGACTCTTATTTTTTTCACACACATTCAAAGTTCCCCTCATGTGACACCATGTTTGGACCATGTTCTGACACCCATAGCTCAGTTTTTAAGTAATGGATGTTTTATCATGTCAACCATTTTATTTTAGTATTAGTATTCAAAGCAACATTTTCTTAGACCCAAATTTTGAAGTCAAGTTACCTTTATAATACACATGCTGGTTTAGCTTAGCAGCCATACAATGAAATGTCTCTCTGTACTTAGCTCCTTCACAGTCAAATAATTCAAAGAAAACACAATAGTATACATTACCCAGACTCTCTGTGTATATTCCATCTCTATGTGGCTTATTTTTCTTTTCTCCTCTAATCTACGACTGTCTGCACTGTGTCTGTTTAAAGGCTCTGTTTTGTTTTTTAAAAAATTATTTCCATTTATAATCGTCTATACTTTTTTTCTTGTATCTCAAGCCTATGTACTTTATAAGACAGACTGTGACCCATTCAGAGGTTTATTTCTGCCTGAGTCTGTTTTTAGTGCATATCTATAATTATTTTCTGACCAGGTGCTTTTTTTAAATGCTAATCAGGTATAGCAAGGACTAAGACTGCAAGGCTGCTTTGTCTTGTGGCTCCACCCAATCCAACATGGTGGAGGTCTGTTCACTGCCTCTGAGATTGCCTGGTGAGAGCAGTCCTCACCACCTCAACTCTTGGTAGCACCGAGCAAAATACAAACCTTTTTATCTGAGTAAAAGCTAAATCTCTTATGCAGCACACTGCACAGCTTGGAAATATCTCTGGGCATGACAGCAAGAATTTGCTGAGCTGTGGGCATGGTCTCAGCTATTTTGCTCCTGACCCCAAATGGGCACAAAAGCATCCAGACCCAAAGTGAGTGGTGGACATTAGCCCCGAATATTTCAGACCACACTGGTGTGCCAATCTGTTGGCGGAGGCTGTTCATTCATTCCCAGCTGCCCATAGCCAAAATAATCACACAGAAATCTGTACTAATTATAATAATGTTTGGCCAATAGCTTAAGTGTAGTTCTGACTTACTCTTATATATTAAATTGACCCATTTATATTACTCTGTGTATTACCACGTGGCTGTGGCTGTGGCTTACCAGCAAGGTTCCAGTGTGGAACCTTGGCTTGGCGTGTACCTCGGGTGGCTACATGGCTTCTCACTGACTCTGCCTACTCACTCTATACATCTCAGTTTGTATTTCCTGGCTGGTTTTACACTGTCAAGTCATTGGCTAAAAGCAGCTTTGTTCATTAACAATAAAAGCAATACACATACAGAAGGACTTTGCACACCAAAGGACAATGTTGTGGATGAACTAAACATGTAGAGAAATTCACAATTTAAACAATTGCAGGACCAAGAAAAGAGATTTTTCTCAACTCTTAGGAGAGCAAAGCACAGAGGAATATTGGAGCTGTTTTCAGGCCTGAGCTTTCTCCTAAATGAAAATGAAGTCACAGAGCAAAGCATAGAAACAAGGCCAAGTCTTGGATTTAGCCCAAAACCATCTATGTGGCTGAGAAATAGAGTATGTAACTACTGTATGTTGTCTTTTTGTTCAACTGCCAGTGCTTCAAAAAAATCATTGATCATTGTTAACAATAAAAAGATTAAATATTATAAATAAACCTAGCAAGAAGATAATGCTATCAATATTGTTTCTAGAGCATGTAGTGTATACTCATTCTTAGATAACTTAATCCTCAAAGAATTACTGTGAATTTGGAAGCATCATTGTTTAGAGAAAGAAAATGTAGACTACAGGGGTAAAGATACTCCCCAAGATTCAATCAGTAATCAAAGCCAGGGTTCTGTCCTGAGTAGTCAGTAATGGTGGCCTAGAGTCCACAACAGTGCAGCAAAAGCAGTTTTGCATTTGCTAAGGGTAATTGGGATTGTGACTTGAGTAAATTAAGAAACTCTTATGGGGGCTGGAGAGATGGCTCAGAGGTTAAGAGCATTGCCTGCTCTTCCAAAGGTCCTGAGTTCAATTCCCAGCAACCACATGGTGGCTCACAACCATCTGTAATGAGATCTGGCGCCCTCTTCTGGCCTGCAGGCATACACACAGACAGAATATTGTATACATAATAAATAAATAAATACATAAAAAAGAAACTCTTATGTATTAGATGTGCTTGTGAAGGTATTTCCCGAAATGATTCACTGAGGGATAAGACCCACATTGAATGAGAACAGGACCATTTACTGTGCTAGGATCTAGGTCAGATTAAAAAAGAGGGGGCAGGTGGAGCCAAGTGCCATTATGACTTTGTCTGCTTCTTGACCCACCCAGAAGTAAGAAAGCAACTCACGTTCTCCCCATCATGACAAACTGTCTCCTGACCTGTAAGAACAGTATTTAATATGAGAAATCAGAATAAAACCAAGTAACACAGCTTTTTATAGTCATAAGTTATTACATAAGTATAAATTTTGCAATTGTCAAGTCTCAATCACAAACTAAACATGTAGGTAAAGTTTAAAGTCTCATATCAAAGTAAAAACAGCAAAAAGGAAAGAATGCAGCTAGATAATTGAGTTATAATAATTTTAAAGCTGTGCCTGTGTCCAATCCTGAAACAAAGAGGTTAATGACAGTACACCAGGAGTCCCAAGGTGGGAGGATTTCAGAGAGGCTGCGCTATCAGGGTTCCAGCAGATTCAGACTTCTCCGACTGATCAACTCCCCACTCTATTTGTTCAACTCTGATTCAAAACTTTTTTAAATTCAAAACACATTACTAAAATAATCCCTCCTAAAATCAAGGGATCAAAGCTTACATGCACAGACCAGTTATTTTTTTATCTGTCTAGATTACTTCCATGAATATTTATTACTGGCTTGAGAACAATCTGATGCCTCCCGCATATTAGTTGTTCATATCAAAAGTTACTTCCAATGAAGAATAAAACTTGTGGCAACTCTACTCCTTATCAAACTTGCTTATTTCCCATGTATTTTATAGTATTCCTTTGAGAATAATATTCTTCATTGCCAGAAAAACTAACCTTTGAAGTAATGACCATATAAATAGATATTAGGTTTTGTTTCTTCTTCGGGAGAAAGTTGATCCAGTTGAGAAAGTATGAATCTTACATAGAAATTTATAAATTTTTATACTAAGTTAGTCTTTCCAGGCCAAGTTCATTCCTCATTTTTATTCTCCTTCATCCCTCTCAGTTTGAATGTGATCTTAAACCCCTAGAGCAGTATATTGCATTGGGAGATACAAGAATTCCTAGCAGCAAAAAATACACTTTAGGGACGCATGTAGCATTAAAATCCCATCCAGCCTCATTGTCTATTCATGAGGATGGGATGATCATTTTGCAACATGTTCTCAAAGGAGATGCACACTTTTTATTTATTTGAAGAAGTATAACTGGTAACAAATAAAATTGCTTAAAACCCTGCTATCAAATTTGGTTCAGAAGTATTTCTTAAACCTGATAGACATGTGTACATATCAATAGACTATTATTATATAACAAATTTTTCGTAAAATTTAAAAATATATTTACTTATCTAATATTTTTAAGAGTAAAAAGTACAATCTTATGATGGAGGAAGCTCATTGGTTAAAAAAATAAAGAAACTGCTTGGCTGGCCCTCATAGGTTAAAACATAGGTAGGCGGAGTAAACAGAACAGAATTCTGGGAGAAAGAAGCTGAGTCGAGGAGTCGAGATGATTCTCCCACTCCAGGCAGACGCAGGTTAAGATCATTCCTGGTAAGCCAGCTCGTGGGCTACAGCAGATTATTAGAAATGGGCTAGTCCAGGTGCGAGAATTAGCCTAGAAGAGGCTAGATAGAAATGGGCCAAGCAGTGTTTAAAAGAATACAGTTTCCATGTAATTATTTTGGGTAAAGCTAGCTGTGCGGGCGGCCAGGTGCCGGGGATGCAGCCCTGCCGCTCCTATTTCAACAATCTTAGGTTTCCTGTCTGTTGTATCTAGTGTCTCAAAAGATTTGCCACTGAGGTGTCTGCTGCACTGTTTTAAATGGAGGCCAGACTAGAGAATATCAGCTTTTGTGAATTCTTAGGCACTTGGTAGAAGATCTCACTCACAGAATAATACTAAGCTTCTCTTTCTCTGCACTCTGATCTCAACACACTAGAGTATGCACTGTAAGCCCTCTAACCAGACAGAGACTTCACAAAGTATCACGATCACAGTGTAGATTCAAGGAGATTTTTCATTGTCTTAATTAGGGATTCTATTACTGCGATAAAATGCTATGCTTGGGGGTGACACTACTCCCATTGGACAAAACCTTCTGACAGTCAATCATTAATCAAGAAAATTTCCAGCAAAATTACCTATAAGCTAATCGAATAGAAACATTTTCTCAGTTGAGGTTCTGTCTTCTCAGATATTCTTTTTTTTTTCAATTAGAAAACACAAGTTTATTGGAAATGACAAAGTTTAACGATGTGACACCATTTTCCTCATTTATTTTGCTATAGTGTTATCAGAGATGTGTTTGTAGTTCCAATTGTGTACAACTCTCTTTTAACTCTCTTGTAAACTATTTTATTGACTGCTTTTGTGTGACACAAGCTAGAATCATCAGATATAAAGGTACCTCCTTGAGAAAAGTCATCTATGAGATTTAGCTGTAAGACATTTTCTCAGTGATCATTGGGGAAGAGCCCAGCCACAGTGAGTGATTCCAGCACCGAGCTGGTAGTCGTGGCTTATATAAGAAAGCAGATTGAGACAGCCAGGGAAGAAATGCCAGTTAGCAGCACCTATCCATGGTTTCTGCATTATCTTCTCCCTCCAGCATCGTGCCCTGCTTGACTTCCTCTCCTGACTTACTTTCTTTTTTTCTTTCTTTCTTTTTTTAATATTACTTTAAAAAAACAATCCAAATTCGCACTTCCTCTCCTTCTTTCCATCCCCTCCCTCTCCCTCCACAGACCCTTGCCCCCACTGCCCCCACCCCTCCAACCCTAAGGGAATGTCATGTACCACACCCTGTGGAAAGTTGAAGGCCCTTGCTACTACTTCTAGGTTGAGTAAGGTTTGCATCCAAAGAGAATAGGATCCCATGAAGCCGGTATATGCAGTAGAGACACATCCCAGTGTCACTATCAGTGGCCCCTCAGTCTGCTCCAGCAGTCAACCCCCGTAAAAGCAGCTTGTTTCTTCCCATACTCATTCACTCCCAGTCCAGTTGGAGTTGGTGAGCTCCCATTAGCTCAGGCAAACTGTCTCAGTGGATGATCCCCTCATGATCTTGAATTCCTTACTCATACTCTCACTCCTTCCACTCTTCAACTGGATCTTGGGAGCTCAGTCCAGGGCTCCAATGTGGGTGATTGCCTCTGTTCCCATCTGTTGTTGGATGAATGTTCTATGGTGATATTTAAGATAATCATCAGTCTGACTACAGAGTAAGGTCAGTTCAGATACCCTCTCCTCTATTGCTTAGGGTCTTAGCTGGAGTCATCCCTGTGGGTTCTTGGGCATTTTCTAGAGCCAGGTTTCTTGCTAACTCCATAATGGCTCCCTCAATTAAGATATCTCTTTCCTAGGCTCTCTCTCATATCTGTCCTTCCTCCATTGCAACTATCCTATACCCTCAAGTTCTCCTCAACTACTCTTATCCCCTTCCTTCTACTCCCTTTCCTCTGCTCCCAAATTTTTGTCTGATTCTAATTTCCAGGTAGGTCTATATATGTTTTTCCATGGGTTCACCTTATTACTTAGTTTCTCTAGGATTCTGAAGTATAGGCTAGTTGCCTTTTGTTTATGACTAATATCCACTTGTGAGTGAGTACATACCATATTCGTTTATTGGGGTCTGGGTTACCTCACGCAGGATAATGTTTTCTAATTCCGTCCATTTGCATGCAAAATTCAAGATGTCATTATTTTTTTTTACTACTGAGTAGTACTCTAATATTGGGGGGAGAGGAGCCAAGAAGATTGTAAGAGCCAGAGGATCAGAGAATTTGCTGTGAGACTATGTCTCCTAGTAATGTCAGATGCTATACTTATAAAATCTTTTCATCATGACTACCTAAACATGAGTTGAATAAGGACAACAAAAGACATCCAAAAGTTGTCTGGTAAAAACCAACTAGAACTCACCACTATGCAAAGAACTACAAGCAACTAAGGAGTGTTGAGGGTGAGAGAACTATTCTCTGCAAGGGAAGAGTATACAAATACGCATGTAAAACAATGGCTGAAAAGAAGCCATTAACTTGAAAGAGAACAAGGGAAGATAAAATATGACGAGATTTGAAGAGAAAATAGGGAAGGAAGACTTGATGGAACTGTATTATA
This sequence comes from Microtus oregoni, assembly GCF_018167655.1. Classification (NCBI taxonomy): domain Eukaryota; kingdom Metazoa; phylum Chordata; class Mammalia; order Rodentia; family Cricetidae; genus Microtus; species Microtus oregoni. The sequence goes on from NW_024544774.1 coordinate 157,976, forward strand.
ATCTCAGAAAACTAAAGAAACAATAATTAAGAAAGAAAAATAAAAAAATATCATTATGAACATGTAATAAGATCAGGTCTTAACCACTGCACAGTTTAATATTTATTTTTATTTATACAAGGTTCAACTTCCCGCATCTGTTTCTGGTTTACAGATTTTATTTATGGAACACTTATGTGGGGATTTATTCTAGGAATTTTCATATGCTAAGTGCTATCTCACATTAGTGCCTTGTATCTATTATACCCTTACAGATAGCTATAAACCATTTTTAATTATTATTTTTACATATACAGCTTAAAAGAATACATTTTACTCTTTTAAAGTTGGATCTTTTTGAAGATTTTACTTGAAAAGTAAAGTGCCAGGTCATGGGAAATGATTTTGCAACAACTGAAGTAAGATTATAAAAATAACACCTATTAATAAGTTTAGTATAAAGCCAGTCATCAAGTTCTTTGTCAGCCTTGGAACCACATTGCATTGTTAGGGCTTCCACAAGAATCAAATATTCTTTGAGAAGACAGTGATTTCACAGACACGCAGAAGATATCATGAGAAGGAATAGGGATCTTCCAGTATTTAAAGTTGATTTTAACTCTTGATGCAAGATGTTAATCAGATACTCTAGAATCATTCACCACCATGCAGCAATGTCAAAATTAAGGCCCATAGCTTGAGCTCCGAGGAATGTATAAGGGAGGTTCAGCATCTAAAGAGAAGTGAAAAAAAAAAGTAGACCTCAAGGTTCTTCATAGAAAAATAACCAAGATCTTTGATCCATTCCTTTTTCTTTTCTTTCAGAAATGTATTTCTGATGCATTCTGTATCTTCAGCCATGCTGACAACTCTCTTCTTCATCACACTACACTCTGAATCTTCTGATGCAGGTGGTAGTAACCTAGCAACTTGCCAGTTTCCCTAGCAAAATCCTTTCCCTGATCTACATTTTCAGAAATGTCCTTCCACTCTCTTCCTATATTATTTTTGTTTTGTTCTGTTTTGTTTTGTTATGTCCTTTCATTTTGCTTTGCTTTCTTGAGACAGGGTTTCTCTGTGTAACAGTCCTGGCTATCCTGGAACTCACTCTGTAGACCAAGCTGGCCTCAAACTCAAGGAGATCCACCTGACTCTGCCTCCCAAGTACTGGGATTAAAAGCATGTGTCACCACCCAGCTATTTCCATATTTTTATATTTTGATCTTAGTTGTGTTTTCCCTAGACTGCTTTAAACTTTTATGTATTCAGATTTACTCCAATTAATCATTTTATAACACATTATGTATGTCCCTAATGAGAAGGTCATTTTAGACAAAATAGAGAATAGTGACCAGTGACTATAATCTCAATTTGGGAGACAGGGGAATAGTGAATTTAAAACACAATAAACAAATAATTTATTTCACTGTTACTCCTTGTCTATGTGCCTGAGGGTTCCAGACAAAGTGAAAAAATAATTCTACCCCCTTTTTTTTATTGTGAAAAGAAGAAAAAAAAACATAAACAAAAAACAAGTTTCCACCTCCTCCCAGCCTCCCATTTCCCTCCCCCTCCTCCCACCCTTCTCCCCCTCCTCCCACCCTTCTCCCCCTCCCCCCACTCCTCTCCCCCTCCCTCTCCAGTCCACAGAGCAGTCAGGGTTTTCTGCCCTGTGGTAAGTCCTAGGTCCTCCCCCCTCCGTCCATATCTAGGAAGGTGAACATCCAAACTGGCTAGGCTCCCACAAAGCCAGCATATTAAGTAGGATCAAAACCCCGTGCCATTGTCCTTGGCTTCTCATCAGCCCTCATTGTTCCTACCCCTTTTAACACAATAATCTAGGAGACTTATTGATATGTAGAAAATTACTAATAGTTGTTTCAAAATTAAATGATCAAATAAATTCATGTTTGTGGAGGGCTGACATTCTTAAATGCATATGTCTCAGGTTGTAGGAGGAAAGGTGATAACCACTGAAACAAAAGACTGACCATTATATTTTGTCATACTATGCTGAAATACATGTGGATTCTAAGGGTTTGACATATATGCTGATATATATATAATATATATATACATATATAATATATATATCTAATTACTAAATTCACTTCTAACATTATACTTTTAACATTTTTATCCCAATTAATTGCAAAACACGTAATTTGGATAAGCTGTGCTCTTAGTTTTTAGTTTTTTTAGTGTTATTGTCAAATCCATTATATACGTCATTATTCAAACAAATAATGATACAGATAGAATAAAGACAAAACATAAAAGATTAAATATATCTATTTGTCAATGAATACTATTTGACAGAAAATTAAGGTTACTGTTTCTCTTCTTTTCAATGGCTTCATTAAAAACCCTTTCTGATTATAAATTTTCAGGTAAGATTTTTTAAAAAAAAGAATCACTGTCTTAATATTTCATTTTATTTTTAAGATATTATCTTTGTTTTATTTTTGTGTATGTGTGTATGTGCGTGTGTGCACATGCCCGCACGTGTCTGTAGAAACCAGAAAAGGGTGTCCAATTCCTTGGAAATGGAATTAGAGGCAGTTGTGAGCTGCTTGATATGGATGCTTGGAACTGAGAACAGCAGCTTGCTCTCTCTGCTGAGCTACCTTTCCAGGTTCAACCTTAAACATCTTGATTAACCATGATGGTCATTTAGTGACTGATTCTGTCTCTCTCTATCACTAGCTGTTTGGGGCTGCATTCAATACACTGTATTACTATTTACAGGACAATTGCCTTCTCTAAACATCTCTTCTGCTTCTAAAGCCTGAAATAATTCTGCTGTTTCAAAAAAATCAATTCAGTAAATATCTTATAATAGGACTCCTTACTGTTCCAAATGTGCACTCTACAGTACAGGAAAGGATAGGTATTCATAAAGTAAAGAGGTAAAATTGCTCTTAACAAAGGAGCCTTGTGCCTGGCATTCATGCTTTTGAAAGCTCTGCTTTGAGTTTGTATAAGAGAAATAGATCAGTCAAGCTTGGACAAAGCACATAAAATTTCAAAACAATATGGAATATTCATTACTTCCAATACCCTTTTCACAGAAAATTGTATTGATTTCTAGGGGGACAGCGCATCCTGCACAAAGACACACACACACACACACACACACACACACACACACACACACACACACACACACACTCACTCACTCACACACACAAACAAACACACAGACAAACAAAACCAAAACAAAATAGTAATTGAAAACTTGAGCTATATGGACTGAATCAAGTCTCAGTTCTGCCATTACTAGCCTGTGTAAGTACTAGTCATTTACTCTATCCTCACTAACATATACACACACGCACACACATACACACAAAAAAATGTACCCAATAATAACATTTATCTCAGAGTCTTATTTAATGGATCAATGTTAATGATGAATGTATACAAATGTATATACCTGCACACTTTAATCCTTTGAAAAAGAAAGAAATCTCCTAATTATTTTTATAGCAGAGAAAATATCATATTATTTCAAACAGAAACTTAAGGGATTGTGAAACTTACAGAGTATCATGTCTAAGTGTGGCTAAAGCCCTGGTGACTGTGATAAAAGCCACATGAATCGTGAATAAAGCAGAAAATATTTTAGAAGGGAGATGAAAAGAAAATAAATCATTTGTGGATATTTCAAAACTTCGATGTCAAATATATAAGTAAAATTATGTAGCTCTGTGTAATATGCATAGAAACAGATATTTGCCATTTACATTTTCCTTAAAGCAGAAAAAGGTCAATGTCTCTAGGAATACCCATATAGTTAATTATAAAAAGAAAATAGATAATCTACAAAATGCTATAAGTGAAATATCAACTAAAATGTGTAAATAAATTCCTATCAAAGAATGCTTTGTCCTACACTTTATACCCAACAAAAAAAATAATGAAACAGCTTAGTGTTTGGAACACCAAGAAATTCAAGTTTACGTTAAAATAGCATAATTTTATAATAAAGTACAAAATGCCAAGTGTGGACAGTTTGTCTCCTACTGTAATTACTTTTAAAAGAACACACTAAAAGAATTTTTTGATAACCACAATTTTATACAAAAGATCATAAATATCTACAGGGCATTAATAAAGAAATTGGCATGACACTCAATATCTGAGGGAGTTATATCCTGGATCTTTCAAGGGAGCTGGGCGATAAGGAGATTAAGGGGGGATTTGAACAACAATTACAACAGCAGCAAAGAAAGATATGAAAACAAGGAAAGATAAAGGAACATTATGATAACAAATATTTGAGATAACATGTGGATATAGATACATATAATATATGCATAAATATACAAAATACAAGGGTGTGAATGTGATTAAATATGAGTAGGTAAATTAATAAGTCACAAATGACAAGAAGGTTTGTTTAAAACATACCTTAAATTCTCAGTTAATTTACACAGAGACTTAGTTACTTCTAAGAGAACGAATGCACTAGGAAGGTTATCTGGGGATGTTTAAACCGGCAGACACTAAAGTACTATCCTCTTGAGCCTATCATTTTTTTGATTAGGAGGAAAGTTTATAATTTGTTTAAAGGCACAGAGCTGATTATTAGCAGAGAGGGTGCTACAATGGAGCACCTTGATTTATTAATTCAAATACAGATTATCATGGCAGACATCTGAATATTCTTTAGTCATTTACTCTGAACAGTGTTAATCCTGGTAATCCAATGAAATAAGTAAACTGAAACTTTTATTTTCAATCAAGTTCAATGTTTTCAGTACTTTAAAGAATTAAATGTTTAACAGCAAGTAAAGTGTTATGAAATATAAATGTTGTATTGTTTGATTTCTGATCTATTAATGAGCAAAAATAAGCAATGCTACTGAACTTGCAACATGAGATTCCTAAGGTACTAAGATTTGTATGATGTAATTGAAAATAGTGGCAACTTCCCAATTTTTTGTGTATCAAATTCAAAATCAACTTACTATCAATAAGTATATAACAGTCATTCTTTATGAAGCAAGCAGTGGAATAACCAATAAGGACTTTTTGAAATGATTAAAAAGCACCTACTTGGGGAAAAATAGTCTTCTTGCATTTACCTGCCAACCTCTATGTTTTAAATATATCAGCATGACTTAGTTTAATCAACCTCTTATCTCTGAAAATGAATTGGAAAAAAATGTATAGGAGCATGCCATTGTTGTGTTCCCAGGACAATTGTAGGCCTTTGTGAAACTGTGTAGCACCAACCCTCCATGCACTTGACTTCTCTGTGGGACCTTCTCTAAGAAGGGCAAATAACTAAAAGTACTAAAAATTGCATAAACTATTACATATTGTGTTATAATGAGTTCTTTGACAGAACTACCATGTTCAAACTCCATCCCTTTCCCTTTCAATATTTGAATTCTTCTCAAAATCTGTGTAGTGTAATTATGTGAAAACAGTATAAGAAGTATTAACTGAAGCAATTTTTATATCAATTGTTTTCGACTTAGTTTTTCTTCTTCCAATTTTAACTTCTTTTCTTCCATTTTCCTTTCACCCGTACTCTCTCATTTACATACCACACACAGACACACACACACACACACAGACACATTAATGTACACACACACACACACACACACACACACACACACACACACACAATGTTTGTTAGCCAGCCCAGTAATTGAATCAGTTCAGAATGTCAGCACTATAAATACATTAATAAACACAGATTGAAGTAGTAAGGGCAGCGGGGCTGCGTCCCCAACACCCCGGCCACCTGCCCAGCTAGCTTATGCCCCAAAATAACAACACACAAACTGTATTCTTTTAATCACTGCTTGGCCCTTTAGCCCTAGCCCTTACTGGCTAATTCTGTTATCCCGATCAACCCATCTCTAATAATCTGTGAGAACTGGTCTTACCGGGAAGATTCTAGCCTATGTCCATCCTGGGTCGGAGCTTCATAGCGTGCATCTGCCCAGGAGCCAGGAGCATGGCGTCTCTCCCTGAGGCGTCTGCTCCCGAGAGAGCTGTGGAGTCTCTGAGCTCACTTCCTGTTCCTCCCAGCATTTTGTTCTGTTTACTCCACCCACAGGGCCAAGCAGTTTCTTTATTGGCCAATGACCTTCCTCCATCAACAGATGGCCATTTCATCCCCTTACTGCTAAAATGATTTTGTAAGCAGATTGTTTTCCAGAAAATTCATGGAAATATACTGTCAGCTGTACATCACTGTACAGTCTTGTGAGCTCCAATAGCTGGTCTAAAACCTTTTTGAAGTATCAATAAAATGACTGCTAATGATATTCTGCTATACTCATAGATCACTGCCTTATCCAGCCATTATCAGCGATGGGAACAGATGCAGAGACCCACAGCCACCTTTATGTGGAGAAAGTCTAAATGGAAGGATTCCACCAAATACCTCCCCTCAGAGCTCAGAGAATCTCATGGAAGACGGGGCAGAAAATTTGTAAGAGTAAGAGGGGATGGAGGACATTTAGAAGACCCTCTGAATCAACTAAACAAGTCTCATAGACAGAGACTGAAGTGTCAAGCACAGGGCGTACATGCGTTTGTGCCAGGTTCTCTCCATACATATTATAGCTACTAGATTAGTATTTTTATTGGACTCCTGACTGTGGCAACAAGTGGATCTCTAATTATTGTTCCTGTTCTTTGGACACTTTTCATCCTGTTGAGTTTCTGTGTTCAACATCCAAATGATAGTTTTTGCTTCATCTTATTATATTTTATTTTGTCATGCGGGATTGTTGTCTCTTGGAAGCCAGCTCTTTTCTAATGAGAGACAGAAAGGGAGTGGGTATGGAGGGAAGAGAGAGATGTGGAAAGGACCATGGAGGAGTGGAGGAAGGAAAAACTGTAATCAAGATATATTGTATAAGAAAAAAAACACTATTTTCTCTTTTAAAAAATGCTAATTAATTCTTTGTGGATTTCCCAACATGCATCCTGATCCCACTCATGTCCCCATCCCCTAGCTTCTGGTTTTTACCCTTGCAACCTCCCCCACGAAACAAAATTTAAAAGTAAAACAAGATAAAAACCAAACCAAACAAAGATCAAATAAAAAGTCTTTACATGTAAGTGTTCATCACAATGAGTCATTGTTCTGGTTCAAGGAATCTGGTTTTTGCAAAACTGTTGATACTGGGCTGTGATTGGTAATCCTTTTGGATATCCCATGGTTGTCTTATGTCTTGGAGATCCTGGAGCTTTGACTCTGAAGGTCTGACCCCTTCCCATGCTCTAGAAGTTCATAGATGAGGTGGGCAACATGGGTTTCCTTGTAGTCCTGGTTCTGAGCCTGGGTGGTATCTGGATTGATCCAGCTGCTAGCTTTACCTCATTATCACCACTCAGACAAACTCTACAGCACTGCCTCAGCTAACTTGCCCAATGTAGCAGACAGCAGGGAATGGGCAAGTTCTCCTGCTCTCACACCGTTGGGTCTAGCTCATCTGCACCCATCCACCAGAGCCAGCTCTATTATTTTGTCCAGGTGGGGTACAGGACCTGCTCTACTCACCCTATTGCCTCAGTTGGTGAGGAAAAGGGCCAAGTCCTCCATTCTCATGCTCCCTGATGTCAGCTCTCCCCGCATCCCAGCTAGCAAGGGATTGGGACAGAGAGCTTATTTCTGTTAAACTTGTCATCCAATGCTATAACAGGGAAAGAATAGGGGCAACTCTACTGTTTTGCCCAGGCAAGGTGTAGGGCCCTCTCTCCCATGTTCTGCAGCTTGTGGGGGTCATGGCCAGCTGCTTCACTCTCCTGGCCCTGGGCCAAGCTGTCAAGGTGGCAAGGGTCAAGAGGAGGGAGAGCATTTTTTTTATCACCCTTGCAACATCATGGCAGATAAGGAGTAATGGGGTCAGTTCTCTTTCTGTTATGCCCTCTGGGCCATCTCATCTGCACTCCTACCATCAGAGGCAACTCTAATGTGTTACCCAGGTGAGTTGAAGGACCTGCTGTCTTTAGTGATGCTGTTGGTTGGAAACCATGAAAATTCTCTTACTGCCATGTCCTCAGGGCCAGCTCTCTCACCTGTCACAGGAGATGAGGGGTGAGGGAGGTCATTTCACTCTTGTTCACCCCACCATATGGTGGATGAAGAGTGTAGCTAGATATCCGACATGACTTGCAATCACAGGAAGGTGGTACTATGTGGATTTCTATCTATGATCAGCTGTACTATGGTGCCCAGACTAGGTACAGAGTGCTGTTAGGAGTAGACTCTCCCACTCTCGAATAGTGAAGGCTGGTTCTTCTGCTGTAGCAGGAGTTCTAATAGGTCTTAATAATATATTAATGATATATATGTATTATATATATATATATATATAATCTTCAGTCAGATATTGATGAATATGTGGAAAGATCAGAGAGATGAAGGAGCAAAACCACGGTCACCTTACCTCTCCACTTCCCAGATGAAGGGAAGCTAAGTTCCTCTCTCCACCAACATTATCACTTCCTTTCTCTGCCCAATCATATCACGTCCTCTCTCTGTGTACAGACCTGTAGACGTATATGGTTAGCTGTGGCTACCTCTGCCCTCTGGTATTCAGGCAAGCTTTATTTGTAAAAACAAGATAGCACCACATTTCTCCTATTTTTTTTCTAAATTTTTTTAAAAATACTTTTGCTAACGTAGGAAAAATTATATAAATAGATACAACAGGTATGTACAATATAAGCATGTAATAAATTCATTAGCAATGTCTAGTCCATTAACAATTGATAAATTCAGAGAAAATACTCCATATGTCTCCTATCTTGGTGAGTCCAAAAATTCTACCTAATTCACTTTCTGTTCCAGATTGTATTAACTATCTTTTCATGTCTCTCAACCTTTATAGATCTTTAATGACTTTCTTCTTCTGAATCTGATAACAAGGAAAACTGTAACTATTAAGTCTTCATCAGAGATCCAATGAGGAAATAATATTACATGAGTAAACAGGAAGTACAAGCAAACAACATCCAAAAAATATAAGAAATTGTGGAAACAGCAAACTGCCTGGACAGTCATCCAAGGTTCCTCTGTAAAGTTTGGGTACCCATATTTGGTCTATAGGCCTAGCATATCTGACAGACATTTCTGTGAAGCAGGATATTCTGAAGGGTTGTCCTCCCTTGTCTTGGCAAAGTTTGGCAATCATTTCTTTTGTGTCCTCCTTGTCCAGTCTGTACAGCATACTGTCAGCCATTAAGGCAAGAGCACTTTTTTAGCCAGTGGCTGATATTTGCCACAAAAAGAATGTCTTCGATGACTGTTATCTTCTCTGAAGTAAATTGGTTCTCTCAGTAGCAGACATGTTTTATTGTCATAAAAAGAAAAGAAATGCCATCTTCTTTACATATCTGAAATACTTGAAGATGATCTGTCTATCTAAAATATATCTTTATATGACCTTGAAAACCTACTTAATATAACTACAAGTTTTATTGCAATAGATGATTAATTGATAACCTGTACTTCCTATTATCCTAAATACTTGGTAATAACATTCAAGGGCTAAATATATGCATTATAAGGTTAAATGAATTGCATAGTTACCATACCTTGAACAAGATTACAAATGTAAGCACATTATGTTCTAACAAAAATAATCTCAATTTTGTATCAATATACAAAGAATCCAAGCCAATATTTAAAACTAGTAGCTTTTTTATTTAAAAGTAGTTTGAATAATCTATCTTTTAATTCAATTTCTATATCCCCCTTATTTCTTTATACAGTAGAGCTGATATCCTATCACATATATGCACTTGCTCATTTTTTCAAAGCAAGAACTCTGAATCTAATTGTTTTCGTTCAACTTTCTTTCTGACTATAACCCCTAACAACATGCAACCAACCCCCCTAAACAATAACAAACATCCATAACCCATTACACAACAACAAAAAGCCACCTACTCCACCTCTTAGAAATGTGGGTATCATATTCTTAAAGTTACTTCCTACTATCTAAGGGTAACGGTATCTTTAGGGAAACTACAAAGAAAATTTTGGGTTAGTTGTCAAGTCCTGGGAGAGGCAACTATAACTTTTGTTGTCTAGTCTAGTCTCTGTGTAAAGGGAAATGCATGGTTTGTCTCATGTCTTGACTAGAATAGTCTGTAAGGCTGGATTGTCTCAGCCAACTCAAAATTGTCCTGAGCAATTTTTAGCCCAAAGCTGATCTTTAGGTATTGTTTTTCAGCTCAGTGGTATTATCATAGTCCTGGTGGAATTGTCCTTGTGGGGTCCCATCCTTCATTTTTTTTTTGAGACTTCAAATGTCACTGTTGGACATGGTCTTGGTTCACTATAGAAAACTTAGACATTTAAAATGTCATGTATATCAGATCTCAAAGAGGTTAAGGAAAATCTTCAAAGACTCAAAATACAATCAAGGATTATGAGATTAGTGGCAATAAATTAGTCTTTTAAATTATTTGTCTTCTGTTCTAAATTATGTGTCTCTTCTCACATGAGACAGTGATTTGGCCTTTACTTTAATGAACATGCTTGGGTTTAGAGAAGGGAGAGTCACACTCCAACTCTAAAGTCAGCTTTAATGTTTAAGTTGACTGGGACTACAAAAAGACCATTTGTATTATGTATGTCTGTAAAGAATAGCAGAAACAAACATTTGGGAAGATTTATAAAATTTTATACTGATGGAAATGTGATATTCCAAAAGATCAATTGACTCTTTTTCTTGAGACATTTTTTCAGGATGATATGTCCTTTTCCTTCAGACGTCTTATATATTCAGTGTTTTTGGATTTCTTAGCTGAATGCCTTTGTTCTCATAAAAATGAAAAAAAACAAAACAAAACACTCCCCAACCCTAATTTTGGGGTTCCCTTATGACAAGTTATATCTGATCAAATGAAAAGCATTTGCTAGTTTTAAAGTTAGTTTAGATTGAATGGTCACACTGTCTGATTAAATATTACCTCTTCTAATCAAGGAGTATCTCTTATTCAAATCAAATATTCATCAATTTTGATGGTATCTATAGGTTTTCTTCTCCTGTAGAAACAAAAGCAAAACTCCTTCCCCAACATAACACATGTGCTGGCTGCCATTCTGAGTTTAGCATACCTTTAAAATAAATGGCTGATTTAATTCCATAGTTTTTCTACTATCTAATGTCTCTCCACAGCTGTTGTTCCTTTCACATTAATATTTAGAAAATTCAAAGTTAATAAAACATTATGTAATGTATTTCTAGGGGCCTTTATCATCACTTATTTTATTGTTAGCATATCCTTTAGAGTTCAGTTTGATGTTTCTATAACTGGTTGCTCTGTAGGATTGTGTGGTTTACCTGTAATATTCTTTATTTTATAATAAGCAAAAACTATATAATTTTCATAGAGACATATGCTGGTCCATTGTCTATCTTTATTTGTACAGGTATACCCATGATGGCCATAACATCTAACAAATATGCGATTACCAAATCAGCCATTTCCAAATTTAAAGCAGTTGCTTATTGAAAACCTGATTTGGTTGCAATGGTGTGGTGTACATACATATTTTAGTTTTCCAAATTTGACAAAATGGAACCCATCCATCTGCCATATTTCATTCCTTTGAGTACCAGTTGGGTTACTTCTCATAGTGGTACTTGGTTGTATAAAGAACAAATAGTACATTTCCTTAACAAAATACCATACGATGGAAAAGTCTTTTTTTAAACCATTGCTATTGACATGATGTATTTTATGAAAAAAGGCCTCCAACATATTTCCCATCAATAATTGATCAATTTCTGCATTACATTTTGCTAGAAGACCTGGCAAACCCATATTGATTTTTATGTGTGTTATGTATATGAGATGATTCCTATTCTCGATTATTTCTTATAACTGAATAAATAATAAAGTCAATTCTGAATCATCTGGTATAAATTCAGTAGTTTCAATATGCAAAATTACTCTTTCTGTACATTGTGAATCAGTAATTTTGTTGAGCATTTCCTTAAAATATACTAGCACTGTCTTGATGGTTGTTGTGGGAGCTCCTTCCGCTTCTTCAGCTAATAGCTGCTGAGATACCAGCCCATTGGGGCCTGGTCTCTCTTTCTTTAAAAAAGCGGCAACTGCCCTGGCTTGCTCTCTGGCTTCCGGCTCCACTTCTGGCAAGTAGGCTCCCTTCCTGATTGCACAGAGGGCCATTGTCTGGGACGGTGATATGTAAGTTTTTCCCCTTTAAATAAATAACCTCTCTATTGGTCATAATTCCAAACTGGTGTGGGATTGTTTGTGACTTACGCCATCAGATGGCGGTGGCAGACACATTTAACTCCAGCACTTGGGAGGCAGAGGCAAGCAGAACTCTATGAATTTGAGGCCAGTGTAGTTTATAAGAGCTAGTTCCAGGACAGTCTCCAAAGCTACAGAGAAACCCTCTCTTGGGAACACAAACAAACAAACAAAAAAAATTAGTACTATGAGAATACCATATAATTTTGACTTTTGGACAGTATCATAAGGGACTTATGATTTGTGATCTGCATTTTCTGATTTATTTGCATCATTATAGAATGTAGAGGCTCCAGATATTTTCCCAAACAATGTGAAGAAGGATTCAGTCAGTTCTCTGTGGAAGTAGAATTCTCTTGCTTTTGGGATACATGCTGTTAATATCTCCCCAAAATTGCTACAAGCTCTTTGCCAGGGTTAACTCTCTGCCCATAATTTGTCAGTATCATCTTTCATGAATGTTACTACATTTTTTGCTGGGTCTATTCCTGCTAATTGATAAAGTCTCAATAATCTGTATAATTCAGAAGGGAGAGGGATTCTGTTTGAATTATGCTTAGAAAAAAACATTGTTTCTAGGAACATCCTGTTTATAATCTCTTATTAGGTGACCATGTTTGCCATAATTGAAACATTTGACATTTCAATTTTTTCTTCAAACTTCTGAAAATTACCTCTCCTATCTATGCATCATCATGGTCATGAGATAAATACTTGCTGTGTGTCAGATCCATTCCTCCATGTCTTCTGATCTTGCCTATAACAGCTTAATTACCCCTTTGCATTTTACATTAGTATTTTCAAATGCCAAATACTTAATTATTATTTGTCTAGCTTCTGAATCTGGTATCCTTCTACTCATTGCCAAAGTCAGTCAATGTAAGAAATCTATGAAGGCTTCCTTTGGACCCTGTATAACTTTAGTAAATGACTCAATTTTCTTTACTACTTCTTTAATTCTGTCCCAAGCATTCAAAGCTCCTATGCAGCATAAATGTAGGATGTGGTCATCATATAGAGATTGCCTTTGCACATCAGCATAATCTCCTTCTCTAAGAAGTAGGTTTTGGACAATTTCCATACCTCTATTCCTACTTTGCTATTAAATGGTCTTAGCCTCTTCTTTTCCAACCAGTTTACCCACTGTAATTAAGGACCAGATTCTAGGATCACTTTAATCAAGTCTTTCTAGTGTCTATGGATAATTCCATTACATATTAACCATGATTTTAAGATTTATTTCACAAAAGGTGAATGTATTTTTATGAAACTATTACTTCTCCCACAGGAGTCTACTTAACTCTCACACAGTCTTGGGGATCTCTGTCTTTGGTAATTTCTGGATAAATTAAAGTTGTTCATTTGCTGAGAAGTCAAGAACAATGGCACTGGGTTTTGATCCTACTGCATGTACTGACTTTGTGGGAGCCTAGGCTGCTTGGATGTTCACCTTACTAGACCTGGAAGGACGTGGGAGGTCCTTGGACTCCCCACAGGGCAGGGAACCAGGTCTGCTCTTCCCCCTAATGAAAGAGGGGGAGTTGATTGGAGGAGGGGGAGGGATGTGGGAGGCGGTGGCGGGGAAGAGACAGAAATCTTTAATAAATAAATAAATAAAAATGAAAAATAAAAGGAAATTTTAGGTTGCTTCTGTCTAACCTTATAATGCAATGATGAATTTGGTTCTACATTAAATTTCTCTGTCTGATCCTGAGTATCTCTCTGATCTGTTTTATTAAGAATTTTTAAAACTTGTATCTCAGCACTCATGTTGAACAAACTTTTAGTGAAAAAGCAAAAATGATAAAATTGATAGTGCTTATAATTGACATTACATAACATCTAAATTACATTACATTGCATCTAAATTAGTTTTCCTCTCATTTAATTGTTCCATTTTCAAACTGTTCGGCATATTATCATACAGAATCCTAAATCCCTCCATAGTAATAGTGTTTCTAATGTGAGAAAAAAGAATCTCTGTCTTTTAACTACTTCCTCTCTTTAGAAACTCCCAATTGTCTTAGCAAATCTGCCTGTAATGTCAATGAACTGGGAGGGGTATCATGTCTGAGTGGAGAGCACAGGCAGTGAACAGCCTAGCTGGGGACACTGTGGCTGCTAGCATGTAGCCATGAGTTGCAAGTAGCAGACTGAGGGGAGGGGGTATAAGGAAAGTCTGAGAGAGAGAGAGAGAGAGAGAGAGAGAGAGAGAGAGAGAGAGAGAGAGAGAGAGAGAGATCTAGAAAATATACAAGGGATTTTGTGGAAAAAGCATGTGTAGCAGGTGGCAAGCGGTCTGGGGCTGTTAAGTCCTCTGGTGTTGGGATCCAGGGGCTTCTGGAGTTTGGGTCGCAGCTAGAGATTGTTTCAGAAAGGGGAGAAGAGGAAAATCCCAAACTCACTCAAGGAAAGAAAGCCTAGCCATGTGGGACAGGAGCCCTGTGTGCAGCTCTGGCCTGTGTCGGTAGCTACATAGCCACAGACAAGTGGCTTTTTGTGAATTCCTGCTCTTAAATTGGGCTCCAATAAGTAGCATGAGTTCTAACAGGATTTAATAATAAAAGCTCACAGTCAGATATTGAGAGAAATACTGTTATATGAGAAAGAGAAAGTAGCAAAACCACGACACTTTTATCTCTCCACTTCCCTGTCAAAAAGACATGAGTTCCTTTTTCTTCCCACCTTATCACTTTCTCTATCTACCCAGCCATATCACTTCCTATCTCTCTGTACAGACCTCCAGACCTCTATAGTTAGCTGTGGCTATCTCTGTCCTCTGATCTTCAGGCAAGCTTAATTTGTACAAACTAGCTATCCCCACATTCTGCATCCTCTCCAGCAGGGATAGTTTTACTGTGCTGCTCTGGGAAGTGCAGGACCCACTCTCCAGAGTAGTGCAGTTGGTGGGGAGGGGGGCAGGGCCAGTTCTCCCTAGTGATGTACCCAGTGAGGAATAGGCTCAACTCTGTATAGATCTATCCTCACTTCTTTCAGGGATGACAGAAGCCATGGACATTAACACAAACAGTGACTGTGACAAGGCCACAAAATCAGGTATGGCTCCTGGAAACAGCCCAGACTCACACAATGCCATGGCCCTGGTGGCAATGCAGGCTACTCAAATCTGCATGGCCCCAGCACAGGCTCAACCCTCAGACATTAATCTGGTTCTGGATGGTGGTCCATGCCCTTGATCCCTGTGGCACTGAGTGGTTTTATGGCCACAGACATCAATACAGACCTCTGGTCAGATTAAACCATGGGACCCAGACATGGACCTTGGCAGCAGCCCAGGCTGTATATCACCATAGTATTGGTTGGCAGTGTAGATTATTTAGATCAACATGGATCCATTGGCAGCATGGCCCTTAAAACCCCACACCTCTACATGGCTCCAGGTCTGGACCCAGATCCTGGGTATCTACACCAAGATTGATGGAGACACTATTATTCAGAAAAAAATATTCAAAAATGAAAACAAACAGGCCTATAAGGGATAATGATTTAATATAATAAAAAACAAAACCAACACACTTTCAAAAGGCAAAAACAAACAGAAGGAAAAGAGCCCAAAAGAAGACATACGAAACAGACTCATTTGTCACCTCACACAGGAATGTCATAAAAATTAAATTGGAAACAGCAACATATGTGCAAAGGAACTGTGGAGTAAAAGGTGAGAATATGTATATACATATATATGTAAGTAACATTAAAATAAAAATTGAGACAAAATACGTTTAAAAGGGAAAGCTGTGACATAATACTCTAAGATAAGGAATCTGTAAATTTGCCTTTGAGTTCATTTTCTGCAGGCCAACTATTTATTCCTGGGCAGTCAGCCTACTCTAAAGAGTAATTTCCTTCTCAGTGAAACTACCATGGAGGAAACAGAATTGGCATTTGCAAGTGGTTATCAATTGCTGACTGCTTTTGTTTTAGAGATGATATACTGGCCAATTTTGTGTGTCAACTTGACACAATCTAGAGTCATCAGAGAGGAAGGAACCTCATTTGAGGAAAGGCCTCATGAGATCTGGCTGCAAGGCATTTTCTCATTTAGTGAATGATGGGGGGAGGGACCAGCCCATTGTGGGTGATGCCATCCCTGAGCTGGTGGTCCTGGGTTCTATACAAATGCAGAGTTGACGGAGCATCATGGTTCCTGCCTTCAGGAACCTTCGCTGTTTGAATTCTTGTCCTGACTTCTTTCAGTGGCGAACATCAGTGTGGAAGTGTAAGCTGAATGAGCACTTTGCTCCACAGCTTGCTTTATGGTCATGGTGAATTGTCACAGAAAAAAAAAACACTAAAAGACAGAAAAGAGCATGTGTCCACTTCTTTCAGGTCTAGGACCCCTTCTTGTGTAGACCTATTCAGGCACTGTTCGTGCTGCCTCGGTTTCTGTGAGTTCGTATGTGTATCAATCTTGTTGATTTAGGAACCTTGTTTTCTGGATGTTCTCTATCACTGTAACTCTTACACTCATTCTGTCTTTTCTTCAGCAGCATTTCCTGAGCCCTGTGGTAAGGGAGTTGGTCATGGCATCCCATTTAGGAATGAGTGTTTCAAGGTCTCCCACTCTCAACATAATGTCTTGCCAAGAGTCTCTGTGTTTGTTCTCATCAACTGCAGGAGGCAGCATCTCCAATGATGACTGACAAAGGCATGAATATATAAGTATACTAGAATTTCTTTAGGATTCATTTTATTTTTTTCTTCCTCCTCCTACGTCTTCTTCTTCTTCTTGTCCTTCTCCTTCATGTGGGATTTTCCTTTGTATGCTGTGATTACCATTAATGAATAAAGGAAGTGCTTTGGGTCTATAGCAGAGCTACAGGGGAACAGAGCTAGGTGGGGGAAAACTAAACAGAATGAAGAGAGAAGGTAGAGTCAGAGAGAAGCCATATAGCCCCACTGGAGCTGGATGGAATTTTACCCAGTAAACCACAGCCATGAGACAATACACAGATTACTAGAAATGGGTTAAATTCAGATATAAGAATTAGCCAATAAGAAGCTAGAGCTAATGACCTAAGCAGTGATTTAATTAATACAGTATTTATATGGTTATTTCAGGGCTTAGCAGCAAGGAACTAACAAGCAGCCTCTTCCTCATTACATCTCCTCTTCCTCTACTTTCTTGAATAATAGTTTTTAATTTCTTAATCTAGGTCCCTGGGCTATCTAGTCTAGTCTCATATCAGAAAGCTTTTCCTTTTTTTTTTGGTGTTTCAAGACAGGTTTTCTCTGTGTAATAATCCTGGCTGTCCTGGAACTTGCTTTGTAGACCAGGTTGGCCTCAAACTTACTGAGATCTGCCTGCCTCTCCCTCTCAAGTGCTGGAATTAAAGGCATGTACTACCACTGTCCAGTGTCAGACAACTTTTGAAAATAGATTTAGGGATCTCTTGCCATAATAATCTCCTCCTAGTCCAGTGAAAATAATACATGACATTATGGTTTATAATTAAATAAACAAGTTAATGTTTGTTATGAGAATTAATATAAAAATTTCTTCTTCTTCATCTCAAGATGCTACCCTTCCTGAAACTATGCAAATTATGATGGAAGGGCCATATATTCTGACTGTGCAAGATAATGATGACAGTTAAATTATAGTGGCCATGAACTGTGCTATTATTTCATTCTTTGAGAAATGATATAGTATATTTGTAATGGAATATAAATGCCAGGAGAATGAGGAAACAGAAAGCAAAACAAGAACACTTTAAATTGGCATAATCTAGAAGTGGAAATGGGAAAGTCATAACTAATTATTAAATCAAGTCATGTTAAATCAGCACTAGATTGTAGGAACTGCTTAGTAATTTGATATCCTAACAAAGCAGCCATTACCTAATGATGACAGCTATTTACCCAGATGGAAAGTCACAGGGAATTGGAACAAATGCCACAAGGCATTAATCAGCAAAGCCATCAGGAATGGCCTCTTCAGCCTACCAAATCAGTCATGATTAGTAGGGGTGGTTCAAGTTCAAAGGGCTGAGAAGTTAGACAGCATGCTCTTGGTCCCAAGACCAGGAGACTGCTGTTCACCAATCTGTTCCCTTCAGAGTTTTATGAGCTGGATACAAGAGGATTGAAGGTATGAAAATTCCTTTGTGGGCAACGGAGCCTGTCCTGTTTGATCATCATTAAGTAGAAAGTTTTGAAGTGGTTATACATTTTTTTAACTCAACAAAGTAAAAAGGTCTGCTTTGTGCTGTAAAATACATCATCGCTTCCTGACAACTCATTGTGCACCCCATCCCTGGTGCTAATCTCATGCCTTTTTTCATTTCTCTTTTTCTCTACACAAAATCAACCAAGAATCACTGCATTTTTTAAATGTCCTATCGAGAGTATCATAGTGTAGACAGAGACTGCTTGTTTGTTCCCAGCCACCCAGACCCAAACTAATCACACAGAAACTGTATTAATCACAACAATGTTTGGCCAATAGTTTAGGAATATATCTGGCTAACACTTATATCTTAAATTAACCAATTTCTATTAATCTGTGTATCATCACATGCTTGTGACGGTAAGCTTCTGTCTAGTGTCTGTCTCCTGCAGTGGCTACATGGTGTCTTGCTTATTCCACCTTTTTTTCCTCTATCTCTGCTTGGAATTCCCACCTTGCTCTATTCTGTGCTAGCATAGGCCCAAGACAGATTGTTTATTAACCAATGGTAATAAAACATATTCATAGGATACAGAGGGGGAATCCCACATCATCTCCTATTTTCTAACTAAATAAAAAAAGAAGATTTTAGCTTTAACATAGTAAAATTACATATAACAAGAGAGTTATCAAACAAGAATTATAGTTACAATATTTAATGCATTTACATTTGGCAAATTAAGGAAAATACTCTATCATCTATCATATTTTATGAGTCTAAAGATTTATATCTCATTTATTTTTTATCATAACTAAGGAAAACTATAACTATCTATTTGTTAACTCCACCAAAGTCCCCAGAAGGATATATTACCTAAGTAAACAGGAAGCACATTGTAAATAACTTCTAAAACTCTACAATTGGCAGAGACATTTCGTTGTCTGGACAATCACCCAAAGTTCTTCTATAATATTGGGGCATCCATATTCAGCCTACAGAACCTTAGTAGTATCCAGCAGACTTTCCATGAATAAGGAAATTTGAAAGACTATTTCATCTCGATTGAAAGTTTGTCAGTCACTTTCTTCTGGGTTCTGCAGAATGTCTGGCAGACTCTTTCACGAAGCAAGAACCCCAAAGGACTGTCTCACCTTTAGGCAAGTTCAGCAGTCATTTTTCTGTGGGTCTTCCATGTCCAGCCATACAGCATACCATCAACCCATTCAGGCAAGAGCAGTTTCTTGCCCAAAAGGCTAAAAAACTATACAAGGAGCCTCTTAGATGCCCATCATCCTCTATTAGTAGATTTGTACTGCCAGGAGGAGATATGTCTCATTGTCATGAAAAGTCCTAAGTTCTTAAAACATGTTAAATGCAATATTCTGTTCACCTTTCAAGGGTTTGAAGAATACTTCTCCATCTGAAACATATCTTTCTACGTCTAGAAAACCAACCTAACTAGCATGACTTTAAGCTTGACTATTATAGATGACTATCTGTTAACCTGTATTTCTTAATTATACATTACATTTTTAGTGAGCTGCACAAACACAATACCTTAATCAAGAGCAGAAATATACATATAATAAAATGATCTTAAATTTGTATCAATAAACCAAAATCCATACCAATGCAAAATGTTCATCTCTATCCCCCATTTAAATGTAAACAAACAATTAAAAACAATCATTTAGGGAACTTGTGTGTTGTTCTCTACACTATTTCTTGTTGATTAGGGATGCTGTAAATCAGGTCTTTCGTGGGGTATTCTGTGTGGTAGGTTCATCTCAGCCAACAGTTATGAAGCTATCATGAATGTTGGACCATCTGGGCCATTGCTTCATGGGATCTTGTTTGATCAAACCATATTAGGTGGTAAGAAATCTAACAGCTTTCTATTCTCTGTAGAAACAAAAGCATGACTTCTTTTCCAAAGCAACATATTCTTAGATCCAAATTTTGAAATCAAGGTGCATTTAAAACATATATGTTGGTTTAGCTTAGAAGCCTGTACAATGAAATGTCTGTTTGTACTTAGCTCATTCACAGTCAAAAAATTCAAAGAAGACACGATAATAAACATAATCCAGACTCTTTATGTGGCTTATTTTTCTTTTTTACTATATTATTTTTAATATTTATTTTATTATCTTTACTCCTTTAATCTATGACTATCTTACTTCATCTTTTTAAAGACTTTGCTTTAGTTTTTAAAGCTATTTCTTCCTTTCTATAACTGTCTATACACTTATTTCCTCTTTCTCAAGCCTATTTACATTTTTAAATACCCTGTGACCCACCCAGAAGTTTATTTCTATCATCATCTGTCTTTATTGCATATCTGTAATCATTTTCTGACCAAGAGAACTTTTAAAATGGTAAACAACTTGATCTCAGTGGTCCTGGACACTGGCTCTGCCTCTCTCAGTCTTTCAATATGGCAGAAGTATCTTTACTGCCAGCTCTTGGACCACTGTTTGGGAGTCATCCTCACCACCTCAACCCTAGGAATAATTTGACCTATGCTACCACCAAGAAACTTTCATGTTGCACAACAACTCCATTCAAGTATTTAACCTCCCCAAAACACCAGAGCTGTTCATGGAGCTAGCATGAACCAAGAAGCCTTCTTAAAAGAACCATGCAGTTTTCACTGCTATGGCTGAGTCAGGAAGCCTTCTCTTCAAGGAATCATGGCCCTCCTTGCTTCTAGCAAACCAGAGCCCACCAGAGAAAATGAAGCTCTGCTTCACTCTAGTGTTTTTGTGTCTTGAATTCCTTCCCAAGCTCTCTCAGGTTTTATGTGGATGTAGTCAGTCAAAGTTGGCATGCCATTTTTGTAGGTGGAGACTACTTGTTCATTCCTGGCTGCCCAGACCTGAAATAATCAAACAGAAACTGTATTAATTACAACACTGTTTATCCAAGAACTTAGGCATACTCCTGGCTAACTCTTTTATCTTAACCCATTTCTATTAATCTGTGTATTGCCACATGGTTGTGGCCTACCAGTAAGGTTCTGCTTGGCATCTGTCTCCTGCAGAGGCTATACTGCATCTCCTGACTTTATCTCCTTTTCTCCTCTATCGCTACTAGGAATTCCCACCTTGCTCTATTCTGCACTGCCATAGGCCCAAAGCAGCTTGTTTATTAACCAATGGTAATAAAACACATTACTAGCATACAGAGGAAAATCCCACATCATCATAGATAAAAATAAAGTATATTACACAAAACCGAACACAGAAATACAAGTTTAAAAGTCATGTATTGGAGTGGGACAATTCTGTATTCTGTCAATTATGTTTTAAATGAGCACTAATTGGCCAGTAGCCAGACAGGGAGTATAGGTAGGACAACCAGATAGGAAGCAGAGGCAGGGCAATGAGAACAGGAGTATTCTGGTAAGAAGGAAGCTCTTCCAGCAGTCCTGTCCAGATACTAAAGAAACAGGACGTGACCTGCCCCACTGAAAAAGGTACTGAGCCATATGGCTAACATATACTAGAATAATGGGCTAATATAAGTTATAAGAGCTAGTATGAAGCCTGAGCTAATGAGCCAATCAGTTTATAACCTATGGAGACGTCTGTGTGATTTTCTTTGGGACTTACCAGCTGTGGGAAATGGGAAGAACAAAAACCCCAACAAAGCAGGCCCTTAAATATTCTGTTTAATATTCCTTGACAAAGTGCCCCATCAAGATGACTGTCTTTACCTGATAATGCAATGACTAGTTAACAATTAAAGGTCTTATGACCACAGCACTGAGTACAATGAGATAAAAGAACTTTCTCTAGTCTGGGGGCTTCAAACCATTTTAGTCTATAAAAAGTAAAACTATATTTTTAATGAAGGAGGGCATGAACAGGTCACAAAACATGTTGCTATGACTACAGAACTGATCCATTGATTTTTGCAATAGGCAAATAGAGTGAATTAGCATTTGTAACCTTTCCCTCAGACACTTGGGAGTCCCCACGGAGATAAATGAAGAAATATATAAGACAGTTCTGTTAGAAATGCCTCATTGATTTTTTTTCAATGAAAGAAAATCTTTGGAGACAGAGAAAGTTGAAGATTCAGGTGGGAGTGTAACCTATAGCAACCTTGCCGTCTGTGATGGAATGAGCATGTGACTATGGCGACTTGGTAATAAAGAAGTACGTCACGAGTTTATGAACTTTCTGTGGCCCTATTGTATCTGAGTAAATTCTTCCTACTTCTGAAAGTGTATTTATTGAAAAACATCAAACCATGTCATTCCAGGACTAACCATATACTTCTGACATGTATCAGGCATCTTAAATGTAGAATTTTTTCTTGCATTTATCAGTTTCTTTGCCATAGTCTCAAAAGCAATAAGTCAGATCATATATATACACACACATAAATATCTATAAATGTGTACAAATTATGAACAAATATACCACATATAAATATATACAAAAACATATAACATAAATATATGCATATATACATATTTGTGTCATATTGCCTTATTATTGGATGATATGATCCATTTTACTTAAGATACAATAAAGAAAGATTGAAAAATGGGAAAGAAAAAATACAGTAGTCAATCATAATTTCTGGTGCATTACCACATATAATTATTTTATAATTATATATTTATAAATATATATAATCATTATATATGTATGTATATATATACATACCTATATGTTTTTTCCAGAGAGGGATTCTCTGTATAATAGCCCTGGCTGTCCCGGAACTCACTCTGTAGACCAGGCAGGCCTTGAAGTATTAGTGATCCACCTGCCTCTGCTTCCTGAGTGCTGGAATTAAAGGCGTGTCCAACCACTGTACAGCTATTTTATATTTTAAAAAGTACAAATGGACTTTCTACTCTGGAGGATAGAACATTTAGAATGCTTAGATTTTTCTATCTATGGAACCACTACATGAGATAGAATGGCTAAAATTCCTACAGGTTTGTAATGAGTTAGCAATCATTATTTCAGTTAATACAGAGCTTGTGAGTCACCCCAGGAAAGTTATTTATAAAAATATCAATGCACCTTAGAAAAACTAATTCTTTTTGTAATGTTTTATTTCTTTAGATTAGGTTACAATTTACTCCTTTCAACTTCTCAACTGTATCCCGACCCTTGCTCTCATTCAAATTCACGGTGTCTAAAGTTTACTAAATTTTATATGTGCATGTATACATGCATCATGCGTGTTTGCATGTGTGTGTGCATATAGTCTACATACACATATATTGATATATAAATAAACCATAAATAAATATATACATATGTAAGTATAATCTGCTTATATAAATATAACCTGCTCAGTTTGCTGTGAGATTGTTTCTTCTAGGAATGTCAGAGACGTTGAATCTGTTATTTCTCAACAGCTTGGCAGCCAAAAGACGACCTGAAAGGAGGACACAAGAAAGTTCAGGAGGCCTCCACCCTAGACAAAACTGCCGGCAACTATGGAGTGCTGAGAGGGGGACATATTCTTCAGCAAGAAAGCATGCTACTTAGTTTTCAGGACCAGTGGCCAGCCTTGAAAACATACAACAAGCAACATCATATGGAAAACTAATCCTTGCTATTACCGTAGTTGTAACCCCTAAGTTAAGACAGAACTATAAAGATAGCTGACATTGTCCCAGGTCAGAGGCAGCTGCAAGATACCTCTCTAAGTACCTGTGTGATGGCACTAGGTCTAAAAGTGCTTGCTACACAACTGAGTTCATTTCTGGAGCCTATGATGGAAGAAGAGAATCTGTCTTCTTACTTTCTAACCTACACACACACACACACACACACACACACACACACACACACACACACACAGAGGCATGCACACACACACACATGTAAAAAACACAAAGAGTATAATTCAACTTTTAAAAATTAAAATAATTTCTCCAAGATGAGCCCATATGTTTTGCATAGATGAATATCTGGTGCTCAATGCACTTTCTCCCCTCAATTATGAAGTATTTTAATGAATCCTTTTCATTTCAGTGTGTTTCATTGTTCCTGATTTTAGTTCTTGTATTTATAAAGTCTTAGTGAATTTTAGTGTGTTTAAGTTTATAGTGTGTGTTTCCAAGATTGTTCCATTTACAGGACATATTTTTCTTCAATACTGCAAAGATAGAATCAACCACAGTCTCTTTCTTCAATTTTTTTTCCATTGGTGCATATTTGTCAGTAAGATTTTTTCCTAGTTGAATACATGTGCAGTGGTAACAACCCCCTGATTACTTCTGTGCTTGACATAGAAAACCAACACTGCTCTGTTTAACAGTCTTCTATTAGAAATAATGAATTCTGAAAACCTAGTTCTCAACATTTCTCCCTATCAAATATTGACCGATCAGTTTTGTCAAAATTTATAACATTCACTTTCTGTTTCACCTTTTTAATCTACCATCTCAATTTATAATTCTGTTTTCATATCGAAATGCTCATGTTAGATCCTTTAGCGATAGTTTCCCCAGCATTTTTAATAGTCTTGCATGTATGCTTTAAGAAAGTTTCAAGAATAGTTCAAGTATAAAAAGCCCCTAAAAACTGCATGTGTAAAGTTACTTGACTGTGACCTTTGTAATAGGATCAGCACCCCATCTATACTCTGCACAACCCACTTTTTCCTCCTTTTTTTCTGTATCTATGTCATTTCACTGTTTGAAGATGTTAAATGTTGTGGAAAGAAATGTGAAGCCAAGTTGACATTTATTCATACAAGATATTTGATATTTCTCCTTGGAACTTTGACTGTTTCTTTCGTGTTACATTTTCTTCTAATTTCACAAGGAAATGTCGTGTTGCTCACCTGGATCAATTTTCCCTGCCACATATCCCTCTCAGTATGTAAATTTAGCTCTTTTATTTTTCTTGAATGCCATTTTTGGAGCTGTTGTGTGTAATTGTTCTAACTCATTACTTTTCAATTCTTCTTTGAGGTGTTTTTCAGATCCATCTGGGTACCAGGATTAAGATGGAATTATGATGGGGATACTTGCTTAGGAACCCTTTACATCTTTGGGCACAACACTAATCTTCACGTGGCTGACCCAGATGTACATTGTTCTGATTTTCTAGTTTGGTCAGAGATAAGGCAGACTTACAGTATATCCCTTGTCTTTCTTGCTTTGTCAGGTAAAAGCTTATTTCATTTCATGAAGTCCTGTTTGACAATTGGTATAAGCTCAAAAACTTAAAACATAGGTCTGTGGATGACAAGGATCCTCCTGAACTTAAGTGTATATATGATGTGAGTGTGTGCATATATTTGTGTATGTGTGTTCTTTTTTTCTAGAAAGAGAGCCAATGTGTTTTATCAATCACAAAACGGATCAGTCCATATCCTATGGTACTTGGAAATTGTTATCTTGGAGCTTATTTTTCCCATTAAATTATGTGCTGTGGATCTAACAGTTATCTTGTATTGAAGCAAGTATGTAAATCTCATAAAGTCTTGAATATATGAATCTCATTTCTTTGCTTTTTGAATTTATTTGACTTGAAATTCTATGCAAATGATACAGACTTATTAGTATCAAATTTAGTACTACATCTGGAAATTTATAGGCCAAATAAAACTTCTCAGTCTTCAATTCATTTAAAAGTAGTGAATTTAGAAATTTCATGACCAAGCTGAAATTTGAAAAAGCTAATCAAATGGACTAAAAAATTAGGGGATACCTCCAGGTTTATTTCATATAAATAGCATCTTTTGTTAATTATTTTTTAAGTACCTGTGCCAAATAATGTTTAAAATGCATACATTGATAGATGCTTCATTAAATTATATATTTCCATATTCATACTTTTTGGTGTAATGATTGACATTGCCCCAATTTCAGGGGCACTTTTTATCTTAATATTTTTAGATAGTATGTAAGTCTCATGAAAGCAATCTCCAGTATGAGTACGAGTATGAAGTATGAGGTAAAAAACAGACAACCAAAGGAAGAGCCACAGAAATTCTGGTTCCCATCCACAAAAAAAAAATTGTATGTGACTGATGAGAAAAATATACTTTTGTTCTTTGAAGCCACTTAGTAATAGAAAAACATGATTAGAATTCAAATCTTTAGCCTAACATAATTTGCTATGATTTAGAGAGTGTAGGAGGCTTGTAATTTAAGAAGAGGAGCATTTTGCCAGCAAGCCAGGAGATACTTACAGCACAGACACACTGTCTGGCCTCACTGCTCTTCCAGGCTTAGGGAAACTGTATCTCTTTTTTTTTTTTCTTTTTTTTTTTTTTTTTTTTTTTTTTCTTTTTTTTTTTTTTTTTTTAATAATTTTTTTATTAAGAAAAGAAGAAAAAAAACATAAACAAAAAACAAGTTTCCACCTCCTCCCAGCCTCCCATCTCCCTCCCCCTCCTCCCACCCTTCTCCCCCTCCTCCCACCCTTCTACCCCTCCCCCCACTCCTCTCCCCCTCCCTCTCCAGTCCACAGAGCAGTCCAGGTTCCCTGCCCTGTGGCAAGTCCTAGGTCCTCCCCCCTCCGTCCATATCTAGGAAGGTGAACATTCAAACTGGCTAGGCTTCCACAAAGCCAGCACATTAAGTAGGATCAAAACCCCGTGCCATTGTCCTTGGCGTCTCATCAGCCCTCATTGTTCGCCATGTTCAGAGAGTCTGGCTTTATCCCATGCTTTTTCAGTCACAGTCCAGCTGGCCTTGGTGAGCTCCCAGTAGATCAGCTCCACTGTCTCAGTGGGTGGGTGCACGCCTCGTGGTCCCGACTTCTTTGCTCATGTTCTCCCTCCTTCTGCTCCTCATTGGGACCTTGGGAGCTCAGTCCAGTGCTCCAGTGTGGGTCTCTGTCTCTGTCTCCATCCATCACCAGATGAAGGTTCTATGATGATATGCAAGATATTCGTCAGTATTGCTCTCGGATAGGGTCATTTCAGGTTCCCAATCCTCAGCTACCCAAGGAACTAACTGGGAACCTCATGTTGGGCACTTGGGAGCCCCTCTAGGGTCAAATCTCTTGCTCACCCTAAAGTGGTTCCCTTAACTAAGAATTGTGGTTCCGTGCTCCCCTATCCACCTTTCCTTTATCCCAATTCTCCTGATTCCCCAAGTCCCCCCTCCTTCCCTTCTACCTTTTCTCTCCCCATCTCCCCTTCCCCCATCCCACCCCACCCCCAAGATCCTAATTTTCTCCCCGGCAATTGGGTCTACTTCCCTTAGCCAAGAGGATAACTATATGTTTTTCCTTGGGTTCACCTTCTTACTTAGCTTCTTTAGGTTCACCTATTGTAGTCTCCGTGGCCCTAATTTATGGCTAGAAACCAATTATGAGCGAGTACATCCCATGTTCATCTTTTTGGGTCTGGGACACCTCACTCAGGATAGTGTTTTCTATTTCCATCCATTTGCCTGCAAAATTCGAGAAGTCATTGTTTTTTACCGCAGCGTAGTACTCTAGCGTGTATATATTCCATACTTTCTTCATCCATTCTTCCATTGAAGGGCATCTAGGTTGTTTCCAGGTTCTGGCTATTACAAATAATACTGCTATGAACATAGTTGAACAAATGCTTTTGTCATATGATAGAGCATCTCTTGGGTATATTCCCAGGAGTGGTATTGCTGGGTCCAGGGGTAAGTTGATCCCGAATTTCCTGAGAAACCGAAACACTGACTTCCACAGTGGTTGCACAAGATGGCATTCCCACCAGCAATGGATGAGGGTACCCGTTCCTCCACAGCCTCTCCAGCAAAGGTTATCCTTGGTGTTTTTGACTTTAGCCATTCTGACAGGTGTAAGATGATATCTCAAAGTTGTTTTGATTTGCATTTCCCTGATTGCTAAGGAAGTTGAGCACGACTTTAAGTGTCTTTTGGCCATTTGAACTTCCTCTGCTGAGAATTCTCTGTTCAGTTCAGTGCCCCATTTTTTAATTGGGTTAATTAGCATTTTAAAGTCTAGTTTCTTGAGTTCTCTATATATTTTGGAGATCAGACCTTTGTCTGTTGTGGGGTTGGTGAAGATCTTCTCCCAATCAGTAGGTTGCCTTTGTGTCTTATTGACTATGTCCTTTGCTTTACAGAAGCTTCTCAGTTTAAGTAGGTCCCATTTATTCAATGTTGCCCTTAATGTCTGTGCTTCTGGGGTTATACATAGGAAGCGATCTCCTGTGCCCAGCTCCTGTAGGGTACTTCCCACTTTCTCTTCTATCAGGTTCAGTGTGTTCGGGCTGATATTGAGGTCTTTAATCCATTTGGACTTGAGTTTTGTGCACGGTGATAGATAAGGGTCTATTTTCATTCTTCTACAAGATGACATCCAGTTGTGCCAGCACCATTTGTTGAAGATGCTTTCTTTCTTCCATTTTATACTTTTAGCTCCTTTATCGAAAATCAGGTGTTCATAGGTTTGTGGGATAAAATTCGGGTCTTCTATACGATTCCATTGGTCGACTTCTCTGTTTTTATGCCAGTACCACACTGTTTTCATTACTGTGGCTCTGTAATAGAGTTTGAAGTCAGGGATGGTAATGCCTCCAGAAGATCCTTTATTGTATAGGATTGTTTTGGCTATCCTGGGTTTTTTGTTTTTCCATATAAAGTTGATTATTGTCCTCTCCAGATCTGTGAAGAATTTTGATGGGATCTTGATGGGGATTGCATTGAATCTATAAATAGCCTTTGGTAGAATTGCCATTTTTACTATGTTGATCCTCCCAATCCAAGAGCAAGGGAGGTCCATCCATTTTTTGGTATCCTCTTCAATTTCTTTCTTCAATGCCTTAAAGTTCTTGTCAAATAGATCTTTCACTTCCTTGGTTAGATGTACCCCAAGATATTTTATGCTGTTTTTGGCTATTGTGAATGGTGAAGCTTCTCTGATTTCCCTCTCTGCTTCCATATCCTTTGTGTATAAGAGGGCGACTGATTTTTTGGAGTTGATCTTGTATCCTGCCACATTACTAAAGCTGTTTATCAGCTGTAGGAGTTCTTTGGTGGAGTTTTTGGGGTCGCTTATGTACACTATCATATCATCTGCAAATAACGAAAGTTTAACTTCTTCCTTTCCAATTCGAATCCCCTTGATTCCATTATGTTGTCTTATTGCTATTGCTAGAACTTCAAGCACTATATTGAAGAGGTATGGGGAGAGTGGACAGCCTTGTCGTGTTCCTGAGTTAAGTGGGATGGCTTTGAGTTTCTCTCCGTTTAATTTGATGTTAGCTGTCGGCTTGCTGTATATAGCTTTTATTATATTTAGGTATGACCCTTGTATCCCTAATCTCTCCAAGACTTTTAACATAAATGGATGTTGAATTTTGTCAAATGCTTTTTCAGCATCTAATGAAATGATCATATGGTTTTTTTCTTTCAGTTTATTTATATGCTGGATTACATTGATAGATTTTCGTATGTTGAACCAGCCCTGCATCTCAGGAATGAAGCCTACTTGATCATAATGGATAATTTTTCGGATGTGTTCTTGGATTCGATTTGCCAGTATTTTGTTGAGGATTTTTGCGTCGATATTCATGAGTGAGATTGGCCTGTAGTTCTCTTTCCTGGTTGAGTCTTTGAGTGGTTTTGGTATCAGAGTAATTGTGGCTTCATAAAAGGAGTTTGGTAATGACCCTTCTGTTTCTATCTTGTGGAATACATTAAGGAGTATAGGTATTAGATCTTCTTGGAAGATCTGGTAGAATTCCGCATTGAAACCATCTGGTCCTGGGCTTTTTTTGGTAGGGAGGTTTTTGATAACCTCTTCTAATTCTTCGCGACTAACAGGTCTATTTAGATTGTTCACCAGGTCCTGATTTAACTTTGGTATATGATATTTATCTAAAAAAGTATCCATTTCCTTTACATTTTCCAATTTTGTGGCATATAGGCTTTTGTAGTAAGATCTAATGATTCTCTGAATTTCCTCTGTGTCTGTGGTTATGTCCCCCTTTTCATTTCTGATCTTATTAATTTGCAAATTCTCTCTCTGCCGTTTGATTAGCTTGGATAGTGGTTTGTCAATCTTGTTGATTTTCTCCAGGAACCAGCTTTTTGTTTCATTGATTTTTTGTATTGTTTTCTGTGTTTCTATTTTGTTGATTTCAGCCCTCATTTTGATTATTTCCAGTCTTCTACTCCTCCTAGGTGAGTCTGCTTCTTTTTTTTCTAGAGCTTTCAGGTGGGATGTTAAGTCTCCAATGTGAGCTTTCTCTGTTTTCTTTAAGTGGGCACTTAGTGCTATGAACTTTCCTCTTAGGACTGCTTTCATAGTGTCCCATAAGTTTGAGTATGTTGTTTCTTTATTTTCATTGAATTCCAGGAAGACTTTAATTTCTTTCTTTATTTCTTCCTTAATCCAGCTATGGTTCAATAGTTGACTGTTCAGTTTCCATGACTTTGTATGCTTTCTGGGGGTAGGATTATTGTTGAATTCTAACTTTAATCCATGGTGATCTGATAAGACACAGGTGGTTACTAATATTTTTTTGTAACTGTGGATGTTTGCTTTGTTACCGACTATGTGGTCGATTTTCGAGAAGGTTCCATGAGCTGCAGAGAAGAAGGTATATTCTTTCCTATTTGGATGGAATGTTCTATAGATGTCTGTTAAGTCCATTTGATTCATTACCTCCACTAGTTCTCTTATTTCTCTGTTAGGTTCCTGTCTGATTGACCTGTCCATTGGTGAGAGAGGAGTGTTGAAGTCTCCTACTATTAGTGTGTGCGGTTTGATGGCTGCCTTGAATTTTAGCAATGTTTCTTTTATGTACGTGGGTGCTTTTATATTAGGGGCATAGATGTTCAGGATTGAGACTTCATCCTGATGAACTGTTCCTGATATGAGTATAAAATGCCCCTCTCCATCTCTTCTGATTGATTTAAGTTTAAAGTCAACTTTGTTAGAGATTAGTATGGCCACACCTGCCTGTTTCTTAGGACCATTTGCTTGATAGGCCTTTTCCCAGCCCTTTACTCTGAGTAGGTGCCTGTCTTTGTGGTTGAGGTGTGTTTCTTGTAAACAGCAGAATGTTGGATCCTGTTTTCTTATCCAATCTCTTAGCCTGTGCCTTTTTATAGGTGAGTTGAGTCCATTGACATTAAGTGATATTATTGACCAGTGGTTGTTAACTCCGGTCATTTTTTTTTTTTAGTCGTAGAGTTTGTGAGTTTCCCTTCTTTGTTTTGTGTTGGTGAAGGGTCTCTAGATGTCTGAGGTATTGTGGTCATTGTTGGACTCCTTGGTTAGTGATTTTCCTTCAATTACTTTCTGTAAGGCTGGATTTGTGGCTGCGTATTGTTTAAATTTGTTTTTATCCTGGAAAATTTTATTTTCTCCATTTATAGTGAATGAAAGCTTGGCTGGGTATAGTAATCTGGGCTTGCACCCATGGTCTCTCAGTTTCTGCAGTACATCTAACCAGGACCTTCTGGCTTTCATGGTTTCCATGGAGAAGTCAGGTGTAAGTCTGATAGGTTTACCTTTATAAGTAATTTGGCCTTTTTCCTTTGCAGCTCTTAATATTCTTTCCTTATTTTGTATGCTTTGTGTTTTGATAATTATATGGCGAGGGGATGTTTTTTTTTGATCCAGCCTATTCGGTGTTCTGTATGCTTCTTGCACCTTCATAGGAAAATCTTTCCTTAGGTTGGGAAAGTTTTCTTCTATAATTTTATTAAATAGATTTTCTGGACCATTGAGCTGCCCTTCTTCTCCTTCTTCTACTCCTATTATTCTTAGGTTTGGTCTTTTTATTGTGTCCCATATTTCCTGAATGTTTTGTGATGAGAGTTTGTTGGACTTGCTGTTTTCTTTGATCAGTGTGTTTATTTTCTCTATGGTATCTTCAGAATCCGAGAGTCTTTCTTCTATCTCTTGTATTCTGCTGGTTATGCTTGTTTCTGTAGTCTCTATTCGTTTACCTAGATTTTCCATGTCCAGACGGCCCTCTGTTTGTGTTTTCTTCTTTGCCTCCATTTCAGTTTTCAGGTCTTGAACTGTTTCCATTATCTGTTTGATTGTTTTTCCTTGGTTTTCTAGGGTATCATTCACTGATTTATTCAATTCTTCAAACTTTCTGTTATATTTCTCATCCATTTCTATAAGGGCGTTTTTTACATGCTGTTTAAGGGTGTCAATCATTTTCATGAAGTCAATCTTTTCTCCTTCCTCTTGATTAAGGGGTTCTTGTCCTCCCGTTGTGAGGTCGCTTGTTTCTGGTAGCTTCATGTTGCTTTTCAGCTTGTTGGGCGAATTCTTGCCTTGACGTCGGCCCATCTCTTCTTCCAAATGCTCCCTATGGATCTTCTTTTACCGGATTAGGTCTCCTTGCCTACCAAACGCTGTCTCTCCCCAATGTTGGCTCTCCCAATGCTGGGTCTCCCCAATGCTGGGTCTCCTGGCGCCGAAAGATCAGGCCTCCGTGCTGGTTGGGCAGCTTGCAGACAAAGCGCCTACCCTGCTTGGTGCAGGCAGGCCACAGAAACAAAGGAACTGCTGCCCCCCGGGAGCCCCGGGTACTCGGACCCAGCGCCCAGATAGGCTGCGCTGGGCGATGCTACGCGCCAAAAGAGGGCAGTGGGGGCGAAGTGGGGAGGGGTCTGGACGGAAGCTGGGTGGGCCAGGAAGAAAGAGGCAGCAGAGAGCCCAAGCAGGACAGGGGGCCAAGAAACCCCCGAGCTCCCCGTCCCAGGCTGGCGCCGTGGGCCAGAAACTCACCCCAATGCTGGGTCTCCTGGCGCCGAAAGATCAGGCCTCCGTGCTGGTTGGGCAGCCCGCAGACAAAGCGCCTACCCCGCTTGGTGCAGGCAGGCCACAGAAACAAAGGAACTGCTGCCCGCCCGGGAGCCCCGGGTACTCGGACCCAGCGCCCAGATAGGCTGCGCTGGGCGATGCTACGCGCCAAAAGAGGGCAGTGGGGGCGAAGTGGGGAGGGGTCTGGACGGAAGCTGGGTGGGCCAGGAAGAAAGAGGCAGCAGAGAGCCCAAGCAGGACAGGGGGCCAAGAAACCCCCGAGCTCCCCGTCCCAGGCTGGCGCCGTGGGCCAGAAACTCACCCCAATGCTGGGTCTCCTGGCGCCGAAAGATCAGGCCTCCGTGCTGGTTGGGCAGCCCGCAGACAAAGCGCCTACCCCGCTTGGTGCAGGCAGGCCACAGAAACAAAGGAACTGCTGCCCGCCCGGGAGCCCCGGGTACTCGGACCCAGCGCCCAGATAGGCTGCGCTGGGCGATGCTACGCGCCAAAAGAGGGCAGTGGGGGCGAAGTGGGGAGGGGTCTGGACGGAAGCTGGGTGGGCCAGGAAGAAAGAGGCAGCAGAGAGCCCAAGCAGGACAGGGGGCCAAGAAACCCCCGAGCTCCCCGTCCCAGGCTGGCGCCGTGGGCCAGAAACTCACCCCAATGCTGGGTCTCCTGGCGCCGAAAGATCAGGCCTCCGTGCTGGTTGGGCAGCCCGCAGACAAAGCGCCTACCCCGCTTGGTGCAGGCAGGCCACAGAAACAAAGGAACTGCTGCCCGCCCGGGAGCCCCGGGTACTCGGACCCAGCGCCCAGATAGGCTGCGCTGGGCGATGCTACGCGCCAAAAGAGGGCAGTGGGGGCGAAGTGGGGAGGGGTCTGGACGGAAGCTGGGTGGGCCAGGAAGAAAGAGGCAGCAGAGAGCCCAAGCAGGACAGGGGGCCAAGAAACCCCCGAGCTCCCCGTCCCAGGCTGGCGCCGTGGGCCAGAAACTCACCCCAATGCTGGGTCTCCTGGCGCCGAAAGATCAGGCCTCCGTGCTGGTTGGGCAGCCCGCAGACAAAGCGCCTACCCCGCTTGGTGCAGGCAGGCCACAGAAACAAAGGAACTGCTGCCCGCCCGGGAGCCCCGGGTACTCGGACCCAGCGCCCAGATAGGCTGCGCTGGGCGATGCTACGCGCCAAAAGAGGGCAGTGGGGGCGAAGTGGGGAGGGGTCTGGACGGAAGCTGGGTGGGCCAGGAAGAAAGAGGCAGCAGAGAGCCCAAGCAGGACAGGGGGCCAAGAAACCCCCGAGCTCCCCGTCCCAGGCTGGCGCCGTGGGCCAGAAACTCACCCCAATGCTGGGTCTCCTGGCGCCGAAAGATCAGGCCTCCGTGCTGGTTGGGCAGCCCGCAGACAAAGCGCCTACCCCGCTTGGTGCAGGCAGGCCACAGAAACAAAGGAACTGCTGCCCGCCCGGGAGCCCCGGGTACTCGGACCCAGCGCCCAGATAGGCTGCGCTGGGCGATGCTACGCGCCAAAAGAGGGCAGTGGGGGCGAAGTGGGGAGGGGTCTGGACGGAAGCTGGGTGGGCCAGGAAGAAAGAGGCAGCAGAGAGCCCAAGCAGGACAGGGGGCCAAGAAACCCCCGAGCTCCCCGTCCCAGGCTGGCGCCGTGGGCCAGAAACTCACCCCAATGCTGGGTCTCCTGGCGCCGAAAGATCAGGCCTCCGTGCTGGTTGGGCAGCCCGCAGACAAAGCGCCTACCCCGCTTGGTGCAGGCAGGCCACAGAAACAAAGGAACTGCTGCCCGCCCGGGAGCCCCGGGTACTCGGACCCAGCGCCCAGATAGGCTGCGCTGGGCGATGCTACGCGCCAAAAGAGGGCAGTGGGGGCGAAGTGGGCGGGAAACTGTATCTCATCTCCAGTTTCCCACTCTGGCACATCAAAGAATCCTCTGCCGCTGAGAAACTCTTGCCTCTTACTTTTTCCTCCATAACTAAATAGCTGGAAATAATCAAAACAGTGATGTCGTTTTGTACCCAAAGTGGACATGAGTTCCAGTCTCTGTCTTTAAAACTGCAAAATGCAAAATAAGAATAAAAAAAAATCAAAGAACTGTTGACGTTTATCTTCCACTAAGGATTTTTTGAAACAAACAAACAAACAAACAGCTAATGTTAGAGAGTTTAAGTTGGTCATAAAATTGCAACATTGGAAAATAATTAGTTTTTTTTCTTTCAAATATACTGGATTAAAAGATTGAGGCCTCTTAGGGGACTCTGTATTTTAAATTTAATGTTGACCTTTATAAAAGTATTTCAAAACTTAGTGATAGAGATGTTTAAATATCAATTTTCCGGACTTATAATTTGACTAATTTCTGAAATGTAGAAGCAATAATAATAGTTCTGTACCCACCTAGAGCACTGTGTATGTGTTTATGTGTGTGTGTGTGTGTGTGTTACAAATGGCAGAGTGATACTTTTCAATGTTTATCTAAATGATGAAAGCCCATGCTTTAAAATTTTGAATATTTACAAACATTAACAAGCTGTATACAATAAATTTAAGCATTATATCACAAACTGTATAGACTGAAATAAATGAGTGTGTTCATTAAAAACAGCCAACAACTCTATAATTTGAGATTATGAGATTATTATAAGGCACAAAAATAGTCACATAAAAACAAAAAGACAAGCTTATATAGTTTGATCAATTTGACTTGACTCTAGTCTTAGAAATATATTCCCAGAAAGAAATAATCACATATTCTGAGCTGGCAAGACAAGCTGATAAAGTGACAGGTATTTTTATCCTTGAGAACACTCTCAATGGAGGTGTAGCCAACACATTTAAATGGATAACTGCTACCACCCAAGAAATGGACTTGTACTTTGTTATACATGAAAGTAGGAAAACTCCCTAGGAAAGGAAGACAATACGTGATTTGAGGAGGCAGCAGGTTCCTGTCCAGAGCGGTCATGTAACTGTGTGTAAACTCTATAACCTGACACTGTAAGGATTAATGCTGCAGGGGAGGGGCACTTGGATGTGATTGCAGCAACTCCTCTGCAAAGTAAAATCCTATAAACCCTAAGCCTTCATGGTATTTGTTCATATTCTAGGGACTACATAAAATAGCATAGTTTCATATGTATGTCCTGTTTTCAGTTAAATGGGAGCAAGGAGCATTGACTAACAAGCTTACCAACCGCTGCCGCTCACTTATATGACCCTGAAGAGGTCTTGTAATCTCAAACAATAATGAGAAAATAGGGGCTGCAATGAATGTATTTCTTTTTGTTTGTTTGTTTGTTTTCAAGAGACAGGGTTTCTCTCTGTAATGGTCCTGGCTCTCCTAGAACTTGCTCTGTAAACCAAGATTGCATCAAACTCAGGTCTACTTGCCTCTCCCTTGTAAGTACTGAGATTAAAGGTGAGTGCCACCACAGCCTGGTTCGATTAACGTATTTCCAACACTCTTAAACTGTTGAGTTCTTGATGCTAATAAAATCCATGGTGGTTCTCTACATAAAACAGAAATGAATTTCTGTCTGGTGAAGTTTCAGTAGAAATCGTTGGGCCCCCCTCACATTCCCATACAAGTTCTCTTCCTTCCAGGTCTCCTGAATCAGCACAGACACTCATAACTTACTGAGATTTGTTTCAAATGACACACCTGAGCCAAATGGTTTCTAGAGTTTTTTTCCCTTTTGTCTAAATTTGCATCTTTAGATATGATATATCTTTGAAAGGAACCATATTTTATCTCTGATCAAACTTTTTTTGTTTGATATCAACATTCAGGTAAGGTCAAAGGAATTGACTTTAGAATAGCACTGTTTTCTGGCATATTTTAATGTTGTTCAAGAAGGCATGCAATAAGTTGATATGTTGCTTTTTCTTCCTCATTAACATTTTAATTTAGGAGAGGTGTTATTCTTTTACTATCAACATGGATATATGCTTTCTGGTACACATGAACATACTTTTAATCAGGTATTTTCACATCATGTATTTTATATATAATTGATAAATATATCAAGTCATAGTTACAGATAAATATGCATTTTCTCCAGGCTTTCTCTTTACTTCCCTCAGGTCTTTCTCCCTTCCCCCTTCCCTGGCCCTCTCCCTCCTCTTCTCCTCCCCTCTCACTCTCCCTTCACATTCCCTTTTCTCTCTCTTTTTCTCCTTCCATCACTTCTCTTTTCCCCACTCCCCTTTTCATTCCTGTGCCCCTTCCTGCCCCAGAGCCATCTCCCACGTTGTGAAATAGACAGACGCTCTCACCAAAGGCCACTGAATTGAAATTGCCCTAACTTGGAATTTCACCTGCTAAGACAAAGAGATAAACTGACTTTTTCATTTGTTTGTTTGTTTGAGTTATTTATTTATTTTTGGCTTTACTCAGGTTCAGGCACTTTGGTTAAGGAACACAAACTGGATTATACAATGTATATATAAGTCACGTTTAAAATAGTTATTTCTAATAGATTAAAATGCTAGGAAAATATTTTTTACCTGATTCCAATCTCATTTCAAACCATAACCAATTTTTAAAGATATTTTAAATCAAATTTATTTATTTATTTTACATCCTGATGGCAGTTTCCCCTCCTTCATTTCCTCCCCTTCTTCTCTCCCAATCCACTCCTCCTCTGTCTCTGTTCAGAAAGGGGAAGGTCTACCATGGGTGTAAACAAAGCATGGCTTATCAAGTGGAGGTAGGTATTAAGGCTGAGCAAGGGAACCCAGTATGGGGACAGATCCCAAATGTCAGGCAAAGCATTAGGGATAACCCTGTTTGCATAGCTAGGAATCCCACAGTTAGCTCAAGCTACACAACTGTCACATGTATGTAGAGAGCCCAGGATGGTCCCATGGGGCTCCTTAACTGTTGGTCAGACTCTGTGAGCTCCTATGAGACCAGGTTAGTAGTTTCTGAAGATGACCTTGCAATGACCTTGACCTGCCACCCACTAGTTCCTGCCATCCTTCCTTCTTCTCTTCAAGGAGATTCCCCCAGCTCAGCCTAGTCCTTGGCTGTGACTTTCCATCAGTTACTGGATGAAGGCTCACTGATGATAATTTGGGTAGTCACCAATAAGTTCAGGCTACCTATCCACGATTGCTAGTATTCTTAGCTGGAGTTATCCTTGTATATTTTTCTAAGTTTCCCCTGCATCATGTTTCCATCTGACTCCCAAACGTCCCCCACTTATCAAGAAATCTTTCAGTACTCCCTCCCTTCATTCTGCTAATTCAATCCCTCATGTTCCCATGCCCTTTCCCCAGGGATATTCTTGTTCCCCTTTGGGCCCTCCATGTTACCTAGCCTCTCTGGGGTTATGGATTGTAACAAGGTCATCCTTTGCTTTGTAGCTAATATCCACTTATTAGTGAGCAGTGTGAAGGACGATCCTAATAATAATAATTCTTAATAATGAAAATCTGGAGTCAAATAACAGGGTAAAAGCTGAAAGATCAGAGAAGCAAAGGTGCACACACTCCTCTTACCTCTCTACCTCCTCAGACCAGAAGGGTGGGGAACCTCTCTTCTCTCTTCCTTATTATTCCCTGTCTGTCTGTACAAACTTCTAAACCTTTGTGTTAACTAGTAGTTAGTTCTGCCCTCTTATCTCCAGGAAAGCTTTATTAATCAGAACACAAACAAAATATCACAACACCATTGGTTGTGATAACATCGCATTTTTTAAGTAGCAATATAACATTTTCAAATGATAATTTGAAAAAAGGGTAGCACAGTATTTTCACTATGATTAACTTTTGGTATATAAAAGAAAACTAATATGAGTGTTAAAAGAAAACAAATATGAGTGTTAAGTATCTTGATGCATAAAATTTAGTTGGGAAGAGTTAGATTCGTGGTCAAGGGTAAAATCTCCAGCTCTGTTATTCACATATAGTTATTGAACTTTCCAGCCCTTATTACTAACATATAATAAAATTGTAAAACTTAATTTGTAAGTAGTGAAAGAAAAATTTGACTAAAGCAATG
Organism: Microtus oregoni; assembly: GCF_018167655.1. Lineage (NCBI taxonomy): Eukaryota > Metazoa > Chordata > Mammalia > Rodentia > Cricetidae > Microtus > Microtus oregoni. The sequence goes on from NW_024544774.1 coordinate 197,070, forward strand.
CCCAGCATAAGTGGAATAATAAGATGCAGATGAAATTAAGCAATAACAGCAACAACAAAAAGATACTGTTGAAAACAAGTAATTGCAGGACACTCATCATTTCCTCCCTAGAACCTATGTTTCTTAAATGTTCTTATCACAGTGTACTTAGCACTAGATGAGACTTTATTAAAATACTCAATCTTGTCCTCAAGTCAACCGTGTGACTACAAAGAAAACCCTGAAGAAGTCACTGATATTCACCAACAAAATGCCAACCTATCTGAATACGTAACACTTATTAGATGTTGCCCTCACTCTCCTTGTTAGACTATTCTATTACCTGGAATCCCTTATGGTTAATCTCTGGAAACATGGGCTGAAAAGAAAGGGCTCAACAGAATTGTTGTTGATCCCATTGTTCTTACTATGCTTCTTCAGTGACAGACAATAACAGTGGGCTTCCGCAGTTATCCAGAGCTTAACTAAGAAAAGTAAGTAAGAAGGAAGTAACTCCTCACTGGTCCCTCTGTCTTCCTTCATTCTCTTCATTAATCAAGTTAGTCTAATAGCGCCTTGCTCTGGTTCTGTTCAACCACTATTAGTGAACTGGCCTCACTGTGATCTGATGTTGTGACATCAACAAATGATTTTGCGTGCAGACTTTTCACTTACCTAGCTTGCTCTTGTTTCAGTCCGTAAATTTGTAATTCTGTTCTCTCTGGTTCTTTTTCTTACCACTGAGAACAGCTTTCACTTTTTGGACTGATATTCTGTTTGCTATTTAATTTGAAATTTAATTTTTCTCAAGGTTCCAAGGAAGACTCTCACCTTTCCTCTTGTCTCACTAGATTAGTCTACTCCCCCACTGTCAATCATCAGTCATTGAAGCAGTCCCTCAGGTAGTTTATTACAGGCTTCATTTTCCACCTACTTGTTTGAATTGTACATTTTTTTCTGTGTCAACTTTTTCCATAGGCATCTAAAATTAAGTATATCTAAGTGGAATGATTTAATTCACACTTGAAGTTCTTCCTAATTAATTTTTCGCATGCTTTCATCAGATTTCTATACTTGGAAACTTCAGATGCTCTTCAAATCTTTTATCTATGTTGCTTCTTATTCACCCTGCCTAAAGGATTGCTGCCAATACTGCCTTCCTAAGTTGAGGTCTCTCTAATTATCCCCTCTACCTATCTCTTCATGTTTTCCCCAATTTTTCCCTTCCCCTAGTGCTTCATTCTCCCTACTATCAACTAAAATGATCTCCAAAAATAGAAATAAAATGTATTTGGTATTACTGGTGTATATTATGTGTGAGTTCATTTTTAGTGTAAGCATTTGTGAGAGTGGGTATGTGTGCCCATGCTTGCATGTAGAGGAAAGAGGAGGGCTCTGACCACTGCTCTCAAGTGCTGGGTTTTATAATTGTGCAATGGTGTGCTTGGCTTTTCAGGTGGGTATTGAAGATCATAGCGCAAGGCTGAATACGTGTTCAGCTTGTACTTCTTGGACAGTCTGTCTAACAATTGTGTTCAGTGTATTGAATAGAAATCTCTGTCTTCATTGCATAGTTTATGAAGTAGGCTTTTTCCTGTAGCACACCAGCACATGCAGGCATAGTCTGCACAGCTCCTGTCAAGGTTGTCCACACAGCCTCTTTGTGCCTTCAGATAGCCCCCATTTATTATTCCCACCTCCTTTTGCATGTTTAATAATGCTTGTTTGTCTTATCAACTACATTAATACACATTTATCACAGAATATTAAGTACAAATTTTTATTGTTTTGTCATCTGTTATGTCTCTGTTGCCAACGTTTCATTTAAGCTCTCTTCATTCCCTCTGCCACCAACCATATTAAGAAACATCCTTCTAATCAACAAATCCAGTCAACAAAATGTAATGATTATCTTTCATAAGTACTCAACATGATTTTATTTTCTGAGCATCTTTCTTCTTAATCATCTTTATCCCTGTAGTGTTTGTTTGATGACCCTTTTTGCTCTCTACATACAGTTCCTTTTATTTCTAAGGTGTTTCGTTTCTCCATCAACCTTTGAAAAATGATGGAACTATTTATTATCCCTTTCTGCTTCCTTCCCAATCCACACACTGTCTCCAGACAAAGTCCTTATACCTCTGGGTTCATTCATCATCTTTCATCTCTGGCTATCAGAAAGGGACCTGCAGCTTTCTTTTATTTGTTTTCATTTTGGTTTTAATTCTGTTATCAACTTATATCTGGGAAAGTAATTGTTTATTTGACATTTCTATTTAATAATCTCATAAGTATTTCAAGTTCAGTATGTTCCATAAATTGACTCTTTTGCCTAATTGACTGAAATGTTGATAATACAATAAAAGACTATGCACCATATCAAAGCAGAAACCTGTCTACTATCTTAAATTATTCTCACACACTCTTCAGCAACATCAGCACAGAAAATGTCTTGCAAAGATCTGAGCGCTGCATCTTTTGTCTTTCTACTCAAACCTTATCCTTCTCTCATCTGTATCAATAGCAGTGCTCTCACTCCTGTTTGTTCTTTGACAGCCAAAAGAGTAAGCAAGAAGATAAATGAGATATAAACAATAATTTCTATTAGGCTGTTAAAATTTTATTCCAACCTATTTGTTTACATAATTTCAAATTGTAAAGAAATGTACATATGTAAATATGACCCAACACTCTAATGGAGAAAGAACTGAAAGATTCTTCTGTTGAAAAAGAGAAACAGCAAAAAAGATTAAAATATATTATTTACTTTCTATTTATAACTTTCTTCTATATAGAAAATAAAAGTTTGGCTTAGAATAAGTTAATGCCCTCTATTCAGCTCAGGATGAAAAGAGTGGAGCAGCATGGTGAGTCATCACTAATCCTGTGTATCCTTCAACAGATCAATGGAACTACTTTCTATAGAGGGGATCCTAAGAAGTACTATTAAGATGCTCTGTTAGAAGACTAGTACAATGGATCTTGAGGCCTTACTCCTGGCCACAATATATGAGAATTACAAAATCCTGCTTTCATTGTATTTAACATAATTAGAATATCATTACACAGCCTTATAATGAGACTATTAGTGTCACACAAGAAGAAACACAAGAGCTTCCTCTCCCCTAGTTCACAGTGTCTCAAGGAGATGGTCACATACATGCCAACCAGGAGTGAGCTCATGAAGGATAGAATTATCCTGCTCCCTGACCTCAGTCCCCCCAGCATCTAGGAATTTTGAGAAAATACATTTTAAAGATACAAACTTCTCAAATATTTGTTTCTTGTTATGGAATCCTGCAATAAGAAAGACAATGGTTTTGACATTACAGACTTTGCTAATAGCCTATGCTGATTTTATCTCTTTGTGAATCCTGTGAAAAAAACTAATCAGTTAACAGTGGCTCATATCTGTCATTCTTTCATGCCCATCAAAATTCAACATGGAACATTAACTTTTCAGATGCCGGTGATGGTATAGGATCTTTTCCCACTATTTATTTATTTAACCAACCGATTTATTTATTTTATTTATTTATAGTGTGTGTGGGTGGTGTGGGTGTCTGTATCATGGTGCACTTGTTGAGGACAACTTGGGGTTGATTAGGAATCATCTTCCATCACGTGTTTCACAAAGATTAGACTGAGGGAACCAGGCTTGGTATTAAATTTTTTTACCACTGAGTTATCTGATATGTACGGCATTTAATACTATTATACTGATCCATTGGTCCAAATTAGCTTTATTTTCCTGAAATACAGCAATCCAATAGTTATTTACCTTATTGAACTTCAATGACTGTATCAAATAGCATTCAGGGAGAATTGGGTTAAATCTCTAACAGCAAAAAACAAGAAAATAAAACAAATTATGTGAAGTAAAAAAATAAATTAAAGTATTGAAAACAGCTTGGTATTGGCATAAAAACAGAGAAGTCGACCAATGGAATCGAATAGAAGACCCTGACATTAACCCACAAACCTATGAACACCTGATCTTCGATAAAGGAGCCAAAAGTATACAATGGAAAAAAGAGAGCATCTTCAACAAATGGTGCTGGCAAAACTGGATGTCAATCTGTAGAAGAATGAAAATAGATCCATATCTATCACCATGCACAAAACTCAAATCCAAATGGATTAAAGACCTCAATATCAGTCCGAACACACTGAACCTGATAGAAGAGAAAGTGGGAAGTACTCTACAGCAAATGGGCACAGGAGACCACTTTCTATGTATAACCCCAGCAGCACAGACACTAAGGGCATCATTGAATAAATGGGACTTCCTGAGGCTGAGAAGCTTCTGTAAAGCAAAGGACACTGTCACTAAGACAAAAAGACAACCCACTGACTGGGAGAAGATCTTCACCAACCCTGCAACTGACAAAGGTTTGATCTCCAAAATATATAAAGAACTCAAGAAACTAGACCGTAAAAGGCTAATCAACCCAATTATAAAATGGGGCACTGAGCTGAACAGAGAATTCTCAACAGAAGAAGTTCAAATGGCCAAAAGATACTTAAGGTCATGCTCAACTTCCTTAGCGATCAGGGAAATGCAAATCAAGACAACTTTAAGATACCACCTTACACCTGTCAGAATGGCTAAAATAAAAAACACCAATGATAGCCTTTGCTGGAGAGGTTGTGGAGAAAGGGGTACACTCACCCATTGCTGGTGGGAATGCAAACTTGTGCAACCACTCTGGAAAGCAGTGTTTCGGTTTCTCAGGAAATTCGGGATCAACCTACCCCTGGATCCAGCAATACCACTCTTGGGAATATACCCAAGAGAGGCCCTATCATACAACAAAAGTATATGCTCAACTATGTTCATGGCAGCATTGTTTGTAATAGCCAGAACCTGGAAACAACCTAGATGCCCTTCAACGGAAGAATGGATGAAGAAAGTATGGAATATATACATATTAGAGTATTACTCAGCAGTAAAAAACAAGGACTTCTTGAATTTTGCATACAAATGGATGGAAATAGAAAACACTATCCTGAGTGAGGTAAGCCAGACCCAAAAAGAGGAACATGGGATGTACTCACTCATATTTGGTTTCTAGCCATAAATAAAGGACATTGAGCTTATAATTCATGTTCCTAGAGAAGCTAAATAAGGCGAATCCAAAGACAAACACATAGGCATCCTCAGGAATATTAACCTTCATCAGGCGATGAAAGGAGACAGAGACAGAGACCCACACGGGAGCACCGGACAGAAATCTCAAGGTCCAAATCAGGAGCAGAAGGAGACGGAGCACGAGCAAGGAACTCAGGACCACAAGGGGTGCACCCACACACTAAGACAATGGGGATGTTCTATTGGGATCTCACCAAGGCCAGCTGGCCTAGGTCTGAAAAAGCATGGGATAAATCCGGACTAGCTGAACATAGCGGACAATGAGGAATACTGAGAATTCAAGAACAATTGCAGTGGGTTTTTGATCCTACTGCACGTACTGGCTTTGTGGGAGCCTAGGCAGTTTGAATGCTCACCGTACGAGACCTGGATAGAGGTGGGCAGTCCTTGGGCTTCCCACAGGTCAGGGAACCCTGATTGCTCTTCGAGCAGATGAGGGAGGGGGACTTGATCGGGGGGAGGGGGAGGGAAATGGGAAGCGGTTGTGGGGACGAGGCAGAAATCCTTAATAAATAAATAAATTTAAAAAAAATAAATTAAGAATATATAGATAAATAAAAGTTCTAGATTAGACATTGATTCAACAACTCCATGCCATCAAGGTCAGTATTTCATTGAAATATCACTGGGTGCAAAATGGTGACTACTCTGACAGCTGTGTCAATATTTAGACAACAAGAATGAAAGACAATGTCTGCTTCCTATGTCCCTTTCCTTAGGAAAACAAGATCTCCTATAACCATTTGTCAAAATGATCTGCTAGACGTGTGTGGTGTGAGAAGATTGCAGAAACAGGCTTGCCAGCCCTTCAGTGAGGTCAGGATCTGGAGAGTATTAGCAGAGAGATTGTCAGTTAATAAATCATGTCTGCTGCTCTAAATATTGACCAATTGATCCAGAATTTAAATATTTTCTTTAACACAGAAGCTACTTGAATTTTAAAAATGCCTTAATTATCAGACACAAGATTTAAACTTTTATTTCATGGAAATTCTTTCAATCTGAAATGGCTTTTACAGTTGGAGGTCAAGTTACAGTGCCTGATTTTCTCAATAACTTTAAAAAAAAATGAAGAAGTTATCTTTAAAACTGCATGCCACAATTTTGGGGCTTTAAATATTTTTTATTTATTTTAATTATTTTTTCTTTTGTTGAAAATAAATTGTTTTCATATAATATATCTTAATTACAGTTTCCCCTCCTTCTAAACCTGATTGCTTTCAATTTCTGGCTATTATGAATAGAGTAACAATGAACAAGGTTGAGCAAGCGTCTCTGTGGAAGGATGAAGCATCCTTTAAAAATATGCCCAAGAGTGCTATACCAGAATCATGGGGTAGATAGATTCCCAGCTTCCTGAGGAAGAGGCATACTGATTTCCATAGTCACTGTACATGCTTGTTCTCCTACCAGCAATAGACAAGTGTTTCAATTACTCAACATCTTCACCAGCTTGAACTGTCAGTTGTATAACTGATCTTTGCTATTCTGATACGTGTAAGATTAAATCTCAAATTAGTTTTACTGTGCATTTTTCTAGTGGAAAACAGTGTTAAACATTTAAGTGTTTCTCAAGCATCTGAGTTTCCTATCTTAGAAAATCCGTTTAGGTCTGTACCCCACTTTCTAATTGGGTAATTTGTTTTCTTGATATCCAGTTTTTTTTGAGTTCTTCATATATTTTTGCCATTAGCCCTGTATCAGACATATAGTTGGTAAAAATCCTATTCAATTCTGTAGGCTGTCACTTTGCCTGATTGACAGTGTCTTTTGCCTTACAGAGCTTTTCGGTTTCATGAGATCCCATTTATTAACTGCAGATCTTACTGGCTGCTTTATCAGCATTCTCTTCAGAAAGTTATCTCCTGTGCCGATGACTTCAAGGTTATTCCCTACTTTTTCTCTCAGGTTCATTGTATCTGTTTTTATGTTGAGATCTTTGATGTATTTAGAGTTGAATTTTATGCAGGGTGATAAGTATGGATCTCTTTGGCGTTTTCTACATGCAGCCGTCCAATTTTACCAGAAGGATTTGTTGAAGAGTCTGTGAATTTTTTCAGTGTGTATTTGTGGCTTCCTTATCAAAAATCAGGTGTCTATAAGTACAGGTATTTTTGAATGTTTTCAATTTAATTTTTTTAATAAAATAGTGTAACATGAAGGGCCAGGCCTGCTTGTTGTTGGGGGTGGGGGGCAATCTGTAACACGGGGGGGGGATGGGGTTGGGGTGGGGGTGGGGGCGCGCTGGTTTGTCCTGCCCCGTGCCCCCAGCTGTTTAGCCCCAAAGAAAATCACACATAGGTCTCCATAAATTATAAGCTGATTGGCCCATTAGCTCTAGCCTCTCACTGGCTAACTCTCACATCTTGATTGACCCATTTTTCTGATCTATGTTAGCCATGCGGCTCAGTACCTTTTTTCAGTGGGGCAGATCACATCCTGCTACTTTGGTGTTCTGGGCAGGAGTGGGAGGAATCAACTTCCTCCTTCCCAGAATTCTCCTGTTCTCATTACATCATTTCTATTTCCTGTCTGGTTTTCCCGCCTAGATTTCCTACCTGGCCAATCAGCATTTATTTATAACAAGACTGACAGAATACAGACAATTCTCCCGCACCAGACAAGTCTGTTTTTGTAACAAAGTCGTACTTTTTTTTTTTTTTATTACTATAGCTTTGTAGTTAGTAGTCCTCGAAATCAAGTATGGTGATACTTCCATCACTTATTTTATTGTTCAGGACTTTCATTTTTGTTTCTGTGGTTTTGCTAACATGGGTTTTTGTTTCCACAGAAGCTGAACATTGTTTTTTAAGATCTGTGAAAAGCTGTGTTGGAACTTGTTGGGGATTGCATTGTATCTGTAGATTGCTTTTGGAAGGATGGCCACTTTTAATGTATTAATCCTGATGGTCCTTAAGCATGAAAGATATTTCCACCTTCTGATATCTTCTTCAATTTTTCTTCAATGTCATAATATTTTCATCAGACAAGTTCTTACTAGTTTGGTTAGAGTTACTCCAAGATAGTCTATATTTTTGAAGATGTTGTGAAAAAAGTGCTCTTTTCCTGATATATTTCTCAGTTCAAGGTCATTTGTATATAGGAAGGCTACCATTTTTATGAGTCAATTTGATATCCTACCATTTTGCTGAAACTTTTATCAGCTGTAAGAGTTATCTGGAGAGATTATAAGGGTCACTTTTATATATATATATATATATATATATATATATATTCAAATCATCTTCAAATAAAGACATTTTGACTTCTTTTCAAATTTATATCCCCTTGATCTCCTACAGTGGTGTTATTGCTCTTGCTAAGACTTAAGTATTATATTGAATAGATATAGAGAAATTGGATCACCTGGTATTGATCCTGATTTTAGCTGCATTGCTTTGAGTTTCTTTTCATTTAAAAGGACTTTGGCTATGGGTTTGTTGTAAACTGATTTTCATTAGAGTGCGGTATAACCTGGTGTCTCTAATCCCTTAAGGACTTTATCACGAATGGGTGTTGGATTTTGTCAAGAGTTTTTTCTGTGTCTAATAAGATGATTGTGTGGTTTTGTTTTTTAGTTTGCTTTATGGTGCACTACATTTATTGATATATGGGTGTTGAACTACCTCTGTATTTCTGAGATCAAGGCTATTTTATCATAGTGGAAGATATTTTGGATATGCTCTGGAATTCAGTTTGCAAGTTTGTTCTATTGAGAATTTTTACATACATGCTCACATAAAGAAAATGAGCTGTAATTCTCTTTCTATGTTGGGTCATTCAATGGCTTAGGTATCTAAGTAAAACTGACTTCATAAAATGAATTAGTCAGTGCTCCTTCTGTTTCTATGTTGTAGAATAATTTAATGAGTACTGACAAGAATTATTTGAAATTCTGGTATAATTCTGTGCTAAAACCATCTGCCCATTGGCTTGTAGTTGGCAGAATTTTAATTACTACTTCTATTTTACTAGGGGATATAGGTCTGTTTAAATTGGTTAATTGATCTTGAATTAATTTTGATAAGTGATATTTATTGAGAAAATTATCAATTTATTTTAGAATTTCCAACTTGAAGGGGTACAGCTTTCTAAAGTATGTCCTTTTGACTCTCTGGGTTTCTTTTGTGTGAGTTGTTTTGAGCCTCATTTCATCTTGATTTTTTTAATGTGGGTCTTCTCTTTATCTTTTAATTAATTTGGCTAAGGTTTTATTAATCTGATTAATTATTTCAAAGAACCAATTCTTAGTTCTTTGTCTAATTGATTATTTGAATTTTGTTGATGTTTCTTTTTTTTCTTCTTCAGCCCTGAGTTAAATTATCTCCTACTGTGTATTGCTTTTGGGTGTGAAAGCTATTGGCGTGAGATTTCCCCATTTTTTCATGCTACCCCTTTTTCTGTGATATTGCATCCTAGAACTGTTTTCATTGTGTCATGTAAGCTTGGGTATGTTGTGTGTCCATATTCATTCAATTCCAGGATGTCTTTAATTGCTTTCTAAACTTCTGTCTTAACCTATCTTTTCATTCAATAATGAGTTGTTTAGTTGCTATTGTTTATAACCTTTCTGCTGCATTTGCTATTGTTAATATCCAGCTGTAATCTGTGCTCATCAGATTGGATGCAGAGGGTTATTTTAATTTGCTAATATTTATTGAGATTAGATTTCTACCAAATATGTGGTCAGTTTTGGGAAAAGCTCCATGTGGGGCTAGCAAGAAGGTATATTCTTTTGTTTTTAGGTAAAATATTCTGTAAATAAATATCTGTTAGGTCCATTTGATTTCTGATATCAGTTACCTCCAGCATTCCTCTGTTTAGTTTTTGTTTGGATGCCCTGCCTAAAGGAAAAAGTTAGATGCTAAGGTTTCCCACTATTCGTGTGTGAGGGTCAATATGTGGTTTAAGTTGTAGAAGTATTTTTTTATGAACCTGAGTGCCCTTTTGTTGCATACATTTAAAAATTTGTATTGCCCTCTTGGTGAGTTTTTCTTTTGATTAATATGTAGTGTCTTTATCTCTTCTGATTAGTTTTTGTTTTAAGTATATTTCATCTGATATTAAAATGGCTACAGCATCTTGCTTCTTAGGTTTATTTTCTTTTAATATAATTTCTATAATTTCACCCTGAGGTGATGTCTGTCTTTGAAGTTAAAATAAGTTTGTTGGGTGTAGCAGAAGGATGAATATTGTTTTCAGATAAATTTTTCAGTCCGTGTCTTTTTACTAAGGAATTGAGACCGCTGATATCGACAGTTGCTAATGGTTAGTGTTTGTTAATTAATGTTATTTTGCTGTTTTTTCTGTGCCCCTTTCCCCATGTGTGTATGTTTCTCTCTTCATTTGCTGGTATGGGATTATTTACTTGCTGTATTTCCTTCGATGTGGATAACCTCTTTAGTTTGAAGTTTTCCTTCTAGCATTTTCTGTAGAGCTGTATTTATAGCTAGATATTGATGAAATTTGGTTTTACCATGGAATGTCTTTTTTATCCACCTATTATGATTAAAATATTGCTGGCCATAGTAGCTTTGTCTGTCACCTGAGGCTTCTGTGTTTGTTGAACACTGGCTCTGCATGTTTTAGAGTCACCATTGAGAAGCCAGGTGTTATTATAATAAATCTGTTTTTATATGTTACCTGGTCTTTTTCCTTTACACCTCTTAATACTCTTTCTTTGTTCGGTACATTTAGTATTTTGATTAATATGTGCTTTGTTTTCTGGACCAATCTTTCTGGTGTTCCATATCCTTTTTGTAATTTGATAGTCATGACTTTCTTTAGGTTAGGGAAATTTTCTTCTGTGATTTTGTTAAAAATGTTTTCTGTGCCTTTGAACTAGGTTTCTTCTCCTTCTATTCCCATATTATTAATGATGTCCCACACTTTTTAAAAGTTTTGTTCATGAACATTTTAGATTAAACATCCATTCATCCATCACTGGACTTCTTATCTAGAGCTTGTTGTTAATAAGGAAAGATTTTCTCAGTGAAATGAGGTTAAGAGGAGAAAAATATGGAAAATGAAAACAAAAACTGGCTTCCCTCATTTAAGCAATAAGACTAAAGAAAAGACTAAATCCCTAGAAACAAAAAGGGGGGGATTCTAGAAAGCCAAGAAAGAAAAGAGAAATGCTTTCAGTTATGATATTGAACAGAGGACTTGTAAGGAAAAAGAAGTCATTTTACTTAAGATACATATGAGATATCAAAGGCAAAAGAGCAGAAGAAAAACAGCATTTTTCTCTAGCAATGATATTGGCATGTTTTACTTTAAAAGAATGTGCCTACATGAATAGTTGCATGGTCATGGTGCTTAGAATGAGAGCTTCAAATGTACTTGGATACTTGGTCCCCAGTAGGTGTAACTGTTTGGAAAGGATTAGGATGTGTGTCGTTAGAAAAGATGGGGGTATAAAAGGCTCCCACCATCCACACTGCACTCTCTTCTTCCTTTATGGCTCCTTTTGTGAGCACTTAGCTGCTGCTCCATCTGCCTACCACTTGCCACCTGCTACTTCAGCTTTACTATTATGGACGCTAACCCTCTGGAATCATAAGACTAAAATTAAATTCCCCACAAGTTGCCTTGGCCATGATATCTTATCCATAGCTCCAGAAAAGTAACAAATACAGCGGATGAAATGTCTGTAAAAGTATCAGTGAGAAAGAAAGCAATACCATGCAAGATGACAGAGCTAATCCATTTGAGGGAAGGGAGAGCTTTATCTTTAGACAGCACAGGCTTCTGTCTGTTCATCATGCTTTCCCCATCCTTCAATGTTTAGTCATAGCTGTGTATTCAGTGTTGATGTTTTCCTGCCTCTAAGAACATTGTCTCTGTATGCATCTTCACAGTTTTACTAAAGGCACTCAGAATGTGGTACATCACATACTCGAGATGATTATAATTGTTCACAAACATTATATGTGATTGATGGATAAGAAACTGTTCAAATTAGAAATATTGTGGAATCTTTAAATAATTGTCTGAGTACTTGGAGTTTATGCTTGATCTTTGAGTCATGGAATATCACCAGTCACTGTGTTCTTCTATCCATAGACTTCAAGATCTTTCTTGAGGATCTATGATAGAGGATTTTGTGACAAAGGCTGGAAGATGAAAGTTACTCAGTTTTCCCAGTCATTTCTGTGAAATGTTGAGAACCTCTGAAGTAATTTTTAGAAATCTCTTCTCAGTAGTACTCTGTTGTGTACATGTGCCACATTTTCTTTATTCATTCTTTGGTTGAGGGGAATCTAGGTTGTTTCCAGTTTCTAGATATTACAAATAATGCTGCTATGAACATAGCTGAACAAATGCCTTTGTAGTATAATTGAGCATCTTTTGAGTATATGCCCAAGAGTAGAATTGCTGAATCCTGAGGTATATTGAGTCCCAATTTTCTGAGAAACTACCCTATTAATTTCCAAAGTGGTTGTACAAGTTTGCATTTTCACCAGCAATGAATGAGTATTCCCCTTACTCCACATCCTTTCCAGCATGAGCTATCATTGGTGTTTTTCATCTTAGCCATTCTTATATGTGTAAGACGGTATCTCAGAGTTATTTTTATTTGCATTTCCCTCATGGCTAAAAATGTTGGACATTTCCTTAAGTATCTTTGGCCATTTGAGATTCTTCTGTTGAGAATTCTGTTTAGTTCTATACCCCATTTTTAATTGGGATATTTAGAATTTTAATGTCCAATTTCTTGAGTTCTTTATATATTTTTGAGAATAGTCCTTTGTCTAATTGTGGTTGGTGAAGATCTTTTCCCATTCAGTGGGCTGCCTTTTTGTCTTAATGACTGTGTCCTTTGCATTACAGAAGCAACTCAGTTTCAGGAGGTCCTATTTATTTATTGTTGCAAACTCTGCTGTAAAAAAAATGACATCTTGAATTTTGCATGCAAATGGATGGAAATAGAAAACACTGTCCTGAGAGAAGTAGCCCAGAACCCAAAAGATTAATATGTTATGTACTCACACATAAGTGGATACTAGCTATAAACAAAGGATATTGAACCTATAATTCATAATCTTAGAGAAGCTAAGTAATAAGGTGAACCCTAAGAAAAGCATATATAGATCCACCTGGAAAGTCAAAACAGACAAGATCGCCTCACAGAATTGGGAGCATGTGGTGGGGGGGAAGAAGGGAGGGTGGAAGGTAAGGGGGGGAGAAGTGGAGGGGTGGGGAGAACTTGAGGAAATGGGATATTTGAGAAGGAGAAAGGACAGAGATGAGAGCAATGCAAGAGATACCTTGATTGAGGGATCCATTATAGGGTTAGCAAGAAACTTTGTCTAGAGAAAATCCCAGGAATCTACAAGGATGACCCAAGCTAAGACCCTAAGCAATAGAGAAGAGGAAACGTGATCTTGACTTGGCCTGTAGTCAGACTGATGAATATCTTAAGTATCACCATAGAACCTTCACCTAGCAACTGATGGAAATGGAGGAGGCAGATACCCACATTGAAGCACTGGACTGAGCTCCCGAAGTTCAGCTGAAGAGTGGGAGAAATATGACCAAAGAAGTGAAGACCATGATGGGTTCACCTACTGAAACAGTTTACCTGCTGGAGCTCACAAACTCCAGCAGGACTGGTAAGGAACAAGCATAGGACCAAATTAGTCCCTCTGATTGTGGTTAACCTTTGCATGGCTAGGGCAGACTAAGGAGCCACTGGCAGTAGCACCAGAATTTATCCCCACTGCATGCACTAGCTTTTTGGGAACCTATTCTCTTTGGATGGATACCTTGCTCAGTCTAGATATAGTAGGAAGGGCCTTGGACCTTCCCTAAAGCAATGTGCCTTAACCTCTTTGAGGATTGGATGGCGGTGGGGTGGGAGGGTATGTGGAGAGAATGGAAAGAGAGGAGGGAGTGGGAACTTGAGTTGGTATGTATAATGAAAAAAAAATAGTTGGTTTTCATTTAAAAAATGAATAAATCTTTACTCAGTTTATACTTTTGAATAAAGCAAAATATTTTGAAGATAATCACATCAGAAATTTGAAATAAGATTCTTCCTTTTCAATTCATTGATTCTATATGTGAAATGGGACCAACCATTTAAGAGAAATTCAAAAGAGCTTATAAAATAACATCTTTGAAGAAAGAGGGATCTGATATAAATAATAGAACAAGAGTCCAATATGTTTCAGTTTCAAAACCGGAATATTATTGCTGAAATATATTCATTTTTGAAAATGTACACTTAAGATGTTGAAGAACTGAAGAATATTTGGTAAGATTTTATGCTACTTCATCAAGTCATATTTTAATACTAAACTTGAGTGGCCATATTCTCAGGTTCAATGATCTATCTACTCTCAAAACATGCATTTGTTGTTTTAAAAAGAATCACTGGAGAGTAATGCTTGTTACATGGATTTGGTAGCATCTGTTGTATCACTCACTATTTAAAAATTGAGAGTTAAACACTGACTCATTTCTTAATCCAACAAAAAGGAATGTATCTGTGACTTTGATTTTATAATGAAAAAATCTGTTTCTTGTAATTGGTTTAAATCCATTATGTGTTAAAAAGAATAAAAGACAAAAGAAAATAATGCAAATTCTGAAAGCATTATTAATACCTATAATAATGACAGGTAAGAGCTTTTTACCAGTGTGCTTTAGCAAAATGTATTGCTATCATAATGACATTCTCTAAATGTCTAGTATCTTTGTTTATATATGCCTCATGTGGCTTGAAGATTTAGCTCAAGTTTCACACAGAAGTCATGGGGAAAGTGTAAAATATAGTAGGAAAAACAAATATTATGATTCTCATTTGCTTCTTTTTTATTGTTGCATGCAAGCGAAAATAAATAAGATACTGTTAGGAACAATGCACAATACAGGAATATAATCATTTCTTTCTCTAGTTCTTTTTTACTGTTCTTGTATAATTTTGTACACTTATTCTATAACTATGATATGATATCCTACAAAGCTCTTTTAATTTTTTTTATTTTTGTTTTTTATTATTTATTTGTTTGTTTGTTTGTTTATTTATTTTAGATATGGTTTCTCTAGGTAGCTTTGAAGCCTGTCCTGGAACTCATTCTATAGACCAGACTGGACATGAACTCACAGAGATCTGCTGCTTCTGCTTCCCTAGTGCTGGGATTAAAGGTGTGCACCACCACTACCAAGATTTTTTTTTTAATTTTTAATTTTTACAATACATTCCAACCACAGCTTATCCTCCATCCACTCTTCCTATCTCCCTCCCCACTCCAGCCTCCCCTTGTCCAAGCCCAGATCCACACCCTTTGTTTCATCTTTAGAAAAGATCAGGTCTCCGAGTGATGATAATCAGACGGAACAAAACAAGATACAGGAAAACAAGGCAAAAGCTCTCATATGGAGGCTGGGGAAGGCAATCCAAAAGGATGAAAAAGAATTTCAAAAGCACACGAAAGAGTCAGAGACACACCCATTCCCACTGTTAGGAGTCTTAGAAGAATACCAACCTAATAGCCATAACATACATGCAAAAGACCATGTGCAGACACATGCAGGCCCCATGCTTGTTCTTTTAGTCTCTGCCCACATGAACCTTGCTTAGTATAGTCAGTGGGCCTTGTTTACCTGGTGTCCTCTATCCCCACTGACTCCTCCAATCTTTCCTCTCTCTCTTCCTTGGGGTTTCCATAGCTGAGCTTCAAGGTAAAGAACCCATGGAGACCTCCAATTTAGACTCTTTCTCTTCACACTGCCTGGCTGTGGATCTCTGCACCTGCACCTATCTGCTGCTAGAAGATGCTTCTCTGATGCCAATTGGACAAGACACTGTCCTATGAGTATAGTAGAATATATTAAGAATCATTAAATTATTTTTTCATTACTTTATTTTACTTTATTGCCAGTTGTGTTAGGTTTCACCCTAAGTGTTTAGACTATCCAGTCTTCAGTGCTTGGCCTTCCAGGAAGTATAGAGAATGGGCTCCATCTAGTGGCTTGGGCTTCAAGTTAAATCAAACATTGCTTGGCCACACCCACATGTTCTGTGCCACCATTGCCCTAGCACGTTTCATAGGAATACAGATCACTGATATGTTAAAAACCAGCGACCATAAAGTTCTCATCTACATCCAGTCGCTGTTGAGGGAAAAGAACAACACAGTTGTATGGAGGGCTGTAATATGAACAAGTTAGTTATTAATAAACCAAGACACAGACAAGCATATGTTATGTAAGTTACAGTTTCTTAGAATTCAAGATAATTTTGAGAAAGAAAATTGCAAATAAAAATAGAGAAGAAAATAAAGATATAATAAGTAGAGCTTCAGAAAGAAACACTGAAATCTAAACATTAAGTTCATAGACTGCAGCTCTAGAATGGAGTATGCGAGACAACAAACTACTACTGCTAACTGGAAAATATAATACTCTAAGTTAATATTTTACTTGGACTATAAAATACTTTGAAACAAAACACAGTGCTATATTCTGAAAAGGTAGAAATCCATACCTAGAGATGGAAAGGGATGAGATTAGAGTTATTTGTATAATTTTGAGATCAAAATGGTGAAGAACCAGGCAGTGGCGAAAGGAGGTGGGTGATGTTTCTTGACAGTGCATGGTGCTTCAGTAACTACCTGTTGCTGCTAGTTTTTCCAGTCAGACACAAGAAGTTCAATGAGATAAGAGCTTCAATCTTTGACCTCCAAAATGCATTTGAAATGTCTAAGCAAACAATGTCTAAAGTCAAGAGGTGCAATCCTTATTTCACTTCTTGGTGAAGGGTTTGAATGCAACAATAATGAGAAAATTTTAATCAAAGATGTATCAAATAAAATAGTAAAACATTGAACTTTGCATCTATAGTGAATATTCAGGAAATATATAATGTTTAAATAAGAAAGGTTAGAATATATAAAACAATATTTAAAAACTGTTTCTAAGGACTATTAAAGTATGATGACTGGTGGTGTGAAGTGAAAAGAGATGCACACTGGAAAGAAGACAAATAATAACAAGAATGAAGCAATAAAACAATGTAAAGATGATGCCTTTCAAATCCTGTAGCTGTCTCTTCACTAGATAAGTATCTCCTTTTGTTTCCCAGAGGCATTTTAATTTCCTGAGTTCCCATTCATTATTTATTTGCCCTACTTGCTGAGAAACCAGGTTCATATTTCAATATTGTTATGTATGCTTACATTTTTAGTTGATATTTGTGCAGAGTAAGAGATAAGGATACAGTTCCATTCTTCCACATGTAGATATTCAATTTCCCTAGCATCCCCTGTTGAAGACTATGATTTTTTCCCTCTGAATATTTTTTTCTGCTTGTTTGCTTGCTTGCTTTTGCCTCTTTTTTTTTTTTAAACAAATTTGGTTCTGTAATTGCATAAACTTGTATCTGGGTCTCTATTACATTTTGTTCATTTACAAGCCAATTTCTATGCTTGTACTCAGAAAAGAGCCACACTTGTATTAAAATTTCTGTGAAGTTGATTAATTAAAAATTTGAGCTATAATTAGCCCCTCCCAAGTAGCCATTCATTATCTATCTTTATCTACATAACATCACTCTGGTGGTCATATTCAAGATTTACAATGTATTAATTAATAAACTACTTGCTTCTACAAACCCCAAAACTAAGAGTGTAATGATATCATCTCAAACCAACATCAGATAATTCACTGCTTTGTTGTAACTCACATATCTCATGATTCAATCAACAAATTTGTTTTGCGCTGTGATCTATATCTTTATTTTGTAGTGTAACTGAGGCAGACAAGTGTAGAGGAGTGTTTAGCCAATCAAGATTTCACTTGTTTTATGTATACAGAGCACCCTAATAATAGTTCATTTAGAAGTCTAAATTCTTTATCTGAACATTTACACACACACACACACACACACACACACACACACACACACACACACACACATTTTAAAAAAAAATGCCCCTCAGTTACACCTAGGACACAAGTCTACATTCAACTACACATACAGCCTACTATGAACAATAGAATGTATTTCTCTTCTGCTTGACAATTATCAAAGTCGGGCAATTTCTATTGAAACATATTCCAATAGAGCTGGATATGGAAGAGAAGGAGGGGTAATCTGCCTAAACTATTTTTGAATGAATGCTCAATAAGACAAATTGTGTACTTTATGCTAATTCTTAGCTATTTCTTTTTATTCTGTGTAGGCTCGATTTATGTCAACTTGACAAAAACTAGAATCATCTGAGAGGAGGAAAATTCCATTGAGAAACCATTTTCAACAGATCAGACTGTAGAAAGAACTTTAATGCATTTTGTTAATTAGTTGGCATCTCATTATGGGCAATGTCACTCCTGGGCTGGTGGTTCTGGGTTCTACGAGAAAGCAAGTTGAGAAAGTCAAATGGTGCAAGCCAAGAAGCAGCACTTCGGCATGGCCTCTGCATCAACTCCTATCTCATGTCCCACCTGCTTTGAGCCTCTGCCTTGGCTTAAATCTCTCAGTTGACTGTGACTTGAGATAAGCAAGCCAAATAACCCCACCTTTTTTTTTTCTCAAGCTGCTTTAGTCATGGTGTTTCATCAGTACCTCTAAGACAGCATCTTATGCTTACACATAAGAATGAGAACCCAGTATTCACCATAACATGCTTATATGTAATCTGACAGGCATGTGATTAAAATCAGATGCATTATGGGAAGGGAGATGATAGTAGAAAAGATTTACAAACTTTATCAATCAAAAGAGACTGTCACCAAAACTATAGCCCTAATAATCTTGTCCTCTTGAACTTTATAAAAGACTACACAAAATCTGGCCTTTGAGTCCATTCACTAATGTGTCCTGATTTCAATCTTGAAGGTGTTTTCCTTCACAATATGCATCATTAGTTTGCTTTAATAATCTTTCCTTGCTACTTTGCAATCTGTGTGTGCCTCATTTCATTCTTTAATGAGATGCCAAGAACCTTGAAATGTCCATCCCAGAAACTGACCACTTTTAAAAAGTTCTTGAAAAATCAAAAGAAAAGTACAAAACAAAACAAAATCAAGAGCAAAAAGCTTCATAAAATTGTTACCATGTTGCAACATGGTCTTTGAGACAATCTGTCTCTATTTTGGTTAGCATTAATCACTCATATTTAGATGTAGAATAAAGTCACATTTCCTTTCAGACTCAAACTCTATTTTTGTGTCAAAAATCTATAAAGCATATTAAACACAATAGAAAAACCCTCTTTTAAAGTACACATCAGAAAGGATTACAGATTCAGCCAGGTTGTGGTAGTACATCCTTTAATCCCAGCACTCAGGAGGCAGAGGCAGGCAGATCTTGGTGAGTTTGAGGCCAGTCTGGTCTACAAGTGCTAGTTTCAGGACAGGCTCAAAAGCTACAGAGAAACTTTATCTCAAAAACCAAAAAAAAAAAATCCAGTTTTAATTGTAAAGTAAAGTCCTATGCTTTTCTATCTTGAAACTGAAACTTAAAGCAGAAGAACTTATGGAAGTCAATGTTTTTAAAATCAAGCAGACATTTCTAAAAGGAAAGTTAATGATATGCATGCTTAAAATAAATGAGTGTAACATGAGCGTGGCCTGCTTGTTGGGGTTTTCTGTCCCACCCAGTACCCCACAGCCAGCAAGCCCCAAAGAAAATCATGCAGAGATCTCTGTAAGTTATAAAACTGATTGGCCCATTAGGTCAGGCTATTTATTAGCTCTTGTAGCTTATATTAACCCATTATTATTATCTATTTTAGCCATATGGTTCGGTACCTTTTTCAGCTGGCAGATCACATCCTACTTCCTCTATGATCTGCGCAGGACTGGGAGGAATCAACTTCTTCCTTCCCAAAGTTTTCCTGTTCTCATTGCATCATTTCTACTTCCTGTCTGGTTTTCCCACCTATACTTCCTGCCTGGCCAATCAGCGTTTATTTAAAACATGATTGACAGAATACAGACAATTCTCCCACACCAAATGAGTAGTATAAAACATGACTGTCGAGTTTATCTTTTGCTCTTGGTAGAATCTGGACATGAGGGCTTGGGATTTGTATAAAATGGATTTTTAAGTTATGAGCACCAGGGTTAATAGCCAAGATATTTCCCATAGTCTTTATCACACACTACCAGCCAGTTAGCTACATAATAATCAAAGTAACAGGTCAATTAAAATAAGAAGAATTATATTTACTGAGTAAACATGCAAAGTTGATTTATCATCAACATTCTGTACTTGAAGAACGGACAGCCAGGTCTTCTCCTAGGTCTTTTCCTACAGAACTCATCTTACGAAATATATTGCTTTTAGATAAAGTCTTAGAAAATACTGCTGAAAGTATATAGAAAATAAAAAATACATTCAAGAAAACCTTCTAAGTTTCAATAGGAATATCTGAAATCCATTTGGAAGTATTTCCTTTTCCTGCAGCTCAAAGTGACACCTTTAATCTGAGCAGACGTGGCAAAGATAATAGTACTTTCCCCGACCTTATCCCTGTCATATCACTCTACAGTAGTAGGGGTTCCTTGAGATGGGCAGAGCCAGGGTTTCCTTTTTCGACATCTTTAAGTTCATGTGGTGGAAAGTTACCTTCCTCATCTAGAGTCTAGGTGTGGCACAAAAACAGCTGGCATTATTGCCTTCTCACAATAGGAAACATAACATCTGTGATTAAAGAGGCAATTTATGAAGAAGCAATCTCTTCGCACCTGGTACCATGTACACATAACAAGAAAGCAACTCAGAGGAACAAATCGAACCATTCTTCCCACCTCAACTCCAGAGTGATGGAACAGCAATATGCCAACAGAAATGACAGTCAGTAAAACCAGGAGTTTCAAAGATCTTTCTAAAGGAAATAACAGTATGTTAAATGGAGTGAGTAGAGATTCAAACATAAGAAAACTTCAAAAACTAAGAACCTTTTTAAATTTTATTTATTTTTTATAAAACAATCTTTTCTCATTTTACATACAAAACCCAGTACCCACTCCCTCCTCATCTCCTGCTCCTTCACCCTTCCCTCCAACCCTATTCCCATCCACTTCTCATAAAGAATAAGCGTTCATATGTGGAGTCAATAAAGTCTAGCACATAACTTTGTGGCAGGACCAAGGTACCCTCCACTATATCTAGACTGAGTAAGATATTTCACCAAAGAGAGTGGGTACCAAAAAGCTAGTACAAACAATAGTATTGAATCCTAATCCCACTGCCAGTGGCCCAAGAATCTGCTCCCACATTCAGAGGGCCTACTTTGTTCTTTTTCTGGTTGCCCCACTGTCAGTCCAGAGTCAGTGAGCTCCCACTGGGTCAGGTCAGCTGTTTCAGTGGGTATCCCTTTGCTCACATTATCATTCCATCCTCTCTTTGATGGGACTTTGAGAGCTCAACCCAGTGCTTCACTGTGGATCTCTGTATTTGTTTCCATCAGTTGCTGAATGAAGGTTCTATGATGACAAGTAAGGTAGTCATCAGTCTGATTACAGGGGAAGGCTAGTTCAGGTACACTCTCCACTATTGCTTAGGGTCTTAGCTGGGGTGATTCTTGTGGATTCCTGGGAATTTCTCTTGTGTCATTTTTCTTGCTAGCCTCATAATGGCTCCCTTGATCAAGATATCTCCTTCCTTCATCTCCCTCTCTGTTCTTCCAAACTATCGACCATCCAATTCCCTCAAATTCTCCTCCTCATCCCTTTTCCCCCTTTTTTTCTTCTTCTATGCTTCCTTCTTCTCCCACCCCAAGCACTGAATTTTTTCAGGAGATTTTTGTATATTTCCCCTTCCTAAAGGGAATCTATGTATGTTTCTCTTAGGGTTCTCCTTGTTATCTTAGCTTCTCTTGAGTTATGAACTATAACCTTTGCTTTATGCCTGATATCCACTTATGAGTGAATACATACTGTGTTTGTCTTTCTAGGTCTGTGTTATCTCACTCAGGATAGGTTTTTCTAGCTCTGTACATTTGCCTGAAAATTTCAAGATGCCATTGTTTTTATTTTTTTAAGTGCTGAGTAGTCCTTCGTTGTGTGAATGTATCATATTTTTTTTATCCATTCTTCTTTTGGGGGGCATCTATGTTGCTTCCAAGTTCTGATTATTATGAATAATGATGTCAAGAACATAGGTGAAAAATGTCTTTGTAGCATGAATGGGTATCCTTTGGGTATGTGGCCAGTACTGGTATTGCAGCGTCTTGAGGTAGGTTTATTCCCAATTTTCTGAGAAAGCACCATAATGATTTCCAAAGTGGTTGTACAAGTTAGTAATCCCACCAGCAATGGAAGAGTGTTCCCCTTGCTCCACATCCTCTCCAGCATAAGCTATTATTGGTATTTTTGTTCTTAGCCATTCTGAATGTTGTAAGAATAATATCTCAGTATTGTTTTGATTTTCATTTTCCTGATGGGTAAGGTAGCAGTTTTTAAAATGTCTTTTGTCCATTTGAGATCCTTCTCTTGAGAATTCTCTGTTTCAATCTCTTCCCCATTTTTAAATTGGATTATTTGATATTTTAATGTTTAACTTCTTTATTTATATATTTTGGAGATCAGTCCTCTGTCTGTTGTAGGGTTGGTAATAATCTTTCCCATTCAGTTGGTTGCCTTTTTGTCTTATTAACTGTGTCCTTTGCCTTACAGAAGCTTCTCACTTTCAGACTATCTATTTATTGTTGCTCTTAGTATCAGTGCTACTTTATATTTAGGAAATGGTAGCTGGGCGGTGGTGGCACACACCATTAATCCCAGCACTCGGGAGGCAGAGGCAGGCAGATCTCTGTGAGTTTGAGGCCATCCTGGTCTACAGAGCTAGTTCCAGGACAGGCTCCAAAGCTCCAGAGAAACCCTGTCTCAAAACAAACAAACAAAAAAAAAGGAAATGGTGTCTTGTACCCTTTTACTAAAGGCATTTTCCACTTTCTCTTTTATGAGTTTCAGCATGGCTGGATTTACGTTAAGGTCTGAGATTCATTTGGATTTGAGATTTTCTACATGAGGACAGATATGATTCAATTTGCATTCTCCTACATGTTGCCATCCAGTTTTGTGCGCACCATTTGTTGAAGATGCTTTCTTTTTTTCCATTATATAATTTTAGCTTCTTTGTCAAAAGTTGGGTGTTCATAAGTGTGTGGATTAATATCAGGTCTTCAATTCTATTCCACTGGTCCACCTGTAGGATTTTATGTCAATACCAGCTTTTACAATTCTGTAGCTCCTTAAAATAGCTTGATATCAGGGATGGTTATGCCTCCTAAAGTTCCTTATTTGTACAGGATTGTTTGGGCTATGCTGTTTTTTTTTCATATGAAACTGAGTATTGTTCTTTCAAGGTTTGTGAAGAATTGTGTTGGGATATTAACTCGGATTGCACTGAATTTGTAGATTGCTTTCTGTAGGACTCCCATTTTTATTATGTTGATCCCAGTTATCCAAGATCATAGGAGATCTTAGCATTTTCTGATATTTTCTTTAATTTCTTTCTTCAAAGACTTGTCTTCAGTCTATTTGGTGTTCTATAAGTTTCTTGTATCTTTGTAATAGCATCCTTCTTCAGATTGGGAAAGTTTTTCTCTATGATTTAGTTGAATATATGTTTTGTGCCTTTGAGGTTGATTTTTTTTTAATAATTTTTTTTATTAAGAAAAGAAGAAAAAAAACATAAACAAAAAACAAGTTTCCACCTCCTCCCAGCCTCCCATTTCCCTCCCCCTCCTCCCACCCTTCTCCCCCTCCTCCCACCCTTCTACCCCTCCCCCCACTCCTCTCCCCCTCCCTCTCCAGTCCACAGAGCAGTCCAGGTTCCCTGCCCTGTGGTAAGTCCTAGGTCCTCCCCCCTCCGTCCATATCTAGGAAGGTGATCATCCAAACTGGCTAGGCTTCCACAAAGCCAGCACATTAAGTAGGATCAAAACCCCGTGCCATTGTCCTTGGCGTCTCATCAGCCCTCATTGTTCGCCATGTTCAGAGAGTCCGGTTTTATCCCATGCTTTTTCGGTCACAGTCCAGCTGGCCTTGGTGAGCTCCCAGTAGATCAGCTCCACTGTCTCAGTGGGTGGGTGCACGCCTCGTGGTCCCGACTTCTTTGCTCATGTTCTCCCTCCTTCTGCTCCTCATTGGGACCTTGGGAGCTCAGTCCAGTGCTCCAGTGTGGGTCTCTGTCTCTGTCTCCATCCATCACCAGATGAAGGTTCTATGATGATATGCAAGATATTCGTCAGTATTGCTCTCGGGTAGGGTCATTTCAGGTTCCCAATCCTCAGCTACCCAAGGAACTAACTGGGAACCTCATGTTGGGCACTTGGGAGCCCCTCTAGGGTCAAATCTCTTGCTCACCCTAAAGTGGTTCCCTTAACTAAGAATTGTGGTTCCGTGCTCCCCTATCCACCTTTCCTTTATCCCAATTCTCCTGATTCCCCAAATCCCCCCTCCTTCCCTTCTACCTTTTCTCTCCCCATCTCCCCTTACCCCCATCCCACCCCACCCCCCAGATCCTAATTTTCTCCCCGGCAATTGGGTCTACTTCCCTTAGCCAAGAGGATAACTATATGTTTTTCCTTGGGTTCACCTTCTTACTTAGCTTCTTTAGGTTCACCTATTGTAGACTCCGTGGCCCTAATTTATGGCTAGAAACCAATTATGAGCGAGTACATCCCAAGTTCATCTTTTTGGGTCTGGGACACCTCACTCAGGATAGTGTTTTCTATTTCCATCCATTTGCCTGCAAAATTCGAGAAGTCATTGTTTTTTACCGCAGCGTAGTACTCTAGCGTGTATATATTCCATACTTTCTTCATCCATTCTTCCATTGAAGGGCATCTAGGTTGTTTCCAGGTTCTGGCTATTACAAATAATACTGCTATGAACATAGTTGAACAAATGCTTTTGTCATATGATAGAGCATCTCTTGGGTATATTCCCAGGAGTGGTATTGCTGGGTCCAGGGGTAAGTTGATCCCGAATTTCCTGAGAAACCGAAACACTGACTTCCACAGTGGTTGCACAAGATGGCATTCCCACCAGCAATGGATGAGGGTACCCGTTCCTCCACAGCCTCTCCAGCAAAGGTTATCCTTGGTGTTTTTGACTTTAGCCATTCTGACAGGTGTAAGATGATATCTCAAAGTTGTTTTGATTTGCATTTCCCTGATTGCTAAGGAAGTTGAGCACGACTTTAAGTGTCTTTTGGCCATTTGAACTTCCTCTGCTGAGAATTCTCTGTTCAGTTCAGTGCCCCATTTTTTAATTGGGTTAATTAGCATTTTAAAGTCTAGTTTCTTGAGTTCTTTATATATTTTGGAGATCAGACCTTTGTCTGTTGTGGGGTTGGTGAAGATCTTCTCCCAATCAGTAGGTTGCCTTTGTGTCTTATTGACTATGTCCTTTGCTTTACAGAAGCTTCTCAGTTTAAGTAGGTCCCATTTATTCAATGTTGCCCTTAATGTCTGTGCTTCTGGGGTTATACATAGGAAGCGATCTCCTGTGCCCAGCTCCTGTAGGGTACTTCCCACTTTCTCTTCTATCAGGTTCAGTGTGTTCGGGCTGATATTGAGGTCTTTAATCCATTTGGACTTGAGTTTTGTGCACGGTGATAGATAAGGGTCTATTTTCATTCTTCTACAAGATGACATCCAGTTGTGCCAGCACCATTTGTTGAAGATGCTTTCTTTCTTCCATTTTATACTTTTAGCTCCTTTATCGAAAATCAGGTGTTCATAGGTTTGTGGGGTAAAATCCGGGTCTTCTATACGATTCCATTGGTCGACTTCTCTGTTTTTATGCCAGTACCACACTGTTTTCATTACTGTAGCTCTGTAATAGAGTTTGAGGTCAGGGATGGTAATGCCTCCAGAAGATCCTTTATTGTATAGGATTGTTTTGGCTATCCTGGGCTTTTTGTTTTTCCATATAAAGTTGATTATTGTCCTCTCCAGATCTGTGAAGAATTTTGATGGGATCTTGATGGGGATTGCATTGAATCTATAAATAGCCTTTGGTAGAATTGCCATTTTTACTATGTTGATCCTCCCAATCCAAGAGCAAGGGAGGTCCATCCATTTTTTGGTATCCTCTTCAATTTCTTTCTTCAATGCCTTAAAGTTCTTGTCAAATAGATCTTTCACTTCCTTGGTTAGATGTACCCCAAGATATTTTATGCTGTTTTTGGCTATTGTGAATGGTGAAGCTTCTCTGATTTCCCTCTCTGCTTCCATATCCTTTGTGTATAAGAGGGCGACTGATTTTTTGGAGTTGATCTTGTATCCTGCCACATTACTAAAGCTGTTTATCAGCTGTAGGAGTTCTTTGGTGGAGTTTTTGGGGTCGCTTATGTACACTATCATATCATCTGCAAATAACGAAAGTTTAACTTCTTCCTTTCCAATTCGAATCCCCTTGATTCCATTATGTTGTCTTATTGCTATTGCTAGAACTTCAAGCACTATATTGAAGAGGTATGGGGAGAGTGGACAGCCTTGTCGTGTTCCTGAGTTAAGTGGGATGGCTTTGAGTTTCTCTCCGTTTAATTTGATGTTAGCTGTCGGCTTGCTGTATATAGCTTTTATTATATTTAGGTATGACCCTTGTATCCCTAATCTCTCCAAGACTTTTAACATAAATGGATGTTGAATTTTGTCAAATGCTTTTTCAGCATCTAATGAAATGATCATATGGTTTTTTTCTTTCAGTTTATTTATATGCTGGATTACATTGATAGATTTTCGTATGTTGAACCAGCCCTGCATCTCAGGAATGAAGCCTACTTGATCATAATGGATAATTTTTCGGATGTGTTCTTGGATTCGATTTGCCAGTATTTTGTTGAGGATTTTTGCGTCGATATTCATGAGTGAGATTGGCCTGTAGTTCTCTTTCCTGGTTGAGTCTTTGAGTGGTTTTGGTATCAGAGTAATTGTGGCTTCATAAAAGGAGTTTGGTAATGACCCTTCTGTTTCTATCTTGTGGAATACATTAAGGAGTATAGGTATTAGATCTTCTTGGAAGATCTGGTAGAATTCCGCATTGAAACCATCTGGTCCTGGGCTTTTTTTGGTTGGGAGGTTTTTGATAACCTCTTCTAATTCTTCGCGACTAACAGGTCTATTTAGATTGTTCACCAGGTCCTGATTTAACTTTGGTATATGATATTTATCTAAAAAAGTATCCATTTCCTTTACATTTTCCAATTTTGTGGCATATAGGCTTTTGTAGTAAGATCTAATGATTCTCTGAATTTCCTCTGTGTCTGTGGTTATGTCCCCCTTTTCATTTCTGATCTTATTAATTTGCAAATTCTCTCTCTGCCGTTTGATTAGCTTGGATAGTGGTTTGTCAATCTTGTTGATTTTCTCCAGGAACCAGCTTTTTGTTTCATTGATTTTTTGTATTGTTTTCTGTGTTTCTATTTTGTTGATTTCAGCCCTCATTTTGATTATTTCCAGTCTTCTACTCCTCCTAGGTGAGTCTGCTTCTTTTTTTTCTAGAGCTTTCAGGTGGGCTGTTAAGTCTCCAATGTGAGCTTTCTCTGTTTTCTTTAAGTGGGCACTTAGTGCTATGAACTTTCCTCTTAGGACTGCTTTCATAGTGTCCCATAAGTTTGAGTATGTTGTTTCTTTATTTTCATTGAATTCCAGGAAGACTTTAATTTCTTTCTTTATTTCTTCCTTAATCCAGCTATTGTTCAATAGTTGACTGTTCAGTTTCCATGACTTTGTATGCTTTCTGGGGGTAGCATTATTGTTGAATTCTAACTTTAATCCATGGTGATCTGATAAGACACAGGTGGTTACTAATATTTTTTTGTAACTGTGGATGTTTGCTTTGTTACCGACTATGTGGTCGATTTTCGAGAAGGTTCCATGAGCTGCAGAGAAGAAGGTATATTCTTTCCTATTTGGATGGAATGTTCTATAGATGTCTGTTAAGTCCATTTGATTCATTACCTCCACTAATTCTCTTATTTCTCTGTTAGGTTCCTGTCTGATTGACCTGTCCATTGGTGAGAGAGGAGTGTTGAAGTCTCCTACTATTAGTGTGTGCGGTTTGATGGCTGCTTTGAATTTTAGCAATGTTTCTTTTATGTACGTGGGTGCTTTTATATTAGGGGCATAGATGTTCAGGATTGAGACTTCATCCTGATGAACTGTTCCTGTTATGAGTATAAAATGCCCCTCTCCATCTCTTCTGATTGATTTAAGTTTAAAGTCAACTTTGTTAGAGATTAGTATGGCCACACCTGCCTGTTTCTTAGGTCCATTTGCTTGATAGGCCTTTTCCCAGCCCTTTACTCTGAGTAGGTGCCTGTCTTTGTGGTTGAGGTGTGTTTCTTGTAAACAGCAGAATGTTGGATCCTGTTTTCTTATCCAATCTCAGCCTGTGCCTTTTTATAGGTGAGTTGAGTCCATTGACATTAAGTGATATTAATGACCAGTGGTTGTTAACTCCGGTCATTTTTTTTAGTCGTAGAGTTTGTGTGTTTCCCTTCTTTGTTTTGTGTTGGTGAAGGGTCTCTAGATGTCTGAGTTATTGTGGTCATTGTTGGACTCCTTGGTTAGTGATTTTCCTTCAATTACTTTCTGTAAGGCTGGATTTGTGGCTGCGTATTGTTTAAATTTGTTTTTATCCTGGAAAATTTTATTTTCTCCATTTATAGTGAATGAAAGCTTGGCTGGGTATAGTAATCTGGGCTTGCACCCATGGTCTCTCAGTTTCTGCAGTACATCTATCCAGGACCTTCTGGCTTTCATGGTTTCCATGGAGAAGTCAGGTGTAAGTCTGATAGGTTTACCTTTATAAGTAATTTGGCCTTTTTCCTTTGCAGCTCTTAATATTCTTTCCTTATTCTGTATGCTTTGTGTTTTGATAATTATATGGCGAGGGGATGTTTTTTTTTGATCCAGCCTATTCGGTGTTCTGTATGCTTCTTGCACCTTCATAGGAAAATCTTTCCTTAGGTTGGGAAAGTTTTCTTCTATAATTTTATTAAATAGATTTTCTGGACCATTGAGCTGCCCTTCTTCTCCTTCTTCTACTCCTATTATTCTTAGGTTTGGTCTTTTTATTGTGTCCCATATTTCCTGAATGTTTTGTGATGAGAGTTTGTTGGACTTGCTGTTTTCTTTGATCAGTGTGTTTATTTTCTCTATGGTATCTTCAGAATCCGAGAGTCTTTCTTCTATCTCTTGTATTCTGCTGGTTATGCTTGTTTCTGTAGTCTCTATTCGTTTACCTAGATTTTCCATGTCCAGACGGCCCTCTGTTTGTGTTTTCTTCTTTGCCTCCATTTCAGTTTTCAGGTCTTGAACTGTTTCCATTATCTGTTTGATTGTTTTTCCTTGGTTTTCTAGGGTATCATTCACTGATTTATTCAATTCTTCAAACTTTCTGTTATATTTCTCATCCATTTCTATAAGGGCGTTTTTTACATGCTGTTTAAGGGTGTCAATCACTTTCATGAAGTCAATCTTTTCTCCTTCCTCTTGATTAAGGGGTTCTTGTCCTCCCGTTGTGAGGTCGCTTGTTTCTGGTAGCTTCATGTTGCTTTTCAGCTTGTTGGGCGAATTCTTGCCTTGACGTCGGCCCATCTCTTCTTCCAAATGCTCCCTATGGATCTTCTTTTACCGGATTAGGTCTCCTTGCCTACCAAACGCTGTCTCTCCCCAATGTTGGCTCTCCCAATGCTGGGTCTCCTGGCGCCGAAAGATCAGGCCTCCGTGCTGGTTGGGCAGCTCGCAGACAAAGCGCCTACCCCGCTTGGTGCAGGCAGGCCACAGAAACAAAGGAACTGCTGCCCCCCGGGAGCCCCGGGTACTCGGACCCAGCGCCCAGATATGCTGCGCTGGGCGATGCCACGCACCAAAAGAGGGCAGTGGGGGCGAAGTGGGGAGGGCTCTGGACGGAAGCTGGGTGGGCCAGGAAGAAAGAGGCAGCAGAGAGCCCAAGCAGGACAGGGGGCCAAGAAACCCCCGAGCTCCCCGTCCCAGGCTGGCGCCGTGGGCCAGAAACTCACCCCAATGCTGGGTCTCCTGGTGCCGAAAGCGAGGTTGATTTTTTATACCCCTATTATTCTTAGATTTGGTCTTCTCATGGTATCCCAGATTTTGAATATTTTGTGTTAAGAATTTGTTGGATTGAAGGTTTTCCATGACTGATATTACTACTTCTTCTATTGTATATTCAATGCCCAAGATTCTTTCTTCCATCTCTGTATTCTGCTGGGTATGTCTGCATCTGTAATCCCTGTTCATTTACCCAGATTTTTATTTCCAGAAATCCCTCAGTTTGTGTTTTCTTTATTGCATCTATTTAATTTTTTCACATATTTACTGTTTGAAGTGTTTGATTCACCTGTTAGATTGTTTTTTTTTCCTAGTATTCTTGGGCTTCCTCAAGAAATGTATTGATTTCTTCTTCTAATTTTTGTTTGTCTGTTCCTCCATTTCTTTAAGGGAATTTTTCATTTCCTCTTTAAGGGTCTCTATCATTTTCATTATATAAAATTTCATTAAATAAAGGTTTTATTTAAGACTTTTTTTCTTCTGCTTCCTCTGGGATAAGATATACATGTCTTCCTATTGTATGACCACTGGTTTCTGGTGTAACCATTTTGCTTTTCAGGTTGTTGAATGTATTCTTGAATTAACGCCTACGTATCTCTTCTTCCAATTGGTGCAGGCAGTGTATTTGTTCCTAGGTTGTAGTTGGTGTCTGTATCTAAAGGATCTTCTCTTAGACCAATTGTTGCAGTTGCTGTCTGTGTGGTAGGGAACTGTTCTTTGCTCTGTGTAGTAACTGTTTGTGTCTCAGGGAGCTACTGAGGTCTCCAGGGATAGGTGGGTGTAGGGATGAAGTGGGACTTGTAGATTACAGGGTCTGATAGATGGGGGCATATGTTAGAGCAGCCTGAATGGAGATGGCTTTCCTGCTTGATAGTTAGTGCAGCTGAGGCAGGTGGGGGAGGTGTCTAGAACCTAGAGACTGGGATGTCCAGCTGGGGAATTGGTTACTTACCTCTTGGTCTGCTCTGTGCCGTTACAGTGTGTGAATCAGAGAGCCGAAGAAGTGATGGGGGTTGGGTGGGTTTTGGGGCAGAGTGGAATTTTAGCTTACAGGGTCTGATAAATGTAAGGCATGGAGCAGCCTACCTACAGACTTTCATGCTGGCTGGCTAGGGGAGGGGACTGCGGTTTTTCCTCAGGACCTAGGGCCTAGAGACTGGGCTATCCAGCTGAAGGCTGGTCACTCACCTCATGATTTGCTCTGTGCAGTCACAGTCTTTGTATCAAAGATCCTCTGAGATTGTGGGGGATGGGTGGGTTTTGGGCAGAGTGAGACTTGTAGATTACATGGTCCTATTGATGGAGGGGAAAGGATTCGAGCCATTGATGTGCAGGAGGCTTGCTAGTCCAAAACCAAGAATGTTTAAAGTACACAATTTAAGAGAAGATGCAAGGTAAGAGATTCCAAGAAGCTGAGCCATAAGATAGAGAGTTGTTAGGGAGAAATGGGGAATGAGAAAGCTAGAGGTGTTTTAAGGACAGAAGATTTATAATGACAAGTCACAAAAATTTTGCTTGCAAAGGTTCCAAATCTAATAGGATAATTCACTCAAGAAATAGATGCCATGTGAGACTGTCAAAAACAATAGAGCAATCAGATAGTAATTAAGGAAGTCTGGGAGCTGGGTGTAATGCCAATAGAAGCAGAGAAAGAGACAAAGAGGGGCCTGATGAAATCCTGGCCACTCATGGATAGCTGAGGCCATGTTTTGTGCTATATTGTTTGAGGAATAACTTCAAAAACTTCATCCTTGGGGAGAAATAGATTTTTTCATGAAATCCTCCAATTAAGTCAGCAAAAAATAAAGTAAAAATAAAGACATGTTGTAGTTGAAGAATAGGATCCAGTTCTCAACTAGTCTTTATAATTCATCATACTAAATGAAAACATTTACTGAGCATTTATGTTATACCAAATATGGTGTAATGGGTACAAAAATAAAGAAGAAAGGAATAATCATATAAATATTTAGCTTGGTAGATAGATATGAGCGGTTTCTAACAAATTTCTAATAGATGCTATAAAAAAGCAGGACTAGAGAAAAGGTCAGCAGTTAGGAGCTCTTGCTACTCTTGCAGTGGAAACAGATTCTTTTCCCAGAGTCCATGTGGCAGCTCTTCTAATTTCACTTCGAAAGAATGCTGCTATCCAGTTCTAGGGACTCAGTGCCCTCTTCTCTTGTTCTGTAGGCACCAGACATACATGCAGTCAAAGTAATTACATGCAAGTAAAACACTTAATACTCATAAAATAAAAATAAATATTTCTTTAAAAAAGAAAAATAATATTAAAATTCATACTGAAAGTATGACTCTTAGTTTTGATGATCTAGTAATTAGTGAACAACTCAACAACAGGGTAAATATTCCAGAAACCACACAAAAATATGTGAGTAGTGAACTTATGTAAATTTAATCTTTTAAAAAATGCTTTTTTTTATTAATTTAGATTATATTTTCAGAAACTGTAGCTTTTGTATATACTTAATAAAGGAGAGATTTTATATAGTTTAGTAGTATGTAGAATACATATATTATATATGTACATACACATAAACACATACACATGAATAGCATCTCTCTATGTAAAATTATAAAGGAAATCCTTATTTCTGTTGTGTAATCTAAATTACTATAATGATCCTGCTCATTGTATTTCTTATTAAAATCTCAAATTAATGAGGAAGAAGAGCATTATTATTCTGATAAATGTCTCAGCAATTCTAGTTAAATTAAGAATTGGCAATAAAATCTACTTCTCAAGCAGGGATTGCTAAATACAGTAATCTAGATATAATAGTTACTAAAATATCCTCAGCAGACTATTAGAAGCAGTAAAGCTAAAAGGCAGAAGCTATTCATTGATTCTGAGGTTGCTTACTGTTTAAATACAGAGTTTATTAGTTACTTTTATGTTCTCATGACAGCTAACCTGCAGAACTATTTAAAAGGAAGAGGATTCACTATAGAAGTTAGCTTGATTAGGAAAATAACCAGGCTAGCTAAAAGTTGAAAAAAGTATTTTTATTCATTATAAAGGGAAAATTCATGAAACAGAAATGAAGAGCCCAAGCTTAGCTTTGCTGCGAGGAAACCACACAGAGAGGACACCTGGGCCATGCACCATTTTTCTCTGAGTCCCAGAAAGCCACACCCTAACTTGGTACCACCTCTTAAAGACAGTTGGTTGGCAAAGATTCCCCAACACCTCCCCATTTTTTTTCTAAATAAAAGCAATCCAACCCCAATAAAAAGTATATACAATAGGAACAGATATCAAGTATAAAATTACCACCAACATAAACAGTATTAAGCAATGAGCACACGATAAATGTTTTAATAGATATTCTATTTCACAGAGTCTACGTCTTGCATCAGAAATAGGCTTGGCAAGACCATAAGAGGAAGGTAACTACGACTATCTAATCTTCAACCCCATCAAAGGCCTGAGAAGGGAGATAATATTACTTGAGTAGGCAGGAAGTGCAATCAAGCAGCTCCCAAAGCAAGCAGTATATGATGGAGACAATTGGCTACCTGAGCAATCACCCAAAGTCTCATTTGCAATGTTGAAGCAACCAACTTTGGCTAAGGCCTAATGTAACTAACAGACCATTTTCAGAGGCAGGAAATTTTTCAGAACCATCTTACCCTTTCTAGACAAGATTTGGCAGTCCTTTTCCTTGTGTTCTTTTTTATCCAGTCCAGATAACATGTACTTTGTCAGTGGTTGAGGCATGGGCAGTTTCTTGTCCAAAGTCCAATTGTGCCAAGAAGAAAACACACTCTGAATGGAGTATCTTTGGTGCTCAACATTCTCTCAGGTATAGATTGGTGCTTTCAGGAGCAACCATATCTCCTGTCAACAGAACCCTAAGTTATTTAAATGCCATATTATATAGTTCCTTGAAGTGGCTGAAGATTACTTATCTAGACAGAATACAATCTCTGTGTATCTAAAGAGTTTAATTTATCTGACCATATGTATAACAAACATGAACAACTGTTGACCTATAATATTTACCACCTGTATAACTTAAATACTAAGAATTCATGTCAGAATATTAAATAATCTGTAAACAAACATGAAGCAAATGAGGACAATGACCTCAAAATGTAAACAATGTTTAAGTATCTTGATTGGAGGTAAGAATAATATATAATTCAATAAGAAAATGTATCCTAAAAGTTATATCAATATATAGAATATCCTAAACAGAAATAGAAACATGCATGTATACAATCTGACAGAATAACTTTGCGTAGGTATACAAATAATGTAAAC
This sequence comes from Microtus oregoni, assembly GCF_018167655.1. NCBI lineage: Eukaryota > Metazoa > Chordata > Mammalia > Rodentia > Cricetidae > Microtus > Microtus oregoni. The sequence goes on from NW_024544774.1 coordinate 231,532, forward strand.
AAAAATAACAAATATAATTTGAACTTGTATCAACATACAAAAAACTATACCAATGTAAATTATCCATAAATAATAGCTCACAAGTATCCACTATTACTAGTGTGAATAAGTTCACACTAAATTATCTATTATCCCATTTGATTTTTTCCCTTTTCTTTTATTTGATTGAACCTACTTAGTTTCCACCCCAACCTGCTACCTTATACAAGTAATAATCAAAAACCCCTAAATGGTGTTCCCAATCCTGAGGGCAATCTTTGTTGGGAGAGGGGATGTCGTCTTCAAGAACTGCTTCCATTTCTTATGGGGGTGATGTTCCTTTTATGGGATCTTGTGACAGTAACATGGTGGTTAATTTTTGAGATTACTGTTTAGTATAGTTGCAAATAATTTCTGAGCAGTTGATAGGGCTTTTTCCAAAGTTCTTATTTTTAGTTCTGGCCAGAATGTCATGAGAAGGTGCACGATTTCAGTAGCTGGTACCCCAAAACTGCTCTTGTAGTAGCACGATCAGCGTCATGATGTCATCTCAACCAGGTAGAGTTGTTGTGGGGCCCCATCTTCTTCCTGGAAACTTCAAAGATTACTGCAGAAAAAGGATCTGTAAGAAACTCTATTGTTCATAGTAGAAAACTTAAACATTACTTATATAGACATACATTCAATGAAGAATACGATACAGACAAAATAGACATGGAGAAAGTAAATTTTTTCCTAAAGTCTTCCTTCTGTCCCATACCAGATTGTTCCTGACACGAGACAGAAACTCTGAATGTTCCTTTTAACAACATGTTTAGATTTAGAGACAGACAGAGCCATTGTCCAACTCCAGAGTCAGCTCGATATATTCATATATACATATATATGTATATGTATGTATATGATTTGATCACATGTCCTCATAAGTCATATTCCTTTTTCTTGATGATTCTTATTGGGTAGTTATTTTTCCTTCTGTCAGCATCCAAACATCCAGGGTCTCTTTAATTTTTAAAGATATGTATTTTCCTGTAAAGACAAGAGCAGAACCTGGCACCAACCCTATACGATTTCCTTACCACCTGTATGGTTGTCACCATTGGATGAAGTGTCATTTCTCTTTCTCAAGAGGTTCCTTTCAAAGCTAACCTTTACTAATTTTGATAGTATCCATAGTTTTCCTTCTCCTGTGGAAACAAGAGTGAAACCCCTTCCCCAATGTAGTACATCTCCTGGTTTACATTGTGAGGTTAACACATTCTTGCAATACACTGGTTGATTCAATTCAGAAGTTTTTTCCATTACCCAATGTCTCTCTGCTGCGATTGTTCCTTTTTTTATTAGTGTTAATAAAATGTAATGTTAATGCAATCTATTTATGGGGGTATTTTCCATCCATTTCTGTTACTTTAGCATATCTTTTATAGTTTGATTTGACCTTTCTATAACTGCCTGACTTGTAGGATTGTATGACCTGTAATATGCTTTATATTATAATAAGCAAAAACTGTTTCATTTTCTTAAATACATATGCTGGACCATTGTCTGTCTTTATTTGTACAGGGATACCCATGATTGTCATAACTTCTAATAAATATGTGATTACTAAGTCAACCTTTTCCAAGCTCAGGGCAGTTGCCCAGTGAAAACATGAATATGTGTCTATGGTGTGATGCACATATTTTAATTTTCCAAATTCTGTAAAGTGGAACATATCCATCTGCCAGTTTTCATTCCTTTGAGTATCCCTACAGGCAATGGTGTTTGATTATAGAAAGAGCAAGTAGGACATTTCTTTATAATCTCCCTAGCTTGTTGCCATGTAATAGGAAACTCTTTCTTTAAACCTTTGCTATTGACATGATGTTTTTCATGAAATTCTGAGACCTGCAACACTCTTCCAATCAATAATTGATCTATTTCTGCATTACCTTGTGCTAGAGGACCTGGCAGACCCGTGTGGGATTGGAGGTGTGTTATGTATATAGGACAAAGTGTATTCCTGATTATGTCTTACACATGAATGAATAATAAAGTCAATTCTGTATCATCTGGAATAAATTCAGTAGTTTCAATATGCAAAACAACTCTTTCTGCATATTGTGAATCAGTAACTATAAGAGAGTTCTTTAAAACCCCTTAGTACCACTCAAAATGATAGTATGCGTTTGGGTTAAATTAAATAATCTAACTTGTTAAATATGTCTAATATGACATGGTTGAAAATTAACTTTATATTATGAAAACCTTCTGTTTATTATATGTTCAGTCAAAATTTTATATTCAAGAAAGACATATGTCATTTTTTTACATTTGTTTCAACTTTCAGACTTACATTCAACCATGAATCTTGTGCAGGAAGTAATTTTAGAATATTTATACACTAGGGAAGATTCAGATTCTACTTAATACCATTCTCCTTGACTAGTTAAACTGGGAGTTTTATGCCGCAAAACCCTTGACCTACAATCTGTCCTGCCTATAAGACATCCTGGATAGCTTGGAAGTTCTAGGAGTTGCCAAGCCATGTCCAGTTTAACTAGAGGCTCAGGCATGAGAGGGAACCCATGCCCTATACTGCCTGGATGGCCAGGAATGAGACACCCAGGGTAGAATCAAATATGACTGGAAGAGAGAGAGAGAGAGAGAAAGGAAATGAATCAATGAAATGATTCCTAATAACTTTCTGCTATGCTCATAGATCAGTGCCTTGTCCAGTCATCATCAGAAAGGCTTCCTCCCACATCAGATGGCAGCAGATGGAGAGACCCAAAGCCAGATATGCAGAAAGAGAGGGAGAGTCTAAATTGGAGGTTTCCAATGGTTCCCCCTCTCTACGAGAGGGGAAGAAAGATTATAGGAGTCAGAGGGGATTGAAGAATACAGGAGAAAATGACCCATTTAATCAACTAAGCAGGGTTCATCTGGGTTCACAGAGACTGAAAAATCAACCCCGGGGCCTGCAATGGTCTACTCCGCATGTATGCTAAGGCTGGTGTACTAGTATTTCTGTGGGAATACTAACAGTGGGAGAGGGTGTGTCTCTGATTCTTTTGCCTGCTCTTGAGACTCCTCTATTCCTATTGGGTTGTCTTGTTTGACTTTGATATGGGGGCTTTTGTCTTGTCTTGTATACTATTTTGTCCTTTTTAGTTGTTGTCTCTTGGAGGCCTTCCCCTTTTTGAAGGGAAACGGGGGGGGGGTAGATCTGGGTGCAAGGAGCAGTCTGGGGAAGTTGGGGAGAGGGAACGATGGAGAACTGTAGTAGGGATGTAGCATATGAGAGAAGAATCTATTTTCAATTTTTTTAAAAAAAGATAAAGTCGTATAGAAGTGGTCTAAACAAAGTTGAAATTTATTTATATTTCAAGTATAGAAAGTCTGAAAGCAACTGCTTTAGCAATCACATGGTCATGTATGAAATTTCAGGAATGTTGCCTCTTTATACCTCAGTAATTCCTCATCTGTAGCGGTAGTCTTCCTTTTTCCCTAGATGTAACTCTGTGATTCGTTAGTGCTATAAACATTGCTTCCAACCAGCGCCCCTGCAGCTTGGTGGCCAAATGAAAGGGAAAAGAGGTGGCCTTCTGGAATTTATTCTTAAAACTGTTCGTATACATAATTTGTCAAAATCAAAGTGTAGGCCCAAACTTTGTTGCAAAGAGAGCTGGAGTACACATTCTTTGGCTGTAACCGTATAGTCAATTACTGAGTTCTTTGTGGAAAAAATGGAGGATCAGTGTGTGGGGACATCAAAAAGGAGCACACTGGAGAAATGAACTAGTCTGTCAACCTGAGATCAGGTAAAAAAAAATCCATATTCTGGCATCTTCCTAGAAGAAAAATTCACTCTTCTGACGACTGCACAAATATCTCAGTCTGAGTGTTTGGAATGATTTTTATTCCATGCACTTATTGATATTATAAATATAATAAGTATGGCATATATTCAACAGGTGTCACAACACACCTCAGTGAGCAACAGTTACAAACTGTGTTGCTCTTCATGTCCTTACAAGACTTAGAGCAGATCTGCAGACTTCCTTTTGTGACCTAAGACATCTATATGACAGTAGGTCGTAATGCTATTGGTTTATCTTTCGATTGAAAGTTAAAATTATAATAGTTTCCTTTTACATTATTATCCTAAGTTGTGTAGGTTCAGTCAGTTTAATGTCTGTGGAGCCATCCGAATAATCTAAACGGTTTGGGAGGATCACCAGCCTAGAGAACAAAAGACTTACGTAATTTCCATGATGAAATAATCAATATCACTTAGCAGTTAACTACACTGAAAGAAACCGAGTCCCCCTGGCTGTCTCTCCTTATTCTCAGACTATACACACAATATATTTTCCCTCATAGGATGAAGCTGCAAGACACCAGGACTGATGCATATATAACTGCTGGCTTGAAAAGACCTGCCTAATCCATTGACACATTCACACTGTTTCCTCGTGGATAATTTGGGGTGATCCTTGGGAAAAGAAATCAAGTGAAACCTTTGTCAACAGAGTGATTTTGGAGCCAAGAGAATGCATTTCCTGGCAGCCTGAAGTCTCCCTGGCTTCTCAAGAAGTTAATATAAATGTTGGCCTTGGGAAAGGAGGGAATATGTTAGATTGAAAGGAGATAAATCCCATGCTGTACTTGACACCATCAGCATCCCAAAGGCTGAGTTTCCTGAGTGAGAAACGAACCTCACCTACTGATAACAGCACACTGTATGGGAAACTTGCTACTATGGATAAGAGGTTCTATTATTTTTTTTTCTTTCACGTTCACTTATTTAAATAAATTTCACATGCCACTTAAAACAATACTGATCTGGATAGATTTTCTAAAAGAGACTAACAATAGGACATAAAATTCCATGGTCCAGTGAAACAGAGCAACTCATCTTCTCCGAGGACCAACAATCTAAAAACCTTGTGTGAGGAAATTGAGAGCAAACTGCCAGAGAATCTAGGATCTACCCTGAAGGCAGAAATAATGTTGATAAGGGATTCCAAAGAATGCTCTGCAGTTCAACGCTTAGTTACAATAATGGGTGGAGGACCCAACACAAGCATGATTTGTTATAGCTAGCAAATGCAAATTAATATCAAGAACAGAAACTGGAAATTAGGCATACGCCTAGCCATATTACAGTTTTCAATCTCAATCTCACAGTGGAGTCATGGTTACCCCAAACTGTCACATCCACAATGCATGATAAGAGATGTGGAGTGTTGCTAATCAGGAAAGGTCACCCAGTCCTTAACGCCCTGGGTCTTTTGTATGAATGTTCCATGTAGACAGTACTGGACACTCACCCAGCTGTCTGCCATTGCCCCGCCTGCCAGTGGTCAAGTCTTAAGTCTGGTCTGGCCCTCAATCATAAACGTCCCTCTTAGGACAAAAATATTTGGTATGGGTCAAGCCTCCAAGTAAGTGAACATACTTAGGTCAGGTAGAATAATGTATGGGCTTAGACATCTTCTCTCCAGGAGTCAGACCAGGGTCTGATGCTTTCTTGGGACAGACAAAATTTGGGCAAAGCTGACTTACTGAATTCCTGCTTTGGCACCACAGGTAGAAATCCCATGAATCTGGTATTGACTGAATTCTGCACGGTGGGTCTAAGTGAGAATGAACCTTTGTGAAACTACCTTGAACACTTCCACTTTACTGAGAGTTGGAATTCTAGGAGCTTCCTAATTGTTTCTTTTTATACATCTTGTAAGCAAAGTTGTCTTTTTTCTTGCTTTGAAAACAGACTCAGAAACAGGTACTTGCAGAAAGCTGGAAGCTCAACCCTGCTGTCATTTAGTCCATTTTTCTTTTGCCATATTTTTAAAACATCAGCTTTAATCATTGCACCTTATTTTAGATATGTAAAAAATTTAAGTCCATGATGTCTTTTATTCAACTTTTGTTAGTCTTGTTCTGATCATTCTTTTAACCTAATTTTTTCTACCACTTTTTTGGATTTTCTATACCTGTGAAAGATAAAAATGCTAATCTAAATCATAGGTTTCCATAAGTAAGCTAGCATATTTTAAAAAAAAAGTACATTAATCTGCCAATGTTGAAAAAGTGGCTCAGTGGTTAAGAATACTAGCTGCTCTTTCAAGGACCAGGGTTTGATTCTCAGCCCCCATGAGATACCTCATAACCTCAATAATTCCTGTTGCAGGCTGCCTGGTGCACTCCTCTGGCCTCTTTCAAAGCAGAAACACACACGTTGCACAGAAATACAGTCAGACAAAGCACCCATTTACATAAAATAATCCTTTAATTAAAAAGAAAAGCATACTTTCCAGATCCCAAAAAGTAACCTTTATTGCATGGGGACGAGGGCACACAGGTGCCATGGTGAGTATATGATAGTCATTGCCTGAGTATAGAGGATGTGGTTTCCAGAGATGCAACTGAGGTCCTCATGTGTGGCAGCAGTTTCTTTTACCTGAAAAATTGTCTCACTAGTCCCAACTGTTATGGATTTTGTCTCTTAAATATTCTCACTGCCTTCTCCTCCAAGTTACCAAATTTGTATCAAAGCTACTTCATTAAATCCAGTAATTTAATTTCATTACCTTTTCAATCTCTGAGATACACCAGGAGAAGAGGAGCAGAGACGAGACTGTAAGCCCTAGCTGATTTCCTTAGTAGACCTGAGGCAGGCAGCGACTTGAGGATGTGTGAGCTGTGTCTCAGGAGCACTGGGATGACAAAGGAATGGGTTTATCATATGATGGGTCACCCAGAGTTGAACTCAGCCCAAGGCCGTGTGCTTCTCAACCTTCTTCAAGTTCTCTGTGGTCACTAGAGCAGCCCTGCTGTCAGAAATTGTTTGTCAGCCTCCAGAGGGTACTGGCTTTGCTCTTTCCACAGCAGATCCACATTCCATAGTGTATGGACTATTTCAAAACTGCAGCTTCATCAGCAAAAGCATAAGTAAAATTTTTGTGCTTAATATTTACATTAACTTTGTAAATGGTCTAAAAGTGGAATCTATTGTAGATATTGCAAACAATAATACATCAGTGTAATAATATAACATAAAGCACAAAAAACAACCCCCGATCAGAGTCACAGCCTCTTTTTCCGTTGCTTACTCCCTGAGAAAGGCACCCCACTTAGGATACTATTGTTTTAGAACTGAAATCTCAGTTTCTAAACCTCGTCGCAGACAGTCATGTGCCCCTAAGCCCTTCCTCCCCTGCAGCACCACCCTCCCAGCTGAATCTTCTCTATTGAATGCATCCGAACAGCTGCAGCTCTCTGCAGAAGCTTTACTAGCGTTTCTGAAAGACAGGCTGTTTCTTAAAACATTATAACATATTTTAAACATACACAAAGAGTCTTTAAATGCACACTGATTTCCTCACGCTGACCTAAATTCCTCCAAGTGCAGTGTGAGGCTTCTGTATGCTGATCTAATAGCGGGAAGGAATAACATCTGCTGCTATTCTGTGCCTGTGATTTCTTCAAAGCCGTGAATGTCACTATTATGTGAAATGGCCACTTGTCTGATTTAAGGCATTTATTAATTGACTATTGGTATCCCAGTGTGTTCTGTTGAGCAGAATGATGGAGTCATTAGGACTCAAATCTCCCAAAGACATACAACTATTTAAAGAAATGAATGCTCTCTGATTGTTTTAGCAATTCCACAGGAAGCCTGTGAATGCGGCCCAAGAGCTCAGTCGATTTAACAAAGCTGTGATGTTAGACAGGCACATTGGCCAAGTCAACTCCACTCCAGTCACAGAGATGCAGACACACCACAGATTCCAGGTGCTCGCAGGACTGGCAATGCAAGCTGCCACTCTGATTCTGCCAGGTTGCTTAGATCATCCTTGTACTTCACAGGATCATGAGTCTCCCTCGAAAGGCTCTGCGTTATGAAAATGACCCCCTGCCAGATTAGCAGACTTTGCTCAGTCTCCTCTGCCTTTGAGACTGATCCAGAGCAAAACTGATGGCTTTCCATATGTCAATTCCTTTAGAGTGTGTCCTCCACAGGCTCAGCAAGGCTCTCTGGGATTAGGTTCAGCACATTTTGGAGCATATATAGTGTTAAAATTGTTAGAAACATTGTGTGAAAGTAGGCAAAATTCCTAAGTTCTTAAACCTATGAAAAGGACTTTTACTACAGTCTTTGAGGAGTCTTACCCAATAAAATATATTCTATTCTTTTCTGTGTTTAAAAAAGTAAAAAATACAAACTTAAATGATGTCAGCAGCCCATATTCTCAAACAAAATTTGTCACAATCTACACAATCGCACTACATGATTTTTATTTCGCTACAATAGAATTTTTGTGTTTAATATATATGTAAATGACAATATCTGTATTGACCTATGCACACATATCTACCTGCTGAGAGAGAAATATTTTTGAAGTTCAGCCAGGTGAAAGGTTCACTGAGAAAAATTTTACTCATATTTAATATGATTAAAGTGGATGTGAAAGTTGGTGCAGGAGGTAGTGGAAAACTTAGAAAGAGGTGGGTTAGGGTAGAAGCCATGGTACTAGAGAAAACACAAAGAAGAAGTGATATACGGCAAATTTGGGAAATATGCATCAGGTCCTCAGCCCTTGCAAGAAGCAGGACTTCATGTCTGATGTGAAGGAAGTCAAATCAGACCAGAACAGCAGGCAGAACATCTGTGGGAGGCAAAGCGGCCCCAGGACTCAGATAAGTCTTATGAGGAGAAGGGTTAATAATAAGATAAAAACTGATTTTCTTTTCCACAGGGTGAGGAGTCTGGGAAAGAGACTTCTGATATTTCTTTTTTTTTAAATTTATTTATTTATTAAGGATTTCTGCCTCGTCCCCACAACCGCTTCCCATTTCCCTCCCCCTCCCCTGATCAAGTCCCCCCCCCTCATCTGCTTGAAGAGCAATCAGGGTTCCCTGACCTGTGGGAAGCCCAAGGACTGCCCACCTCTATCCAGGTCTCGTAAGGTGAGCATTCAAACTGCCTAGGCTCCCACAAAGCCAGTACGTGCACTAGGATCAAAAACCCACTGCAATTGTTCTTGAATTCTCAGTATTCCTCATTGTCCGCTATGTTCAGCTAGTCCGGATTTATCCCATGCTTTTTCAGACCTAGGCCAGCTGGCCTTGGTGAGATCCCAATAGAACATCCCCATTGTCTTAGTGTGTGGGTGCACCCCTCGTGGTCCTGAGTTCCTTGCTCGTGCTCCGTCTCCTTCTGCTCCTGATTTGGACCTTGAGATTTCTGTCCGGTGCTCCCGTGTGGGTCTCTGTCTCTGTCTCCTTTCATCGCCTGATGAAGGTTAATATTCCTGAGGATGCCTATGTGTTTGTCTTTGGATTCACCTTATTTAGCTTCTCTAGGAACATGAATTATAGGCTCAATGTCCTTTATTTATGGCTAGAAACCAAATATGAGTGAGTACATCCCATGTTCCTCTTTTTGGGTCTGGCTTACCTCACTCAGGATAGTGTTTTCTATTTCCAACCATTTGTATGCAAAATTCAAGAAGTCCTTGTTTTTTACTGCTGAGTAATACTCTAATATGTATATATTCCATACTTTCTTCATCCATTCTTCCGTTGAAGGGCATCTAGGTTGTTTCCAGGTTCTGGCTATTACAAACAATGCTGCCATGAACATAGTTGAGCATATACTTTTGTTGTATGATAGGGCCTCTCTTGGGTATATTCCCAAGAGTGGTATTGCTGGATCCAGGGGTAGGTTGATCCCGAATTTCCTGAGAAACCGAAACACTGCTTTCCAGAGTGGTTGCACAAGTTTGCATTCCCACCAGCAATGGGTGAGTGTACCCCTTTCTCCACAACCTCTCCAGCAAAGGCTATCATTGGTGTTTTTTATTTTAGCCATTCTGACAGGTGTAAGGTGGTATCTTAAAGTTGTCTTGATTTGCATTTCCCTGATCGCTAAGGAAGTTGAGCATGACCTTAAGTGTCTTTTGGCCATTTGAAGTTCTTCTGTTGAGAATTCTCTGTTCAGATCAGTGCCCCATTTTATAATTGGGTTGATTAGCCTTTTACGGTCTAGTTTCTTGAGTTCTTTATATATTTTGGAGATCAAACCTTTGTCAGTTGCAGGGTTGGTGAAGATCTTCTCCCAGTCAGTGGGTTGTCTTTTTGTCTTAGTGACAGTGTCCTTTGCTTTACAGAAGCTTCTCAGCCTCAGGAAGTCCCATTTATTCAATGATGCCCTTAGTGTCTGTGCTGCTGGGGTTATACATAGGAAGTGGTCTCCTGTGCCCATGTGCTGTAGAGTACTTCCCACTTTCTCTTCTATCAGGTTCAGTGTGTTCGGACTGATATTGAGGTCTTTAATCCATTTGGATTTGAGTTTTGTGCATGGTGATAGATATGGATCTATTTTCATTCTTCTACAGATTGACATCCAGTTTTGCCAGCACCATTTGTTGAAGATGCTCTCTTTTTTCCATTGTATACTTTTAGCTCCTTTATCGAAGATCAGGTGTTCATAGGTTTGTGGGTTAATGTCAGGGTCTTCTATTCAATTCCATTGGTCGACTTCTCTGTTTTTATGCCAATACCAAGCTGTTTTCAATACTGTAGCTCTGTAATAGAGTTTGAAGTCAGGGATGGTAATGCCTCCAGACAAACCTTTATTGTATAAGATTGTTTTGGCTATCCTGGGTTTTTGTTTTTCCATATAAAGTTGATTATTGTCTTCTCCAGATCTGTGAAGAATTTTGATGGGATTTTGATGGGGATTGCATTGAATCTATAGATTGCTTTTGGTAGAATTGCCATTTTTACTATGTTGATCCTCCCAATCCAAGAGCAAGGGAGGTCTTTCCATTTTCTGGTGTCTTCTTCAATTTCTTTCTTCAAAGACTTATAGTTCTTGTCAAGTAGATCTTTCACTTCCTTGGTCAGGGTTACCCCAAGGTATTTTATGCTATTTGTGGCTATCGTGAAAGGTGATGCTTCTCTGATTTCCCTCTCTGCTTCCTTATCCTTGGTGTATAGGAAGGCAACTGATTTTTTGGAGTTGATCTTGTATCCTGCCACGTTACTAAAGCTGTTTATCAGCTGTAGGAGTTCTTTGGTAGAATTTTTGGGGTCGCTTATGTACACTATCATATCATCTGCAAATAACGAAAGCTTAACTTCTTCCTTTCCAATACGAATCCCCTTGATCTCCTTATGCTGTCTTATTGCTATTGCTAGAATTTCAAGCACTATATTGAAGAGGTATGGCGAGAGTGGACATCCTTGTCGTGTTCCTGATTTTAGTGGGATGGCTTTGAGTTTTTCTCCGTTTAATTTAATGTTAGCTGTTGGCTTGCTGTAAATAGCTTTTATTATATTTAGGTAGGACCCTTGTATCCCTATTCTCTCCAAGACCTTTATCATAAAGGGGTGTTGAATTTTGTCGAATGCTTTTTCCGCATCTAGTGAAATGATCATATGGTTTTTTTCTTTCAGTTTATTTATATGGTGGATTACATTGATAGATTTGCGTATGTTGAACCAGCCCTGCATCTCTGGGATGAAGCCTACTTGATCATAATGGATAATTTTTCTTATGTGTTCTTGGATTCGGTTTGCCAGTATTTTATTGAAGATTTTTGCGTCGATGTTCATGAGTGAGATCGGTCTGTAATTCTCTTTCTTGGTTGGGTCTTTTTGTGGTTTTGGTATCAGGGTAACTGTAGCTTCATAAAAGGAATTTGGCAATGACTCTTCTGATTCTATATTGTGAAATACCTTAAGGAGTATAGGTATTAATTCTTCTGGGAAGTTCTGGTAGAATTCTGCATTGAAACCATCTGGTCCTGGGCTTTTTTTTCGAAGGGAGATTTTTGATAACCATTTCTAATTCTTCGCGAGAAACCGGTCTATTTAGATCATTCACCTGGTCTTGGTTTAGCTTTGGTATATGATACTTATTTAAAAAAAATGTCCATTTCTTTTGTATTTTCCAGTTTTGTGGCATACAGGCTTTTGTAGTAAGATCTAATGATTCTCTGAATTTCCTCTGTGTCTGTGGTTATGTCCCCCTTTTCATTTCTGATCTTATTTATTTGCGTGTTCTCTCTCTGTCGTTTAATTAGTTTGGATAGGGGTTTGTCGATCTTGTTGATTTTCTCCAAGAACCAGCTTTTTGTTTCATTGATTCTTTGGACTGTTTTCTGTGTTTCTATTTTGTTGATTTCAGCCCTCAGTTTTATTATTTCCAGTCTTCTACTTCTCCTGGGCGCGTCTGCTTCTTTTTTTTCTAGAGCTTTCAGGTGTGTTTTTAAGTCCCCAATGTATGCATTCTCCGTTTTCTTTAAGTGGGCACTTAGTGCTATGAACTTTCCTCTTAGCACTGCTTTCATTGTGTCCCATAGGTTTGAGTATGTTGTCCCTTTATTTTCATTAAATTCAAGGAAGACTTTAATTTCTTTCTTGATTTTTTCCTTGACCCAGGTGTGGTTCAGTAGTTGACTGTTCAGTTTCCATGAGTTTGTCGGTTTTTTGGGGGCAGCGTGGTTGTTGCCTTCTAACTTTAATCCGTGATGATCTGATAAGACACAGGTGGACACTGATATTTTTTTGTATCTGTGGAGGTTTCCTTTGTTACCAAGTATGTGGTCAATTTTTGAGAAGGTTCCATGAGCTGCAGAGAAGAAGGTATATTCTTTCCTATTTGGGTGGAATGTTCTATAGATGTCTGTTAAGTCCATTTGCTTCATTACCTCCAATAATTCTCTTAATTCTCTATTAGGTTTCTGTCTGATTGACCTGTCCCTTGGAGAGAGAGGTGTGTTGAAGTCTCCTACTACTAGTGTGTGTGGTTTGATGTCTGCCTTGAGTTCTAGTAATATTTCTTTTACATAAGTAGGTGCTTTTATATTGGGGGCGTATATATTCAGGATTGAGACGTCCTCCTGATGAATTGTTCCTGTTATGAGTATAAAGTGACCGTCTCGGTCTCTTCTGATTGATTTTAGTTTGAAGTCAGTTTTGTTAGAAATTAGTATGGCCACACCTGCTTTTTTCTTAGGACCATTTGCTTGAAACACCTTTTCCCAACCCTTTACTCTGAGTAGGTGCCTGTCTTTGTGGTTGAGATGTGTTTCTTGCAAACAGCAGAATGTTGGATCCTGTTTTCGTATCCAATCTTTTAGCCTGTGCCTTTTTATAGGTGAATTGAGCCCATTAATATTAAGTGATATTAATGACCAGTGGTTGTTTACTCCGGTTATTCTTATTGCTTTTGGTAGTAGAGATTGTGTGTCTCCTTTCTTTGAGATGTGCTCGTGAAGGGTCATTAGATGCCTGGGTTATTGTAGGCAGTGTTGGCAGTGTTGGATTCCTTGGGTTGCTATTTTCCTTCTATTACTTTCTGTAGGGCTGGATTTGTGGCTACGTATTGTTTAAATTTGTTCTTATCCTGGAATGTCTTGTTTTCTCCGTTGATAGTGAACGATAGCTTGGCTGGGTATAGTAGTTTGGGTTTGCATCCATGGTCTCTTAGCTTCTGCAGAACCTCTATCCAGGACCTTCTGGCTTTCATAGTTTCCATCGAGAAGTCAGGTGTAAGTCTGATCGGTTTACCTTTATAAGTTACTTGCCCTTTTTCTTTTGCAGCTCTTAATATTCTTTCTTTAACCTGTATATTTTGTGTTTTGATTATTATATGGCGAGGAGATGTTTTTCTTTGATCCAGTCTGTTTGGTGTTCTGTATGCTTCTTGAATATTTAAATGAATATCTTTCTTTAAGTTGGGAAAGTTTTCTTCCATAATTTTGTTGAAAATATTTTCTGAGCCTTTGAGCTGTGACTCTTCTCCTTCTTCTATTCCTATTATTCTTAGGTTTGGTTTTTTTATTGTGTCCCATAGTTCCTGAATGTTTTGTGTTTAGAATTTGTTGGCTTTGCTGTTTTCTTTGATCTGTTCGTTTATTTTCTCTATGGTGTCCTCAGCATCTGAGAGTCTTTCTTCTAGCTCTTGTATTCTATTGATTATGCTTGTTTCTGTAGACTCTGCTCGTTGGCCTAGATTTTCCATATCCAGCTGGTCCTCAGTTTGTATTTTCTTCTTTGCCTTCATTTCAGTTTTCAATTCTTGAACTGTTTCCATTACCTGTTTGATGGTTTTTTCTTGGTTTCCCAGGGTATCATGTACGTATTTACTCATTTCTTCAAACTTTTTGTTATACTTCTCATCCATTTCTATAAGGGCATTTTTTACATGTTGTTTAAGGGACTCTATTATCTTCATAAAGTCGATTTTTTCCACTTCTTCTGTGTTAGGTTGTTCAAATACTTCTGTTGTAAGATCATTGGGTTCTGATGTTTTCATGTTGTTTTTCGGATTATTGGGTGAGTTCTTGCCTTGGCGCCTGCCCATCTCCTCCTATTGATCCTATCCAATGGATCCTTTAGAAACCGGATCAGGTTTCCCTGCTGGCCAAGGGCTCCGCTTACAAAATGCCCTCACTCTCTTTCGTGGTTCCTGCTGCAGGCCAAGAACCCTCTCACCCCTCCGAAGGATCTTCAGGACAGGACCAGGCTCCCCTTGTGCCAGTGACCTGGCCAACCAAAGGCCTACCTCTTTGATTCAATTGTAGTAGGGCGATCTGCTCTCCTTATTGCACGCCTGTCCCAGCCGCTTGGGTCTGGCCGCCGCTGAGCCGTGTCTGGCGCCACCGCCGTGCTGCCGCTGCTGCGCCTCTGTGCATCTGGCGCCGCCGCTGCTGCGCGTCTGTGCGTCTGGCGCCGCCGCCGCTGAGCCTCTGTGCGTCTGGCGCCGCCGCCGCTGAGCCTCTGTGCGTCTGGCGCCGCAGCCGCTGCGCCTCCCTGCGTCTCGACTTCTGATATTTCAAGTACTCATATATATTAATTCGTGTCACCCACAAAGAAAGGCAAAATTTGACCACAGCAATAATAAAAGAGTGCAGCATATCAAATAGAATGAATCTGTTTATAGTTTACCTCATTTGAAGTCTGATTTAAAGACAGGGACACTTAAGCAGTAAGGACTATCTTTTTCTAGTCCTCAGGATGTGGTAGAAATTGGGTGTGAAAAAAAGACTGTAAGTCAGTGATAAGCGATTATTATTTGTTAATCAGAGCTAAGGCATTAAAATTTATAATATACTTCTTCTTGTTATTACCATTATATCATTTGACTTACAATGTCATCACAGTGACTGTAGGAAAACTTTTAAAAATTTTTCTGGGGAGCCCGATGATTTCAGAAGTTTTAGTCCGTGACTGGCTGCCTCAATTTTTTCTCTTTGGCCACAAAACATCTTGGTGGGAACACGTGAAAGAACAAAGCTTCTTACCTCATGGCAGTCAGGAAAGAGAGAGAAAGTCTAGGGACCAGATAAAACCTTCCAAGTCATCCTCCAAGGACTAATTCCCCGGCTAGTTCCCACTTTCTAAACTTTCAGCATACTCCATAAATAGAACTACATGAGTTTTAGTCTCAAACAGTAGAACTTTTATATCTAAACATATGTAAGTGACAATATCTGTATTGACCTATGCACACATATCTACCTGCTGAAGGACACATCTGAACTCTAAATTGTACTTTTGCAGTTCGGGTTTGTTGATATAAGCAGGTCTGGTTTATTCATCTGCTGCATGCTATTCCATCAGATTTATTTATCCGTTCTCCTTTGAATGGAAACTTACGTTGAATCTACATCTTCATGCCACAGCAGTTCTCCTAAATGAGGCCATCCGGTCTCTTTCTCTGCACATTTCATAATTTCTCCAAGATAAACTTAGAGAAAATAGTGCTCATCTAAAACATTTAAACGTTTTAAGTGTTATGATAACTATTCTCCAGGGAGGATGTATGAATTTGTTTCCTATCACTGGTATTTTATGAGTTCACCTTTTTCCATATCTCAAACATAGTTCTTTTTTTAAACATTTGCGATTTGTGACCTTTAAATATTTGTCAGAGTGTTCCACAGGAGGTCGTGTTTGTTCTCTAATCCTGCCATAAAACAACTGCAAAGAATCCAGGTTCAGCACGTCCCGGTGCAGGAAGGCAGAAGGGCAATGCATCAAGTATCTGAGAGCTACAGGGCATGCTTAGGGCTTGCGGGTGGGGGGGGGGGCTTTCATTTCTAGTTTTGACTATTTCATTTCTGGTTCGTGGCTCTCTCATCTTCAAAGCTGGCACTGTGACATTTTAAAATTTCTGGATATGATCCTATGATCCTCTATCTTCTTCCATTTATAAGAGCCCTTGCAATTACATACTTATTATCCGAATAATCCCAGATCATCTCCTCATCTAAAGGGCAGCTGAATTCCACTTGTGTCCCCAGTTCCTCACGTATGCGCAAATCCTGACCACAACTTTTAAGAGAGATTGCATTGTTTGTCATCAGGTTGAATTTCATGATGTCCTGCTTAAAATTGAGGCTAGCAATTTTTAAATGTTTATTCACACTTTGGAGTTTGCTTATAGAGTTCCACATTTTTAGTATTGACTTTTCCTTTTCTACAGAATTTAAGTAACTCCTTTATATTTTTAGGATTCTAGTCTGTTGTGGATTGCATGCCTTTTGGATAAAATCCTCAAGCAGTGAATGACTTGTCCTTCCTTTAGCTGTCTAGAAACGAGAAGCACCATTGACGGTCATGCTGGTGTGGAAGAGCTATTAAATTTACCCCCTCTTGAGTTACATTTTTGTAGCTCATGGAATCTTCCTACCTTGAAGCGGCCATCATTACTTTCATTTGTAATATAAGTGTAGATCATTCTTGCATGGTTCAGAAAGTTCGTGTTCTCTTTTGTCAGTCCTAGCAGTTCTACATAAATATTCTTTGATTCCCAGGGTAGACACTTACAGTATCATCAGAAAAAGAAAGGCTTTATTTCTTTCTCCAGTTCTTGCATGTTTTCACTCTTTATTGTTTGACCCAGAACCTCAAGTGCATCACTGACTAAAATTGTCAATAACAACATTTTATATTGTTCCTTTGACTTGCAGCAATTATTTCTAAATCTGCATTACTAAGAATATACCTTCCCAAAAGCGTCTAGTAGAAAACTTTAGGACTGCTTACAAAGTTAAATAGCTTCTTCCTAATCTAATTTAGTAAGAGTTTTGCTACAAGAAAATACTGAATTTTAGTAAATGATTAATCAGATTTTTATTATAAAATTATAATCAAAGATAAATGTAGATTAATTATTCTTTTCAGTGGTCAGCATAATTTTATTTAAGCTCACATCTATTTTATTTTTTAGCACCAAATAATAAAAGCCTATAGAATCATGCAATTACTGAATAAAATATTCACAAACCTAGACCTACACTTGGAAAAATAATAACAAAATTGGTCAATTTGGAAATACTCATTTCAGTCAGAAGATAGTCCAGTACGCTTCCCTAGTAAGAGGGCTATCACTAAGACATCGAAATGCCCCAATAAGAACTACCATTTCTCCTGTCCCAAGCATTAAAAAAAAAGAACTACCATTTCCCCAGATGGACCTGCTCAGAGTAGGGACACACCAGACATAAAAAGTTCACCTTAATCATCTTCAACTAGAGTCAGCTACAAGCCTTTTTCCCCACAGATCTTTGCCCAACTGTTAGGGAAGTTTTATCTAACAGTCTGAGTTCTTGCCAATCTACACACACACACACACACACACACACACCCTTTGTTTTCCTGCATAACTAGCTGAAGCAGGGTTTAGGAGCACTGGCTAGCAAACACAGAGTTTAGATCATCCTGAAGACCACATGTGCTCTTCCTCCAGAGATTCTCATCATTCACATTCTGAAAAGAATGTATTTCACAGAATCAGACCTCTAAAAATACAAGATGTTTTTTATAAATTTTAAAGTATTTGCTAAAAATCTATTTTGAAATTACCTTTAACACAGAACTTTAACTTAAAAAAAATAAGATGTGTATTGCTCTTGAACATCAACTAAAAGCAGAAATCAGACTCATTCAAAGTTATTCGCTGACTTCAAACTGTCTCGGTGGTTACTGCACTGTGGTACACCTGTATTTCTTACACATTAATGTCATGAGGTTTCTAGAAGAAAGTACCTAATAAATTCTTGCATGTCTTTATATGTCTATATCATAAGAAAATGGACAAGTTAAACACTGGGATGATTAGAACTAGCAAGGAAGGAAAGATTCAGGAAGGAAAGAATGAAGGGAGAGAGAGTGTGAGAAAGACAGAGAGAGAAAGAGAGAGAGAGAGGTGGGGGGAGAATGGTTCTTCTTTACAGACTCCTGGTGTTTTAAATAGTAGGCAGCAAGCCCTCCATCCGAAGGGCTGGAAGAGATCTTGCTAGTCTCAAGCATTTTTCATACAAAATCAGAAAAGACTCAGGGTGCCTATTAAATGTGGTGCGGAGCAGCTAGTTAGCAGCCTCAGAGGTGTCCCGCCCTACTTTTTGTAGCATCTGCTTTTGGAGCTATCACTGTTACTGACAAGAGCCTTGTACTCCCTTGCCAGGAGGCAGATGAGTCAGGGAGAAGCACTCAAAATGATTGCACATTCTTTCTCGCAGGCTATGACAAGAGCTGATCAGTGCTGCCAGGGCAGCTTATGCAGACCATCACTGCCCCCTTGTTTCCGAAAGAATGCTAGATGCCTTGACTTCTCAGAAGAGTGTTAAAATAAATCAACTGCATTAAATAAGAATGGGTGCATGTCTATCCATTTCATTGTAAAAGTTCAGTGCATTCATATCTCTGACTATGTCTAACAGTTATTGATTGAGTGAATAAACTCCTCCCCTGGGGAAAAAATAAGGCACTATGCAAGGTTAATCAACCTAATTGTGTATATTAAGCAACTCTTATCCTATTTTAATCTAATATTTCAAGTCATTCTAATAATATCAGCTCTAGATTTTGCTTTTATTTTTACTGATTATATACGGTTGAAGGTACATTAGCAAATGTTCATCTTCTGTGAATTAAGGAACAACAGATACAGCAAGGTAATCCAGGAGATCACTGTAAGGTTATCTTTTCTTAATGTTAAAATGTCACCTGCTAATCACAAAACAAAGAAAAGATGCCGAGTAAGGCACTAACGATAGTACAGTCTTCTTGCCTAACACAAAGATATAGTATTTAAATGTAGATTGTGCCTTAGGAGGTACTGAATTTCTAATATTCCACTAAATGAGAAATTTAACTGAAAATTAGCTCAAATCTCACTTTTCTTCTGTTCTAAATATCATTTTCAGCCTTTGTAGAATAATGTTTTTGTCTGCTTAAGATGCTATAACAAAGAACCGTAGAGTGGGTAGATTAAACAATATAAATTTCCCACAATTCCAGAGCAGTAAAGCTGAAAAATCAAATATCAGCAATCTGGCAAGTATATTTCTTTTAGCTTGCTGATAGCTACACAACACAGAAGCTCTCTTGTCTCTATTATTTATTATAAGGGCATTAATCCAATTCACCATGCTTTCTCTCCCATGATCTACTTGTCCCCCCACAACCCCAACTCAAAATAACATTACGTCAAGAATTAGGGCTTCAATCCATTATATTTGGCAGATACACAAAACATAAAGTCATAGTGTTGACGAATAACAGAATAATTAGTCTTTGCAGTCAAACTCATTAATAGAAAAATAGTTTCTCAGCATCTATTTCATTCAGTTTGGTTTATAGTCATGAAAAGTTCTGTGGAACCTTATATAAAATATCTACTTACATCCAACAGTGCAGGGCACACCATATGGCTATGTGAAGCTCTGCAATTTTCAATTTTAATGTATCTTCAGACATCATTTTCGTTTTTCAAGGAAAAGGATGAGGTTGAAGTTCACTGATTTACCCAGAGTAAAATACATTCTGTGTCCATGAATTGGAATGAAACCCCTCCATTCCCTGATCCACTGTCCATTATTCACACCATCCATGGGCGGAGCAAAAGCTAATTAGACAACTTAAGAAACAAAGGCTAATGTCAGTTTGAAAAGAAATGTTTTAAAATGCCGTGCAGTCACTTAGCTTAAGTTTAAAATGTGAATAAAATGCCTGTACTTGATCATTTTCCCACTGCTACTACAAAATATTTGGGAAAAAAAAAACAGCTTGAGGATTGAAGGTCTTACTTTGATTTCTAACAGGAAGAAGCAATGCAGTGAGGGAGGGTCTAACGGGGACCACTGAAGGGTACAGCATTTAGTCACGTGGTGTCCACATCAGGAACTACACACTCCACTTGCCTTCCCCTTTGTTTTCAGTCCATAACCCCAGCACGCTGCATGGTACCACCAAAATTCAGGGTGAATCCTCACCATAATCAAACCTCTCTGGAAAATGATCCTCAGAGACATGTCCAACGGTATTTCCCTTAGCTCATTTCAAACACCTCACACTGACAAATCAAGATTATCCGTTGCAATCTTAAAAATTATAGAGATATTTTATTAGAGCACATTAATTATGCATAGCAGTGAATACCTTAAGGAAATTTCACATGGGTTTGTCATTCTTTCATCATATACATCCTATGCACAGCGCACCCATTCTAGCCTGCCTCCCACTACTCCTTTTTATTCTGTTAGTCTCATTTCTACTCCACAATAGCATATAGATGATTTCATGGATTTATATAAAATCTAGGATTTACAAATGATGGAACCATCTCAGGCCAGTGAGATGGCCCAGATAACAATATGAGTTTCATCATTGAAAACGACTGTTCAAAGTGGTCTTCTGACCTAAGCTCACAGGCAAACCTCCCCACAATAATAATAAAATTGCAAGGAAGTGCCTATGTGAGGTGTGGTAATTTTTGAATGAGGATGGCTCCCATCAGCTCATGTGTTTAAAGTGTGGGAAACATTAGCAGGATGTGTGGCCTAATTGGAATGGCTTTGCTTGAGGAGGTATGTTACTGGAAGTGAGCATTTAGGTAGCAAGGAAGTCAGGACCGCGAGAGGTGAGTCCACCCACGGAGATGGTGGGACAGATCTAATGGGAGCTCACCAAGGCCAGCTGAACTGGGACTGAACGAGCATGTGATCAAACCCGACTCTCTGAACGTGGCTGACAATGAGGGCTAAGAAGCCAATGATAATGACACCGAGTTTTGATTCTACTGCATGGACTGGATTTTGGGGAGTCTAGTCTGTTTGGATGCTCACCTTTCTAGACCTGGATGGAGCGGGAGGGCCTTGGACTTCCCACAGGGCAGGGCACCCTGACTTCTCTTAAGACTAGAGAGCGAGGGGGAGCAGGAATGGGGGGAATGGGAGGGAAATGGGAGGATGGGAGGAGATGGAAATTTTTAGTAAATAAATAAATAAATAAATAAATAAATAAATAAATAAATAAATAATAAAACCCATGCCAGGCCTAATCTCTCTGTTGACCAACAACTTGTATACCAGTTGAAGCTTTTAGCTGCTGTCCCAGCATCATGTCTACTTGCCTGCCACCACACTCCCTGCCAGGATGATAATGGATTTGAAAGACCCCTATACTTGAAAGACCCCCGTGCCCACGTACTATGTTAAACTCTGCTGAAAATTTAGCTGGTCCCCTGGGCTCAGTCCATGCTAAAACTGGATGTCTCTGGGTTGCAGACCCACTGACTAGGCTAAGGAGAGAGACAGAGTGCTATGTCTAGCTTTCTGTTTTTTCGGGACTAAGGAGAAGGGATACTCCACCCCCCTCCCCCAAAATATCCTATCTAAACTGTCAACTCGCTGCAAGGTGTTTTATCTGTCTTTATGGTTTTTCGGGGAAATTCGAGAATAGACATGGGGCCATTCCCAGGATGAGCTAAGCCCACCAATTTGAGAGTCAATGAAATACTTGTGCTATACTACCCTCTTATGTAATCATTTTTCCCTATAAATATGGCTGTTTGAATTTGCCCGGGG
Organism: Microtus oregoni; assembly: GCF_018167655.1. Classification (NCBI taxonomy): domain Eukaryota; kingdom Metazoa; phylum Chordata; class Mammalia; order Rodentia; family Cricetidae; genus Microtus; species Microtus oregoni. The sequence goes on from NW_024544774.1 coordinate 253,386, forward strand.
TGTGTGCAGTTGGCGTAAGCTGCTGTTGCACCCACAGGCGCCTGTGTAATCAATAAAGACACCTCTTGCTGATTGCATCCGTTAGCCTGAATTATTGAGTCTGGGGGATTTCTCCCACCGCCCTTGAAAACGAGGGTCTTTCAGAGTAACCATCTGAAACTATAAGCAGACGCCCAATAAGTTCTTTTTTATGTAACCTTGATCATAGTGAATCTTCACAGCAATAAAACAGAACCTAACACAAGAAGTCATGAGTATGCTCTGCTTAGTTGCAAGTGTCATTTCATGATGCTCTGTGTGCAGAAAAATATCTCACTGCACACCTTGACCATTTAGCTTTTGCTAATTAGAGCTCAATAAAGCCAAAAGAAACTACATTTAAATGCAAAAGTTAAACAAACTTTAAGTTAGCACCAATAAAATGTTAGCCATGGATTTGTCACATCACCTATAATTTCAGTAAAAGTCACTGCTTAAATCAGGAAGATTTGAGAAATGTATGACTACAGTGTGGTTGTGCACAATTCACAATGTCTTGAAGGTTGCCTCACAAAACATTTTATGATTATAGAAATCTCATATCACAATCAAACCCACTGCTAACACCCTGAAATTAAAGCAAAATTTCACAGCTGTTTTTTTCTTAATTTTTGTTAAATCGCCCTTTAAGATGTGGAATAAAAAATTCTAAAATTAATTTTATTTTAGAGATCAGCACACCGCATTTATGTCATAACCAATAAAAACAAGTATACGACTTGACTATTTGTACCAATAACCTTTCCTCTTCAACAGATCTGGAGAAATACTGAGCAGTAAACTTTACAAGAAAGTGTAGAACTTGCCTTTTGAAATGATATCTGTAATGAATTCTAAGTTAAAATACTCTATGCATAAAAGTGACGCTGAGTTCATAAGTTGTTCATGTGAAATTAAGCCCATGAGGGCGATTTAAGAAATTCAACCACTCAATGAAATGTGCTTCCTCGTTTGAATATAATTCACCTTCATATCTTGCTGCAGTTATCTAGCAGATTTTCATTATCCTGTCCCCATGATGACTATTATCAGAAGTTATTTACCTTTAAAACTTATATCATTAGAATGCAGACCATCTATACTGAAAAAAGAAATCCTGGTTAGTCATATTGATTCCATTCCTTTTACTTACTCTTTTAATATTTTTATTTTTATTGAAATATAGTTATACCATTTTCTCCCTTTCTTTTCCTCCCTCCAATCCTTCCTATGCACAAACCCCCTTTCTCAGTCTCAAGTCTTGGCCTACATTCTTTTTGTTGCTGTTATACACATACATCATATCATATATTATATTATATATCCCTAAATATATAAATATAACCTTTTCGATCCATGTAACATTTCTTGTGTGAATGCATGATTTCAGGGATGAACACTTGGTATTAAATAACCAATTGGGGGCTCTTCCCCATGGAAGATTCTTTCTCATATTTTCCCTCTTTGGTGATAGTATGTGTGCTGATGTCCTTATTCAAGTCTTGTTTAGGCAGCATACGTGTTATACTGTAGATGCATCAGTTGGGGATATGTATCGCATGATAACTTTTCTCTACATTTTAACTGCTTTATGTTTTCTATAATAATTGCAGTCTGTTCATGAGCAGTGAGTCTTATATTTATCTTTTGGTATAACTTCAAATATTTAGAATGTAGTTAGGGATTATGCTGGTTTAGTAAAGTGGCAACTGTAGGTTTTCCTCCAAGACACATGACTCTATTAGCCTGTGGTATTTGGCTATATTTCCAGTGCCAGGTATAATTTCTCTCTTGTTGAGTAGGCCTTAAGTCCAAGTAAAAATAATACTGGTTACTATCAAGGTATAAGTATTGTACCCTTTGAGATATCATAGCACAATGGTTACTATTTCAGTTCGCTGGCATCACAAATGGGTAAAACAATCTCTTGTTTTTTCTCTTGTGGAAACTTGCATGTTGCCTTCCGTGACCATGAAAGTTATTCTTCAGGGCAAGGCTTTCAGGTCAGAATCAGTTCAAAACCTCTGGATCCTGTGTTCAAAGGACATAGTTCTCCAGCAATAGGGACTTAATTTCCACTTCCTGCAAGCAAGTAGGGGCAATAGGAATAGTATGTGTTTTTGGAGTCTCTTGGGCAACCTTGACAAATATATCAAGGAGTGCTTATCATGCTTTATATTGGTGTTTTGATAGTCTATAGATCTTAGGAGGAGTGTTGTCAGCCTAGAAAAACAAGTTTCGCTTAAACCAGTTTGTGTGTGTGTGTGTGTTATCTGGAATTTTAAGCATAAATAATAATAACACATTTTTCAGACATCTTTACTGTTACTTTACCCTCCATCTTACATAATATCCTTCTCCCCTTTCTAATTATAGCTGCCTGCCCCATTGTTCCCATTTCTCTTTTCAGGTTTGTTGCACCCTACTATCCCTCTTATTTCTTAGCACCCACCCAATATCCTTTTTAGTTTTCCATTTCTTCAGCTACTCCAGGTTATAAACTCATATCTGAAGACTTGGACTTGGAGCCAGAGACAAGAAAAAAAAATCTGTTCCTTTGAAAAATAATTAGAGTCCTAAATATAAAATTTAATACTTATAATTACACATTGTTGTAGAATTTGCTTAAAAGTCCATACATATTAAGAGCACCTAATATCATTTTATTCAGCAATCAAACATCTTTTTACTCAATGATCTAAAGTAAGCAGTTTCAAAGCTAAAATGAAAATTCTATTTTGAAAAGTTTTGGTCCCAAACCATACTTCTGATTTCTGTCCTGTTTTTTTCAAATTTCCCAATTACATATTGTTCATTTTCTTTCTAATTTTGTTTATGTTTTATCGTTGACTTGGGGGAAGGAGTCTGTTTTGTGTTGCATTGTTTTTGTTTTTCTTTGTTTTGTTGGTTCTTACTATGTAGATCTCACAGACCCAGAATTTTCTATGGAAAATAAACTGGTCTTGAACTCACAGAGGTCTGTCTGCCTACAGCTCCTGGGTGCTGAATGAAAGATGTGACCAGAATATCTGGTGTATCTTCACATTTTGATACTATTATTTTTCTCTAACAACATTAAATACACATATAATACATTCTGGATGATCATACTTATTTTCCTACCTTCTCTTATATTTCTCCAATCTCCAAAACCTCCTACCTCACACTAAAAGCCTTATCCCACTCTTTACTTCATTTTGTTTTGCTTGTATTTTGTTTTGTGACTTATTAGGTTTAACCAGGGCCACTCGAAGGGGCATGAGTATATAGCTATTTAGTGAAGCAAGTAACTCATCAGTGGCTACTTCACTAAACTCCCTGGCCTCATCTCCTCCAGCATTGCCACACTGACACTAGTTGTCATAAGGTGGGGTATCTACTGCTCACAATCATCCTGGATTCATTAGTTCCCACAATCCACCAGCAAAATACACTCATATACATATACATATACAAACCTATCTTAATAAATTTTAAATAGATTCAAAATGTTCTTCAGGGTTTTAATTCTTCCGTGATTTGTAAACAGTAGGAAGAGTAATTTTTGAAACACTGGTAACCTGTGACAGTTTGAATGGCAATGGCCATCATCGGCTCATGTATTTGCGTGTTTAGTCAACAGCTGATGAGGTGTCAGGGAAGGGTTAGAAGGTGTGTCTTGTTAGAGGTGATGTTCCCCTAGGGTTGGGTTTCAAGGTTTAAAAGCACATGCCAGTGCTCCTCTTCTTTTATAAGAATTCTTTTGTCCAAGGTCCTCCCCCCTCCATCCAGGTCTAGGAAGGTGAGCATCCAAACAGGCTAGGGAACTCTGACTGCTCTTCGGACTGGAGAGGGAGGGGAAAAGGAGTGGAGGGAGGGGAAGGGAAATGGGAGGTGGGGAGGAGGTGGAAAATTTTTCAATAAAAAAAAGAATAAAGATTCTGCAGATATACAATAAAAAAAGAATTCTTTTGTCATGGTGTCTCTTCACAGCACTAGAACAGTGAATAAAGACATATTCTTATAGTTTCCAAATAACTTTAGAAAAATAAAATAAATCAGTATGATATCACCAGATCTGAAGCTGTACATCTGTTTATTATAGTTTAAATGCTAAACATTCCTCCAAAGCTTGCTCTCTAATTTGATGTCATTTGGTTAAATAGAATCTTTAAGAAATGGTTCCTGGTGGCAGGAGATTGTGGGACATAGTTCCTTTTCTCTGTCTCTGACTTCCCAAATATTGTGAGGTGAATGAGCTTCTTTTGCCATACCTTCCTTCCCATGATGCATTGCACAGACATAGGACAAAAAGTAATGGAACCATTATGAGCTGAAAACTCAAAAACTATTAGTAAATTCTTCCTGTTTTAACTGATTACCAATTGTTTCATATATTTCATCACAGTCATGAAAAAGGTATACTTCAACAGGCTTTTATCACTCCTTCCTTACTCCTACTAGGTACATTTCCTTATATTCAGTATATCAAATGTTTTTCTCTGACACTTCCAAATACTGCTCCCTTTCCCAGGAATGTTCATCCTCTTTTCTCGGCTTATCAATTACCTTCTCATTGTTCACATCTGACCCTTCTCCTAAGACAAATCTTCTCAAGTTATTTATTTTTTGCTGTGATAAAATATCCAGGAAAAGAAGCTTATGGGAAGAGCGTTTTCGTTTGAAGTATGAAAGGATACAAACCATCACCATGGGGAAAGCACGGCAGTCAGAGGCTAAAACCAACTGGCTGCATTGCATGTACAGTCAGAGAGATGAAGTACTGAGTAGATAGCACTATAAAACTTCATTTCCTACCTTCAGGACCAACTTCCACAGCAAGCTTTTACATCCTAAAAGCTCATGACCTTCCTAAACTGTGCGACCAGCTAGGGTACAGTATTCAGACATATGAGTCTATAGGCGATCATAGTCAAACTGTAACACTTGCCTTTAATCTTGACATATGCTGTGATTTTTCAACTCAGTAGCCAATTAGTTCAGGTGATTAATTTATACATACAGTAGTTCTTTGTTTAATCTGTTATGGATTAGACTTTCTATCCACCTTGAGCTTTGATGGCAGCAGTCATATTTCCCTGAATTCACAAAAGTATTTTCCACAACTAATTTAACTGGTCAATATTCTATAAATAAGTGAGTAATTGGGAAAGATGAGAACAAAAGTTTGAATCCCTGTAGTACTTTGTAATGCATGAAGCTTAGAAAAATAACAAAGAAATGTCAACAATATCAAGATAAGGAGAGAGAGCAGTTCTGAAAAAATGATACTTAGAGAATATACTATTTCCTTTACCTAGTGGAGACTTGAGATATTTTTAAAAATTAGATTTTTCAAAGGTGTTTAAAGTTGCAAAGTACTCAAGTAAAGCATTCCTAGGGTACTGCACAACTATGTGTAGTTATATATTGTTAAGGATGTTCAGGCAAATAAATATTTTCAAGTAAAACAATTTTATGGAGTCACTATTGGTAATTATTTATAACTTTGATGGACATTTGCTGATAATGAAATGCTCTATTGCTCTTTATAACTTGCGTGCATTGATAATACAGCTGGCAAGATTTAGACAGTATCTCAGGATCCAGAACAGAGATTTTCCGCAGTATGAAGTTAATTAAGCCACACAGGGGCTCCAATCCCTGAACTCGCCCTCATTAACACCATGCTGTAACCAACCACGCCAAATAGCCAGAGAGTCTGAAGGCCGAAGTTCTCCTACTGCCATTCTAATTCTGATTTTCAATCAGAGAAGAATCAGTTTTTGATATTTATCAAAATTTTAGTGGTAAAAACCACAGTTCAATTATAAAGATACTTCAAGGTCATAGCTAAACCACATTAAGACTTTATAGATAAGGCCTGTTGATTTTTCTTTGAATTACTCCATTTCCCCAAGCATTGTGAGTTTTGGAATTGGAAACTCATGGCAGTGATCTTTGAGCACATGAACTCCATAGGATAAAAAACAACACAAAATAAACTCAACATCTAGTAGCCCTGTTAAAATGAAAAAAAGAATCTGATTTATCCTAATCCTATTTATTTCTAAATGTGTTCCTAAACAATTACATTAGACGCATACAAACATGTATGATTATATATGCATTTGCATATGCAGTTATTGCCACTTTATGGCACACAGTTCACATATTTTCTCCATATTCTGAATGCTATTTATGCTCTAAATCAACTAGTGAAAGCTCTCAAATTGATTACTTTCAGTAATTTTGGGACCCTGAAACACATATTTGCAGTTTTTCTGCCATATATTTTGTATTTTGGGGAAAGGAAAAATACTAACCTATGAATATTGCTAAGAGAAGAATAGCTCATAACACTGAAGCCATTATTGCAAATAAAATGTTGCTAGATGTATTAGTCATCTTTCTGATGCTGTAATCAAACATCAAGACTAAAAGCAACTCAGGGAAGGAAGGTTTATTTGGACTTACGGTGCCAGAGGAATAGATTCCTTCATGGTGAGCAAAATACATCAACAAGCAAGGAATTATGATGGCAGGAGAATACTTTCAGCTGCACAAGGAGCTTAAAGAGCAGGAAGCTCTTTAAAAGAGTAAATAATTTCAAAATCCATCCCCTGTGGAATGTTTCCTTTAGCAAGGCTGTACCTCCTAAAGGCTCCATAATCTCATCAGAGAACAACACCAACCAAGGACCAAGTTCCAAATATGTGATCTTTTGGTGCATATTCCACCTTTAATCCATATATCCTGGTCCTGGGCCCCATAGGGTCATGACCATTTTATGATGAAAAATTAGTAAGTTCAATTTCAAAAGTGTGCACAGTATTTAACAGAATCAACACTGTTGAAAAGTCCAAAGTTTTTTCGGTGTCTCAAAGTAATTTCTTAACTGTGACCCTTTGCAAAATCAAAAAATAAGAAATATTCTTCTAGAACAAAATGGCATAGACTATAAATTTCTATAAAAAATGAAAGAATGATGAAATAGTGACAAAATGAAATGGAAACCCAATAGGAAAACATCAAATTCTGTGACTCTAGTTGGGAATGTGTTGTCTTGGTTTCAAGGAGTTTAAATCTAAGCAAAAAAGCTGGTATAAAATTTTGCAATAAATTAAGGAAAATATATAAAGAAAAAAGTAGAATATTAAAAGTAAGGAAATGACACAAGTCTTGGATATTGTAAAAGAAATAGTAGAAAGCATTGCTTACTAAGACAAAATGAGGGGTTGAACAGTAAGGAGACAGTTACGTTTAGGGATGAAATCTTAGCTAATATTACATCACAATTTGGCAAGATTTGACAGGCACCAAAGAACAATTGAAAAGTGTTAGAAAATAGCATCTTATTTGGGATTGTGCTGCATTGTTTGTGAATAATTATCCCATTTCTAAAACATATTTCCTATGTTCAAGAAAACATATTTATGCATGAGTCTTAGAGTCAAAGAAAGGCTTTGAGTGATATGCAAATGATCTGAAAAGTTTTACTGAATAATCAAGAAATTAACTAAATAATATATTGCTACAATAAGCTTACAGTCTGATACTAATTTAAAGAATTGATTTGATTTGATTTGAGGCTGTAGTCAGACAGAGAAGCTAGCATTATGGCTCTCCTAAATATTAAATTGCACTAAGTGCATGAGGTGACTTGTTGACAGAGGTTTCTGTCCCACCCGGTCCCACAGACATTCAGTCCCAAAGAAACACACAGAGGCCTACATTAATTATAAACTGGTTGGCCTTCTAGCTCAGGATTTTTTTTTATTAACTAATTCTTACATCTTACATTAATCCATGATTCTTGTCTATATTAGCCACATGGCTTGACACCTTTTTATCAGTGAAGCATTCTTATCTTCTTTCCTCTGTGTCTGAGTGACAACTGCAGAAGGAGCATTTCCTCTTCCCAGAATTCTCCTATATTTCCTACCTGGCTACTGGCCAATCAGCATTTTATTAAACCAGTACAAGTGACAAATCTTTGCAGTGCACAAGACCATTGTCCCACAGCAGTGACCAATTTCATTCTTCTAGCAACAGACGTCATAGGATGGTGATCCTTGTAAAAATGAAAATAAAGTAAATGACTAATGACTTTACACCACTATGCTGAGATACACACCAAATAATGACTCAGAAAAGGGAAGCCTAAGCAGAACATGGAAATTCCAGTACAATTTGGAAGTGGAGATCAGGTGGAGGAATTGCTTTGGCATCTGAATGTGTTGAGGACCTGGAGTCAAAAAGGAGAAAATTATTCAGCAAAGCAATCTCCAAAGTTACTCTAGGCATCTCTCTAATTTATTATCCTTTGAATAAAGAAGACAAGAGCTTAGAGGAGACCAATTGTGGATGTGTGAACTAAACACAAAAAGCAATATTAAAAAGAGCCACGATATTTAAGAGCTCTAACTAGATAGCTAGAAGCAAAGTTCTCAAACACTTTCAATAAATTTCAAAACATTAAAGTTCTAATAAATACAATTTTCTTCTAGAATAGTTTAGAAATCAGGAAGAGTGAGATAATAGAAAATTCCAGTGTAATAAAAATATTTGAAAAATCATGTCCATGACAAAAACCATTAGTCAAAGAAATGATCAATCATAAGCAAAAAATAATATATATATAATGTATATATATACTCATGTATCTATATATATACTCATAAATGAGTATAATATATATGCATATGATTTCCATAATAATAACATGAACTTTTAAAATCTGAAATACTTGCTTGCAAGAAACTTCATGCCTCTGACTGTTGTAACATAGAAATGGAAAGCACTGACAAGACTGAGACATCACGGAAAAACTTTTGAATATCCTTAATATTCTCTTGTTCTGAAAGAGCATAAATAGCTTCATATCACAGAGTTGTGAGTGTGAAGATTGTATCTCAAAGGGATTAATTGGGTAACTATTTGAAAACTAAAGTTATATGTACCATATTAGAGAATTCACATAATAATCATATAATAGCAAATCATTTACAATTATTTAACAATATAGGCAGTATCAGGCCAAACAAGATAAAATAGCAAAGCTCTAACACAAAGAAAAGAAAACTACCCAACAACACCCTGTGCTCTTCAATATTGTCTTGACATTAGGCTGAAAGACTGCAAATAAAACAGAAGGAAGCATGTGATTGAAGGCTTTTCAATTAAGTTTCTTATGGATCAAATGTAGAGAGCAATAATAACTAGGAAGGAGAATTTTGAGAAATTTATGAGACTATGTAATTTGAAATTTTAATATAATAATTTAGGACATCTGTAGTCTTTATAAAATATATACCATTATTATTATTTTACAATATATGGCCATTGAAGAAAGATACATATACAAATACATACGTATATGGGTCAAACTAGGTAGTAGGGATTATAATAATAGTTTCAGGTGCTTGCAGGAATTATGGCTAACTTTCAAGCATGCCTGTTCCTGCATTTCTTTAATAAGTATATTGATTTTAATTTTTAAAATATTCATCTTCCCAATATCAAGCAAATATTAAGATGCCCTCCAGTACATTTGCCCTTGAAATATTCAAGACACCATCCTCAGTGAATTGTGTGCTGTAACCCTGTGAAAATATCTCCTCAATAATTAAAGCATTAGCCAGTTGGCTTTTTCCATAAAATCATAACAGAAATAGTTGAACACCACATTATGATGGAATCTCTATCCCATGGTTGGAGATTAATAGAATGGCAAATTCCACTGACATTGTTATAGTCAGCAACAGTGTTCTCTCCACACAGCCACAGAAGTGGGTACGCTGTTCTGAGCCAATCTAAGGTGATTACCACAGAAACAGCCCTCATTTTACTAACAGCAAGGCACATTATCCTTCATGCATGGTCTGGCATCGAAGTTTAATAAGATTTCAAAGTGAAACTGGGGACATCTGGAATGAGGACCCTCAATTCTCTGGAAAATATTTTGCTGAAACTTATCTGTTTATAACCTGTCTGTCAAATTGCCACCTCTATTGTATCAACAAATCAAATTGTTAAAGTCAAAGTAGGCACACGTCCTACAATAGAAATGAGGAAACCATGATATATATATATATATATATATATATATATATATATATATATATATATATATATATATATATATATATGAAAGTCTGATTCAAATAGTGATGGTGTTTCATCTGTTGTAGTCATTTCATGAAATTCTGGAAAACAATTTCATATTAGGTTACCACAAATATATCACAACCTTCTAAATGCTTTACGAGGAAACTACAGTTATATAACAGCCTTCTAAATCATAACTTTTGAGGATGCTAAGATATTAGTACAGATCAATACTGCCCTAACAGGTAAAACCCATCAGAAGATGTCCCATCAAACCAGAACAAAGTTAAAATGGCCTTGTGAATATCTACCTCTATCATTCCTCACTCTCACTTCCACTGAACCCCTGAGGTTTCAGCACCACTATGGTAATTAGTCATCTCTTAACCCTGTACTGTTCTACATAAGATGTGTTAGCACAGGCTATGTGCCTTATGCAAAATGAACTGTCCTTTATCTGGTTTATTGTTCATAGCCAATATGATAAGCTTATTTAATGTATAAATATCAGACTTAGTTATCCCTCCTTTGAGCTGTTCACACTTTGTATATACTTAATACATTAAAGCTGAGATTGTTGATGTGTGCATGTCTCCATAATAGACTCTGTGATTTATGGAGGTGGAAAAATGTGGGTTTTTTTTATAAAAGATGTTTTATGAAAATATATTAAATGTTGAAGGCTGATTAAGTGGAATTAATTAGGATAAAGGCAAGCTTTAAAAAGCAATCATTACAGAATATAATCAAGGTAATCTACTCAAAAATGAAGGGAGAAAACAAGCCCAGCTCACTCAGTGATTATGAGTTGTATTTTGTTCATGCTTTTTCCAATTTCTTTATGTACACTAAATGAAGTTCTGCTTATACTCCTTTAGATTCTTTGAGTATGAATCATATCAGTGTCTCATCTGATATTAAAAAGTTTAAGAGATTGATGAATACCTTAATTGTTATCTAGAACCTTCATCCAGCAACTAATGGAAGCAGATGCAGAGATTCAAAGTTAAATACTGTTCAAGCTCCCAGAGACCAGTTGAAGAGAGGGGGTAACAATAATATACACAAAGGGGTCAAGACCATAATAGCTATACCCACTGAAAAAGCTGACCTGAGCTTGTGGGAGCTCACTGACTCTGGACTGGGAAACCTGAATAGGATCATACTAAGGCCTCTGAATGTGGGTGACAGTTGTGTGCCTGGAGCAGTCTATGGGACCAAGATTTATCTCTAGTGCTTGAACTGGCTTTTTGTAGCTCATTCTCTTTGGAGGGATTCCTTGTTATGCCTAGATATAAATGAAAGAGCTTTGTTTCTGCCTCAAAGTGATGTGCCACACTTTCTTGACTCACCATGGGAAGCCTTACCCTCTCTGAGGAGTAGATGGGAGCTGAGGAGGGAGTGGGAGGAGTGGGAAGAGGGGAGAGGATGAGAACTGGGATTGGTATGTAAAATGAGGAAAGGGTGTTTAAAAAAAGAAATAAAAAAAACAGGTCATCAAGTTAAAAAAAAAAAACAGCTCCAGAGAATTTCAACATCACAACTAAAGTTGAATGCCAAGCTTTAATATCACTGTTTCTCATCTAAATAGATTGAACAAATGCATGGTAGGAACATGTGTTTGTTCCTGGGCACTTTTTTACAAACATCACTTGGACTAGACACTGTAAGGTATAGTAACAATATTTGAATATCTAGTGATAATTAGAAAATTAGGAGAAGATTATTGGTTAAATTTAGAGTAAGAAACATTTCTTGTTCCTTATAAGACTGTTTTTAGAATTCCTTGTTAATTGATAACTTATATACCAATAGAGATTATGTTTAACTTTTTATTTCAAATATAAACAAAATCACAGGTATAACTAATTAATGAAATAAATATCACAGGTTTATCTATAAGATTTACATTTGGCAGGCTAAATAAATTATTTTATAAAACAGACACACTCTAGGCTCTTAAACAGTCCTCATAAATATATACATGTGACTTCAGCAGTAAATTTTAGGTAAGGGTGGCATCTTTAGACAGATTTCAGGTCTAAGTTGAGGTGACAAATGAAAAACGTGTGTAGAAAATAGCTAAATATTTAATTCCAGAAAAATCTTTGATCCAAGTGTACTGATGGCAAGTAGAGAATATTTATGCATTCAACAGAAGCTTAACTGAAAAAATTAGTAAAATATAAACTGCTAGTTTCAGATCATTGAGACACTGGAGATCACGTTCTAAATAAAAGCATAAACACAGAATATTGCATTCATAGTCTGCCGTTAACTAGCTCTGAGGCTTTAAATTTTTCCTGTAGCCAATAAGATAACCAGGATGATTTCACAAATGAATTATATAAAGCATCTGGAACAATGTCACTTAAAAGTATTGAAACTTTAGTCATGTTTATAACCAACACGTTTCCATACATTAATTTATTAAGATTGGGATGAAGCCCCAGAGCTACTTATATCAAATACCCTGATGTGAGATTCTCCTCTGACATGGGATTCCTCTCTGTATGCTGTGAATACCATTGGCTAATAAAGAAACTGTTTTGGGCCTGCGTAGAGCAGAATAGAGACAGATAAGTGGAGAAAACTAAACTGAATGCTGGGAGAAAGAAGGCAGAGTCATTGAGAAGCCATGTAGCCCTGCTGGAGACAGGCACAGGAACTTTACTGGGTAAGCCAAAGCCTCATGGTGATACACAGATTGATGGATATGAGTTAGTCAGAAATATGCTTAAGCTATTGGCCAAACAATATTGAAAATAATACAGTTTCTGTGTGATTATTTCAAGAGTCTGGATGGCCAGAAAACAAACAAGCAGGCTCCTACAATAAATTGGTGCTCCAACATGTGCTAGCTACATCCACATAAAACCTGAGAAAGCTTGGAAAGAAATTCTAGACATAGGAAAACAAAGTTTAGCCACTTTTTTTTTCAGCTGGCAGTGTGCAGCAGTTCCCTTAAGAGAGGTGTTCCTGATTCAACGGTAGCAGAAAAAAGCTGCACGGTTTTGAAATGGCAGCTTCCTGGTCCGTGCGGCCAGCACGAACTCTGACTCTTTCAGGAGACTGAGCATTTAAATGGGGTTTCTGAGCAGAGTGCTACAATTTGCTTAATGGCAGCATAGACCCACTGTGTGCTTGAAAATTGGGCTGTGAGCGTGGCTTGCGCTAAACGACCTCTGCCCCACCATGTTGGACTAGGGAGAGTCAAAGACAAGGCAGTCTTAGAAGCACTTAGCATTTTAAGAAACACTCCTGGACAGAAAAGAAGTACAGATATACAATAGGACAAATTAAGACATAAAAGAACTCTAACAAGTCACAGTGTTGCATAAATATATGTAGGCTTGGGAGAGAGAAGAAAAAGAGTATAGAGAGTTATAAAAGGAAATAAATGTTTTTTTAAGTCTTTAAACAGACAGAGTACAGTCACAGATTAAAGGAGTAAAGATAATAAAATAAATATTAAAAAGAAATACAGTAAAAACAAATAAATCACATAAAGATGGGATATACATAGATAGTCTGGATTATGTATATTGTTGCCTTTTCTTTGAATTTTTGACTGTGAAAGAGCTAAGTAACCAATACATATACTTTAAAGGTATTTTATCTTAAATTTGGGTCTAAGGATATGTTACTTTGGAAAAAGGGTTCTGCTTTTGTTTTTGCAGAGGATGATGAGAACCTATGGAGTTCTTCCAGATGAACGTGGTTTGATGAGAACACACCTCCTGAAGGATCGCCATATTGTAAATAATACAGCTTCTGTGTGATTATTTTGGGAGCCAGGAACTAAACAAACAGCCTCCTATGACTCCCCTCTATATACCATGAATATGTTTTATTACCCATTGATTAATAAAGAAGCTGCTTCAGCCTATGGCAGGAAAGAATATAGCCAGGCTGGAAGAGATAGATAAAGAGAGTAGGCAGAATTAAAGGAGACACCATACAGCGGCTGAAGAAGAAGGACACTGGAAGCTCTCCAGTAAACCAAAGCTTTGTGGTATTAATAATAATAATCCAAAACATGGATAAATAGAAATGGGTTCATTTAACATATAAAAGAATAAGAGTTAGTTAATAAGAAGCCCTAGTTAATAGGTCAAACAGTTTTGCAATTAATATAGTTTTGTGTGATTATTCAGGTCAGGACAACTAGAAAATGAACAAGCAGTCTCCATTTACAATACACAAAGAAGATTTGGATTGAATTATAGATACTTTTTTTTTATCCAAATCAGGAAGAAGAGGGAAATTAAGATGCACTGAGTGACTGCTGTGTTCTTATTCACAGCTAAGTGTCATTTCAGATTTAATGCCAAGTCTCAGTTTTCCTTGAGAAGTGAGCCTTACCTTATGTAGTCCACAAATTCCCCTATCCCTCCCAAAACAAACACACACACACACACACACACACACACACACACACACACACACACACACACACACACACACACACACACACACGGTGGCAGGCAAAAGTACTGACAGGTCACTCTGGAAGTTTTTGTAAGTTAATATTGTCCCAATAACTACTGATAGGATCATCAACTGTGCACCTGAATTCTGGGGATGGCAGATCAGTATCAAAGCCAAAGTTAACTTGAGTAATTCTGAAACACAGATGTGCACAGAGGAGCTCTTGCCTCAAAAACACGGTCCTCATCCTAACTTTTAGTCATTGCTGGGAAGAGTAATTATTCCCTGCAAGGATTGGGTTAGTCACATGAAACTACCTTGTTACCTTTTTCATATTCTGTTCCTGTAAATATCAGCTCAAAATAAGAGTCAAAATGCAGAGCATAGCTTTGAGTTTTAAAGGACAGTTCAAATCTGGATATCTGTTATATTTTGTGTATATAATATATAACTGTAGGGAAATTATTTCTTTTCTAAAATCCCTTCAATGAAAATTGTTGTAGAAAACAGATCACTTACGAAGCATACACTAATTTTAAAAGTCTGCCTCTAAGTTGTATTTTTTTTTATTACAGTCATCCTTTTGGACATAAAACTTTTCAAAGTAATGCAAAGGGGTTGCTAAGTGAAAATATTTTAGGATTTCTTGAAGTATAAGCTTGACAGAGTCATAGCCTTGAAATCCTGAGTTTACAATAAAATTTATTGTACTCGCAGGTTGCAGCAGAGAAATGTGGTGTGTAGCATTAAATCAAGAAACAGAAAGAGGGTCCAGCAAACACCTACAGTTCTACAGTCTAGTTTAAAAAACAAACTGTCACAAGACAAAAAAAATATAAGAATCAGGAGGAAAATGACGATAAAAAGAACCATGAAAATGTTTACTCTATAATTTTCTAAGCCCTGATCTTGAGCACTTAAGAGATTGTCTCCTTCATTTTTATGTGGTTTACGGCTTCATCAGAAGGAAAAATAAAACATTGCCAATGAATTCTTTGGAACTTTGCTTTACAGCTCTGTACATCTGAGATATTGCAAACAGGGAAGGAAAACTGAATCCATATGTAATGTAAACACAGCCGTCGAAGGTGCAAAGGTAACGGGCATGTCATTGGTCTGAGTGGGATGGAAGGCATTATAATTTTGTGGAACACAGCATGTGAATTTGTGCAAACAGAAAACCATAATTTTCAAACAAAATCACAAGTATGACAGTCACCTGTGACAACGCTACTGGCTCTATACAGAGCTCACCTGCCTTTCCTGTAGGGAAGTATGAAATAATTCCAAATATACAAGAAACATCATCCAGAAACTCTTGAAAATACATATTGTTAGTTAAAGAAAATTTGACAAATTTGCAAGTACTGATGTCTTCACAAAGGCTACTCATAACCCTTTGTCTTGCCCTTCAACTATAATTCTCAGGAGCCGGGTGGTGGTGGCGCACGCCTTTAATCCCAGCACATGGGAGGCAGAGGCAGGTGGATCTCTGTGAGTTCGAGACCAGCCTGGTCTACAAGAGCTAGTTCCAGGACAGGCTCCAAAACCACAGAGAAACCCTGTCTCGAAAAACCAAAAAAAAAAAAAAATCAAACTACTCATTACACTACCAGGTATGAAATACACACTAAGAACAAATAATTACAAACTGTTTTTAATAACATGTACTCAACCAGAATCCAAATGAGGTATGCCAAGAAATTCTGAGAAAGAAAGGAGGAAGGAAGGAAATGGAGAAAAAATATATATGGTTAGCAAGTTAACCTCACTTGAGTTCTGTAGTCTTGTGAATTAGAAATATTTGGGTATGAGCCACATATTTCACCTGGCGCACAGTAAAAGGCACCAGAGAAAGATTGTTATTAGTGATGATAATCAAGAGAAGGAATATGCAGATTCATGTATTCTCTGCATAGCATTACAAAGTCTAAGATTTAAAACAAAAAATCCACGTGATAAATGAGAAATTGAATTATATGATAAGGTAATCATTTAGACTTTTATGCATTTTGATTTAAGTGTTCACCTTTCTTCTTATGTTCTCTAAAAAAATGTGCCTGCTATGCTCTTTTGCTGCATGCACCCATGCGTAAGATTCTTTGTTGAGCATGTTTATGTTTTGAAGGAAAGACTCAACAACGGGTGTTTAACCAACAATAGCAGAGCCCTAATCACAACCCCAGCGAACACATAATGAATGCAACTAAGTCTGCAAGTGCCAACTAGATTGTTATGCTGACCCCGTGGGACAATTTATCATGTTTCAAAACAACTATTAGTAGCATATGCAGACAAAATGTATGATGGCTTCAATTTTTAATTTGGAGTTGCAGCTGGTTCTGCTTTTTACCTTCCATCTGTTAACCCTTAGTCCTTCTTATACAAACTGAAGAATTTTAGGCCATCATACCTCCCCAAAAATCTCTCATGATTTGCAGGAGACTGTCTCTCTGAATGCCAGAATTTGTCCATGGAATATTCGCACATTATACTATCCACTGGGAAATGTGACAAAAGTAAGTAGTTGCATATGCATGCCAAGCCTCCTCTATTCATCTGGATAAGGCACAAATAACAAATATTTGTTACCAAATACTTATAGTGGAATGTGTTATGCTGCCCATTCTGAGAGTCCAACAAATTCAAGATGTAAGATATACTCATGATTCAGTCATTCTTCCTTAGCCTCATCCATGGCTAGTCTGGCAAATCCTTAAAATAAGAATGGTGTTTTCACTGATGACTAGGCCAACACTATCCTCTGATGATAATATATCAGATTTTGTTGGTGCCTGATATTTGATATTTGATGAACTTCTTTCAGTATTAATAAAAAAAGGCAAATATGAATTTTACTATTATAAAGAAATGTCCAAGGGCAAGTTGTCTTGGAAAATGGTCAGCATCAAAGATTTTATAATGTTTCTCATAATGAGGCTTCAGTAATCATGCAATTTTGGAACAATTCAAAAGTAATTCATGAGCAATCCCAATCTACAGGAATAAAATATAACTTGTTGTAAACCATGCGTAGACTAGAGGGACTAAAACCTAGACATCAGTGCAAATATTGTGGTGGCGCATGCCTGTAATCCCAGCACTTGGGAGGCAGAGGCAGGTGGATCTCTGTGAGTTCGAGGCCAGCCTGGTCTACTAAGGGAGTTCCAGGACAGGCTCCAAAGCTACAGAGGAACCCTGTCACGAAAAACCAAATATATATATATTGTGGAACTGACTTAATGATCAAAACATGCTACCTTAATACAGGTTAGGCTAGAGACTCACATCTGCATGTTCATAAAGGTAAATTTTTATTGTAAAAACATGTTTTTACTTGGAATTTATTTTAGTATTTTATCATTATTTAAGTTTAAATTTATTTTTTAAATTATTTGTGTTTTATGCTCTTATATAATGAATTTTAGCTCTTTTTACACTCCATTTCTTTCTCAACCACCTGTCTTATCAACATGTCCCCCTACTACTATAATGTCTTGTTTTAGTGTGTGTCCCACTATGCTTCTTAAATTTCTGTACCTGAGCATGCACTAATGAAAGTGGCATCTACTAGTCCATAAACATCATGGGCTCTACCTCTATCCATGATGAAATATTGAATGGATCTGTGCTACTCTTGTATACAGATAACCATTTAGACCAAACAAACTCATCAGCTAATTTTTTTAGAAAATAATATTTTCTGGAACTGACAGTACCCTTTATACCTTTCCTAATATATTATTTGTTTTATTTTATTTTATTTTACTTTCACTAGAATGTAAACTCTGCAAAACTATTGAATTTTACCTTTATATATCTCTAGTAGGTACCCAAGAAGTATATCTGAATGAGTGAATGAATGAACTTAGAACACAGAGTAATGGTCTGCACAGAAAAATCTTAGGTATAAATTTCTTAGTACCAGGCATATAACAAAGAACAAAAGACAAGTAAATGCTAGTACATTGTCACTGAATATTAGTAGCCTGATCACATCACACAGCATGTCAGTGGGTGGCATGCATGTCTGCATCCCCACGCTAAACCACAAGAACCATCCAGATTCCCTGTTACATTAGCATTAATATTAAAAGTTAATCCATTTTGAACAATTGA
Source organism: Microtus oregoni (assembly GCF_018167655.1). Classification (NCBI taxonomy): domain Eukaryota; kingdom Metazoa; phylum Chordata; class Mammalia; order Rodentia; family Cricetidae; genus Microtus; species Microtus oregoni. The sequence continues at coordinate 272,043 of NW_024544774.1, forward strand.
TAATCACTTGTCATCTCTGACTTTTAGTTAAGAGTTTATAGATGTCTTAAGGGAGGATTTGTGAGACTTGTGAATGATGGCTTAACATGACATCCCTGTCATCAAATCATTTCACCCATGACATCAAGGGAGCCCCTGAAACTAAATCATGTCAAGTGCATCACTTCAAAATAAAAAATGAAGGACTTGAGACCTAAAGTCACCACTAATGGGATAACATTTCAGAGCTTGGGAAACAGTGACAGAATTGCTGAGGCGAAAGGTCCACAGATGAGTATACAACATTTCATGATCCTATTTATCCCTGACTCCCCCTACCACACCCCAAAAGACTTTTCATCACTCTTAGCTTCCAAATTCATGTTCTAGGTGTAAGAAAATTTTAAAGAATGGATACTTTTGGAAAGATGAACATATTTCAAAGACAATGCTCAAACCCAATGACTGTAAGGCTAAAATGAAAAAAAAGTCACATTTTGTGAGAGAATAACATTAAAAATAATTTAGATATAATAGATTCCAATATAAAAACCAAAGCAGAACTTTCTGGGCTTCAAGAATTCAATTCACATATTTTCTGCTTTGTGTTATTTGTACTGACAAGATTAAGCTATGGCTGTCAATAGAATTGACAATCAACTCAATTTTGTTTTCTGACAGCTGAAGTTTGTTTGGCAATTAAGACGTAGAAAGCAGAATGAGGTAGATATGTCCTTTTTTTGTATTCTCTACAATAAAGACCAGAAGGATTCCTTCCTGTTTTTTTTTCTTTTTTAATTATTAAGACCATGGCAATATCTGAGCAAAGGCCATCCGGAAGCATGATTATAGCATCCCTGCATGTTTGTGTCTCCTCATGCCATGTGGCAAATCCATAGTAGCCTATCACATGATATTATTCACAGTTTCTTAGTAAAGCAGACATTTTTCACCATAAGGTAATTAGGAATCCCAAGTTTCTATTCTTGAAATTTTCTATAGCACTACATTGAAAGAAAGCAAAACAAATGTGATCGTCACATCTACATATTTTATACTACTGGATCTTTCTGTATATCCCATTGTATTTCACTGGTCTGTGACTGAGACTGATAGCCTCGTTGCACTAAGTACAAAGTTTGGAGATTTGGATGGCTGAAGGCCTGAGCTGTTTCAACTTTTTTCCAGCAGCCTTGTTGAACTTCCAGGTTGCTCAGTTCTCACACTACACTTTGAATCTCCATATCATTGTAGCGATAGCTCAATCAACCCTCTGGATTAAGAGCTCCCAAATGTAAAAACAATTTAATTCACAAATGACAACAGCAATGACGTGTAAAATGAAAGAGCTGTGCTGCATGCTTTAAAGCCCATGTCCCTGAAATCCCGTTGCCTGTTCAAGGGTGGATGATTAGCCCTGATTTGTATGCAGCCGGCAACTCGTCTGAACCCTTCAGGTTATGACCATGACACCAGGATACTTTTGATTTTCTTCTTAATTGAAAATCACATGGTAACGATGGCCACGTTCTGTGTAGCACAATCTCATCATCTCTCAGGGGCAATCAATGACTTCCCAGCTGTCTGCCCTAATAGAAGCTCAACTGAAGAACCTTCAGAATACAATCACTGTCTTTCCCTTCACCGAGGTTTTCAGCACAATTATTAAGCAACGGAGAGAAAAGTGATCTCTAGAAGAGATATTTTTATTTCATTTGCTTTGTTTTCCTTTTAACTATGTCACTTCAGACAAGTTGTTTAATGTACCTGAGTCTTGACTAACACATGCTTTGTGACAGAATATAATGGCATTTGCTGTGCCAGTCTTGAAGGACAGTTAGAATTAAATGATTTAAGCGTCTGTGTGGAGAATCATGAAGATACAAAGGTCATAGAAGGAGAGATTTTTCAATCAAGATTCTGACTTTTGCTTTTTGTTTTTTTCCTCTCCCTCATGTCTGCAATGTAGGAGAATTACAATATGGGGAAAAAAAAATTCCAGACGTTTCCTTTCCATCATGGTTTTCATGTTTTACAAACACAGTGTGGTCGGTTCATGTTTGCTTCTCTTACATTACTTTTTTTTCTAATTTCACATGTTATATGTATACCTCTAAAATCAAAATATCTTCTGTAAATAAGAAAGAAGCCATTCATGACACATGCCACAGATAAAATTCTTTCTTTGCATGTATATTTATTGATAAATGTACATTGTTAATATTTAATTGTTCTTTTTCACTTACCAGGATAATTTGTAGATTCTTTATCTGTAAAATATAACATTTTAAAGTGGAAACTCAATATCTTATTGATTAAATGTAACAATTAATTTTTGAATAAAACAGAGGTTTTTTCAAGGTTAGACCACTATCAATAAACATATGATTGTCCTTATGTGTAAGCTATTTTTTATACGTAGTGCTTTCCGTTTCATTTTATCCAAGCATTATCTTATGACTTATTTTTAAAAAATGGAGTTTCTGTGGCAAATATTATGAATATCTGTATAGATTTTGTTGTAGATTTAATGTTTATTCCTTATAACCTTAAGCTTCTGTAAAGTATAAGTACAGCTGTCCTTTACCCCTCTGAATTCAACCATCACACATAAGTTCCCATAGCACAATATAAAGCATTGCATGTCCTCTGTGGATAAAGAATGTCTGGCAGCTTACAGGCCAACATGAACAATATGTAACTGTACACGTGGCAAGGCTTCCTGGAAACTTATGCTGATAAAATGCATAGGTCTGAGGCTTTGCATCTAGTGCTCTCTATTTTCTCTGGGTCTACTCTGAAACATAAATGTATAACTTAAAAAAATTTAAAAATATTTTATAAATAATGTCTCAAATGTTTTTAACTAATACCATATTGATTTTCATTGTGATAAATCATGTCTTTCATTTATTTATTCATTCATATATTCAGCAAGCACCTGTCAACCACTTTCTCTGTGTCAGGCGTTATTTTATACATTAAAGAAATCATTCATGAAACTCAAGCTCTTTGTGAGGAAAAAGAAAATAAGCAAAATTAATAAGTAAAAGATGACCTATATAAAATATTTTTAACAGGTAAGTCAAAGCAGCAAGCAAAATTGCAAGGACGGGACTCCCCCAGATCTCGTAATTAGGGGAAGCCTTTAAGATGCAACCCAAGGGAGCGGCGGCGGCCAGACGCGGCGGAGCGGCGGCGGCCAGACGCGGCAGAGCGGCGGCGGCCAGACGCGGCGGAGCGGCGGCGGCCAGACGCGGCGGAGCGGCGGCGCAACACCGCATACAGGAAGAAGCTTTCGGGGACCAGCGCAGAGGCAGACCCAAGCGGCGGGGACAGGCGTGCAATAAGGAGAGCAGATCGCCCTACTACAATTGAATCAAAGAGGTAGGCCTTTGGTTGGCCAGGTCACTGGCACAAGGGGAGCCTGGTCCTGTCCTGAAGATCCTTCAGAGGGGTGAGAGGGTTCTTGGCCTGCAGCAGGAACCACGAAAGAGAGTGAGGGCATTTTGTAAGCGGAGCCCTTGGCCAGCAGGGAAACCTGATCCGGTTTTTAAAGGACCCATTGGATAGGATCAATAGGAGGAGATGGGCAGGCGCCAAGGCAAGAATTCTCCCAATAATCCGAAAAACAACATGAAAACATCAGAACCCAATAATCTTACAACAGAAGTATTTGAACAACCTAACACAGAAGAAGTGGAAAAAATCGACTTTATGAAGATAATAGAGTCCCTTAAACAACATGTAAAAAATGCCCTTATAGAAATGGATGAGAAGTATAACAAAAAGTTTGAAGAAATGAGTAAATACGTACATGATACCCTGGGAAACCAAGAAAAAACCATCAAACAGGTAATGGAAACAGTTCAAGAATTGAAAACTGAAATGAAGGCAAAGAAGAAAATACAAACTGAGGACCAGCTGGATATGGAAAATCTAGGCCAACGAGCAGAGTCTACAGAAACAAGCATAATCAATAGAATACAAGAGCTAGAAGAAAGACTCTCAGATGCTGAGGACACCATAGAGAAAATAAACGAACAGATCAAAGAAAACAGCAAAGCCAACAAATTCTCAACACAAAACATTCAGGAACTATGGGACACAATAAAAAAACCAAACCTAAGAATAATAGGAATAGAAGAAGGAGAAGAGTCACAGCTCAAAGGCCTAGAAAATATTTTCAACAAAATTATGGAAGAAAACTTTCCCAACTTAAAGAAAGATATTCATTTAAATATTCAAGAAGCATACAGAACACCAAACAGACTGGATCAAAGAAAAACATCTCCTCGCCATATAATAATCAAAACACAAAATATACAGGTTAAAGAAAAAATATTAAGAGCTGCAAAAGAAAAAGGGCAAGTAACTTATAAAGGTAAACCGATCAGACTTACACCTGACTTCTCGATGGAAACTATGAAAGCCAGAAGGTCCTGGATAGAGGTTCTGCAGAAGCTAAGAGACCATGGATGCAAACCCAAACTACTATACCCAGCCAAGCTATCGTTCATTATCAATGGAGAAAACAAGACATTCCAGGATAAGAACAAATTTAAACAATACGTAGCCACAAATCCAGCCCTACAGAAAGTAATAGAAGGAAAATCGCAACCCAAGGAATCCAACACTGCCAACACTGCCTACAATAACCCAGGCATCTAATGACCCTTCACGAGCACATCTCAAAGAAGGGAGACAATCTCTACTAACAAAAGCAATAAGAATAACCGGAGTAAACAACCACTGGTCATTAATATCACTTAATATTAATGGGCTCAATTCACCTATAAAAAGGCACAGGCTAAAAGATTGGATACGAAAACAGGATCCAACATTCTGCTGTTTGCAAGAAACACATCTCAACCACAAAGACAGGCACCTACTCAGAGTAAAGGGTTGGGAAAAGGTGTTTCAAGCAAATGGTCCTAAGAAAAAAGCAGGTGTGGCCATACTAATTTCTAACAAAACTGACTTCAAACTAAAATCAATCAGAAGAGACCGAGACGGTCACTTTATACTCATAACAGGAACAATTCATCAGGAGGACGTCTCAATCCTGAATATATACGCCCCCAATATAAAAGCACCTACTTATGTAAAAGAAATATTACTAGAACTCAAGGCAGACATCAAACCACAAACACTAGTAGTAGGAGACTTCAACACACCTCTCTCTCCAAGGGACAGGTCAATCAGACAGAAACCTAATAGAGAATTAAGAGAATTATTGGAGGTAATGAAGCAAATGGACTTAACAGACATCTATAGAACATTCCACCCAAATAGGAAAGAATATACCTTCTTCTCTGCAGCTCATGGAACCTTCTCAAAAATTGACCACATACTCGGAAACAAAGGAAACCTCCACAGATACAAAAAAATATCAGTGTCCACCTGTGTCTTATCAGATCATCACGGATTAAAATTAGAAGGCAACAACCACGCTGCCCCCAAAAAACTGACAAACTCATGGAAACTGAACAGTCAACTACTGAACCACACCTGGGTCAAGGAAGAAATCAAGAAAGAAATTAAAGTCTTCCTTGAATTTAATGAAAATAAAGGGACAACATACTCAAACCTATGGGACACAATGAAAGCAGTGCTAAGAGGAAAGTTCATAGCACTAAGTGCCCACTTAAAGAAAACGGAGAATGCATACATTGGGGACTTAACAACACACCTGAAAGCTCTAGAAAAAAAAGAAGCAGACGCGCCCAGGAGAAGTAGAAGACTGGAAATAATAAAACTGAGGGCTGAAATCAACAAAATAGAAACACAGAAAACAGTCCAAAGAATCAATGAAACAAAAAGCTGGTTCTTGGAGAAAATCAACAAGATCGACAAACCCCTATCCAAACTAATTAAACGACAGAGAGAGAACACGCAAATAAATAAGATCAGAAATGAAAAGGGGGACATAACCACAGACACAGAGGAAATTCAGAGAATCATTAGATCTTACTACAAAAGCCTGTATGCCACAAAACTGGAAAATACAAAAGAAATGGACATTTTTTTAAATAAGTACCACATACCAAAGCTAAACCAAGACCAGGTGAATGATCTAAATAGACCGGTTTCTCGCGAAGAATTAGAAATGGTTATCAAAAATCTCCCTTCGAAAAAAAGCCCAGGACCAGATGGTTTCAATGCAGAATTCTACCAGAACTTCCAAGAAGAACTAATACCTATACTCCTTAATGTATTTCACAATATAGAATCAGAAGAGTCATTGCCAAATTCCTTTTATGAAGCTACAGTTACCCTGATACCAAAACCACAAAAAGACCCAACCAAGAAAGAGAATTACAGACCGATCTCACTCATGAACATCGACGCAAAAATTTTCAATAAAATACTGGAAAACCGAATCCAAGAACACATAAGAAAAATTATCCATTATGATCAAGTAGGCTTCATCCCAGAGATGCAGGGCTGGTTCAACATACGCAAATCTATCAATGTAATCCACCATATAAATAAACTGAAAGAAAAAAATCATATGATCATTTCACTAGATGCTGAAAAAGCATTCGACAAAATTCAACACCCCTTTATGATAAAGGTCTTGGAGAGAATAGGGATACAAGGGTCCTACCTAAATATAATAAAAGCTATTTACAGCAAGCCAACAGCTAACATTAAATTAAACGGAGAAAAACTCAAAGCCATCCCACTAAAATCAGGAACACGACAAGGATGTCCACTCTCTCCATACCTCTTCAATATAGTGCTTGAAATTCTAGCAATAGCAATAAGACAACATAAGGAGATCAAGGGGATTCGTATTGGAAAGGAAGAAGTTAAGCTTTCGTTATTTGCAGATGATATGATAGTGTACATAAGCGACCCCAAAAATTCTACCAAAGAACTCCTACAGCTGATAAACAGCTTTAGTAATGTGGCAGGATACAAGATCAACTCCAAAAAATCAGTTGCCTTCCTATACACTAAGGATAAGGAAGCAGAGAGGGAAATCAGAGAAGCATCACCTTTCACGATAGCCACAAATAGCATAAAATACCTTGGGGTAACCCTGACCAAGGAAGTGAAAGATCTACTTGACAAGAACTATAAGTCTTTGAAGAAAGAAATTGAAGAAGACACCAGAAAATGGAAAGACCTCCCTTGCTCTTGGATTGGGAGGATCAACATAGTAAAAATGGCAATTCTACCAAAAGCAATCTATAGATTCAATGCAATCCCCATCAAAATCCCATCAAAATTCTTCACAGATCTGGAGAAGACAATAATCAACTTTATATGGAAAAACAAAAAACCCAGGATAGCCAAAACAATCTTATACAATAAAGGATTGTCTGGAGGCATTACCATCCCTGACTTCAAACTCTATTACAGAGCTACAGTATTGAAAACAGCTTGGTATTGGCATAAAAACAGAGAAGTCGACCAATGGAATCGAATAGAAGACCCTGACATTAACCCACAAACCTATGAACACCTGATCTTCGATAAAGGAGCTAAAAGTATACAATGGAAAAAAGAGAGCATCTTCAACAAATGGTGCTGGCAAAACTGGATGTCAATCTGTAGAAGAATGAAAATAGATCCATATCTATCACCATGCACAAAACTCAAATCCAAATGGATTAAAGACCTCAATATCAGTCCAAACACACTGAACCTGATAGAAGAGAAAGTGGGAAGTACTCTACAGCACATGGGCACAGGAGACCACTTCCTATGTATAACCCCAGCAGCACAGACACTACGGGCATCATTGAATAAATGGGACTTCCTGAGGCTGAGAAGCTTCTGTAAAGCAAAGGACACTGTCACTAAGACAAAAAGACAACCCACTGACTGGGAGAAGATCTTCACCAACCCTGCAACTGACAAAGGTTTGATCTCCAAAATATATAAAGAACTCAAGAAACTAGACCGTAAAAGGCTAATCAACCCAATTATAAAGTGGGGCACTGATCTGAACAGAGAATTCTCAACAGAAGAACTTCAAATGGCCAAAAGACACTTAAGGTCATGCTCAACTTCCTTAGCGATCAGGGAAATGCAAATCAAGACAACTTTAAGATACCACCTTACACCTGTCAGAATGGCGAAAATAAAAAACACCAATGATAGCCTTTGCTGGAGAGGTTGTGGAGAAAGGGGTACACTCACCCATTGCTGGTGGGAATGCAAACTTGTGCAACCACTCTGGAAAGCAGTGTTTCGGTTTCTCAGGAAATTCGGGATCAACCTACCCCTGGATCCAGCAATACCACTCTTGGGAATATACCCAAGAGAGGCCCTATCATACAACAAAAGTATATGCTCAACTATGTTCATGGCAGCATTGTTTGTAATAGCCAGAACCTGGAAACAACCTAGATGCCCTTCAACGGAAGAATGGATGAAGAAAATATGGAATATATACATATTAGAGTATTACTCAGCAGTAAAAAACAAGGACTTCTTGAATTTTGCATACAAATGGATGGAAATAGAAAACACTATCCTGAGTGAGGTAAGCCAGACCCAAAAAGAGGAACATGGGATGTACTCACTCATATTTGGTTTCTAGCCATAAATAAAGGACATTGAGCTTATAATTCATGTTCCTAGAGAAGCTAAATAAGAAGGTGAATCCAAAGACAAACACATAGGCATCCTCAGGAATATTAACCTTCATCAGGCGATGAAAGGAGACAGAGACAGAGACCCACACCGGAGCACCGGACAGAAATCTCAAGGTCCAAATCAGGAGCAGAAGGAGACGGAGCACGAGCAAGGAACTCAGGACCACGAGGGGTGCACCCACACACTAAGACAATGGCGATGTTCTATTGGGATCTCACCAAGGCCAGCTGGCCTAGGTCTGAAAAAGCATGGGATAAATCCGGACTAGCTGAACATAGCGGACAATGAGGAATACTGAGAATTCAAGAACAATTGCAGTGGGTTTTTGATCCTACTGCACGTACTGGCTTTGTGGGAGCCTAGGCAGTTTGGATGCTCACCTTAGGAGACCTGGATAGAGGTGGGCAGTCCTTGGGCTTCCCACAGGTCAGGGAACCCTGATTGCTCTTCGAGCAGATGAGGGAGGGGGACTTGATCGGGGGAGGGGGAGGGAAATGGGAAGCGGTTGTGGGGACGAGGCAGAAATCCTTAATAAATAAATAAATTTAAAAAAAAAAAAGATGCAACCCTAACTCTTGGTCCTACACATGTTTACTATATTAGTGTCACTGTGTTACTTTCTCTGAGTAGGCTAACTTGATTTTTAGAAACTGACCAGTAAATTTAGTGTTACGAGGCCTTTTTCTGGCCTTGGTCCAACTAGTCTCACTGGAGTAGCAAGAGGTGGAGCTGAAAGTCAGGCTTAAGGGTCAAGGACCTTATTCCATGTTCAGCTTTCAGTATTTGAGGTATTAGGAAAAGATTACATCGAAACAGGGCATCAAAAAGTGACCAAGTGCACAGTCAAAGATCACAGCACTTTGTGCATTTGTTAGATTTTTCTTCATGTGTTATATCCACATGTTAAAAATCCCACATTTTAGCATAAAAATGTTCAGACCTGTATTTAGGTATATACCATATATATATATATGATCATTTTATATAATTTAATATTTATGTAATTTGATAATCGAATATATCTTACATATACATAAATACACATACATAATTTATGTTAATAAAATAAAATCTAGAATCTTCAAGTAAAAGAAAAAAGCAATATTTATTGCTCATTTCTTTGATTTAATAAAGTTTTAATTTTCTAAACTTACAGTTGATTGAACATGTTCATGCATCCTCACCAGCAGCTGGGCATCTCCACCCCTTATATTATATATATGGTGTAAATTACTTGGACCCTTTGCTTTTTTTTATTGATTTTATTGAACTCTACATTTTCACCTGCTCCTCTCTCTTCCTCTCCCCTCCCCTTCAACCCTCTCCCATAGTCCCCATGCTCCCAATTACTCAGGAGATCTTGCCTTTTCCTACTTCCTATGTAGATTAGATCTATCTACGTCTCTCTTAGGGTCCTCATTCTTGTCTAGATTATCTGAGATTATAATTTGTAGGCTGGTTTTCTTCATTTTATGTTTAAAAACTACTTATGAGGAGTACATGTGATAATTGTCTTTCTGGGTCTGGGTTACCCCACTCAATATGATGTTTTCAAGCTCCATCCATTTGCCTGAAAATTTCAAGATGTCATTATTTTGAAACCAGCTTAATAAGTCCTTTGCTAGTAGCTCCTAATGGGTTGCACTGGCCAAGGAACCATTAACCTTCAATCTCTCAGAGGCCACAGCTGGAGTAATGAGCTTATATTTGGGACTTCTTTACAGAGTACATTGTATGTAGCTTTGTCAGATATTACTAGATCATTAATCTTGTCCCGAACTTTGCCATTGGACTACTTCTTTTTGGCCTTGTTTACAGACTTGCTCACTGGTACTTTATCTTTACTGGCCAACTTTCAAACATCTTTCTTGTTGTTCTTATTCAACACGACAAAGCTCAAAAAAGCAGCACCAAACACTGAATGAAGCCTGCTTAGCATGCTGGAATATATATATATATATATATATATATATATATATATATATATATATGTGTGTGTGTGTGTGTGTGTGTGTGTGTGTGTGTGTGTATGTATGTATGTATATGTATATATTATATTATATTATATTATATTATATTATATTATATTATATATATTTCTTAATAAAATGCTTTTCAGTCACATCTATTTTCTCTAAAAGATATAACTTCTCTTGTATTTTTGGTCTAAAGTCTATTTTTTGAGATATTCAAATAGCTACACCAACTTGCTTCTTATGTTCATTTTACTTAGAATATATTTACCCTGAGACAATGTTTATCTCTGTGGTTAAGGTATGTTTCTTGGATGCAGTTGAAGAATGGACCTCCTTTTAAAATCCATTCTGTTAGGTTGTTTCTGTTTTATTCAAGAAATGAGACCATTGATTTTTAGAGGTATGAATGAGTAGTGTTTGTTGAATTCTGTCATTTCTTCTCTTTCTTTTTTTTTGATGGTGAATGTGGTGTGTGTGTGTGTGTGTGTATTGTGTCCTCTTCCTTTGCTGAATTTGAATTATTTATTTCGTGTGTGTGTGTGTGTGTGTGTGTGTGTGTGTGTGTGTGTGTTGATGTGGTTAATCTGGGTAGGTTGGAAATTTCCACCTAACATTTCTGTATCACTGGATTTGTAGGTAGAGATTGATTAAACTGAGTTTTTTATTGTGGTCAAAAGTTTTGTTGTTTGAGGTAGGCTGTGCCCACATCTGTGGTCTCCTAAAGTCTGTAGAATATCTTTCCATACTCTTCAGTCTTTTAGATTCTCTGCTAAAAAGTGAAGTGTTATTCTAATAGGTCTTTCTTTATATGTTATTTGGTATTTTTCCCTTGGAGTTTTTCATATTCATTCTTTAGTCTGCATAATTAATGTTTGAATTATTATCTTCTTAGCAGACTTCATTTTCTAGTTGAATCTTTTTGATGTTCTGTATTGTTCCTGTACCTTGATAGACATCACCTTCTTTAGGTTAACAAAATTCTCATCTAGATTTTGTTGAAAATACTTGCTCTGCATAGTTTTTGGTCTTTACTTGGTTTTCCAGATATACTCAATGTTTTGTGACAGGATATCTTTAGATTTAACATTTTATTTTACCAAGGTATCAATTATCATATCTTCTGAGATACTCTCCTCTACCTCTTGCATTCTCTTGGCAAAGCTTGACTCTGAGGATCTTGTTTGAGTTTTTGGATTTTTCATTTGTTTTTCTTTATTGATTCTCTTCAACTTTCAGAATTAGAATGATAATATTCATTTACTTACACTGTTTTATGGTATTTTAATAGATTTATTTAACGGATTTATTTATTTTCTCTTTAAGCAAGCATACACATACACATAAATACACACATACACAAACACATGACACACAAATAGCACAGTATTATCCTTGACAGAAAACTGTAAGTTTTACTCACACAGAAAGTTCTAAAATGTGACCTGGAAGAAAAGCATAATACTTAATGAAAACAGAAAAGAGATGTCACCTATTGACAACAGAGATTTGATTTAATAGCTCTGGAATGTCAAAGTGATAAAAATTTATATACCAAGTATTTTCAGAAAAAATATATTTAACAAATTATGAGAAATCATTTTATTTTTCCTACGTATCTGGCAATAATTTATGCACTTAGGAGATATGTTTTGATTCATGTTCATATTCTTTAATGAATAAATCCACTAAAACCAAAAATATCATCATATCAATATATAAAATATCCATAAACATATCTATCACATCCATAAAGACTATTTTAATGTATTTGTCTTTTGTTTCAGTTGTGTTGCCATCTTCAGGGCCTGCTATGGGAGAGTTGGTTATTCCGCTCTCATAGAGATATATTATTCTGGCGGTTATTAATCATGTTTTTGGTCTGACATCTAAGTATCTAGATTTGGGAAGGCTGTAAGTCTAAATTCCGATGGCCTTTTTATTTTATGGATGGTGTTTTCTTCCTTGGCTTCTTTTACTTTCTCTTGTTCTAATTAGAGTGTGGTGGCTGAATGTTTCCCAATAGAAAATTCTTATGGGATCCTGATAGGTGTGACCATTGTGGGTTTGATATAAAATATCGTCCTAGGTATTTGAAATTGACAGTTATAGGAATGGGCTAGGATGGGGGGAACTTAAGGGGATCAATAGGAGGGAAGAAAGCAATGTGTTCTACTAGGATCTACTTAGTTCCATAGCCATGGGGCATAGAGTGAAGTTAGGCCATAACAGGTAGACTGCTAGGGAGTTAAGATGAGACTGGACAATTACACATGGAGGGTGAGTGAAGATCTGAAGCTTGCCTGTATTTTTGCTGATCTATTTGTTTCTCACCTCAGACCACAAGCAAAGGCTGCTAAAGTTGGGTCCTGAACTAACAGGATGATTGGATGGAATATTCAAGTAGAAAATCTATACTATCTCCTAGACATATGGACAGAAAGAAACAGGAGGTTGTCTCAGGCTGTATGCTACAGAGATAGCTGCGAGACTCAGCTATTGGACTTGAAGGAAAGGAGAGATAAAGATCTGCAGTTAAGCTATCTGCTTCCCTGCCCTGTTGGTTCCCAGGGAGTGCCTACAAGAACTGGGGGCTTGGATAAAGCAATGGATGTAGGGAAGCAGGTTTGGAAGGGATGATCCCTGTGAGTTGCTGGAGACAGGTGTGCTGAGGTCTGGAGTGAGTCTGCAGCAGGTGTTCTGCTCCAGATCTGGGGATGAGACTGGGGGATTATATTTGGATGAACAGAAGGAGAGATGAAAAACTAAAATTAGCCTCTTTGCTTCCCTGATTAAAGTGCCTGTTCTTTCAAAGAATAAAACTAGCACAGATTTCTCAACAACTAAGGAAAAATTAATAGAAATATCATTTTAAAATGGAGGAACTGGGATTATAAATCACATTATTGCAATACTTATTTTTAATTTAAATTGCAGTGTGTGTGTATATGCATGTGTGTTTGTGTGTGTGTGTGTGTGTATGAGCACAGACTTGTGTATACTTTCCATAGTGCTTACATAGATGTCACAGGACAACTTGCTTTCACTGATTATTGTGCTGCCCTCAGGTCATCAGGTAACACAACAAAAGCCTTTACTCACTGAAGCATCTTATATAATACTCTTTCTCTACCATTGACTGATTCAGAAATATATGTTGTTTAAAACTCAGATTGGTGAGTCTATGAGAAAATGTACTCTTATGATAGGGGAATCTAGACAAGAAATAAAGCTGAAAGGGTTAGAAAACAAGGAAGGATTGATTTGACTTATCTACTATAGTAAAAAGGAAAATATTTCACCTGCATTTATTAACCAAATATGTTGTTCAATCAATGATAGTATACAGTACAGTTCTTTAATTAAAATTAGTTTGGTAAATAAGAAGGTGGGAATTTGCTGAGTCCTGTTCATAACTTCATTTAAATTTTACTAATTATTTAACTAAGATTAGTCAATATATACATAAAAATACAGAGCCTGGAGGTGGTGATGCATGACTTTAATCCAGCACTTGGGAGGCAGTGGCAGGCGGATTTCTGTGAGTTTGAGGTCAGTCTGGTCTACAAGAACTAGTTCTAGAATTGGCTACAGAGCAACAGAGAAACCCTGTCACAAAACAAACAAAACTAAACACTCAAAAACAACCAAACAAAATAATAACAATTTATTATACAGGTTTCACTCAGTTGTCTCTTGAAATACAAAAATGTGATCATCCATCAGAGACGGACGTCCAGGAAAGACAGTGCTGTAGAGTCTCATTCCTGGAACTGGACTCTTAGAGATGATGGTAATTGCATAATTTATGATTTAGGTCATAATTTCTAAGGAAAAGAAGAACCGACACTAAAGGACAGAGATAGATTGTTTAGTCCAAATACGGGAACAAATCTCAATTTCTCTGCCTTTTTGTGTTTTGTATTTTAGTCTTATCTATGTAAGGATGGATAAGATTCAGTCACACTGGTTATCTCATTTGATATGGCTACAAATTCCAATTTGAATTTTTACTGAAAGCAACCTGACAACCACATCAAGAGATGATTCTACAAACTATCTGGAAATCTGCTTGTCCATCTTAATTGAAATATGGAATTATCGTTTCGCTTTGATGCATACACACTCACACACACACACACACACACACACACACACTCAAAATTGTTCTATGTCCTACATAAAATTCTATTTATTTACAGTACTGTAATAAATATGTGTAACAGGTATTATTAGCTGTCAAATTGGCTACTTCTGGATTTAAAAAAAACAAAAACAAAACAAAACACAAGAGGTTGGGTACACCAATAAGTGATTTTCCTAGATTGAATTATTTGAAGTGGGAAGACACATCCTGAATCTGGATCTTCTGAAGTAGAAATCAACCTTAAATCTGGTCATACCTTTGGCTAGCAGCCTAGGTAAAGAAGCAAACTCTTGATTTTTTCTACTTGAAATTGTTTCCTTTGATAAACTGTGATTTAGTTTTTATAGCTAAATGAAATAGAAAGGATGAGAAATTAAATGACATTTTGCTATGGGCACTGAATATGTGACATTGGTAGATATTGATAGGGTCAGAGTTATTGTACCAAATGCTATAGGTTATGTATTACCTATATTAGGTGTTTGTTGGCATACAGCATATTTTGGAAATTTCAGTTCTATAGTATTCCATAAAATTATATTAGAAATTAAACAAAGCATTAATATTTTGCCAATTCACAAATAATGGGTAGGTAATATTTTATTTTCTCTATTTTTATTTTATTATTGAAATAGAAATAATATATAATCTCTGGAATGTTACCAGGGATAATATACCTCAGAAATGACGTAGTTCATCACCTTATTAATAAAATAAATTTCTATAGTACGCTGAGGCAATGCCTGTATAATATATTTAAACATATTGGGAGAGATGACAAAGAACTCACTTATCTTTACTGAAACCATTTTCTTTCCTCTAGATAAATAATGGTAGCAACCTTAATTATACTGTGAAATTTTTCATTTTTAAATTCACACTCAGTCGATATAGATTATTTTGAGGATAAACATAGAATTTCTGGCCCAAAAGTAGAGTAAACTTTTTATTATAAAATTATATTATAATAATAATATATATATTATATATATATTGAAAACAGCTTGGTATTGGCATAAAAACAGAGAAGTCGACCAATGGAATAGAATAGAAGACCCTGACATTAACCCACAAACCTATGAACACCTGATCTTCGATAAAGGAGCTAAAAAAAATTATATTATAAAGTAAATATGACTGTCATGCATTAAATATAAAGTTTATCTGAAAACTATGTCCTTAAAGCTAATTCCGTTGATACAGTGATTTTTGTCACAAGCTCTTTTGTTTTTCATTTATATTTTGTTCATCATTCACAATCTGTGAGTTAGAATGCAAGTTACTTCTTTTGAACACTGAAGTTCTCATACATAACTGGTACATTTGCTTCTGGTTAAAATTTACATGTAAATATAGAAGTGTTTTATACATTGATTAAACATTTACATTTGTATATCCCAAAATCATTCTTGTCATTGCCTTAAGCTGATAAATATTAGGACAGTGGTTCTAAACTTTTCTAATGTTGAACTCATTAATACCTTTCCCCATGTTCTGGTGACCCAAATATAAAAATTTTTCATTGTTAATTCATAACTATAATTTTGCTACTTTTATGAGATAATTTACATAATGTAAATATTTGATATGCAGAATATCTTATATGTTACCCCTGTAGAAGGTATTTTTGAACACTCCAAGGGGTCATGGGTCAAAGGTAGAGAACTACTCTTTCAGTATATAGGAGGCAAAAGGTAAGCCTTGACCCGTTTAAGGGAATATTATTGAAGAAGGTTTATACGCAGAGCAAAACAAGCATGGATGGATCATATTAGTCAAATACTTGCCAGACAAATTCCTAAAGCTGGAGCAAAGATAATATGGTAAAAATTTCAATTTAATTATTCTAATTTTTAATTCAAATAGCAATTCTAAAAATAAGAAAAATTAAAGAGTTTAAGTTTGATTTTGCATTTATAAACAAATAATAAAATAATTTTCTAGTATAACAAGAAAGATAAATGCTTAGAATTTATTTTAGTATATATATGTATATATATATATCATAATCATATTTTCTTCTATTGCCTTGTATGTAAGAAACAGAATGCTTGTGGAGAGACATAGAAAACAAGTTTATTGTGGAAAGGTATAAGGGTTTCAAAAACTAAAACTCATGAGGCTCCTTAGTTAACAAGCTTGAAAGGAAATACCTTCCATATTCATATCCATTTTCAATATTTATTACTATCACAAGCTAGGGTACTGTGCACAAAACACAGGTAAAGATTTCATCATAAGATGTGTTGCATGACCCTGATATGCCTCTTCTTCAAGCTTTGTAGACTGTACACACTCTTCAAATAATTATTTTAAAACCTTAGACAGTAAAACAACTTCAGTACTTGTGCAGGTGATGGTGGTTCCATCTCAGGTTGATTTTCACTACTTACAGTCCTCTACCCCTCAGAATTTGTCTCTAAAACAGGCCATTCAGGCAAGGAGAAAAGATTTTCTCTTTCCTACATTATAAAAGAAAATGTCATTAAACATAAAGTCATGAAAGTTAAAATAAATAAATGTTCTACCAAAATAGAGAGAAACTCTACATTAAAAATGTCAATTGTAACTAGGGATAAATGCACCTGTAACATGAGGACAACATCTTCATTCATAGGGTCAATGAAAATAAGTAAATAATTTAAAAATATGTGTATTGATTGAATATAATCTTTGTGCATATATACTATTTTAAAAATATCTTTTAGTAAAAGATACTTTTTAAATGTCTTGCCTATTGTATCAAGAAGATAGTTTATTTGTTACTCATAATTATTACAAAATTGCAATAAAGGACACAGATTTTTAAGGATTTGAAATAAAACATTCAAACATTGCTTTTTTGGAACACTAAAGTTTATTTTGTTATTTTTATATTTCTACTCTGAAGATATCTTATTCATCACAATTTCACAAAATAATCTGATATATAATCATGGGTTTTTTTTAATGTAACTACTAATTTAAAAAAATAGTCTTCTCCAACATATACATCCCAACCGCAGCCTCCCCTCACTACCCTCTTGACAGTCAACCCATACCAGCCCTTTGCCCCATATGCAATGATTTCCATTTTCCTTAAAAGATTATAAAAAGCCATCTAAGATACCACCAAACCCAAATCCATCCAGTCTTCATCCAAACTACTAGTGAACCCCCACCAGCAAACCTGTCTATATTCCTGCAACCTCAGTGGAATTTGGAAACACAGCTTACTCCAATACTGAGGGGACTTAAGATGGATCAAGAGCTTGGGATAACATTGAGGGGAATAAGAGAGAGCACCAAGAGAGCAAACCAGGAAAGAAGAACAAAAGAGCAGGCATATAGAGACCTCAGAACCTTTCTGAGACAGACATTAACCATACAGAGCAGATCAAGAAAAACTCCCACCCAGACAGCCACAGCAAAGATTGGGCCAAGATGCAATGACACTGCTGGCCTCATTTGAAGACAGATTTGAGTAGGTGCCAATGAAAGAATTCCTCCAACAACCTAAAAAACAACATGGTAACTCCAGAACCCAGCGGTCACACAACAGGAAGATTTGATCATTTTAACCCAGAAGAAGTAGAAGAAAATGACTTTAAATGTAACTTTATGACAATGATGGAGACCTTTAAAGAGGAAATAAAATACTCCCTTAAAGAAATGGAGGATAAAACAAACAAAAAAAATGGGAGAAATTAATAAATCGCTCAAAGAAACCCAAGAAGGCCAAGAAAAAAAAATCATGTATGTGAAGGAAACAGTTCAAGACTTAAAGACTGCAATAGAAATAATAAAGAAAACAAAAACTGAGGGAACTTTAAAAATGGAAAATCTGGGTAAATGATCAGGAAGTACAGAGACAAATATAGTTAAAAAAGTACAAGAGACAGAAGAAAAAAAAACCTCAGGCGCTGAAGATACTATAGTTTAAATAGATTCAATAGGTCAAAGAAAACATTAAATCCAACAAATTCTTAGCACAAAACATTCAGGAAATCTGGGACTCCATGAAAAGACCAAACCTAAGAATAATAGGTTAGATGAGGGAGAAGAACTCCAGCTCAAAGGCACAGAAAATATATTCAACAAACTCATAGAAAAAAGTATCCAAACCCAGAGAAGGATATCCCTATAAACTCACAGAACACCAAATAAACTGTATTAAAAAAAAAGCTTCTTGTCATATAATATTCAAAACAAAAAATATACAGAATAAAGAAAGAATATTAAGAGCTACAAAGGAAAAAGGTAAAGTAACATATAAAGGTAAACCTATCAGAATTACACCCAACTTCTTAAAGCAAACCACAAAAGCCAGAAGATCTTGGATAGATGTGCTAGGGACACTAATGGACCATGGATGCAAGCCTAGTCTACTATACTCAGGAAGTCTTTCATTCACCATCAATGGAGATAACAAAATATTCCATAAAAAAACAGTCTTAAAAATACGTAAGTACAAACCCAGCCTTATAGAAAGTACTAGAAGGAAAACTCCAACCCAAGGAAGCTAACTGCACACCCCCCCCCCCAAAAAAAACACAGGCATCTGATAACTCCCTACCAGCATAACCCAAAGAAGGGAAATACACAAACACTACTACTGTAAAATAACTGGAATTAACAACCACTGGTCATTAATATCACTTAATATCAATGGACTCAATTCACCTTTTCAAAGACATGGACTAAAAGCATGGATAGGAAAACAGAATCCAGCCTTCTGCTGTATACAGGAAATGCAGCTCAACCTCAGAGACAGAGACTACCTCAGAGTAAATGGTTGGAAAAAGGTTTTCCAATCAAAGGAACCAAAGAAACAAGCAGGTGTAGTTATTATAATATCTAATAAAATTTATTTAAAAATAAAATCAGCCATAAGAGATGGAGAAGAACACTTTATACTCATAACAGGAACAAGTCATCAAGATGAAGTTTCAATCCTGAACATCTATGCCCCAAAGACAAGAGCACTTACATGTGTAAAAGAAATGTTACTAATACTTAAATTGCACATCAAACCCCACATACTAAGAATAGGAAACTTCAGCACTCCACTCTCGCCAATGGTCAGGTCAACCAGACAGAAACTTAACAGAGAAGTAAAAGAACTAACAGATGTCATGGATCAAATGGACTTAACAACCATCTACAGAACACTCCAACAAAACAAAAAAGAATATACTTTCTTCTCAGCACTTCATGGTACCTTCTGTAAAATTAATCAAATACTCAGTAATAAAGCAAGCATAAAATATATGTGTAGATATACAAAATTTAGAGTATTCCCCTTTGTCTTATCAGATCACCATGGATTAAAGTTAGACTTTAACAATGATACCACTCTCAGAAAGTCTACACACTCATGGAAATTAACAGTGATCTATTGAACCAACCATGGGTCAAGAAAGAAATAAACAAAAAAATTAAAGACTTCTTTGAATTTAATGAAAATGAAGGCACAATATATCCAAACCTATGGGGCACCATGAAAGCAGTGCTAAGATCAAAGTTCATATCACTAAGTGCCAACATAAAGAAAATGGAGAAAACTAACATTTGTGACTGAACAGCACACCTGAAAGCTCTAGAACAAAAAGAAGCAGACTTACCGAGAAGGAGTAAATGACTGGAAATAATCAAATTGAGAGCTGCAATTAACAAAATACAAACAAAGAAAACAATACAAAAAAATCAATGACACAAAGAACTGGTTCTTTGAGAAAATCAAAGTGTTGACAAACCCTTATCCAAACTAATAAAAAAGGCAGTGAAAGAACCTCAAAATTAACAAAGTCGGAAAGGAAAATGGGGACATAACAACAGTTTATGGTCCAAATGCTTATGAACATATGAATTTTGACAAAGAATCTAAACATATACAATAGAAAAAAGAAAGTATCTTCAGCAAATGGTTCTGGCATAATTGGATGTCAACATGTAGAAGAATGAAAATAGATCCATATCTATTGCCATGCACCAAACTCAAGTCCAAATGGATTAAAGACCTCAATGCAGATTTAATGACATTGAACCTAACAGAGGAGAAAGTTGGAAATAGTCTTCAATTCATGGACATGGGAGACCACTTCCTATATATAACCCCAGTAGCACAGACACTGAGAGCAACAATAAATAAATGGGACCTCCTGAAACCGAGAAACTATTGTAAAGCAAAGGACATGGTCAGTAAGACAAAATGACAGCCTACAGCATGGAAAAAGATCTTCTCTAACCCCACATCAGACAGAGGTCTGATCTCCAAAATATACATAGAAATCAAGAAATTAGATGTTAAGACTCTTAACAACCCAATTAAAAGATAGGGTACTGAACTAAACAGAGACTTTTCAACAGAAGAATCTCGAATCCCCAAAAGATACTCAAGGAAATGTTCAACATCCTTAACTATCAGGGAAATGCAAATCAAAACAACTCTGAGATACCATATTACACCTGTTACAATGGCTAAGATAAAAAACTCTAATCATAGCTCATGCTGGAGAGGATATGGAGTAAGGGGAACACTCTTCCATTACTGGTGGGAAGGAAAACTTGTATAACCAACCACTTTAGAAATCAGGATAGGGGTTTCTCAGAAATTTTGGAATCCACTTCAGGAAATAGCAATACTACTCTTGGGCTTATACCCAAAAGATGTCAATCATACTACAAAAGCATCTGTTCAACTATGTTTATGGCAGAATTATTTGTAATACCCAGAATATGGAAACAACCTAGATGCCTCTCAGCCAAAGAATATATAAAGAAAATGTGGCACATTTACACTTTAGAGTACTACTCAGCATTAAAATACAATGACGTCTTGAATTTTGCATGCAAATGGATGAAATTAGAAAACACTATCCTGAGTGAGATAACTCAGACCCAAAGAGATGAATATGTTATATACTCATAAGTGGATACTAGCTATAAACTAAGGACATTGAGCCTATAGATCATGATCCTAGAGAAGATAAGTAATAAGGCAAACTCAAAGAAAAATATATATAGACACACCTAGAAATTGGAAATGGACAGGATTGACTGGCTGGGTTGGGAGCATAGGGAATGGAGGAGAGAGGAGGGTAGGAGGAGCAGAGAAGGTGTTAGGGGAAAGGTAGAGGAGAACTTGAAGAAATGGGATGGTCAAGATGGAACAAGAACAGAGAAGAATGCAAGGAAGAGATACCTTGATTGAGGAATCCATTATAGAGTTAGCAGAAACCAGGCTCTAGAGAAAATCCCAGGAATCCAAAAAAATGACTCCTACCTAGGACCCTGAGAAATAAAGGAGAGGGGGCCCAATCTTGACTTGCCCTGAAGTTAGACTAATGATTATCTTAAATATCACCATAGATACTTGATAGGAATATTTTCTAATGTGAGCTCTCTGCTGACACAAATTCCCAATCAAGCCAAATCAAAACAAGCCAAGTTAAGAAATATCCAGGTTTAATGGGAGTTCTGCAATCTCCAGTGGCCCCAAGGGGGAACCAGGAAGCCACACACATATGACCACCAGGAGGAAGAAAAGGGGACCATGTGTTCCTCTTTTGGGCGCTCATTTAAATACCCTGAGTAGTGGTCCTGACACCCCCCAGGGAGGGATCAGGACCTGGACTGCTGGGATTTGGAGTCCAGGCCAGGTCTGGGGGCTGGAACAGATGCAAGGGGCTTGGGCCTACACTCCCACCTTAACGTTCCAGACTCTTTGGATATAGGGGTGACAGAAAATTGAAGTGAAAATTATGGAAAACATTTAGGCTCTCTTTGGAAAAAAGGGCATAGACTCAAATCTGGCTACTTCCTGTGGGCACAAGGCAACATAGAGAAGGGGAGAGCTAGGTGTTCATGTTCAGTGAGAGGTGTGGCTGGAAAGGCATCCCATGTACTGTCATCCCAAGATGGCAAGCATCTGTTCCTTGGGGGAGATGAGAAGGCAGGTGTCCAGGAAAAAAAATGTTATCACTAAAGATGAGTGTGCCAGAATGAGGAGCAGGTAGGCCCTTTATTGTGGCATCCTGGAAAACCGGAGGGTGGAAGGTCCTGTCTGCTGGACAAACCAAGTGTCTTGAGTAGGCACCTGCTTGAGCCTGGAGAAATGGTACCAGCATGGGTGTCCCAAGAGCTTGGCAGCTGAGTGGGTAGTGAGGATTACCATGTGATGTCCTGTCCATCAAGGTTCAAGAGATCTATGAGTCAAATCTTTGTGGAGTACTCTGTCCCCTGGGGAGAGTAAGGCAGGTTTAGGGGCATTAGGGTCCACTGGTATGGTGGCAGGAAGACAATGTCAGTGTGTGAACAGAGAAGAAACCTTAAAAGGGAGAGATAGGGAAGGTACCCCACCAGTGGAGGAGTTTGAACTGGGAGGTGATGGTTAAGGAGAAAGGGCCTGCCATAAAGCAGCTCAAAAGGGATCAGGCCCATAGGGGAATGAGGGGTGGCCCTGAGACAAGTCAGGGCAATGAGGAGAAGGGAAGGCCAAGATAACCTAAATTCAATAGAGAGCTTGGTTAGCTGTTGCTTGATGAGTCCATTGGCCCTCTTGACTTTTCCTGAGGATTGTGGAAGGTGGGGGGTGTGGAATTTCCAGGAGATATTGAGAGCCTCTGACATGAGCTCCATGACCCTGGAAGTGATGTCTGGCCCATTGTCCATCTGGATGGTTTGTGGGACACGAAACCGAGGACTGATGTTGTCCAGGAGTACCCGAGCTACCACATCTGCTGTTTCCCTGGAGACTGGAAACGCTTCTATCCATCCTGTAAAAGTGTCCACAAGTGTTAAGAGATAATGAAGTTTTTTTTATGAGTAGTCATATGGGTGAAATCAACCTGCTAGTCTTTGCCTGGTTGGTATCCGTGAAGCTGATGTAGATAGAGCCTGATGTATGTAGAGAGCCCTTGTTTGTTGGCCTGGGCATACATCTGGCAGGACGAGTGAACCAATAAAACAGAATCTTAGAGATGGGTTGGATTAAAAAAGGCTCCAAGAAGTGGAACAAAACTCTGGGCCCCTCTCGGATTGCTGCTGAGCTGTGTGCCTGTCATGTGAACTGCCTCCTTCTTCCAGTGTTTCTGTCCTTCCAGGTGGTCCTGATAGGTCTGCAGGGTTGACCCTCAGACCTCACAGTTGTACATAGAGGCTTGGATCCCGCCTAGGGCTTCAGAACCTATCCAGTAATGGCAGCATGTGTCTGGTAAAGCTGAGGTTTCAGGGCCTGAGGCCTTGTTTGAGCCCGCTGGAGCTGCCTGGGATGACTGCTGCTTCTACGTGGCCACTGAGACTCTGGTGGGTGATCCGAGCAGTGGGACCATGGGCCTGGTGCTCAGAGTGAGTCTGCACCTGGCTGCTCCAGTGTGTCCTCACAGCTCTTGATCCCCTTTGACACTCAGCTGCTGGTGGGTGTGTGCAGCAGTGGCCACAGCTTCATGCTGCTGCTTCTGGTGCTTGAACTTCTGACCTGGTGTTGCCAGAGCACGGCCTCAACCCTGACACCTGGCATGTATTAGATCTTACTACCTAAATATATCTCTTTACATCTCAGAAAAGTTGTGGTCCCAATTCAAATAAAATTCGAAGCTTTCTTTGGAGTTGGATCATGGCTCTCTTCTTCTCTAAACCCAGGTATGCCGTTAGAAAAAAGTTTCAGAATTTCTGTCTCATATCAGAAAAACTACCTGGTGTGGGAAGGAAGAAAACTAAAAATCTAGGGACTATTGTTGTCAAAACTGTGCTATCTCCCCAAAATTCTATTTCATCCTTGCTTCTTTTTGACTCTTTGGTATCTTTTTTTTTTTTTTTTTTTTTTTTTTTGCTAAGCAACTTAAGAAGTATATATAGACAGACTGATAGGTAAAATAGAGAAATAGGTAGATAAATATGTAGATAGATAATAGATGTGATATATATATATATTCAGTAAATATATGTATAGTAAAATATTATTACATTTAAACATAATTATCTTATTTTTAATTATTTGTAAGTGAATATGTGCCTATGTGTCTTCCTGAATGGTCCTGCCTACTCCTTTCAACAATTCAGTGACTTTCTGGCATTTTGGAAGATTTCCCATACCCCTGGTATCCCTGCATTCCACAGGGACAAGCCATTGTGGAGAGACCAACAGAGTTCTTAAGGAGCTGTTGGACAGGACTATCTTACCATAGGCTACGAGAAATCCTCATCTGACCTTAACAGAGGTCCTTTTCATATGAGCTTTCTCATGTTTGATGACAAGGGGCTCATACAAGCTTACAAGCTCTGGGCATCCCTGCCAAGGAACATACCCCTGCCTCTGGTGAGATGGAAAGGTCCTAACTCCCTCCAATAGCAACCACTAACTCCAATGCTAAGCTGTGGGAGAGGGTATCCTTGAGTTTTCCCTCAAACTGCCACAACACCAATATGGGTCCCGGTAAGAGATATACAACCAGTCATGGATCAGTCTGCTACCACCAGGGAGGAAATGGCTCAACATGGTAAACATATATACTCCCCATTCTTGCTTTCATTGCCTCCCTCAACAAATTGATTTATTAAAGGCAAAGGTTATTGCCTTTGATTATTCATTTTTGTTTTTGGCAAAATATAAAAAGGCTGTTGGATCGCCCTTGGATGCTCACATATGGTGGGGTGGAATTGTTAATCTTTATTCTCTTTAAATGTCTCATGCAGCAGATCCAAGGGTCAGTGGACAACTAAGGTGACTATAGGTGTCAGTGGATCTTGGCATCCTTCTTGCAGTGCTCCACAGGAGGTTTTGCATGCCTGGTTATTTGTAATTCAAAAGGCTGCTGCTTATTCCCCCAACCACAATAACTGCTCAGGAATGAATGCTCTTCTATAACTAGTAGTCATTAACAGGTAAAAGCTCTTTCAGCAGGCCAATGGTGTAGGAAGTTCTTCTGCCTATGTGTTGATTTCATTGGTTGAATAAAGAAACTACCTTGGCCTTTTGATAGGACAGCACTCAGGTAGGCAGACTAGACAGAACAGAATGCTGGGAAGGACAGAGTGACAGATACCATGAAGCTCCTGCATGAGATTGATGCTGGTTAGAATCTTTCCTGATAAGCCACATCCTCGTGGTGTTACACAGATTGGTAAAAATGGGTTAGATCAGAATGTGAGTGTTGGCCAAGAAGAGGCTAGAAATAATGGGCTGGGCAGTAATTTAAGTAATACAATTTCTGTGTGGTTATTTCAAGGCTAAGCTAGCGGGGTGGCCGGGGTGATAAGCAGCCCACTCTCTCCTACAACAGGCCAATCTAAGACAGAGACAGTGTAATTTCTGAGCCCTCCTGAGATTGGGTCAATAAGGCCTGAAAAAACACCTCTGGCTCCCACTATGTGCCCATGTAATGAATAATAAAAAAGTGGTTATGTAGAAAGTTAAGGCCTACCAGGCTAAAAGGAACCAACCTGGAATTTGCCTGGTAATGTCAGAGGTCCTCCCTGTGTTTAACCAATAAGGAGAAAACAAATGGCCTTTCCTGATTGCCTAGCAACAGGCACTTTCAGAGGTTCTAATCATAGCTAGCCATTGAGGGAAATGCATGAGATGTCAACTGTCAATGAATCAGAACACCTGAGTGCTGGGGAGGGGGGGGTTATAAGTTTTTTTCACCATTGTTAAATAAATGAGTCCGCTGTGAGCCTTTGCCCTGACTCCCAGTGTCTGCCATCCTTGACATCACATCTTTTCACTCCCTGCCCCAAGGAAGATGTTAGGGTCTAGCAATCCACAGGGTCATCGAAGACCATTGGAAAACATAATATTTAAATTATGATTCACAACAGTATCAAAATTATAGGTATGGAGTAACAACTAAAATAATTTTATGGTTGGGATCATTACAATATGAGGGGCTATATTAAAACATTGCAAAATTATTAAGGTTGAGAACCACTGCTCTAAATCAACCCATCTCTTTACCTCTCTTTAGCCTCTCTTAGGTTTCATTTCATTTCCTATCTGTTGGAAAAATTATATGCTCAGTTTGGAACATCACCCTAAAATTGCAGGTAAAAATCAAAAGTATAGCTCTGTTTGCTATTGCTTATGCTAATGATACTAAGAGACCAGTGCTGTCATTTACATAATTTCTGTATTATAAATAATGTACGAATGTTAGAATATTTAAAGACACTACAGTTTTCAAAAAGCTTTAAAAAATCATTTGAGCTTCATGGTGTCAATCTACAGAGGACAAAACGAAAACTAAACTTGAGTATATATTCATAATTTTATTTCACATTGATATTTGAAGCAGTGATAACAGTTTATTTTAATTACTCTGAAATCTAAATATTCTGTATTTCCTACATGTTAAATAGCTTGTTTTCAGCAAAACATTTAATTATTACAAAATGTGATTAGGCAAGTCAAAGGGTCTACCTAGACATTATCTTAGAAGAATTTAGAAAATACTGTTTGAAAAGTACTCTTAGTTCTCAGAATGTTTCTGAAGTCAGGGCATGTGCTTTTTCAGTGATATTTTTACTGTTGTCTAAGAAATGTTTTTTAATTAAAATTTGAATATCATGTTATGTCTAAAAGATCCTTAAAGGCCCGTGCTCCAGCCCTGCTATCCGACATGCTATCAGGGAAGGTCTGCAGTTGAGAAACAAATAGAAAAAAAAAACAATCTTCCTTGGATCCCTTGGTTGATGCAAACACTGGGAAGGCCTACAACATTACTATAAAAATCAGGAAAACCCTGTCTTTCACTGCCCTTATCTCTCTTATCTCATCAATTTTGCCACCTCATTTAGAGTAATGTTGAAGACACCTTAGCTTAGCATAAAAATATGGTTTTCCCTGTTTAGGATTGTATGTTTAGGTCGGCTGAAAATTTGCCTTGGGGAGGAAGCATTTATATTATCATCATAATTGAGAGAAATTCAATGTTCTGTTAAGTTTTAGCATAAATATGGTAAGTCTGTAGCAGGAAGGGTTTTGCCAGTGTTAACAATGAACATATCTTTAGCATTAACAGAATGTGAAATTTAAAGACCTGAATAAATCCAGACCTCTCTAACAGAAAGAATAGAGGCAAAAAAAAAAAATCTAGCAGGAAAAATAGAGCCAAAAATCTAGCAGGGAGAGAAGAACCAAAAATCTAAGTTAGCCGGTTCAGTTACACTGTTCCAGGAATTAGCTAACCATAAAGTTAGATTATAATCTTGAGAATAATCTTGAGAAACAGGGAGTTACCCCCTTGTAATGATCATGGGCATTTTCAGAATTTTCCAATGATGCTCTCCCTTTGGGTTGTGGTTTCTTCCCCTAAATACTCCCTCTCCCAGCTACTAGGGGTCGAATTCCTCTACCCCTGTGTGGGAAATGAGTTTCAGCCCCAGTGCACTGGTTCCTGTTCTGTCAATAAACCTCATGTGATTGCAGCAAGAACAGTCTCTCTTGAGTTCCTGTAGGGGGTGGGAGTCGTGTTATCCTGAGACTTGAGTGAGAGTCTCCCCACTTCCCGGGTCTTTCAAAATAAAATGGTAGTGATAAACAGTTCATTGATAAGTTCAATTTGTTAAAAAGCTGATATAAATTTAAGAAATTCTGTACATGCTTTAATTTAGAACACTGCTAATAAGCCTGGATGTGAATGTAAATTGTTTTGACTCACTATGTGATTTTGTCCTATGAGCTACATGGAGCAAATTAAAGACTTTTTATTTTGAAGCCAGTATATACATATGTATATATGTATATTATATGTAGAGTCATAGAAATATAGTATATCATATTGTATGTACATATAGATATATATTCTGGATATGTATAATATATTCAGGATAATTCAATTTTTTAATCAGATTCATATATTAGTATCTATTCAAAAAGGCATTTCCCTGTTATTTTTAGAAAAGTGTTTCCTTTAATGAATATGTAGTGTCTTTCCTCATTTTTTCAATTAATTTTCTTTTGAAGTCTGTTTCTTAGATATTAAAATAGCTACACAAGCTTTCTTCTTTTCCAACTCTGTACCTTGAGGTAATATCTATCCTTGATGTTCAAGTGTGTTTCTTCTATTCAGCAAAACGACAGGTCATATTTTCATACCCATTATATTGATTTGTTTCTTTTTATTGGGAAATTGATGCCACTACTCCTAACACATTTCAATGCACACTAATTATTAATTCCTAATATTTTCTTGTTATTGTTGGTGGTGGGAGTGATGATGATGTGTGTGTGTGTGCTTTTAGGTGTGCTGATTCATTGTAGTAACCCTAAGAGAGTCACTTAGCCACACACGGATCTGGATATTACATAGAGTCCTGGAAACAATCTATAAAAATGAACAATCATAAGACTAGTTATGTTTTAATCATGGTAACTTCTGTAAGTAATGAATAACATCTTTAAACTAAAACTATCTTCTTTAATTGTATTATTACTGTATGGTAATAAACTAAATAAAATAATCACACTGTGATGGATAATATTTATTGTGCAGTATGACAATTTTGTTAAAAAATATATTAAAATAGTATGTTTAAATACATTGTCATTAATTACTTACAAAATGAATGATGACTAAAAGTAAGTTTGTATAAAATAATATGATGTGAATGTGTATAGAAAATGCAATGAACGATGTGTTTCACTATGTCTCGCGTAAATGTGGTTCATCAGTGACAACAACACAGTGCAAAATAGCTTCTCAGAAAACAAGAGATGGGCTGTTGTGATAGCTCAGCATGCTATTCTATCTGGCTCAAAGACTAAGGACTTGACTTATAGCCCAAAGATACAAATTAAAAAAAAAAAAGAAAAGAAAATACTAACTCAACTGGCATCTGACCTTTACATGCACACACACACACACACACACACACACACACACACACACACACACTCACACATGGAGGCATGCACACACACAAACAATAGGTAAAGATGATAAAAAAACAAATATAATTTAAAAATTGAAACTCACAGCATTTGCATCCTGTGTTAAAGTTTTTGAAATTTGTTATGAAACAGAGTAAAGTGTATTTTCTCTTCACCTTTACAAAGTGGCATGCATCTTAAAGTTAAGTGGATTCTCATTTTGGTGATAATTTCCAGTATAATTTAAATGCATAAATACTATTTATTAAATGAAGTATACTATATGCTTAATGAAGTTACTGTCTATGCTGTATGCTGAAATTTTACCTGCTCTAACATTTCTAGTCAGGATGCAGCTGTGATTCTATTAATCATTCATTAAGTGTACAATGATTTCTATGCTGGTGACAACAGGAACACCTACGGGGTAAGTGTTTGAAGTTTAAGCTTTCCTGAGTTCATTTCCGTCAGCTCATGTCCTGTAGGAAGTCATAATTACCCAAATGTTGATGTATGCTTTCAACTTCTCCTTCATTAAAGTATTGATGGATTATAAAAGACAGGTCTGTTGAGCATAAAACTTTAATAGAGAAAAAATAATTTCCTTTTGCTACTTAAAAAGTAAATAGAGACTTTAAAACTCTGATCCCAAAAATAAGAGCCCTAGAATGAATGATCCTTCAAAGTTACATCAATCAGGTCAATTACAAGTGCTCTGAAGTACATAGTTGTGGAAGGAGAGGTAAAATGGCCATTGAAACAGGAAACAAAATGGGGGAAAAAAGGGGATTGAGAAAATAAATGGAAAGAGAACAGATAAAACTATGGGCCGTTTGACGAGCCTTATTGAAACCTAATACAGTAGAAGCTTCCTAATAATATATATATATATATATATATATATATATATATATATATATATATATATACATGAAGGTGATCTAAATGGAATCACCAAAAACACGGGGGAGACAGAGCACTAGTTAGTTTTCTTGGATTACCAAAAGAAGCCTCTAACTTCAGTAATGGGTTGTATGTATCTACTAGAGTTGTTGGACAAAGGAGCCCATGGGAACCCCCAAACAATCCAGACTACTACCAAGGCTTTTAGTTGCTCTCTATAAAGTGACAGTAATGCCCTAATGCTGAAGATACACCTACATGATTCATTGCATATGGAGAGGTTGATCTGGTGACTACCTTCATAGACGACTTACCCTTATGGTACGGGGGGGGGGGTACAACACAGAGAAAACCCCTCTGATGCACAATGATGATTTGTCTGCAAGATTCCTTGGTACAAAGCTTGTAAAAGCAACCAAACAACATGGGATTGGATTTAAACCTTATTAAGTTCCATGAGAGGTAACCTATGCCCGACACTGCTCAGTTAGTCAAGAACAAGAAAATAGATGAGTCGGAAACCTAGGGGAAAACTAGATATTACCATTCTGCTAAAAGAACACAGAGCATTTGAACTTCTTCTGTTGAGAATTCTCTGTTCAGTTCAGTGCTCCATTTTTTAATTGGGTTAATTAGCATTTTAAAGTCTAGTTTCTTGAGTTCTCTGTATATTTTGGAGATCAGACCTTTGTCAGTTGCAGGGTTGGTGAAGATCTTCTCCCAGTCAGTAGGTTGCCTTTGTGTCTTAGTGACAGTGTCCTTTGCTTTACAGAAGCTTCTCAGTTTAAGTAGGTCCCATTTATTCAATGTTGCCCTTAAAGTCTGTGCTTCTGGGGTTATACATAGGAAGCGATCTCCTGTGCCCATCTGTTGTAGGTTATTTCCCACTTTCTCTTCTATCAGGTTCAGTGTGTTCGGGCTGATATTGAGGTCTTTAATCCATTTGGACTTGAGTTTTGTGCACGGTGAGAGATATGGGTCTATTTTCATTCTTCTACAGGTTGACATCCAGTTGTGCCAGCACCATTTGTTGAAGATGCTTTCTTTCTTCCATTGTATACTTTTAGCTCCTTTATCGAAAATGAGGTGTTCATAGGTTTGTGGGATAAAATCCGGGTCTTCTATACGATTCCATTGGTCGACTTCTCTGTTTTTATGCCAGTACCACACTGTTTTCATCACTGTAGCTCTGTAATAGAGTTTGAAGTCAGGGATGGTAATGCCTCCAGACAATCCTTTATTGTATAGGATTGTTTTGGCTATCCTGGGTTTTTTGTTTTTCCATATAAAGTTGATTATTGTCCTCTCAAGATCTGTGAAGAATTTTGATGGGATCTTGATGGGGATTGCATTGAATCTATAAATTGCCTTAGGTAGAATTGCCATTTTTACTATGTTGATCCTCCCAATCCAAGAGCAAGGGAGGTCCATCCATTTTTCTGGCTTTGTGGGAGCCTAGCCAGTTTGGATGTTCACCTTCCTAGATATGGACGGAGAGGACCTAGGACTTACCACAGGGCAGGGAACCCGGACTGCTCTGTGGACTGGAGAGGGGGGGGAGAGGAGTGGGGGGAGGGGGAGAAGGATGGGAGGAGGGGGAGAAGGGTGGGAGGAGGGGGAGAAGGGTGGGAGGAGGGGAAGGGAAATGGGAGGCTGGGAGGAGGTGGAAACTTGTTTTTTGTTTATGTTTTTTTTCTTCTTTTCGCAATAAAAAAATATAAAAAAAAAAGAACACAGAGCAAATGACTCAATGACATTGTTATATTCATAGATCAATGCCTTTCTCAATCATTGGCAGATAAGTTTCCTCCTGTAGTACATGGGAACACATACAGAGATCTACCATGGGGCAATATGCAGAGAGTGAAAGACCTTGGAAAAGTGAATGGGGTGTCTCCATAAAAAAAAAAAAAAGATCTTTCTCCTCGGGACTCAAGGAACATTGCAGAGGAGGAATCAGAAGGAGTATAAGAGTATTAGAACCCGCGGTGGTGGAAGACCTCAAGAAAACAAGGCTCTCTAAACCTAGAAAGACCAACATACTTATGAACTCACAGAAACTGTAGCAACCTGCAAAAGGCTTACATATGTCTGAGCAAGATGGGATCCTAGCTCTGGGAGGGGAAGTGACACAAAACCTTATCCCAATCCATAGCCATCTCTAATTGATAACTGCCTGCAAGTGAAAAATTAGTTTTCCCCAGTTGAGTTTCACTGATAATACAAACCACATTTAAGACCAGGCCCCATGCCCAGTATAGATGGTTGGTTAAAACAAATGAACAAACTAACCAACTCAATGTGATTTTGGTGGTTCTTTGTATCCTAATGATTTGTCAGGATTTTGTTGATTAAAACATGCTTCCCCTGCATGGGAACTCCGTGTGTGGGAAGTCCATGGAGATTTCAGAAGTATCAGTCTTCTAGTATATTTTTTAAATGATGCATTTACATTTTTTCTTTTCTCTCCTGCAATTCTCCCAAGATCCTCAAACCCATTTTATCCAACCAACTTTATATTCTTTCTCTAAAAATATGAAGCAAGAAAAACAAACAAAAATACTCCTGGATTGAGGTTGTTATATCTAATGGCGAAAACTGATTGTAATGGCTATAGTTGTCAATGTGACTATATGTGGCATAAACTACAACCTGGAAATGAAAGACACACCTGTGATCTGGATCTTGAGGCAGGAACACAGCCTGCCTTTGATCCACAACTTGAGGTGATACAATACATGCCTTTAATTCAGATTTTGAAACACGAAGGCACACCTTTAATCTGAGCCATGCCTTCTGCTGGAAACCTATACAAGGACAATGATATAAGAAATATTTAATTTGTTCTCTGCCTCATTACGGCACATCTATTACTTCGCTGGCATTGGAGCCTACATCTTTGGGATTCCAGAATATAAAGAAGATCAGTTGAAACACCTAGCCTTGCGGGACTGAGCAACTACTAGATTCTTGGACTTTACATTTTTGGACTGTAGCTTGTAAGAGAGAGAGAGAGAGAGAGAGAGAGAGAGAGAGAGAGAGAGAGAGAGAGAGAGAGAGAGAGAGAGAGAGAGAGAGAGAGAGAGAGAGAGAGAGATTCTCCATACGTTCTATTACTCTACATAATCTTGACTAATATACTATATTGATATTCATTTCCTGGTAGGCACCAATTTCAAATAGCTTTTTGGTTAGCCAGTGGGATATTGTTTCCACTTCACTACCTCACTACTGAGATGTTGTTTGGTTTGAAATCATGCAGGTCTTGTGTGTGCTATCACAGTACATCCCCATTCTTTCTCTATCTGCTAGTAGCTGGAGGAAGCTATGATAGAGCAATGTAGTCTTTTTTTTTTGTATATGCAATTAACAATTTATTGAAGATGGAAGCAAAACTGTATGCAAACGAGCTGGATGTGAATATTTATTTTAAAATAAATAATGAAATATAAACTGAATATACATTAATGTAGGCCATATAGCATTCTTTTTTTTTTATTGAGAAAAGGAGAAAAAAAAACAAGTTTCCACCTCCTCCCAGCCTCCCATTTCCTTCCCCCTCCTCCCCCCCTACGCCCCCTCCTCCCACCCTTCACCCCCTCCCCCCACTCCTCTCCCCCTCCCTCTCCAGCCCAAAGAGCAGTCAGGGTTCCCTGCCCTGTGTTAAGTCCTAGGTCCTCCCCACTCCGTCCATATCTAGGAAGGTGAACATCCAAACTGGCTGGGCTCCCACAAAGCCATCACATTACGTAGGATCAAACCCCCGTGCCATTGTCCTTGGTGTCTCATCAGCCCTCATTGTTGGCCATGCTCAGAGAGTCCAGTTTTATCCCATGCTTTTTCAGTCACAGTCCAGCTGGTCTTGGTGAGCTCCCAATAGATCAGCTCCACTGTCTCAGTGGGTGGGTGCTCCCTCGTGGTCCCGACTTCTTTGCTCATGTTCTCCCTCCTTCTGCTCCTCCTTGGGACCTTGGGAGCTCAGTCCAGTGCTCCAGTGTGGGTCTCTGTCTCTATCTCCATCCATCACCAGATGAAGGTTCTATGATGATATGCAAGATATTCGTCAGTATTGCTCTAGGATAGGGTCATTTCAGGTTCCCTATTCTCAACTGCCCAAGGAACTAACTGGGGACCTCAGCTTGGGCACCTGGGAGCCCCTCTAGGGTCAGGTCTCTTGCCAACCCTAAACTGGCTCCCTTAACTAAGAATTGTGGTTCCGTGCTCCCCTGTCCAACCTTCCTTTATCCCAATCCTCCTGCTTTCCCAAGGCCCGACCTCCTTCCCTTCTAACTTTTCTCTCCCCATCTCCCCTTACCCCCATCCCACCCCACCCCAAGATCCCAATTTTCTCCCCGGCAATTTTGTCTACTTCCCTTAGCCTAGAGGATAACTATATGTTTTTCCTTGGGTTCCCCTTCTTACTTAGCTTCTTTAGATTCACCTATTGTAGACTCTGAGACCCTTATTTATGGCTAGAAACCAATTATGAGTGAGTACATCCCATGTTCATCTTTTTGGGTCTGGCTTACCTCACTCAGGATAGTGTTTTCTATTTCCATCCATTTGCATGCAAAATTCGAGAAGTCATTGTTTTTTACCGCTGAGTAGTCTTTTTCTTAAGTTTTGTTTTTAGATTACTATATTTAAAACAACAATCTATTTCTTTTACTTCCTCAAAACACTCCCATATTTCCCACCTTGCTCTCTTCAAATGACCTACCTTGCTCTCTTCAAATATTTGGCCTCTTTTTAAATTTGGTCTCTTTTTTTCTTACTTGTATTTATATGAATATACGTACTTATGTAAATATATATAGATAGATACATGTATGTATGTATATTTCTAATTGTAACTTCCTCCGTCTGTATAATGATTTTTGTTTGTATGTTTTCCTGATTCTCTCAACCACTTAGTTTCCCATTTACTTCATTACATATTCATGTTAAGTCATTTTCAAGAGTTAAACTTGATAAATGTTATTTATTTAAGTTAGTAATTACTCCTTTTGGAGTCTGGACTGAATTTTTTTTTCACATTTTAAAATTCGTTTCCAAGCACTTTGTGAATCAGATTTAAAGACCAGATAAGTTGGTGTTATTCATTTGCATGATAGAACTCCTTATATTTCATAGGTACAAATTCTGTAGATAGGTACTTGTGTATTATTATATCTGCTTTTCAGGCCTTCAAATTTATTTGGGATTTATTTATTTGTAAAAAAATGGATCTTATTTAAAGGGTTGGGCAAACAGGATCTCAACTCTTTATCCATTGCTTCCATATAAAACTCAAATACATAAGCAAAAATTACAAAGGCTTTTGCTATTGTACTCCGTCACATGACCCCTTCATACTGTCTTCAAATCTTTCTCCCTTTATTCCTTCACATATTCCAGACAAACTCACACTTCAGGTCTTTTATTCTTCAGTTCTCTTCAGAAGAAAATATATTTATCAAGTCTAAGAAATAATGCAAACTTAGGCCTATAACTAGGACAGAGAAGCCATACAATAATTGACAGTTGAATTAATCATCTATGAATTTTAAATTAAAAAAAATACTATAGACTTAATGAAATAGCACTGCTTGTAGGTTCCTTAACAAATTTGCACTATCATAAACGTAGCCTATACACATTTTGGTTCTCTCTAAGGTAAATCAATCACTATTACAGAAGAAGATATTTTAAAATTACACAAATATAGAGAGTTGGTATGACACTTGAAAATACAAGTATATAACCTCAGACAATACAAAATGGAATCAATTTTATTTTATATAAACCACCAGGCTTTTATATCCTGAGTATTCTTTTTTTTTCTGTTAACATTTTATTTATTTATTTATTTATTTATTTATTTATTTATTTATATTTTTAAAGAAACCAAAATTACTTTTTTTTATTATACATATCCAATCCAAATTCCCATTCACTCCCCTCCTCCACTTACTCCCTCACCCCACCCATATCCACTCATCAGATAGAGTAAGGCACATTGCTTTGGGGGAAGGACCGAGGCACTCCCTATTATATCTTGGCTGAGAAAGTTATCCATCCAAAGAGAAGAGGTTACTGAAAGCCAGTACATGAAGTAGGGATAAATCCTGGTGACACTGCCAGTGGCCCCTCAGTGTGCCCAGCCATGCAACTGTCAACCACATTCAGTGGGACTTGTTTGGCCCTATGCTTTTTCCTTCCAGGCCAGTATTTTGCCCCACTTTGGAGGGCCTAGAGAGCAGAGTGTTCTGCTCTGTGGCTTACCTCTTGGTCCTCTCTGTATTGTAGCAAGCTGTGTTTCAAAGTTGCTCCAAGTTTTCACTAGGATAGTCCAGTTTGGTGGTGGGAAGGGACTAGTTGCTTTCAGGGTCTGGTGGATTGGGGTGTGTATTGGGGCAGCTTACATGCAGGAAACTCTCCTGTTGGTTGGCTAGAGAAGCCAAGGCAGTTGGTGGATGGATCTGAAGCTTTGCTCCACTATGGAGGTCCTAGAGGTTGTGGTGTTCCGTCAGGTGGCTTCTCACTCACCTTTTGGTCCTCTCTATATTGTAGTAAGTAGTGTTTCAGAGTTCCACCAAGGTTGCAAGAGGAGAGGTGAGTTTGGAGTGGCATGGGGCTAGTAGCTTGCTATTCACAGAAGATTCTGTCCCACCTGGTCCTGCAGCCATTCAGTTCCAAACACACACACACACACACACACACACACACACACACACACACACACACACACACACAACTACATTAGTTTACTGACCTTCAATATGGAGTCACTACTTTTCTCCTTTGTGTCTTAAGAGCTGTGTACAGATTATGATCGCTGCTCCCATTACATTTTATTCTACTTCCCTTATTCATGGATCTTCCTATATCAGTTTTATAATGAACAAATATAGGTGAAATATTTGTCTTGCTTTGTTTTGTACTCATCATTGTTCATAACAGATATTAGTAGGCAATTCATAAGATAATTCCTATGCAAATAAAAGAATACATATAATTCTGTAGTGTAGGTAATCATCAGAGATATAATGAGTTTCCAGAATATATCTAAAAAATATATGGGATAAGGATAACTTTATTCACATCTTTGCTGCAAAGAGTTGACCTTGATTATATAATTTGTTTTAACAGATTAATACAGACTTGTGTACCCCTTGTTGAAAATATTCACAGATTAAACAATATAGTGTTTTCACCACAAACTACCCAGCACTTGGGCATCAATTCCGTCATTGATCTCTGACACATTCCTCCCTACTGTAAACTGACATTACCAGGAGAGTAGAAACAAAGGGTCCCTGATTCACACCATCCTCATTCTTATATCATCCCAGGCAAGGGCAGAGTAGTTCCTTGGATTCATGGAACTGTCCCGGATATGTGTAAAGAATTGCAATAGTCATGTTTCAGCTA
This sequence comes from Microtus oregoni, assembly GCF_018167655.1. NCBI lineage: Eukaryota > Metazoa > Chordata > Mammalia > Rodentia > Cricetidae > Microtus > Microtus oregoni. The sequence goes on from NW_024544774.1 coordinate 309,919, forward strand.
AATTCAATTAGAACCCCTGTGTGACGTTCTAGCTGTTATAGATGATTTTACCTCCAAAATAACTCCTTCTAGATTGTTTTTTTTCCTAATAAGGCTAAATAAGTATACTGGAGTTTCCTCAGAAATCCCAGGTCGATTTTATTTGAAGCAATAGATAATCAATAGACTCTGAGACAAAGTTTCTCAATGTAAATACTTTTACTCGGAAGACTTTTAGAAATGTACTATAAAGTTTAGGGATCTTATATTTCTTCATCATCACATAACATAAAAGTCTAGATTTAGATGTCATAGTAATTAAAAATTCTAAATTTATTAATGCATACACACACAGAAATGGAGAACTTCCAACTTAATTATATAAACTGTTCCCAAGATTTTGATGATGAATGTAAAGAGTTATAGTAAAAGACATTTTCATTAGATTCTCAAGTGTTTTAAGAAAAGTTATATCAGCAATAATAACTTCTAAATGTTACAATTACCATACTAACATAAACATAATTGGTTACTACTTTCCTTCTCATTAGTGATGCCAACAGCTCTTCCACATGTAAAAGTAGGAGGAAATACTAATTGGTCATCACAGAGTATAGAAAAATATAAATATAGTGGTAACCATATAATGATGCTAATACTATGTTCAGTGACAACCACTTCAGATCATGTAAAAATCCCCCACTCTGTATTTCACTTTACAAAACTTAAAAAAAAAACAACTCATTTTGCCTTATCTCCAACCATTGTATAAGTTCCAGTTTAGCATCTAATACTTGAAAGAACAACTTATAAATGGTTTGGTTTGCTGTTTTTATTTCATGTCTGGATTTCTGTCTTTCATATGTACCTGTAGAAAGAGATACTAATATTACCAATAACCACATAAGTGTTTCCCACAATTTCTCCAACTGTATTTTAGATTAAATATGATAACACCATTGTCTTGAAGGTCACCTTTTCATGAATTATTTGACACAGTTGTTTCAGTCGTAACAAAGAAGACTGAGTAAAGTATACAACTTCAGCAATCTCTGGAAATTCAGTAGAATTACAAAGTTAGGCTCTTATTTGCACATGTCAAATTCAATGTGTGATTGTGAAGCAGACTTCTGTGCGTGGAGCATACAATCAAGAAAATTGAAGCAGATACATTAACTTTGTATTATTTTGAACCAATTAATTTTTATTATCTTATGTTTAGAATGCAAACTGATGGATTTCACTAGGTGATTTTAGCTATTTATTAATAGTCACACATGAGCATCCACATGCACAGAGATCACTGTACCTTGATCACATCCTCATCCTACTATGTTAATGTATTATTTTCTAGTACATGGGTTCACTGTCAAACAGGGAACCAATTTTAGACATTTTTCCTCCACAGGACAAACTTTCTGTCAGCTAGACAATTCATAATTATATATATTTTAATTAGTCTAATTGTGCTCTATGATTCTGATATATAGATTACTGTGCCACAGATATAAAACTTTGAAAATTACTGAGACACTTTCATGTGTTTTAGACTTTTTATCTTCTCTAATTCCAAACAAGCCCTTTATTTATGAAAATTAATTTACCTAGATAAACTTATATTAATAAACTTTATCTGCAATAAAATCTAAATTGAATGAAAAGTTTAACCTCATTTCAATAGTTATAGAATAATATTCATTTATTGGTATGTCCTTGCAGCCTCACTGATCATTACCATTGCCATCCCATTCTCCATAACGTTTCAAATGCATCTTGTAGGGTTCCATGTATTTCAAAACATTTTATCAAGGGTACTAAGACATGCCATAGTGTTCAAAATAGACATGTGCAGTAATAGTCTTCTGTATTTCTTTCAATGTGATACATCTTCAGTCAAAATCTTTTGATGTCTATGTACTGAAAATATCCATTCTGATATGTTGAGGGACCTGCAGGCCTCTTTCCACAGCCCAGCTCCCAGTCACCCAGCTAGCTAATGCCCCGAAATAACAACACACAAATTGTATTCTTTTAAACACTGCCTGGTCCATTTCTATTAATGTGTGTAGCACCGAGGTGCGCTTACCTCGAAGATTCTAGCCTACGACCATCCTGGGTCAGAGCTTCATCGCATCTGCTCGGAAGAGGGGAGCATGGCATCTGAGCTCACTTTCTCTTCTTCCCAGCATTCTGTTCTGTTTACTCCACCCACCTATGTTCTAACTTATCAGGGTCAAGCAGTTTCTTTATTAGCCAATGGCCTTCCTCCATCACTGATAAGATAAATACTTTATTTCCTGTTATTTATTTTATCTTATATGTACATGTGTGCTTCGACTGTATCTATGTGCCTCAGAGGACAGAAGACATCAGATTCTGCAGAACTTCAGTGCTAGTTACTTGGTGTGGGTATGAGAATTGAACACAGAATGTCTTCAGATGCTTCAAGTGAGCCATCTCTTCACCTCTAAGAATCTGTCCTTTTTAAATTTATTTTTATTGAACTCTACATTTTTCTGTGTTCCCTTCTCTGTCTCTGCCCTCTCCTTCAACCCTCCCCCAAGGTACCCATGTTCCCAATTTACTCAGAAGATCTTGTCTTTTTCTACTTCTCACGTGGACTAGATCTACATTGTCTTTTATTAATGGAAATGTTCATGCCCGAAAATAAGTCATTCCCCTACTCCAACCCCTCCATGCTACCTTTATCATGTCCCACACTCAACTACATTTTATTTTCTAATTTTTTTTAAAAAAGATATACTTCTAAAAATGTCTAAGTCTAGTTCTTTCAGTAGGTTCATAAGTATAGGCCTGACCACCAGAACATGAGCAATCTGTTGCAGTCTAGGCTCCTCCCCAAAAGTTACTCCCTCTCCTGTAAACCATCTACTACTCGTGGCTCCTCAATTAGGAGCGGAATCTTGTGTGCCCTCCCCTGTCCACACTGGGATATTGAGTACCATGATCTTTTGTGGACATGGAAGACAATCATAACTGATGAGAGCTAGGGATTCAGTATTCCTGTAATGCCCAGATCAAACTATTTTATAGCGGTCTTCTTTGTCTTCTGTACCTTGTGATTTTCCCTCTTCCTCTTTTTTTTCAAAGTTATATCAAATCATTTTTATTTCTGGTTTCTTTTACAACTAAATGTTTATTTTCATTCATATAATTGCTGTTTTCTTTTGAAATGGGAGCATTCCATGTTCTTATATGCTAGATTTCTATCATTGTAAGATATGTTACATTTTTATTCACTTACCTGTAAAACAGACTTTGAGCCATTTCTGAAATCTGACTATTATAAATTGAGTTCACAGAAATGGCTCCCTCCACCTTATAAACCATGTATGGAAATGCACATGCATTTTCCTTTTTTTTTGGCAGCAGCATTTTAGATTGTATTAGTTCTTTATTAGTGTATGTGTGACTGTGTCTGCAAATGCACACATGTCGTGGTTCATGTGTGGAGGCCAAAGAAGTCATTATACCTTCAGAGGGTAGAACAATGTGTCAGTCTTGTGTAATTAGTTCTTTTACCCTTTCACTCTTTTAGTTACCTAACCAGACCAAGTATTTTTAATTTTGTAAGGAACTTAAAAGTACTGCAAACTAGTTGTGCTATTTTACACATTCACTGTAAATATCAGAGATCAGATGGTTACTCACAGTTTTTATTGATATTTACTTTTGCTGAAATATAAGTTCAAATATTGTCACAATAATATTACTTGATTGCTAGCTATTATAGCTCAGTTTGAAAGAAATTTTTACTTTATATTTTTGTGCTTTTGGATAAGTCTACATGGATCTTTGTTTTCAAAGTCTATTTTGGTTTAACCAATTCTATTTTAATATTTTGATAGTGACTTTAGAAAAGCACAGTTAAGGTTCAATTTGTTAATTTTATTTATGCTATTGCTCTTTCTATGCCATTTAAATTTAATCTAACTATCAATAATATGAAAAATGTTCTGTTCATTTATATACAAATTTTAATATTTAATGGTATGCCTTATATGCATCTCTATCCTATATGAGCTAAATTTTGTTCAATGTTAGTTTTATTTCTAACTCATTAATATCTAATTCTTTTAATTATGCTTGCAGAGAAAACTATCTTTTCTCTACCGAATTTCCTTCAATGAGTGAAAATCATTTCAACAATCAGGCTTAAGTTCACTTTTCTATTGATCTATTTATGTGTCTTGACACTAAGACCAAACTGCAAACTGTGGCATTACTGATAAATTTTGAAAGTAAGTATTGTGATTCCTTCAATTTTGTTCTTTTTCAGAATGATTTTGGCTATTGTAGGAGCATTATGTTCCCATCTGACTTCTAGTCAGCTTTACAATTTTATCCACTCACATGCTGAGTTATTGATTTCACTTGCTGTGAACACAGATCAAATGGCTAGAATTGTCATCATAACACATTGACTGTTTCGGCCAAATAACATGATCTCACCCTCCAATTACATGGACTTTCTTTAATTATACTAAGCATATTTTATTTGATTTTGTTCAGTTCACATCCTGAAAAACTCTATAAAATTCGTTCTTAAGGTTTTATGTATTTTATACAATACAGAAAATCTGTGTCTTTTTAAAAGTATAGTTTCCAAATTTTTATCATCAGTATGGAGAGATCCAATAGCTTTTTATGTGTATGTATATGTAGGATGCCTGTTAAACTAACAAATCCACAGAAATAACCTTAAAAAACAATTTCTGAGGATTTTATGCAAAGAGATATATGCCATGTTTGAACAGAGTATGCTTATTTTCAAATGTTTCCTGTTGTTTTTCTTTGCTTTGTTTATAACTGATTTCCTATTTGTCCTTGTTATTTTTTCTACCTTATACTACCTGTATAATTCATCCTTAATTATCATTTCTGACATGGAAGTAGAGATATTGACTTGAGTCTGTGTGAGCTTGTGTTTGTAGAGGAGGCATCTGCTTGAACATGTGTGCATAAATGTAAGTCAGACATCAATTCTGTATTTATTCTTCTATTGATTGCCATGATACTAACTGAGACAGGGTCTATATAACTAGAGATCACTGACTGGTGAAAGGTTGGTGACTAGTAAGCTATGGAAGCCTATCTGTCTTGGACCCTGCAGAATTGGAGTTATAGATACTCTGTTGTGGCGAATTTTTACATGGATGTTCAGGATCAAATTCAAACCCCTTGTGCTTATGAGGCAAGCATTTTATCAATGAGCTATCTCCCCATTTTTCTGACTTTTTAAACAGAAGTCTTTAGTGTTCTTAATTTCCCCATATTCATGGTTTATTGGCTTGTTTTACTGCTTTTTTCCCACTTTGTGTTATGTTGTTGAGTGTTTTTGCCCAATTCTTTTGTGCTTAATTGACAAATACCATTATGTAGATTTAAAGTATTGGATTTGATATTATGTATATTTATATATGTGTGTATATATGCATATGTGTATGCCTTTTGAAATTATTGGCACACATATACATACATTGTGAAAGGATTGACATAGCCAGTCTAATACAATAATTTTCTCAAATAATAACTTTAATCATTGTGAGGCATTTAATTTTTTTTCTCTGTGGAAATTGAACAAAATATGACTTACTAAAACATAATGCTATGTGGTAGATTCCCTAAATTTATGATAAATCTTGTACCTTTTCCAATAGTCATATTAGTTCAAATATTCTTTCTACACTGTACTCTTTGAAGTCCATTTCTTTCCTCTGAATCCCCAAGTAAGTGAGAAACATTCTTTTATGCTATGTTGAAACCTAAGTCCTTTTGTAGCTACTTACTTCATCTTATCACATTTTTGAATTGTCTAGTATGTGCACAAGGTGTGTCATGATACTTACTTATTCCTACATCTGCCTACAATTATTGTTGTGGTTTCTGTCAATAAACAATCTCTTTTGGTTATTTTGTTTTAAAAAGGAGACTTATATAACCCAGCCTGACCACAAATTTGCTGTATATACAATAATATAATATGAGCTATGTATAACAATCCCATGCCTCTTCTTCCTAAATTCTGGATTAAGGGCAAGGAACAACAAACACATCTCATCTCTAAGAAATTTTGTTTGATATTTTCATTTTTTTTCATATTCTACATGACTTTAGAAAATATTCCATACTCTAACAACTATTTTGTAGTTTGTCTACTACTTCTATCACCTATCAATTCTTGTCTGCCTCTTCTCCCACTATGGATCATAATTTTACATCTTTTTATAAGCATGGCCATTTCTACTGGATGCCAGAACTTTATTGGATGCTAAACTGAGTACATTAATCATGTATGTGTTTAAAGGCTTTTAATTACTATAAACAGGCTTGTTCTTCCTTTAGATATATGGTTTGCTTTTGTACTTTCCAGCGTAAGAGCACATTCATGTTTAGCCTGTTCTCCTTTTCTACTAGTCTCTAAGGAAGCACACTGTGTGCTACTCAATTCTCTTCTAAGTAATCATTACTTGGAATTGTGAGGTTTTCCAAGGCCACCTTAGATCTTTCTGAGAGTTGGATAATTATCTGTTTGCATGGTTCTTTCTTTAGCATTCGATATCAGATAATATATTATGCATATATGTATCAATACAGATGTAGAAAGAGAAACTGATCTAAACCAATTATACTGCTCACTATCCATAAATGCATTGAATGGGGATTTTTTGTTTATGAATTTATCAAAAAGCTCCTAACCTTCATGGCTGCCTGGAGTCTAGACAACCTAATCTTCTTAGACTTCCCATTTCATTTTTTCAGCTCCTGATATCTGCAGATTTTTCCTGGGTTCTTACTTCTTACATTTTATCCTGGATACACTCTATATCCAGAAAAGGACACACATGGAGTTCAGTCACCTTTCTCTGCTTTGTGAGATTATTATTCTTCAGAATATTGTGTTGTGTATCTTAGAAGTAGTACCCATGTTTAGCTCTGTGTTTGTTTGCTGTTCTTGCTGCTGTAAAGGTAAACTTAATATTTTAATGGTATATTTCAGAAAAATAATAAGATTAGTTTTTTTTAAAAAAATACATTGCTATTAAGTAATTTAATGTTATGTAATTTCATGCAGTTTACCAAAGTTGTAGACTAAAGTTTCTGGCCTATCTATTTCCACAGTCCTTCAGTCCCAAAGAAACACAGAGAGGCTTATATTGATTATAAACTATTTGGCCCATTATCTTAGGATTATTATTAGCAAGCTCTTACAATTTTAATTAACCCATAATTCTTTTATATATTTAGCCATGTGGCTTGGCACCATTTATCAGCGTAGCATTCTCTTATTGCTTCCTCTATGTTTGGGTGGCAGCTGCAGACTGAGCCTTTCCTCTTCCCAGAATTCCCCTAGTTATGTTATCTCACCTATACATCTGGCCTGGCTATTGGCCCATCTGTGTTTTACTAAACCACTACGCGGGACAGATCTTTACAGTGTACAAGAGCATTATCCTACAATACTTCCCCTCTTGTTCTTTCCAAGTCAAGAACCCTGAATCTAATCTCCTTTGCTTGTCTTTTTCTTTTCCTGACCATTATCAATAGTAACTTGCAACCCACACTCTAAACAAAAGCAAACATTCATAATCCATTGTTTTAGGAATGTGGGCATAGTTTTCTAGGCTACTTCATGCTTATTGGTGGTGCTAATAATCTTATGGGGACCTAAAGAAAAATTAGGATTACAGTGTGTCCTGTCTGCAGTATTCTATGAACCTGGATCATCTCAGCCAGCAGTCTTGAAACTGTACTGGATGTAGAACTGAGAGGAAACTGTAGCAGAGGTGCTCTGTAATGTTGGATCATCTGGGCCATGCATTTGAAAAATCTTTGAAGATTTTTCAGGGGGTAATCCTTGACCAAATCTTATTTTTCTTAGCCCAGAATGAATCCAGGGCCTCTCATTTCCTGTGGAAATAAAAACAAATTTTCTTTTCTAAAATAACATATTTTTTATTTAAGTTTTGAAAGCAAGGCACTTTAAAAATATTTATGTTGGATTAATCCAGCAGCATGTATAATCAAATGTCTTTTAGCAACTGTTGCTCCTTCTTCAGCAGTTAAACAACTGAAGCATAACAATAACTCACTATTCAGATTTTCTGGATATTTTCCATCTTTACATGGCTTTAATATTTTTCATTCCATTAATTAATTTATTTTTTTTAATATTTGTTTTTTTTTGAGACAGTGTTTTTATCTGTTTCTTTGGCATCCTGGATATAACTCTGTAGGATATAACTCTGTAGACTAGGCTTGTCTGAAACTCACAGAGATCCACCTGCATCTTCTTCCCAAGTGCTGGGTTTAAAGGTTTGCGCTACAATGCCCAGGCCTCGAACTCTTTATTAACCATAGGTTTTGGCCTATCACAGGAAATAATATAGGTAGGCTGGAAAACTAAACTGAATGCACGGAGAAAGAAGGCAGAGTCAGGGATATACCATGTAGCAGCCTAAGGAGAAACATACCAGAACCTTACCAGTAAGTCATATATTAATAGAAATCGAAATGAATTAATTTAAGATATAAGAGCTAAGAATATGTCTGAGCAATTGACCTACAGTGTTGTAATTAATATTGTTTCTGTGTGATTATTCAGGTCTAGGCGGCTGGGAAATGAAAAGCAGTCTCCAATGACACAAAGCCAAAGTTTTGGGTAAGCCTATGCTTTTCTCTCAAATTTATTGTGTTAAATTAAAACAAGCAAACACATATAACTATATTACTGAAGCATTTTACACTAAAACTTCTATTTTCTGGTAAGTACAGATTGATTCATTCATCATTGTATTTGTGCTTGTGTGTTTATGTGTGTGTATATGCATGTGTACATATGTGTATATATGCATGTGAGTTTGTTTAAATGTGTGTGTGTGCATGTGTGCATGCATGACACAATTTTGTGAAAGTTAGAGGACAAGTGGCCACAATCAGTTCTATTCTTCCATTATGTGGGTTCTAGGGTTCAAATTCTGATCTTTAAGCTTGCTTGCAAGTGCCTTTATCTCCTGAGTCATCTTGCAGACTTCAGTCATTCTTCCAATGAGGCCTTCAGAAAAACTTAAGAGTTAGTTAATTTAAAACATTTAAGTTAAAGTTTAAGAAATATTTGAAAAATAAAGAGAAAAAGAGGTAAGAGAAAACTGAGAATTTTTGGCATGCTATTTTATTGCTCTTTGGAGCAATTTGTGGAGTTTCTGCTTTTAATCAGGCAAAGTAGAATTCCTTTTAAATCTTTTAGAAAATCTTGCATTTTTACTGGATATATTTATGAATGTTAAATATAACAATATGTGTATGATATTGAGTTATGACACTCATATTTGGTGTTATTGGAGTCAGAAGAAAATGGCTACAAGACCAAGTGTAAGAAATACAAAATTTATTTCTGTTTATCTGGCATTACCTTTTATCTGACTGATTAAATGGAATCACAAGGTGTTTCTAACAATTCTTTCTTTGGGTTAGAAATAAATGATTTAAAAAACAAATCCCTTCCATTGTACATTGGTTTGAACTTGTTAAGAGTGATATTTTACCTAAGGCTTTAGAAAAGCATGTTAGTGGGAATGCAATTTAAATAAATGAATACAAAATGTAAGTATTTAATTTTTTTTTAAAAAAAAACTGAAATTGCAGCTTTGAGTTTTTCTTTCTTCTTTTCTTTGTGCTTATACCTGCAAAGACCCCTGTGGATTAAATAACTAGTGTGTATACACTAATAAAAATTCCATTAAATTAAATGGCCAGTAGGCATGTGGAATGTCCTGTCACAATTTCAGAAGACAGTTTGTTACCAGACACCCTGCTATGAACATTTTATTTTATCAGGGTTAAGAAAAACATTTATAAAAATCTATTTATTTCTATTTTAAAAGTTCAGAGTATCCTGGAAATGGTGACTTTATAATTTTTCTCCTCCTGGGAATGGTTGGGTGGATCCACCTCAGGCACAGTACAGAATATCCTATAGCAAATGTATATAATCAACAGAATTGGTCAGTAATTTTCATTTCCTCAGCTATTACTTCTTTCTTCCATTTGTGAGCAATAAAAGTGGCAATTCAGTGCATATTATATTACACGAAAGTGTTTATAGAACACACAGCACCTGTGTTCTGCTTGAAATGATTTCAAAAGTATAGAAATAGCTTTTTTTTTTCCTTGCAAATGTTCTCTGCCTCCTTTAACTCTTCTACAGTATAAATAGCAGTTCATGCTCTGCAGAATACCTCAGCAGAGTGCACTGCCACACTTCTAACCATGGTCGGAATGAGGGGCAAATGTACTCACAAGTGGAATTATTTAAAGAGCTGGAATTATGAAAAGTAAAATGGAATCAAAGTTAGATCATCAAGGAAAGGACAGGAAAGTGAGCAAGCATTGAACAACGTTTTGGGTTAAACGAAAAAGCACAGAAAGAAAGAATAGTATGGCACAAAGGAAATAATTTTCCCTTTGTGACCCACAAAATAAAATTAAGAAGTATGAGAGATTTTCATGATTTTGAGTGAGCAATTGATCAGTGTGTGCTGGCGTCAGAGTTTTCAGAGGTAGAACCAAACACAGACAAAGCAATCTAGAAGGCATAATACTGATGCTTGCTAAAGTAAGTGGAGATTTCTATTGGTTGAAACAGAGATGAAAGTCCTGCTAACTCAAAGGCTCAATATCGTGGCTGTGTTAAGAAGTCTTCCCTATTTATTGCAAACAGCTGAGTCAGAGAATGCCCACAACTCTCAGGCCAGGGGAAAGGTTCTGGACAAATAAGAGTGAACCACTGTACTATGTAAGACCCATATAGAAAGGTACCATATTGAAAGGGAAGATGAAGGAATGAAAGTCTCAACTAAGCAGAGTTCACATGGTCTCACGGAGACTGGCAATCATGGGACATGCGTGGGACTACACTATGTCCTCTGTGTATATATTGTGGCTGTTAGCTTGGTGTTTTGTAGGAATCCTAATAATAGGAGCAGGTGTAACTCTGACTTCTTTGCTATTGAGACTTTTTCCTCTTATTGGGTTGCTTTGTCCAACCTCAAATTGAGGGCTTTGGTCTTGTTTTATTTTATGTGGCTTTGTCATGTTTGGCTGTCATCTCTTGGAAGCCTGCTCTTTTCTGAAGAGGAAACAGAGGAGAATGGATTTGGGGAGAAAGGAGGTGGAGGGTGGCTGGGAGGAGTGCAGGGGGAGGAAAACTATCGTTGTCATTCACTACAGGAGAGAAAAGTCTACTTTTTAAGTACATGAAACAAAATTGAAAAAAAAAGGCTGAGATAACAGAAGAATCCATATATAAGCAGATTTACATATTCATAGAGTAACTGATATGCGACATAATTCTGGATCAAATTTCCTTGACTTCCGTGTGTAAAATACTGATTCTAATTCTAAAATTTCAGCAGTGTTTTAAGAATAAAAAGCAGCTGTTTCAACCTAAAATAATCAGTGTGATACTACTCTAAAAACTTTAATGAAAATCCTATCCATGAGACATTTCAAGCAAATGAAATAAAGTGCTACTGAATAAATCACCCTGGTTATAAACCAATTGGTAATCAAAAAATAAATTCATTTGTGAGGCACAGTATTAGCTGTAAATTTTTTCTTATAAAGAGGGTTCCTTGACCACAATAGAGTAAAATTGAAAAAATTTAAATTGACACTTCTGAACAAATACCAAACAGATGGCATCCTTGCAGAAGTTACTCTACTTCCTTCATTGACAGGAAACACGTCCTGAAAAAGTAAAATGGGATATTTGAAGTTTTATTTCAATAGTCAGAGTGTTGCTTTAAAGAGTGTACCACCCCACTGCAATACTACTTGAATACATTTGCCACTATCTTTTTTATCTAAATAGTAATTTAAGCTATTCATAAAATGAAATAAAATAAACCAGCTGATAGGTCGAACACATAAGAAAAATAATGTTCAGAGGAAAAAAAGAAAAATAAAAGAAATCTAAACTTAATATAAACATAAGAAAAATGTAGTTTGTCTTTTATCTCCAATTTTAACTTTAGAATAAACTATGATCAGAAGTGTATACTTGTTTCAGAATAGTACCATATTTAAATTCAGTCCTTAGCCTTCTTCAAGTGTACATAATATTTTTTATGTGCTCAAAGAGATATGAATATATTTAGAATTTCAGCCTAGCAATGAGTCTATATCTCTGCAGGCCTAGTGGAAATTTTGTCCTTCAGACAGAGAAAGAGTGTTAGAAAATGAAGAAGAGAAAGGAGAGGAGAAGATGCTGAGTTCTCTCTACACGGGATCTTCACAATGAATCACACTGTAATCTCAGAGAACTACAACATGAAAAACTACTAGTAAAATTTTACCATCTACTTACTTAAAATATTAAAGTACATATGTTACTAGCTGTTATTGAAATGTAATGAATCAGATGCTCCAGTTGTGATTATTTTGTGTTCATGAAAACATTGTTGAGCCGGGCGGTGGTGGTGCACATCTTTAATCCCAGCACTCGGGAGGCAGAGGCAGGCGGATCTCTGTGAGTTTGAGGCTAGCCTGGTCTACAGAGCTAGTTCCAGGACAGGCTCCAAAGCCACATAGAAACCCTGTCTCGAAAAACCAAAAAAAAAAAAAAAAGAAAACATTGTTGAAACTACATGCATGATATATATCCTATTCACATTAATTATATGTTAAAGTTTATTTTCATTATATTCATGAAATTTGCAAAGGGATTTCATAATTTATTTTCTTATTTTGACCAAAGTTCCTGATAGAAGGAACTTAAAGTAAAAAGATTAAGTCAGACTCACATTTTGAAGGTTACATTATTGTGAGAAAGCATGATAATTAGAACAAATTACTCCATGGTGACAGAAGCCAGAGGCAGCACATTGGAAATCAGAAATTTCCTGCTACAACTAAAAACAGATATCACCTTTATGACCCAAACCCAGTAACCCCATCACCACTGTCCAAAGAATTCACATGTCCCAAAGAGTTCATAACCCCCAAAATACTCCAATGAACTGGGAAAAAAACTTTTCAAACTCATGAAGATGTGGATGGTATCTCAGGTCCAACTATAGTAAGAATAAATAAATTTTTATACTTAACAATTGGGTATCCAACTCAAGTGTAAGTGTATAATGTACAGGTCAGGTTTGTTAAAAGGAATTTGAATTTCACAAATGATGTGAGGGATAGAAATAGTTCTCATAGATTAACACATGGAAAGATTGGTCTGTCATATTCGGATCTATCATTAGACAATGCTGGAAATTTGCAGGTATCAGCTAAATTCTCTGGGTTTTCCATTATTTACACAGAAATACATTATTATATTGGATTCATTCATAACATGTCTATAGTTGTGAAATACTGTGATACATATGCTATTGTTAATCTTTCTCTGGTTATAGAATTTTGTTTACCAAAAAGAGCTCGGCAGCTGGCGGGAGAAATTTGTTTGTGCTAGGGCTCAAAACATGTCAGGAATTGCTAAGGAAGCTAATTTGTTCTCTAGAGGCTCATTAATAAATCAAATTGATGCTTATCCCTGATGAGCCTTATAAGTTAATTAAGGATGATTGTCCTCTTTTTGGTAGGTGGGAGATCGGGCTATTCTAAACGGAGTTTCATGCCAGAAGGTAAAAATCCGTACTTTGAAAATAATGAAAGTCCTCTACTTACTTTTTATAAAAGTAAAGTTACTATTCAGGATTTATACAGAAAAGAACTGATTGAGAGATATCAACCATTGTTTTATGCACACACACTTACTTATACACACACACACACACACACGGTTTTCAACCTAAACATGTATAGAACTGACTTTGTAACTGCTTATATATAAATTTCAGTTTCATATTCATGCTATAACATATCAAAAAGACAATGTCTTCTGATGCTTTCCCTATATCAACACTTCACAGAATTGAATTGCTTGTCTGTTACATGATTGGATGAACTAGTATCATCTACTGAGTACAATCCAGAACTGTTAAATCCATACCTGTTAGAAAACAAAGGCATCTAAAATTTACAAATTATATATGTCTGTTAAGTCCAGACACATATAAACAGAGAGTGTGGAGTGTGTCAAATTATCCAAAACTGCATACTATTAGTTTTGTAACCTTTATCTTTAAAAATAAGGAAATGGAGCTGACAAGATTATTCATTGGCTAAAGGCCCTGGCTGCCAAGCCTGAAGACCCGATTTTGATTTCTGGGACTCAAAAGGTGAAAGGAGATAATGCATTCCTATGCCAGGCGGTGGTGGCGCATGCCTTTAATCCCAGCACTTGGGAGGCAGAGGCAGGAGGATCTTTGTGAGTTCGAGACCAGCCTGGTCTACAAGAGCTAGTTCCAGGACAGGCTCCAAAACCACAGAGAAACCCTGTCTCGAAAAAAAACAAAAAGAAAAAAGAAAAAAAAAGATAATGCATTCCTATTGGTTGGTTGTCCTCTGACATGTACACATGGTGTATATTGGCTGAGCACATGAAACACACATACACACACACACACACACACACACACACACATTCACTAAATAAATGTATGCAGTAAAAGAAAATAAAGATAATAGAAATAATTCAGTATTTTATAACTGCTCAATATATGATTGTCAGGTTGCAGCATCAGCATTATATAGGAGCTAGTTAGAAATTCAAAGTTCATATTATTGAATTATAATCGAGATCTTAATAAGATCTTAAGGTGATTTGCATGAATAATACATTGAAAAGTACTAATAAACATCATAATTGTATTTCTTTTAAAAGAATTGTCTCATAATTATTAAACTACCTCTGAGAAAACACCCTAAGGAGAGTCACCACTTTAATCCTGTGATTTCTTTTTAATATCTAAGAGCTATGACCAAAGAAGCACAATGCAATGAAGAAAAAGATACAGATATCAATATAGATTATGCTAACACATTTAGGTGTAAAGTATATGATATTTGTTACGGTAATTGGCTTTTTCAATGACATAGTCTGAGATGTCCCAAAAGTCTCTTGAAAGGTTAAGAATCATTCAAATTGAGTGGCTCAGTAGAGAGCCTGAAGATCTAAAAGAAAAAGCCCAAATATAGCTGTGGAGTTAGTCAAAGGTGGCAAATAGGACAGAGGCGATAGTTAAGTCTTGAATTCAAAAGACCAGAAAACCTGTGAGACTCGAAGGCAGAGAAAGGATATGGCCTTGTTCAAAGGAAAGAGAATGCTTCCTCCATCTTTTCAGTCTTTTTTTCACAAAGGTAGTTAATAGCACATTTTGCTGGTGAATTAGGGTTCTTTTTGTTCAGTCAGCAATTTCAGATATTTCTATCCTCTGGAAACATCCTCAGAAAAAATAGTCCTAAATCGCATGGTGTTGCTCGCATGTATATTTCTTGGCCAGGACAAGTTAACACAGAAAATGTATCATCATTTAGTCTATGTCCCCTGCCTCTCACACATGTACTGAGAAGGCCTGAGGCCTAACTGTCAGATTATCAGAGTTGAATAATGTGCCCCTTGAGGTTTAGTAAGGCTTTTTACTTAACCAACCTTAGTGTTTATCTCTTCTTATCTCACTTTTATCTCTTTACTTCTCCCTATTGGCCCTATTTGTCTTAGGATGCCTCCTTTTGGACCTTTATAATCATTCTTCTCCTGCCTGAAATTTTCTTCCCTCACAAAATTCAGAAATGCTACCAGTTTCCCTGGGTTGGTTCTATAGCATCATGAAATGCAGACACAGACTACATCCTCCTTCTATTCTCTGTACCTCCTAGCACATATTATATTCACTGTGTATTATTCTCTTTAAAACATGAACGTTTCCAGGATAGTATATATTCATTTGCTTAATTTGTTGTTATTTGCCTTCCCAAGTAAATATAAGCTATTTTCAAGTATTTACCATGATAATCAATAGTGCCTCTTAAATATAGGCACCCAACTCAGACTTGCTAAAAGTTTGGCAGAAGCATTTACCAGTTCCTTTCATCCGTAATCTCTTAAGAGAGTCCACTGACTCAGTCTCCCCTCCAGCTTTGTAATATATCACCTACTGGGTCCTCTTCTCACTCTCAGTCCATGCTAAAAGAAATAAATACATTGGTCAAAGAAAATGTTAAATAAATAAATAAATAACAAAACAATACAAACCAAGAAAACCTGTGTGCAAAACAACTAGAAAATCTGGAATACTATAAAAAAAGACCCTATCTATAAATAACAGGATAACAGGAAGGGAGGAAGGAGAAGAAACATAGGTCAAAGGCACAGAAAATATTTTCAAATAAAATCATAGAAGTCAGTTTATCAAATCTGGAAAAGGAGGTGCCTATCCAGGTACAAGAAGCATTTAAAACACAAAATTCACTGGATCAGAAAATAATAGTCTCTTTTGGCATGTAATAATCAAAACACTAAACATTCGGAACAAAGAAATGATATTAAAAGTTTCAAGGAATCCCAGCACTTGGGAGGCAGAGGCAGGCAGATCTCTATGAGTTCAAGACCAGCCTGGTCTACAGAGCTAGTTCCAGGACAGGCTCCAAAGCCACAGAGAAACCCTGTCTCGAAAAACAAAAACAAAAACAAAAAAAAAGTTTCAAGGAAAGACAAAGTAAAATATACAGGAGACCTAATAGACTAACATTTGAAATCTCAATTGAAACAATAAAAGCCAGAAGATAGATGTTCAACAAAAAGAGACCACAGTTGCCAAACCAGAAAATTATAGCTAGCAAGTCATTTAATCACAAAGATGGAGAAAGACTGACTTTACACAATAGAGACAAATGGAAGGAATATGTACAAATCAAGCACTACAGAAGGTCCTGGAAGAAAAGTTTCAGTCAAAAGATGTTAACAACCAAGAAAACACAATGCAGAAATAATCCTAAACCTCCAAATCAAAACAGGGGAAACAATGCTTGTGCACATACACATAAACACACCAGAACTAGAAATTAACAAGAATCAACAAATATTTCTTAGTGATATCTCTCAACATCAATGGTCTCATCCCAATTCACCAATAAAAAGACAGAAATAATAGAATAGACATGAAAACAGGATTAAACCTTCTTCTTCATCCACGAAACACACCTAACTATCAAGAAAAAAAAAATAATCTCTTCAGGGTAAAAGGATAGAAAAAAATTATTCCAGACAGATGGACCTATGAAGACAGTTAGTGTAGCCATTTTACCATGTGACAAAATAACTTCACAACAAAAATAATCAGATGATATAGGGAAAAATACTACATATTCATCAAATGAAAATTCACCAAAAAGCCATTAAAATGCTTAATATTTTTGCAACTAACACAAGGGTAACTGATCTCATATAAGCAACACTATTACAACTTAAGTCAAATATTGACCCTCGCACACTGACAGTGGAAGACTTCAGCTCTCCACTCTCCCTAAGGGAGAAGTCATCCAAACCGAAATAAATAAATAAATAAATAAATAAATAAAAGTAAATGGAGTCAGCATACATTTTGGAACAAATGGACCTAATAAATATTTATAGAATGTTTCACCCAAACACTAAAATATATACCTTCTTATCAGTACCCCTTGAAACTTTCTGCAACACTTACTATATCACTGGCTATACAGCAAGTCTCATCAGACACAAGGAAATTGCACTAACATCTTGTATCCTATCTGACCACCACAGATTAATGCTGGATACCAACAGAGGCAGAAACAACAGAAAACTTACAAGCTAATAGAAACTGAACATCTCACTACTTAATTAAAAGTAGGTCAAGACAATAATTAAGAAAGAAAATAAAGACTTGACAGAACCAAGTGAAAATGAATACCAACGTACCCAAGCCTATAGGATGATTCTAAGAAGCAGTTCATACCAGTCAGTGTTGCATTAATAAATTGGAGGGATTTCGTACTAGTAACTTAATAGTAAATCTGAAAATTCTACAGCAAAAAGAAGAAAGCACACCCAAATGGCAATAAATAATGAAACTCGGGGCTGTGATAAATAAAATAGAAGAAGAGAACCAATGAAACAAAGGGTTGATTCTTAGACAAAAATCAATAAAACTGAGAAACACTAATCAAAATGAATTAAAGGTCAGATAAAGAATATCAAATTTATCAAAATCAGAAACAATAAGGATGACATAACAGCTGACACCAAGAAATCCAAAGACTCCTAATGACATGCATATAAAAAGTACTGCACAAAATTGGAAATATTTTAAAAAATGAATGATTTTCTCAATACATAACACTTACCAAACTTAAATCAAGACCAGATAAGCAATTTACACAGGTCTATAAGCCCTTGTCAAATAGAAGTAGTCATTAAAAATATCCCAACCCTTTCTCTGAAAAAAAAAATCTAGAACCAGGTGATTTGAGAGAAGAAACAGAATTTCTTCGAAGTTCTAAAAGACCTTCAAAGATGAGTTAATACCAATACTCCTCAAATTATATCACAAATGGAAACAAAGTGAACATTGCCCAATTTATTTTATGAGGTCACAGTTACCCCAATACCCAAACAACATAAAGAATAAACAAACATAGAGAACTATAGACCAATTTTGCTAATGAATGAAGATGTAAATAAAATCACAATAAAATATTTGTAAAACAAATCCAAGAACACATCAAAAAGATAATCAATATGAATAAGTAGGTTTCATCCAAGAGATGTAGGCATGATTGAATATATGAAAAATGAATAAATATACTCCAACATATAAGCAAGCAGAAGTTCAAAGACAAAAAAGATAAACAAAAATGACCTTCTTATTAGACACAGAAAAGGCCTTTGACAAAATCCAACACCCCTTCATGGTAAAAACCCTGGAGAGATTAGGAATATGAGAGACATACCTCAACATAATAAAGGTAGTTGAAAACAAAGCCATAGCCAACATCAACTTCAATGGAGAAAAAGTGAAGCAATTCCACACACGCACACACACATACACACACACACACAAAAAAAAATAACAAGACAGGAAGATACTGTTTTTCACTCTCTATCTATTCAATATAGTCTTTAAGTTTTCAATAGACACACAGTGATTCTCAATTTACTTGTAGCAATTCCTTTAGGGAACACCATTAGATATGCTTCATATAAGATATTTGCATTAAGATTCATAACAGTAGCAAAATCACAGTTAGAAAGTAGCAGTGAAATAATCTTATGGCTGGAGTGTCGCTACAACATGAGACACGTTATTAAAGGTTCACAGCATTAGAAAGCCTGAGAATCACTGAACTACATCAATAAGAAAACTAATAGAGATCAATTGGATAGAAATTGGAAAGGAGGAAATCAAACAATGATTATTTGCTGTGATATGATAATATATATATAAGTCACCCCTTAAATTTATACCAGGAAACTTCTACACCTGTTAAACACTTAGATTATATTAGTTGGATACAAAATTAACTCACAAAAGATAAATAGCTTTTTTACATACAAATAAAAAATGGAATGAGAAAGAAATAAGGGAAAAACACATTTCACAATAGCCTCAAACAATATAAAATATTTTGAAGTAACTCTAACCAAGCAAGTGAAAGCTTTATATATTGAAAACTTTAAGTGTTTGATGAAATATAATGAAGAAGATATCTGAAAATGGAAAGCTCTCTCATGCTGGAGGAATGATAGGATTAACATACTAAAAATGGTCATCATACTAAAAGCAATCTACAGATTCAACACAATACCCATCAAAACTCAAGCACAGTTCTTCTTGGGTCTTAGAAAAAACAATTCTAAACTTCATATAAAAACTAAAAATATAACAGATAGGCAAATAAAAATAAAAACTGGACCTATAAATAAATCTTAATCAATAAAGGAATGCTGGAAGGCTCACTATTCTTGATTTTAAGTTGGACTACAAACTTTAATGATAAAAACAGCAAGGTATTAGCCTAAAAGCAGACACATTGATCAAATGAATCTGTTTTGAAGTACAGGCATAAATCCACACACTTATGAACTCCTGATATTTGATAAAGAAGCCAGAAATACACATTGGAAACAACACAACAAATTCAACACATGGTGCTGCTCAGACTTGATGGCAGCATGCAGAAGCATCCAAATACACTGATACTTATTATTCTACACAAATTGATCAGAACTTCAACAATAATGGAGACTTCATGAAATGAATAACTAGCTGTATAGCAAGGGTTAACATCATTTGGACCAAGCTTTAGCACAAAGAATGGGGAAAGATTTTTGTCAACTACGTATTGTTTAGAGGGATAATACCTAAACCATATATGAAGAACTCAGAAAACTAGTATCAAGAATTTCAGTAGTCCCATTAAAATGTAGATACAGACCTAAATAAAGAAAATTCAAAACACCAAGAAACAAACTTATAGAAATATGCAACATTCTTAGAATTCAGGAAAATATAAATCAAAACTACATTGAGATTTTATCTTATACTCATCAAAATAGCAAAGATAAATAAACTAGTGACAACTTATTCTGGTGAAGTTGCGGATAAAAGGAACCACTCCTTCAATTGTCTTTGGGATTGCAACATATAGAAATACAATGAAAATCAATGTGGTGCCTCATCAGAAAGATAGGCAACAATCTACTTCAAAATCCAGAACATTTCAAATGACCACAAAAGCACTTGCCCAACCACGTTCATTTATTTCTCTATCCATTTCCCCTCTTTTTTTTTTTAATAATTTTTTTTATTAAGAAAAGAAGAAAAAAAACATAAACAAAAAACAAGTTTCCACCTCCTCCCAGCCTCCCATTTCCCTCCCCCTCCTCCCACCCTTCTCCCCCTCCTCCCACCCTTCTACCCCTCCCCCCACTCCTCTCCCCCTCCCTCTCCAGTCCACAGAGCAGTCCAGGTTCCCTGCCCTGTGGTAAGTCCTAGGTCCTCCCCCCTCCGTCCATATCTAGGAAGGTAAACATCCAAACTGGCTGGGCTTCCACAAAGCCAGCACATTAAGTAGGATCAAAACCCCGTGCCATTGTCCTTGGCGTCTCATCAGCCCTCATTGTTCGCCATGTTCAGAGAGTCCGGTTTTATCCCATGTTTTTTCGGTCACAGTCCAGCTGGCCTTGGTGAGCTCCCAGTAGATCAGCTCCACTGTCTCAGTGGGTGGGTGCACGCCTCGTGGTCCCGACTTCTTTGCTCATGTTCTCCCTCCTTCTGCTCCTCGTTGGGACCTTGGGAGCTCAGTCCAGTGCTCCAGTGTGGGTCTCTGTCTCTGTCTCCATCCATCACCAGATGAAGGTTTTAGTTTCTTTAGGTTCACCTATTGTAGACTCCGTGGCCCTAATTTATGGCTAGAAACCAATTATGAGCGAGTACATCCCATGTTCATCTTTTTGGGTCTGGGACACCTCACTCAGGATAGTGTTTTCTATTTCCATCCATTTGCCTGCAAAATTCGAGAAGTCATTGTTTTTTACCGCAGCGTAGTACTCTAGCGTGTATATATTCCATACTTTCTTCATCCATTCTTCCATTGAAGGGCATCTAGGTTGTTTCCAGGTTCTGGCTATTACAAATAATACTGCTATGAACATAGTTGAACAAATGCTTTTGTCATATGATAGAGCATCTCTTGGGTATATTCCCAGGAGTGGTATTGCTGGGTCCAGGGGTAAGTTGATCCCGAATTTCCTGAGAAACCGAAACACTGACTTCCACAGTGGTTGCACAAGATGGCATTCCCACCAGCAATGGATGAGGGTACCCGTTCCTCCACAGCCTCTCCAGCAAAGGTTATCCTTGGTGTTTTTGACTTTAGCCATTCTGACAGGTGTAAGATGATATCTCAAAGTTGTTTTGATTTGCATTTCCCTGATTGCTAAGGAAGTTGAGCACGACTTTAAGTGTCTTTTGGCCATTTGAACTTCCTCTGCTGAGAATTCTCTGTTCAGTTCAGTGCCCCATTTTTTAATTGGGTTAATTAGCATTTTAAAGTCTAGTTTCTTGAGTTCTTTATATATTTTGGAGATCAGACCTTTGTCTGTTGTGGGGTTGGTGAAGATCTTCTCCCAATCAGTAGGTTGCCTTTGTGTCTTATTGACTATGTCCTTTGCTTTACAGAAGCTTCTCAGTTTAAGTAGGTCCCATTTATTCAATGTTGCCCTTAATGTCTGTGCTTCTGGGGTTATACATAGGAAGCGATCTCCTGTGCCCAGCTCCTGTAGGGTACTTCCCACTTTCTCTTCTATCAGGTTCAGTGTGTTCGGGCTGATATTGAGGTCTTTAATCCATTTGGACTTGAGTTTTGTGCACGGTGATAGATAAGGGTCTATTTTCATTCTTCTACAAGATGACATCCAGTTGTGCCAGCACCATTTGTTGAAGATGCTTTCTTTCTTCCATTTTATACTTTTAGCTCCTTTATCGAAAATCAGGTGTTCATAGGTTTGTGGGATAAAATCCGGGTCTTCTATACGATTCCATTGGTCGACTTCTCTGTTTTTATGCCAGTACCACACTGTTTTCATTACTGTAGCTCTGTAATAGAGTTTGAAGTCAGGGATGGTAATGCCTCCAGAAGATCCTTTATTGTATAGGATTGTTTTGGCTATCCTGGGTTTTTTGTTTTTCCATATAAAGCTGATTATTGTCCTCTCCAGATCTGTGAAGAATTTTGATGGGATCTTGATGGGGATTGCATTGAATCTATAAATAGCCTTTGGTAGAATTGCCATTTTTACTATGTTGATCCTCCCAATCCAAGAGCAAGGGAGGTCCATCCATTTTTTGGTATCCTCTTCAATTTCTTTCTTCAATGCCTTAAAGTTCTTGTCAAATAGATCTTTCACTTCCTTGGTTAGATTTACCCCAAGATATTTTATGCTGTTTTTGGCTATTGTGAATGGTGAAGCTTCTCTGATTTCCCTCTCTGCTTCCATATCCTTTGTGTATAAGAGGGCGACTGATTTTTTGGAGTTGATCTTGTATCCTGCCACATTACTAAAGCTGTTTATCAGCTGTAGGAGTTCTTTGGTGGAGTTTTTGGGGTCGCTTATGTACAGTATCATATCATCTGCAAATAACGAAAGTTTAACTTCTTCCTTTCCAATTCGAATCCCCTTGATTCCATTATGTTGTCTTATTGCTATTGCTAGAACTTCAAGCACTATATTGAAGAGGTATGGGGAGAGTGGACAGCCTTGTCGTGTTCCTGAGTTAAGTGGGATGGCTTTGAGTTTCTCTCCGTTTAATTTGATGTTAGCTGTCGGCTTGCTGTATATAGCTTTTATTATATTTAGGTATGACCCTTGTATCCCTAATCTCTCCAAGACTTTTAACATAAATGGATGTTGAATTTTGTCAAATGCTTTTTCAGCATCTAATGAAATGATCATATGGTTTTTTTCTTTCAGTTTATTTATATGCTGGATTACATTGATAGATTTTCGTATGTTGAACCAGCCCTGCATCTCAGGAATGAAGCCTACTTGATCATAATGGATAATTTTTCGGATGTGTTCTTGGATTCGATTTGCCAGTATTTTGTTGAGGATTTTTGCGTCGATATTCATGAGTGAGATTGGCCTGTAGTTCTCTTTCCTGGTTGAGTCTTTGAGTGGTTTTGGTATCAGAGTAATTGTGGCTTCATAAAAGGAGTTTGGTAATGACCCTTCTGTTTCTATCTTGTGGAATACATTAAGGAGTATAGGTATTAGATCTTCTTGGAAGATCTGGTAGAATTCCGCATTGAAACCATCTGGTCCTGGGCTTTTTTTGGTAGGGAGGTTTTTGATAACCTCTTCTAATTCTTCGCGACTAACAGGTCTATTTAGATTGTTCACCAGGTCCTGATTTAACTTTGGTATATGATATTTATCTAAAAAAGTATCCATTTCCTTTACATTTTCCAATTTTGTGGCATATAGGCTTTTGTAGTAAGATCTAATGATTCTCTGAATTTCCTCTGTGTCTGTGGTTATGTCCCCCTTTTCATTTCTGATCTTATTAATTTGCAAATTCTCTCTCTGCCGTTTGATTAGCTTGGATAGTGGTTTGTCAATCTTGTTGATTTTCTCCAGGAACCAGCTTTTTGTTTCATTGATTTTTTGTATTGTTTTCTGTGTTTCTATTTTGTTGATTTCAGCCCTCATTTTGATTATTTCCAGTCTTCTACTCCTCCTAGGTGAGTCTGCTTCTTTTTTTTCTAGAGCTTTCAGGTGGGCTGTTAAGTCTCCAATGTGAGCTTTCTCTGTTTTCTTTAAGTGGGCACTTAGTGCTATGAACTTTCCTCTTAGGACTGCTTTCATAGTGTCCCATAAGTTTGAGTATGTTGTTTCTTTATTTTCATTGAATTCCAGGAAGACTTTAATTTCTTTCTTTATTTCTTCCTTAATCCAGCTATGGTTCAATAGTTGACTGTTCAGTTTCCATGACTTTGTATGCTTTCTGGGGGTAGCATTATTGTTGAATTCTAACTTTAATCCATGGTGATCTGATAAGACACAGGTGGTTACTAATATTTTTTTGTAACTGTGGATGTTTGCTTTGTTACCGACTATGTGGTCGATTTTCGAGAAGGTTCCATGAGCTGCAGAGAAGAAGGTATATTCTTTCCTATTTGGATGGAATGTTCTATAGATGTCTGTTAAGTCCATTTGATTCATTACCTCCACTAATTCTCTTATTTCTCTGTTAGGTTCCTGTCTGATTGACCTGTCCATTGGTGAGAGAGGAGTGTTGAAGTCTCCTACTATTAGTGTGTGCGGTTTGATGGCTGCCTTGAATTTTAGCAATGTTTCTTTTATGTACGTGGGTGCTTTTATATTAGGGGCATAGATGTTCAGGATTGAGACTTCATCCTGATGAACTGTTCCTGTTATGAGTATAAAATGCCCCTCTCCATCTCTTCTGATTGATTTAAGTTTAAAGTCAACTTTGTTAGAGATTAGTATGGCCACACCTGCCTGTTTCTTAGGTCCATTTGCTTGATAGGCCTTTTCCCAGCCCTTTACTCTGAGTAGGTGCCTGTCTTTGTGGTTGAGGTGTGTTTCTTGTAAACAGCAGAATGTTGGATCCTGTTTTCTTATCCAATCTCTTAGCCTGTGCCTTTTTATAGGTGAGTTGAGTCCATTGACATTAAGTGATATTAATGACCAGTGGTTGTTAACTCCGGTCATTTTTTTAGTCGTAGAGTTTGTGTGTTTCCCTTCTTTGTTTTGTGTTGGTGAAGGGTCTCTAGATGTCTGAGTTATTGTGGTCATTGTTGGACTCCTTGGTTAGTGATTTTCCTTCAATTACTTTCTGTAAGGCTGGATTTGTGGCTGCGTATTGTTTAAATTTGTTTTTATCCTGGAAAATTTTATTTTCTCCATTTATAGTGAATGAAAGCTTGGCTGGGTATAGTAATCTGGGCTTGCACCCATGGTCTCTCAGTTTCTGCAGTACATCTATCCAGGACCTTCTGGCTTTCATGGTTTCCATGGAGAAGTCAGGTGTAAGTCTGATAGGTTTACCTTTATAAGTAATTTGGCCTTTTTCCTTTGCAGCTCTTAATATTCTTTCCTTATTCTGTATGCTTTGTGTTTTGATAATTATATGGCGAGGGGATGTTTTTTTTTGATCCAGCCTATTCGGTGTTCTGTATGCTTCTTGCACCTTCATAGGAAAATCTTTCCTTAGGTTGGGAAAGTTTTCTTCTATAATTTTATTAAATAGATTTTCTGGACCATTGAGCTGCCCTTCTTCTCCTTCTTCTACTCCTATTATTCTTAGGTTTGGTCTTTTTATTGTGTCCCATATTTCCTGAATGTTTTGTGATGAGAGTTTGTTGGACTTGCTGTTTTCTTTGATCAGTGTGTTTATTTTCTCTATGGTATCTTCAGAATCCGAGAGTCTTTCTTCTATCTCTTGTATTCTGCTGGTTATGCTTGTTTCTGTAGTCTCTATTCGTTTACCTAGATTTTCCATGTCCAGACGGCTCTCTGTTTGTGTTTTCTTCTTTGCCTCCATTTCAGTTTTCAGGTCTTGAACTGTTTCCATTATCTGTTTGATTGTTTTTCCTTGGTTTTCTAGGGTATCATTCACTGATTTATTCAATTCTTCAAACTTTCTGTTATATTTCTCATCCATTTCTATAAGGGCGTTTTTTACATGCTGTTTAAGGGTGTCAATCACTTTCATGAAGTCAATCTTTTCTCCTTCCTCTTGATTAAGGGGTTCTTGTCCTCCCGTTGAGAGGTCGCTTGTTTCTGGTAGCTTCATGTTGCTTTTCAGCTTGTTGGGCGAATTCTTGCCTTGACGTCGGCCCATCTCTTCTTTCAAATGCTCCCTATGGATCTTCTTTTACCGGATTAGGTCTCCTTGCCTTCCAAACGCTGTCTCTCCCCAATGTTGGCTCTCCCAATGCTGGGTCTCCCCAATGCTGGGTCTCCTGGCGCCGAAAGATCAGGCCTCCGTGCTGGTTGGGCAGCTCGCAGACAAAGCGCCTACCCCGCTTGGTGCAGGCAGGCCACAGAAACAAAGGAACTGCTGCCCGCCCGGGAGCCCCGGGTACTTGGATCCAGCGCCCAGATAGGCTGCGCTGGGCGATGCCACGCGCCAAAAGAGGGCAGTGGGGGCGAAGTGGGGAGGGCTCTGGACGGAAGCTGGGTGGGCCAGGAAGAAAGAGGCAGCACCCGGGGAGTAGAGGCCCTGCAGAGAGCCCAAGCAGGACAGGGGGCCAAGAAACCCCCGAGCTCCCCGTCCCAGGCTGGCGCCGTGGGCCAGAAACTCACCCCAATGCTGGGTCTCCTGGCGCCGAAAGATCAGGCCTCCGTGCTGGTTGGGCAGCTCGCAGACAAAGCGCCTACCCCGCTTGGTGCAGGCAGGCCACCTCCATTTCCCCTCTTATATTGAAAATATATTCTTTTGTCTTACAATATGACATAATTATAGTTTACCCTCCCTTTACTCTTCCCCATGTCCTTACCTTTCTGGATCTACCTTCTTTCTGTTTTAAATTAGAAAATAAATGTCTTCCAAGAGATGGAAATAAAACATAATAAAATTAAATATACCAAGATCAAACAAAATCTATTGCTCATAAGTTTGACAAGGCAAACCAACAGAAAAAAAAATTGTGCAAAAAAAGTACTAGAAATGGAGACACATTCCTTCACACACTCAGGAGTCCCATACAAGTGCTAAACTGAAAGCTATAATATATATAACACACACAAACACACACACACACACGTCCTGGTGCAGACCTGTGTAGATTCTGTACTTCCTGCTTTAGTCTCTACGAGTTCATATGAGCTTTGCTCAGTTAGTTTAGATGAACATGTTCACCTGGTATTCTGTATTCCCCTTCCCCTTATTCTCTTTCAGTCTCTTCTTCCACAGGGTTTCCTGACCTCTGTGGGGAGGGATTTGAGGCACATGTTTTAATTAGATCCCTTTAATGCAAAGTCTCCCTCTCTCTCTCTGCCTGTCAACCCCAATCCGACCGCATCCCTGCATGTCTGTCTGTGGGGCAATGAAATATTAATATGGCAAAAAAAGGCTTATTTTTTGCTATGTTTATTTGTTTTTAAGACCGTTAGTATATGGCTTGTTCTAGGATTCTTGGCTATCTAGTCTTTTGTTCTTGGTCACCCAAACATTGTCAGGCATGGGCCTAAAATAAATTCAGACTTTGGTTGGTTAGTCCCACAAAGTTTGTGCCACACTAGAATTAACATACATTTGAGCCAGGGAGCACTGCCTATCACAGAATTTATGGCTGAGCTGGTACTTAGGTTTCTCTTTTGATAGCCTTCGGAGTGCCTAGAACATATGAGTGAAGTTTCTATGTGGACAGTAGGTGATATCTTCAGCACTGGTGCCTTGCTGTCAGTTTGAGGAGAGAAGGCTATTGTTCTGGCAACAGCCTGGATTCTTTGGAGATGTTTATGGGATCTCTTTGTCCAACTCTCAATTGGATGCAACCCAGTTCTAGTGCTGGATGCTTTGTTTAGTGCCTATACTTGTCTGGTTAGAATATTAGTGTTATCCAATCAAAACATGTTACTTTTTGTTACCTCTTATTACATTTTATCTTATTATTTAAAAAGTTCTCAATAGTCTTATGAACAAGTATTCACTATGTGCAACTTTCAAATTAATGAAGGATTTTTATCTAAATCATCATAAATAGCCCTACTTTTTGGCTTATTTTGTAATTCTCTTTAATTCTCATATTTATCACTAAGGAAACAAATGTGAACAAGAGAAGATCATTTCATCTGAAGTTCCTGAACTTACTACATTGATATACATAATAATTACATGTTAAATGTAATTATTTTATTATACATTGTTATATATAACTATATGTAATATTATTTATAGTATAAAATGTTACAGTAATTTCTAACATTATATAATTATAAAATATAATTTATACACATGGATAGGCAGGCAGACAGACAGACAGACAGATAGATAGATGTGTATATATATATTTATAATTTATAATATTATGTAAATTATTATAATATATATAAATTTATAATATATATATAAATTTAGCTTTTAATAGTTATTCTGTCTTGGCAAGACAAGGTAAGGTAGTGGTGAGAAAGTTTGGCAGAGGCATTTCACATAGTTTTGGAGCAAGAAAAAAGTTCTGGGCATCACAGAGAGTGAACAACTAAAAAAAGTCTATTGCTAATAACCTGTTTGTCCAACATTCAACACCTCCTAGCCCCCTAGGCTTCCAAAGGTACTGCTGTTCACTGGAGAACAAGGTTTCAATCAAGGACTTGTGAAGGCATGTCACAAGTGAGACTAATATAAAATTCAAGGGAAGCGTAATAAAATGCATTATTATAAGGGTTCTTTCTCATTGAAAATAGCCATCCTCCACTTCCTGAAAAGTCAATGCTGGGTAAAAAAGAAAATGTTTTTTTTGGGGTAGTGTTGAGATGTTGAGTCTTGTGTCCTGTCTAAGAAAGTGGCTAGGAGACTAACTCATATCTGAACTTTGTTCGTTTAGAATGTCTCAGCACAACAGGCAAAGAGGAACAGTAAATCCCAGAAAATGAATTGCGATGTTAGAGCAGAGCATCAGGAAAACAAGAATTAGGTCACTGAAGCTATAAATACACATATTTTATTCATTAAAAAGAAAAATTCTAACAATTATGTCTCATGAATATTTGAACAGCTTTCTCTAAGAAAGAAGTGCTAGGTTGATTTAAAATATTTTTATGTTTAATGTGCTTCACAGCGTAGAATCTAAGACACCTGCTAAATTTGAAAATTTATGAATCTATGCTGCCATTTAAATGACTCAAGGGATTTTGCTTATTTTGTGCATTCAGGTGCATTTTTAAGGAAGGACTGTTTAGTGTAGATGAGACCTTAGGTTCTGTACCTAGTACTACCAAAATAAAACCTAAGTCCTCTTTGTATTAAATAGGCACAAAGCTGTATTTGCTGTGTGTCACTGCTCATTCATTCAGAAGCTTTCTGCCAATAAAACCATTTATAATTGTATGTAATGATGTTATAGTTCATACAATGGAATGTGATTTCGGTCTTTATCTCAGATTTAATGAGTTAAATTATTCAATTATAACATGTGCATATGTCTATGGTCATCATTGCACATGCACCAGCCTGAATTTTAGTATCTATTAATTTTATTCTAAATCAATATTTGTAATCTCTGTATATAATAGGAAATTTGACTATGACATTAAAGATATGTTCTTTGTTCACATTTATTATCCTATCACTGTCTTACCCCACTTCCTTTTCCACTAATCATTTCCACCATTTAAAAGCAGGTCCATGCATAGGTACGAGGGAGTTTTTCAATGACTTTCTCTTTATGTGGACAAGGAACATTTTGTCTTTATTTTGTTTATTTAGTCCCAAATTTTTAGGAAGCTACTTTCCCAAATGGTATTTTGCACATTGGACCCACTCTTTGGTAAGCAATCATTGTGGTTTTGAGTCTATTTTCTCAGATTTTTAGCAAAAAGAAAAATATAGCTAAGTGAATTATGATCAAAGCTTAACTTTGGAGCTCATGATGATGGGAAGTAATGGCTGTGGAAAGTTTTTCTGTTCATAGAATCTTCACTAACTCATGGTACCACCACACAACCATTTTGTTTTTGTTTTCCAGGACCTAAAAATTATTTTATGGTTAATATCAATTCTATTCTATACCATCACATAATTCAGAAAATATTTCCAGGCCAGGGACTCTCCTTTATTAGAATATTTTATTTTCCTTTTATTATTAAAACAGATAAAACTATTGCTATCCAAAGTATAATTTCCTTCTGGGTTATAAGGTGTTATTTTGAAAGTACATTAAAAATAAGCTGAGGTATATTTGTTTTTTAATTCTATATCCCCATTAAGAAAACCTCTTAATTCTCTAGGCATGCTAAATTAGAAAATGGAAAGCATAAGGAGTCAACAGAAAATCTTGAAGATAAATTGTTTTAATACAGCTATAGATATAAAAACCATGAGCTATATATTTTAATCATTGTTTTCCCACAATCTAGCAAACAGTGGAAGCTTATAATTATATGTTTCAGAAATAAACTAAATGAAGATTTAGTTTATTAATACTAGTCATAACAATAGAAGCATAATATAATAAAATAAAAATAAGGGCAATACTGTATTTTCTAAATAATATAAACATTCTTGGAATGTTTGCTTACAACATTGAATGATACACAACAGATCATAAGAAAAATAAATCAAGTTAAACTATACAAAGAATATAATATTTACAATATCTTAGAGTACCCTTTTATAGTAAGTCAGAAACCACTAAATAAGATTAGGAGAAAAATGCAAAATATCCTTATTTATTCATAAACTATGATAACATAAACAGAAATAAATCACACAATGCATAAAATTAAAGTAACTGTTGATTAATTTATAAGTGAATTTAAACTGTTTATAGATTATTGAACAGTTCATATAATGATTTTATTTAAATTTAAATTCTTTTTCTCAAATTTCCCCATTAATATTTGGTCAGAAAAAGGTACTCATACATGAATTATTTATCTGTTCTTTAATGTTCGTGCTATACTATTTGTACCAAATACATATTAAAATTGTTAGTTCTTATTCTGGGAGAATTTTAGAAAAGCTATACAATGTCATTTCAGACTGCATCACTCACAGGTAGACATTAGATTATGGGTGTTCTATTGGTTTTGTACCTGAAATAAGAAAATGGTCAAAGAGAATTGATGCTTGAATTACATGGAATAAAAAGCAGATATTCTGGAAATTTTTCATTTTCTCACATATGTAACCTGTAAATTATATGAAGAAATATTCTTATTGTTATCTCTTATGTCCACTGTTTGCTTTGGGTAAACTTTTAAGTTCTAAAATTTTGGCTGTGGAGGACTTGCTCCCCTCCATTTGTTAAATGATTGCTCAGTAAGATAGGTTCTTTAAGGTAATGAAAGACTAGAAAAATATTATTTAGAAAGACAAGATAAATACTGCAGACCAAAATAAAAACAAAAATTAATTCATTAACCTATTTAAAAAATAGTAATATTTGATGGGGTTTACTTTAAAATGATCCTCTCAATTTCTTATTATATTTATTTTGGTGTGGGGCAAGAAAGCCAATATACGCATGCATAAGTAAACCAGAACAAAACCTGACGATGTCAGATTTCTCTTGTCTTATGTATATTCCAGGGACTGAACTCAGATGTGGCAGTAGGTGCCTTTTGCCTCTAAGTTTTCTTGCCAGCCAACCTATTTTTTGAACATTTATGGTACTTAACTTCCTACACCTATTTTATTCAAGTTCATGAAACATAATATAAACACCTTTTAGTATAAAAATGTAGATGATAAATTCATTTTTATATACACATATGAATCTATTTAAAACAAAATGAGTAGAGAGTGCTATACTAAAAATTTTAATCTAGGTTCTCTTTTAATTTAGGTTGTCTATAAAAGAAACAAATTGCCGGCTTAGGATCACCTACCCTGCCAGAAACCTCCTGTGCCAGGAGCACACAGCACCTCTTGTACCCTGATTTTCTACATGGGGTCACTTTACATCTTCTGGGACTCATACTGCAAACACCAGCCACTGGCCTCCTACTCAAAGATAGAGTGTAGATCCCAGGAATCCCATTCAGGAATAGAATTTCCATGACTCTCTGTAGCAATTTGGAGACATCAGATTCTCTTGTTTATGCCCACTTGTGCTACTCTGTGACTTTCTGTACAAGCATCACAAAAAAAATGGGTTTTTCTGCCACGCAAAGATTTATTCTTCTTATAAACTTTGTAAACACCTACAGTAAAAGAAGTAAGGTGATTTGAAAAAAAAAATGAAAGAAATTCTCAACCAATAAATCAGTCCAAATAACTAACCAATGTGGAAAAAAATAACATAAAAAATCATGAAAACATGTTTTTTTTTACATATTAGTAATCTCGTTATAGTGGTACCTACTAAAGTGACCTGAAAATTTCCAGACAAAGAATGAAAGAAATGGTTACATGTATAGTCAAACAGCTCAAATGAGACATGAATATACTCCAAGCAAATAAAAATGAAGAGATGAAAATGGTAAAATTCAACAAAGATAGAATTGCTAAAGAAAGACAAGCAGACGTCATACAGGGAGTGAAAAGTTAATGAATAAGTCAAATGACAACCTCACTGGAAAGATTTACCAAGACGAGAAATCATGAAGAACAAATGAACCACAAGTAGAAGACAAGGTTGAGGAGATAGATCAGTCAGTAACAGTCACGGGACTAGTAATCCTCTCATGCAATAATGTGCTAATAAACCAGTTAGTTTTGACTGGTAGCATTTGACAAAATATGTCACTTAAATATATTTCCCACTGTGGTATGAACATAATTAGTTTTATCACTAAAGATAAAGATGAAAATTACGCGTGGTGACACATGCCTGTAATCCCTGAACAATGTGGTAGGACCATTCTAAGACCTGGGTTATATAGTGAGATACAATCCTATTATATAAAAACAAAGGTAAACAAATATAAATAAATTAATAAGGGTAAGGTTGAGTGAAAGTTAAGGTGTGATTTTCATAAACCAGGAAGAGCTGGCTTTAACAATCTGCTTTTTATATATGATCTTGAATACTAGGTAGTCTGTTAGTCCTTATGGAAAACTATGTGTAACATCACTGTGTTCCTTATTTCTCCATATATCAGAGATTATTTTATATTAATGTCTATAGTCATTGGCTACTGTTTAATAGTCTGTGCACATTTCCCTGGTTTGATTTTTCTCAAATAAGTTAGGTCTTTACTTTGTTTGCTAAAATTAATAATCATGGTTCTTACTATGCCAGATTGTATGCTCTGTTCTACACTACATATATGGGTGAGTAGATAGCTTGGTGCAATTGTTTCTTGTTGAATGCTTTGTCTGTATTCTTTCTTCCATTCTTTATTCCTTATATGAATACAAATAAAATATGTGTGTCATAATAAGAATTGCAAATATCCTTTGGAGGAAAAGTCATTTTTATTTAGTAAATAGAAAGCATGAATAATGAACAATACAAGAAAATTGTAAAATAATTAGGAAGTGGTTCAGAGGTGCTCATTTACAACTGAGGAAATTAAAAATGCAAATGCATTATTATCACAAAGGTAGTTAATAGACAAATGATTTGAAAAGAGCATTGCTTCTAATTCATCATTGTTTAAAAGACACCTGCGAATTCTAGCTGCATAAAACAACACCAAGAAATACAGATGGTCACATTTTGCATTAGAATATTTACTTTTTTATTTTTCAATTAAGGAGGGAATTATTCTCCATAGGAAGAATACACTACTTATTTGAATTTCTGAATAAAAGTCAGTAAAAATGCAAAATATCCCTGTGCTTTTATCTGTGTGATGGGGGTGGTAAACAATTTCTTTTCTTTGACTAAAGGAAACTACTCCCAATGATCTAAATCTAGGGAATGAAAATTAAGCTAATTTTAAATTCCCTATCATTCTAGGTGGGTTTATTGGTCCTAAATTATATTATTATTTCATAAGAGGGTAATATAAAAGAAGAATGTGAAAATAATGAATTATCTTGTATAAAATTAGAACTTTCAAAATAATATATTTTATCTGAATTTCAAAGAAATAATCATTTAAACAGTAATTCTAAGATTGAGATCTGATTAAAGATTTATATTTATGCACATTTACACACACACACACACACACACACATGCACAATCATTAGAAATATGAACGCCATCTCAAAAACTAATGCCTCTGTTAGGGTTTTCTTTGCTGCAACAAAACACCCAGATTAAAAAAAAAAAACAAGTTGATGTGGAAATAGTTAATTTGTCTTACACTCCATTGCTGTGCTTTGTCAATGGAAGCCTGGATGGAAATTTTAACAAAAGCAGGAATCTAGAGGCAGGAGATGAGGAGATGATGCAGTGGCCATGGAAGGGTGCTGCTTATGGGCTTGCTACAATGACTTGGTCTCTCTGCTGTCTTATAGAACTTAGGGCCACCAGTCCTGGGACAAAACAACTCACAATGCCCTGGGCTCTTCCTCATCAATAACTAATTTTAAAAACAATCTTACAGTTGGATCTATGGAGGCATTTTCTAAATTTATGTTTCTTTATTCAGATAACTCTTCATGGTGTACCAAATTGGAATAAGACCAGTGAGAGTTACTAATGATAAAACACTAAATGTAAAAGAGAAGGCTAAAAAGTCAGTATATGAATTTAAAGATATTAAATTTTCAAAAAGAGAATAAAAACGTGTATTTAAAGATAACTCTATTTGTTCAACTAAAATGACAGTCATTTAAATATTTTTTCTTCTTCATTTGTATCTCAATTAAAATCTAAGAACATGTTACATAAACTATGAAGACTTCAGACATTCTGATGGTTACATCCTTTTCCCATGACATATTCAATTTTAATCAATCCAAGCCATTTTTCTATCGAGTCTACAGAATTAATAATATTGTCAATTATATCTAAAAATTAAAATGATTAATTGTTATGTATTGTCCAACTGTGCTCAGTTCAAAGCTAGACTCACCCAATAAATAATATACTAACATATTATATTCACACTTTTGTCACACTAACCTAAAAAGAGCATTCACTGCATGCCTTCAGGTTTCTGACTAGTTGCATGTCATATTAAATTAGCAGACAAGACTTTAAACTAACTTCACAGATGAGAAAGTGCTTACAAGCAACTAATGACATAGAACTCAGTCCTATCCTCCTCACAGATTCAGACACAAATTTCATTTGTTGAAATTGGTCATTAACACACTAAAAATAACTAAAATTGATTATTAGTTACAGAAGCTATTTATGCTAAGTAAATAAAACGTAATTGAACAGAATTATTAGCAATATGAAGTTTGATTTCACTCTTCAGCTTACTAGGTAACACAAAGAAATTGCAGATATGCTTTGTATCACTTTAATGAGGACTTAATATCCTGAAACTCTCATAAGTCTGACAAATACTACTAAATTTCATAAGCATAAATCTCTCTTATTGTAAGGTATTTTTGACAAAGTTAAATAAAATACTGCTTGATTTACATTATACCTTTGAATAAAGACTTAGCTCAGATACTAGGATTTAAGTTGTTTTTTTTTTTTTAATACTGTAATTACATGGCTAGAATCCAAGCCTCTGGGCAAAAATCCCAAAAAACATTGTCTTCAGTGACAGAAAGATTTTGTTTATTTGTTTGTTTTTGTTTTTGCTACTCCAGGTTTTCAAACTACATCTGTCAATGCCCACTATGGCTCAATGAAGCCTAGTGAAGCATAGCTCTCAGAATTCTCTTCTGCTTTTCTTCAAATACAATTCATGACTCTGTACCCTCCTAAGCCAATGTAGCTACCTGCTCTCAAATCACTACATAAGATACTAGAATTATTTTCTCTTTCATTTATTTTCATCCATTATCCCTATGGAATGTCAGTATCAAAACCGAGGATGAAATCATCTATGTCTACATTTATGCATACCATTCATATAGATATACATTATCATACAAAGAAGCAGAGACAGAAATTGAGAAAGAGGGAAAGAGAAAACCACCCTATAATCAATGAATTGGAAACATTCACTTTCTAATTCTCAAAGATAAATATCAAAAATAAATAAATAAAATAATAAATAAAAGGAAAATATCTTTAAGTACTGAGGAAGCTACGATAGACAAATACATAGTAATCTGGGAGAATATTTTTTATCTTATATTTAAAATAGTATTAAAAGTTACTATAGGTGAGACTAGACCTTATAATATGAAGATAGTGTATAACTTTGAAATATGAAGGAATTCTTAATTCTAACACAGAATAACAAGAGAACCAATACATTGGGCACCTCTTCTAACATTTTCAGTAACTAATAATTTATAAGTAGTTTAAGTTATACAAATATCATAGTAAACACTTTAATTTTCAAATCCTATACAAATGCAGGGATGGTTTTGGATTCTTTAATACAACATTTTGACCAATGCTAAAATAGCCACAGAAGTGCTGAAGAAGAAAAAAGAATCTAAGAAATATTCTTTGCAACCAATTTATAAAAAAAAATAAATGTCATAAACCAAGCTCTTGTGGATGCAGGACTAATTTTGTATGTGGTAAATACTTTGTGTGCAATTGAAAGTTGGTAAAATATGCTAAATTAAACAGATAATTACTTCCTAGTTTTAATAAACAGTGAATATGATACCAGAATCCATTTATCAACTGTTATTAAGTATTTGTAATTGAAACTATTAATTTTGTCAAAGAAACTAGTTTGAAAGAGTAAATTAAAGATGCCTTTTATTTTTGTTGTTCAGAATTCCCTTCAGTTTCAACTCCACTCATTTTGTTTACTCACTAAATTGACTATAGATTATTTGGAATTCGTTGGGACATCAACTGGTATTTTTTTATGTCTTATATCTCAGTGCTTATCAACATACTTTATTAGGCATCTTCATTGTATAACTTTGCTGCATGTGAATATTTATCGCCAGATGTTTACACTGTCAGTGATGTCATTAATGTTACCATTATTCTAAAGTTCTCAAGTGTTTATACTAACTTAGGGCTTTTGTCAAAATATTATTTGCTCTAATCAAAACCCATTTCCTTATTAACAATGTAAGTCAGTAGTTTAGGGCAAATAAAATAATTAAATTATTAGTTTTAACAAATGAATTCATTTGTCAGTAATTGAAATTCTCTTTATATTCATGTTTTTTAAAATGAAGAAAAGAATATAAATAATGCAATATTCTTATTTGAAAATTTTATTTACCTTTGTATTTTATGTGCATGCAAATTTTTTTATGAATGTATTAAAGTCTAACACAAGTGTGCCTAGTCCTGACAATGCCCAGAAAAGGTATGCTGTCTCCTGGAAATATAGCAAAAGAAATTGTGATCTCCATATTGGTACTGGGAATGCAACCCTGTCATCTATAAAAAACAGTAAGTGCTCTTAAATCTAATCTACCTTTTGATCCCCCAAAGTAAATTTTACTTTAATTTATTAAGGTTTGCTTACTATATTTTATTTATATGGTTGTTTTGTTTGCATTTTTGTATGTATGCCTGGTGCCTGCAGAGCCTGGGATCTGGAGTCACTAAAGGTTTGGAAATACTGTGTGGGTTCTGCAACCTGAACCAAGAAAAGTAAGTGCTCAAAACTGCTAAATTCTCTGTTAGCTCTCAAAACAAATGCTTCAATGTAGTAAGATGCACTATCTGCATCTGTATGCCGGAGAGGGGGACAGAGATGCAGGTGGAGTGTTTTTTAAGGCTACTTTCTACATTATTTATTATGTATTATTATTATTATTTATTATTGTGGTTTTTACTGTCATTATTAAGGCAAATGATACCAGTAAACTCAAAGCCTACTGAGTGTGTAAGTTGTCTCTCCCATAATCTTCAGGGGGGGGGGTTACTTTTTGCACTTTACCCCAACTAGGTTGGAGTTAGATACCCACATTCATATGTGGCTTTTACCTGAGTGCCCTGAGATCTGAAAGAGTCCATCATAGTCACATCAGAAGTACTTTTTTTGTGGCAACTACATTGTTCCTGCAATATATTATTACAAGAAATATACATTTCTTATAAGAAATATGGCCTTCAATTGAAATTTAAAATGTACATAATAGTTTAAAAAGTCACTAGCCTAACTTAACTATTTAACAGAAGAAACAATGAAGCCTCTGTGAGTTAGATCCAGTAAATATATTTAGTCAGAACTAAAAATAAAAATTTTCATTAAAAAAAAACAGAATGTAAATTATCTAACTCTCAATTCAAAAGAATAGTGGTGAAGATTACCAATTATTGTCAACTTGATAGGATCTGGAATCACCTGGGAGACAAGCCTGCCCACAACCCAATGTGAGGAACTGGGTTCATTAGGTTAGCCTCTTTTCTTGTCTGTGCACAGTTATCTTGATTAGGTTAAGTGATGTGTGAACACACACACAATAAGAGTATACAGCACTATTCCTTATGTTTGGACCACAGAGTTAATAAAAAAGCAGAAAGTTGGCTAATCACAGGCTTTCATTCCTCTTGGTGTGAGTTTACTGGTCACAGAGGATAGCTGACTCAAGATCTTGACACAATCACCCCTCTTGGATAATGAATGATGGACTCACTCCTAAAACTGTGGTCCAGATAAAAATCCTTTGTTCAGTAAATTTATTTTAAGGTGATTTTTTTCTAGCAATGTATAAAGTAAAAGATACATTTAAATTTTATCTTAGTGTTATGTTTTGAAATGGTCTTAAATTGTACCCAGTGCTCTGAAACTGACTACACACCTCAGATTTACCCTGAACTCTCTGAAATGCTGCTTCAGGCTGTCAGTTCTAGGTTTCCAGTCAGGAAGCACCACATCTGACTGACCCAAATAATTTTAAGTAATGTTCAAAAATGCATATGTGAAGATGGACATTAAAAAGAAATCCCACACTAGCTCAGAACTGAGTATAATAAAGGGTTATTTATTTAGAGTTAGACTTACAGATCAGAGTCCTCTGCATGAATGGAGAATAGGAACTGAATCCAGCAGCTGGAAGACAGAGAGAGAATGTGAGCTTTACATTGGCATTTATAGTATGGGTCCACGCCTAAGTGGGCTGGTAACTTAAAGACTATAGGGTTTCCTACAGGACCTCTCCCTTTTGTTTAAGTAAGAGAGGTCTAATTCTAATACAAAATTATATACAATACAAACAAATATCAGTTATAAAAATTAGAATTACAACCAGAATAAACAATGTCAAGCAAGAATTGTGTGATAAATGTTTCAATAATTTTCCTATCTTAAAGAAGTTAGGTCTTGTATTATGAACAACTTGGCCAAGTCATGATAAGAGGAAAGTAACTACAACTTTCTAGTCTTCAACCCCATGGAAGAGCCAAGAAGGGAAATAATATTACTTGAGTAAGCAGGAAATACAATCAAGCAACTTCCAAAATGTGCAACAAATGACAGAGACAACTGGCTACCTGGACAATCACCCAAAGTCTCAGAGGCAGTGAATGGACTTTCAACATGTCAGACTGGGCAAAGCAAGCAGGCAGGGCTTTGTTGCGGGAGGTCCTTCCACTCCTCCAGCCAATAGAGACCAGCCCATTGGGGCGTGGTCTCTCTCTCCCTTTAAAAAAAAGCAGCCACTTCCCTTCTCGCTCTCTCTTACTTCTTGCTCTGCTTCGAGCGACTAGACTCCCTTCCTGACTGTGCAAAGAGCTGTTGTCTGGGATGGTGATCTGTAAGTTTTTTCCCCTTTAAATAAATAACCACCTTATTAATCATAATTCTAAACTGTTGTGGGATTGATTTTGACTTGAGCCTTCGCCTTTAGGGCTTTATTTGATCTAGCAATGCCACAACTTAGGTTCTTATGAAGCACCTAACATTTTAATAGGCAGTCCTGGCCAGAAAATAATTATAAATACACAATAAGGGCAAATTCAGATGGAAAAGACCTCTAAATAGGTCATGGAATATTCACAGATATTAAGTTTTCTTTGAACTTTTTGACTGCAGAGAGACATTTGATATTGCGGACTTGCTAAACCAAAACCAACATATATACTTTAAAGGTATCTTGATTTCAATATATGGGTCTAAGGATTTGTTGCTTTGGAAATGAGGTTTTTCTTTTGTTTCCACAGAGGATGAGAACCTGTGGAATCCTTCCAGACTAATGTGGTTTGATGGATGAAGAGCTCCCTGAAAGCTTGCTGTAAACACACCTTCCAAAAAAATATTTCACCCAACAAAAAACAGAAAGGGATTTAGAGAGAAATACACCCATATTCTCAAATATTGTTTATAAATGTCTCTTTGCATTTAAAGGGGGATGCACTATAGAGATTTGTATTCGTATGCATCTTGGTTTATTGATACAAACTTAAAGTTAATTTTGCTATATTGCAAATATATATTTTTGATCTTGATGAAGTTATTGTGTTTGTACAGTTCATTAAAAATGTAATGTATAATTAATAAATAATCATCTATAATAGTCAACTTGTACTTGTGTTACTTAGGTTTTCTAGCTATATAGAGATAAAGTTCAGTTAGATAGGTATTCTTCAAATCTTTCAGAGACCTTCAGAATATAGCATTTAAGTGTTGTAATAATTTAAGACTTTCATGACAATGAGACACATCTGCTCCTGGTAGCACCAATTACTTCTGGAGGAAGATATCTCTCTTAATTCTAGGGTTTTGGAAGTTGTTTAAAATGCACTTCCTAAGTTTACTTAGGTACTATAATATCCTTCTGCAGTCTTTGATGGAGTTGAATAGAGAGCTATAGTTATAGTTTTCCTTAGTTATGATAAAATATAAAGCAGATATATATGTTATAACTGTAATTTTTATTTGATATCTGTTTTGTTTTATCTAATTTTACTAAATTAAAGTTAAAACCTTCCATTTTATTTAAACAGAAAAGGGGAGGTGATGTGAGATTTTCTTCTGGATGCTGTGATTACCATCAATTAATAAAGAAACTGCTTTGGACCTATTTCAAGGTAGAAATTACCTAGGTGGGAAAAATTAAACTGGATGCTGAGGGGAAGAAGGCAGAGTCAGAGAGAAGCTATGTAGCCCCGTCAGAGACAGATGCCAGAACTTTACTTGGTAAGCCACAGCCTCGTGGTGGTACACGGATTTAGAGAAATGGGTTAAATTAATATGTAAGAGCTAGCCAATAAGAAGCTAGAGCTAAGAGGCCAACAATGATTTAATTAATACTGTTTCTGTGTGATTATTTTAAAGCTGAACAATCAGGAAATGAACAAACAGCCTTTCTACTACACATATGCTTTCCAAATTATTCTTTCTTTATTTCCAATCTTGAAATAATAATTGAATATTTTCCTCAATTAAGTATTTAGAGAAATATGTCCTTTGTAGGAAATGAAATGAAGGACTAACATTAACAGTAAAATGTGACTAAGTTTCAGGTTCTATGGGAATAACAAGTATTAGTAACATCAACTAGTCTTTTCCAGTATGACCATAAAAAGGTAGAAATATCATTCTTTATGTTGACATCCAGTTATGCCATCACTATTTTTCAAAGATGCTGGGGTGTTTTTTTTGTTTTTGTTTTTGTTTTTTTGTATCATTTTAGCTTACCTTCCCCTGTACTCCAATTGATGATTACCTTAATTGTCACCATAGAACTATCATCCAGTAACTGATGGTAGCAAATGCAGATATACAAGCTAAGCACTGGACCAAGTTCCAACAGTCCAATCATAAGAGGGGGGAGCAATAATGAGCAAAGGGGTCAATACTATGATGCAGAAATCCACAGAAACAGCTAACCTGAGCTTGAGGGAGCTCACTGACTCTGAATGAAAAAGCTGGTAGACCTGAATAAGATTGACCTAGGGCCTCTAAATGTAGTTGACAATTGTATGGCTTGGGCAGTATGTGGGACCACTGGCAGTGAAACTAGTATTTATTCCTAGTACAGGAAGTGGCTGTTTGGAGCCCATTCCTTATGGATGGATACCTTGCTAATCTTCAATACGGAGGGGAGGGCCTTGGTCTAAGATTAATTATATATAACATTAATATATTATTAACATACATAATTGTATACGATACATATCGCATATAATTATCATATATAGTGCATAGAATTTTGTATTGTATGCAATATAATAAACTTAATCATATATAATAGTATATAATTATATTAATTATCATTTTAATTCAGTTTATATATGTATTTTATCATCTCCAGGACATAAGGAAGATTTTTAAGTACATAAAGATAGCTCCCTTAAAGCAGGAGGGGTAGTAAGTTCAGGATTGTCCTGGGAAGTTTAGAAGCAGTACTCCTGGGAGCAGACATAAATGATTCATAAGAAATTTCCTGTCAATACAATACCTCCAAGTTTTACAAATAATAAAAGCCCTCTAAGCATGCAATAGTTGGAGATCAAAACAAAAAGGGAAGTTGACCACAATGAAGATCACGTGACTCAGCTATGTCAAATCAAGCAGCTGTACTGGCTTTATGATTTTTGCTGTTATCATCAGTTATGGCTTTGTCGGGGACTCAGGCATGACAGGAACCTGAATGCAGGAACCATGGAAAAATGTGGCATGGTCCCCATATTTTGCTCAGTTTGATTTTTAATGCAACCCAGGACAACCTGTTCAAAGATGAAACATTCTGAGTGAGTAGTTCCCTCCCACACCAAGCATCAATCAAGAAATGATCCACTGATTTTCCTATTGGTCAGTCTGATGGAGGTGATTCTTCAATTGACAATAACTTTTCCAGAATCCTCTAGCTTGAGTTAGGTTGACAACAGACAAACAAAACTTAATAGTAGAGCATGAATTATTACTTAGTTGTACAGTTGTCAACCATTGTGCAGAAATGTTGCTAAGATCATTTAATTTCAAATAAAGAGGAAGGAAAGTATGGAAGAATGGATAGCAAGGGGAGGAGGGTGAGATGGTAGGAAAGACCTTTTTTTGCCCACTCTTCAAAGTCCTCCACTAGGGTCATTATGGTTCTATAATAGGTAGCTGCATCTCACATCTCCTAAATAAAACTAGAGAAAGAGGAAGGCAGAGAATATTGTAAATGAAAAATAAACAAAATGAAAAATGAAGTGGGACCTCTATTATATCCAAACCAAATCAGTTCCATGTGGAAACAGAAAAGAGAGTAATGTAATGCAAATTGTAATTTTGTAGCACAATCCTCCCCCCAACCTTGCCTCAAACTTTATTACATTTATGGGTTTCTGCCAACTGCCAATTATAAGGATGTTTTCCAGAACTGTGCAAGGCAGTGTACTTCTTATGCACCTGTGACAGGCTTTAATTGTTGGCAAACTGACAACACCCAAAATCAATAAGCATGCAGTGATTCCCAGTAGTTGGTATATTGCTGTTCAGGCTTCATCTCCCTTATATGGAGCAATTCAAGTAACGTGTCTGGTATCAGTTTCTGCCAAGATTAGGATATTCCATCACCATGGAGTCTTCCTTATTGTCATGCAACTTATTTAACTGTTTTCTCTCTTCTATGTAATTTCTCTGCTTTCCTTATGAAATACCCTGCATCTCCCTGGTGGACAGTTTGTATGTGAATCCTTGTCTCTTAGCCTTCTGAGTGCATCCTGACAAGGATAA
Organism: Microtus oregoni; assembly: GCF_018167655.1. Taxonomy (NCBI): domain Eukaryota; kingdom Metazoa; phylum Chordata; class Mammalia; order Rodentia; family Cricetidae; genus Microtus; species Microtus oregoni. Next base: position 353,648 of record NW_024544774.1, read on the forward strand.
CTAACACCACAATGCCTAGGAAGAACATAATCAGGACAAGAGGATGGAATTGGATAATGCACCAGCGGGTGGCAACAAAGATCTGAATCCATTCAGATAAGTGATTTAACGGGTAATTTTTGTGCTGCAAAAGTGATGACTAAGACTATATTACAAGTGATAATTTGCAATGGGGGTAACATGGAAGGCCATGAACTGGCTTATGCAGTGTGCTATGTAATATGATGACAAAGATAGTTATAATGAATAAAAAGTTGTTTAGTTCTATTGATGTGCTCAATAAAGAAAACATTGCTTTTAAATCAGCTGACCACCCACTCACCTCATGGAATGAAAACATCTATTCCCTTACAAAAGCTTCTAAAAAAGCTTTCTGCAGTTAGAGTTAAGTATATGTTCATGATCTGATTGTGACATTAACCAAAGTGAATAGAGGTTTAATTCACTGATCCAAAACAGTTGTATCTGAATCAAGGACCTGATACCTGGTTAAAGAATGCATGAATATACATGATATTGAGTCTTGAACAACCCGATGCCTGGTGCCGGAAAGCTTGAGCGTAGATGTGATTGATTCTTGAACATCCAGAGCTCCTTAAATTATTTGGATGCTGAAATGTGACTTTTCTCCATGACAGAAAGTAAGATCCTTTATTGTCTGAAAAATTTACAAGGTCATCTTAGGTGGATACCTGACTAATTCATACTTATTTCCTTGAAAGATGTGCATGTACTAATTGCCACAACTTGAAGCTTAAAACTTCATAAGAAAAAACACACCATTAAGCTCACAGTTGTAAAGGCTTCAGAACATATCCTTGACTTCTGTTTGGTTCCAAAAGCCTTTTCTTTGTAGACAGATTCACACATGGTATATAACAGATGATTTAGGCACTGGACAATTTCTGATGCCAGCTATTTCAGTCCTGGGATTGGAATAAAATATTAAAGCTGGGGAGTGGTTGTACACACCTTTAATCTCAGCACTTGGGAAACAGAGGCCAGCCTGGTCTAAAAGAGCTAGTTCCAGGACAAGCTCCAAAGCCACAGAGAAACCCTGTCTTGAAAAACCAAAAAAAAAAAAAAAAGAAGTGAACTTTAGTATCACAGGATATAGATCAAAAGTTGGTAGGTAATATTTAATAATTATGAGTGTTAAGTAATATTGAAAAGATAGCTCAGCAATTAAAAGCACTTCTGGAGAACCTCAGGTAAGTTGCAAGTAGCTCAGAGTTGCTTATAGCTTCTAGTCCAGAGGAACTGACTCCATTTTCTGGAGTCTGCAGGTACCTGCAATTCATATGCTCATACACACACAATGTCTCAGGCTTATACATATGAATACATTCTTTAAAGAAGAGTGTTACACTATCATGGCTTGTGTACATACTTCCTTTTATGTCATCGTCTCACTGATTTCAGGACCTCATTGCTTCTAATTTCCTTTCTTACTCTACATGAATATCCATCTCTATGTCCTTTTCTAGGCCACCAGTATATATTGACATATTAACTATTCTTCTACTTGGTTCTCTCTCTACCCAGCCAGCTGTAAGAAAATTCGTTCTTTTCATATAATCTTGGTTCCTTTCTGAAGCCTTAATGAGGACATAAAATTGTAGTTAAATATTATCTCACTAATCATTTTGTTTGAAGATTTGGTGGTATGCACAATACTGCAACTTGACTGATGAGACGGTTCAGAGGACAGAAGTGCTTACTCCATAAGTATGGGTATCTGAGTTACAGACCTCATATTAAAAGCTAGATGCTTAGTCATATATGTACCTGCAACCCTATAGAGATATTGGGGCAGAAAGAGAAGGAGCTGCATGCATTTGAAAACTCAACTGGGCAGAGATAGAAGGAACAGGGCCCTGGTTGTTTGGATTCTAACTCCAGATTGATCAAAAACCCTGTCCAGAGAAAATAAGGAACAGATACTGCGGTTGGCTCTGTGAGTGTGCACATGGGCACAGGTACCCACTCAATACACACAGATAACATAGTCATGTACATGTTCCCACAGGTGAAAAAAATAAACAGATATTAGGTCATGACTTTGTATCCATCATTAATAGTAAAATAGCAATTCAGTATATATGTGTGTAAATTCAATAATGTAACTATATCTGTGTGTTTTCTCCAAATAACTGTATTAGAAAGGCATGAAGGCAACAGAGGAGTGTTTTTACTATCAGTATAATGAATTCATTTTTTTCAACACATTGATTCATGGCTAATGTATTCATTTTAACTTGGAAGTATATGTCAAATTTCCATATTTTCTAACTATTTTATGTGATAAGTTGTAGACAAAACCTAACTCAGCTGATTAGGAGACTGGGCTAATATCACATGATAGGAGTATTTTGAGAACTTCCAAATATTTACTTATTTAACAACTAATTCAGTTTCACATGAACTAAAGGAATTAACTGACTTCCTTCTCTCTTAAGAAGCTTGCTTTGGGATTGGCAGTGTCAATCTGAGTATCAAGGTTTAAATCAAGACTCATGTATTTTACTTGGTAAAGCACTGTATGTCATGGCCAGGAGTTTAAAATCAAGCCAGCATTTTACAACTCCTTTTACTAATACTTGCATTGGGAGACCTGAGAGTTGTACTGAAAAGCTGCTGACTTTTCTACCCAGAAGGCATCAGCAACTTCAAACAAACTCTGCATGGTGCTGAAGAAGGCATAATCATGGTAATTGTATGTCCAGGTATTTCTAAGCTTATGAGGATTAGCATTTAATAAATGTAAAGACTGTCAAGCTTATGAAACTTCGGTAAAACTAGAAATTGCCTTTTTGATCATCAAACAGAAAATCCAAATTAAAAATCTAGTTTATCAAGAAAATCACTTTTCTGATAAAAACCCTGAGTGTCCTTGAAAGAAAATCAAATGTTCTTTCCTTGAATACATGTAGACATTCTTGTGATGGGAAGTAAGATACACAGGAAAGTCAAACGCTTAATTCTTTACTCTCTATCATAGTTGTAAGCAGGTTTTTCCTTAATTCACGTAACGACTCAACATTGTTCCATTCTCTTAAAATATACAAGAGAATAAAATAAGACTCTAAACATGAGTCTTTATTGCTAAAACAGTCATTGATTTCTGATTTTTGTCTGGCTTCATTTACTTCTGCCATTCAAAATTTGCTTTTCTTTTAATTGAGCTCACTTTATTTTGCAATTTTATAAAATAGTCTTTAGCAATGATTTCAGGAGAATATGGAAATAAAAATATAATGTTAAAACTTAATATTCATACCTCAATGCACATCACAATGTGTTGGCTAATGATAAGCAATTAAATATGCATCAGCACACATTGATACAGGGTAGATGGTGCATCATTTGTCATCTCAGCACTTGGAAGTAGGAAGGAGGAAGAGTAAGATTTCAAAGTTAGGTTCAGCTACAAAACAAGTTCAAGATAGCTTGAGATAAATATTATCCTGTCAAGAAGAAAGCAAAGGTGCAGGAAAAGAAAGGAAGAAAGAAGGAAAAGGACAAGATGAAAAGAAAAATACCCATTGAATTAGAAAAGACGGAGTCCTGAGATATTTGAAGTTGGCTGTACTGTCTCTGTGGCTCATATGTCACATATTTTAATTTTTTGTTAGATCCTAGCCATATCATCTTGAATCCAAATCCTCATAACAGAAATATTTCTAAATAAGGCCATAGACAGTCAAAAACTTAAATGGTGCTGATCACACTAGGAACTGGCCTCTGTACCTTTCTCTACTCTGTGAATGCCCTTTGCCCTTATTCCTAATCATCCTTGCTCACCTAGACTTTAATTATCATTATTATTTATTTTATTTTTTATTATTGATATTTGCCTAATTTCATGTTAATTTGATAATATAGCAAGATAGATTGTTATACCATCTATAGTGTAGCTGGGTTTGGGTTTTAAGTAGTACATCCTTTCTAAAGGATCTTGTTATATTGAATTTAATCTCATGTAAGACCTGACAACCTTTTGTTCCCTTGAGCAAATAGCAGCCTTTAGTAATCCAGATTTTCAAATTCTGTGTTATCTGAATTTTAAAATATAACTTATATTTTTATGCCTAATTAAAAAACAATTAAGAGATCATTCAATCATTAACTGGTTTAACATGTATTTTCATCTAAATGTCATTAATTTCTTGAAATTACATTACAACATATAAAAATCAATTTAACTACATCATAAATACAAAAATATTATCCAAAACTTGGTCTAACCACTTGTACTAACCACAGTTTGGCAAAGGTGAGAGTCATCAGAGAGTAGGGAGCCTCAATTGAGAAAATGCTTCCATAAAATCATGGTGTAGGCAAGCCTGTAGGGTATTTTCTTAATTTATGATTGATGCAAGAATTCCCAGTGTATTATGGGTGGGGACAACCACCCAGAACTGATCCTGGATTCTATAAGAAAGCAAACTGAGCAAGTAATGAAGAGCAAGCCTGTAAGCCATACTCCTCAATGATTGCTGCATCAGTTCCTGTCCCAGGTTCCTGTCTGAAATCCTGTCTTGATTTCCTGTGATGATGAACTATTTTGTGAAAGAGTAAACTGAGTAAATCCTTTCCTTATTTTAGGAAGGGGGCCTGTTTGTTCCAGGCACCCAGCAAACTCATACCCGAAATAACCACACAGAAACTGTATTAATTAAACCACTGCTTGTCCATTAGCTCCAACTTCTTATTGTCTAACTCTTACATATTAGTTTAACCCATTTCCATTAATCTGTATTTTGCCAAGTGGCAGTGGCTTACCAGAGATTCTAACCATTGTCCATCTCAGGTGGAGGATCCATGGCTTCTCTGACTCTGCCCTTCTTCCTCCCAGCATTCAGTTCTGTCTACTCCACCTACCTATGTTCCACCCTATCAACTAGGCCAAGGCAGGATCTTTATTCATTAACCAATGAAAGCAACACACAAACAGAAGGAACTCTTAAACCATTTCTGTCCGAAGTTGTTTTGGTCGTGGTATTCTTAAGATATTGTAAATATGGAATATATGATACATAATCAAATAAATTTAAATTTTGCTGCCATTTGATTATAAAAAGATATAACTTTCCAAACTTAAGAAAAACATACAATTCAAGCAATTTCTATCTAGAAATCCAGTCTACACTAGAATATACTAGAATGACAAGTGCAGCTTAAATATCTTAACTACACTCTAAAAAACAAGTAATCAATAAGCCCATGTCAGTAAATAAAAAAGGACACACACACACACCTAGCAGAATTTTACTGGTATTTTAATAAATAAAGCGTGCCTGAGGATCAGAGAAGTAAAACAGCCACATTGGCCAGCCTTATACACCAAATAGCAATGACACACACACACACCTTTAATCCCAGTAGCCACACTAGCTTGCCACAGAAACTAGACAGTAGTAGTAGTACATGTCCTAATCCCAGTACTAGAGAGAAATATAAAACAGGAAGAGACAGTGCTCAGTCTCAGTTTCATTCTGAGGTTTCCTGGAGGCAGGATAACCATTTTCAGATTGAGCTTGAGGTATGAGCCAGAGGCTGACTTCTCTGCTTTTCTGGTCTTCAAGTTGAATTCCAATAACTATTTTTGAGTTTTTTCTAGTTGTGCTTGACACACACACCACACAACAAAATAACAGGATTTAAAGAAAAAACACTTCTCATTGATCCCTCAATATAAATGGTATCAATTACCCAATTAAAAGACACAGGTGAACAGAACAGATAAAGGCAACAGGCTCCATCCTTATGCGGCATCCAAGAAACACACCTAACATCAAGGATAGACCTTGTTTCAAAGTAAAAGGATAGAATAAGATATTCTATGCAAATTGATCTAAGAAGCAAGCTGGTGTAGCTATTTTAATATCTGACAAAGTAGACTACAACAAAAATAAGCAACATTGGGGAAGAACATTGCATTCTCATCAAACGAAAAATCCGACAAGAGGACACTGAAATTTTTAATATATATGCCCAAAAGACAAGGGTATCCAAGTCTTTAAAAGAAATATCCCTTCAGCTTAAATGAGATATCTGCCCACACAGACAGACAGCAAGTAGCTTCAATAACCTTCTTTCGCCAATAGACAAGTCATCCAGACAAAAACTAAACAAAGAAATACTGGAGCCAACGGACATTATGAACCAAATGAACCTAACAGGTATTAACAGAATATTTTACTCACACATGAAAGAATGTGTTTCTCAACACCTCATAGAACTTTTTCTAAAACTATGACACAAAGCAAGCCTACACAAATACCAGAAAATTGAAATAGTATCCTGGATCATATCTGACCACCACTGAGTAAAGCTGGATATCAACAACAGAGAAGACAGAAATCTTACAAACACATGGAAAATGAACAACTTACTGAATGAAAAATGGGTCAAGATAAAGGTTTCTAGAAATGAAATAAAATGAATATAAAGCATACCCAAACTTGGGACACAATGAAGGTGGTTATAAGAGACAAATTCACAGAGCAAATTACTTACATAAAAAAAAATTGGAAAGATTTTATCTTTGTAACTTAACAGCATACATGAAAGCTCTAGGAAAATAATGAAATGAAACCAAACAAAAGAGAAGCAGAAGGCAAGAAATAATTACACTAAGAGGTAAAATAAATACAATAGAAGTGAACAAACAATCCAAGTTATCAAAGAAACAAAGAATTGGTTCTTTGAGAAAATCAATAGGCTAACTAAATTCTTATCACAATTAACTAAAAGGCAAGAGGGAAGATCTAAATTATAAAGATTAGAAATGTAAAGGGGTAAATATGAAGAAACACCGTAAAATTCCAGGGAAACTTAAGAACAAACTTTAAAATGAATAATCCAACAAATTAGGGCTCTTCGGGGCTCAGGAAGAGGATGCAGGAAGAGTGTTCTTCCTACATACATATGGCTTACAGTTCAGTATTTTTATGGAATTTCTGAGCATATAAAGAATTCGTTTCAAGTGTGTCTTAGTCTCCTTTCCTTTTGTTTGTCTTGTCTAATTTAAATGTATTAGTGTTTTTAACATTATATTATTTAATTTTATTATTGTATTTTTGAAGCCGCATTATTTTCTAATGGAAGACTGAAAAGGGTTATGTCCAGAGGGATGGGAGGCATGCAGGAAGTAGCAGGAATAGAGGAGGGAAAACTATAAGCAGGATATATTATGTGAATCAAACATCTATTTTCAATAAATTGTGTAAAAATAAATAAAGATAAATACAATTAAATTAATTTCCAGTATACACATTTTCGAGATTCCAATTTAATTGCAAATTTATGCCTTTTATCTTTCCTTCCAAATCCTCTCAATACTGTTCCCCCTTTTCCATAAAATTCATTCTTTTCCATTAATTGTTATTGCACATATATATATTTGTATATACATATATTTCTAAATAGAACCTTTTTAGTCCATATAATATCGACTCCATAGCATTTATGTTTTCATGGCTGATCACTTGGCAATGAAAAATCGATTATTATGCTCCTCTCTGACAAGGACCACCTCTGCCACTCACAACATTTTTCAGTTGACTGCAATCTTATGTGTAGGCTTTAAGTCTCACGTGCTTATCTCTGTCTAGTCTGGTATAGTCATTTTGTTATACTTGTTTATCTATCATTTGGGTGGTCATGTTGTTAAGACCTTACTGGTGCAGCTTCAGTTGTTATGAGGAGATACAATCAAATAGCAGACTCCCAAATCCTCAGGCCCTGACAGTCTTTCAACCCTTCCCTCACACCATAGGTGCAGGAGTGTGTTGTAGATGCATCCACTGAGATAGGACCCCGAAACTCTTCATTTTTATTATTTGTGATTTTCTATGTGATCTGTGCTGCAAAGAAAGGTTTCCTTGATAAAGGGTGAAAACTACACTTATGTGTGGTTATTAGGATGGGTGTTTATAGGTTGTTGTTAGAAGCTGTGCTGTATAATATTGACATTGGAAGAAATATCAAAATGTTTAATGGAGTGCAAGGATTTTTATCCCAGGCCTCATATTGTAGTTCTTACATGTAAAACACTAGTTAATGATGCTTATATTTTAGAAGAAGGATGTGTCTGAAGTACTGGGAAAAGTACCCCCAGTTCTCTCAAATCCCCCAGAGAAGTTTTCTAAAAGAATGGTTTCAATTTAGTATTTTATAGTACTGCTCCTCCTTAATCAAGAGTTATGGACCCTTATTGTGAATTCTTAGCAAATTAAATCATTTTGTTCATCACTGAATAAATGCAGTGACTCTAAAGAACTTTAAGAAAATCTGCTTGGGATGAATTATTAATTGTAACTCATAAATGCTAATATAATGATATGTAATTGTTTAATTTAGAACACTGACCTTATTGGCAAAATGAATCTTCTTCTATTATCCAAATCAATTTACTTTATTTAACAAGAAAAGATTCTTAGAATGTCAGTCTATTCCAATTTCTCATTTTAGACTTTGACTTAATTCTCATTTCTCCACATAGACTGAGTTCAGCAATAGAAAAGAGCATTTTATTTTTTTCTAACATATTTGAGATGCTTACCATTGGACCCATAAACAAAATCTGTCCTTTCTACAACATCTAGGCTGACAAGTTACATTACTTTAATTTCTAATCCCGAGTAGGAAATAAGAATCCAAAACATCCATTGTAGCTTGAAATGTAGATTTTAAGAAATGTATTGTCTTTCTTTTTTTTTTAACTTTTTTTTATTGAGAAAAGAGAAAAAAAACAAATTTCCTCCTCCTCCCAGCCTCCCATTTCCGTCCCCCTCCTCCCACCCTTCTCCCCCTCCTCCCACCCTTCTCCCCCTCCTCCCACCCTTCTCCCCCTCCCTCTCCAGTCCACAGAGCAGTCAGATTTCCCTGCCCTGTGGTAAGTCCTAGGTCCTCCCCCCTCCGTGCATTTCTAGGAAGGTGAACATCCAAACTGGCTAGGCTCCCACAAAGCCAGAACATGAAGTGGGATCAAAACCCAGTGCCATTGTCCTTGGCTTCTCATCAGCCCTCATAGTTCGCCATGTTCAGAGAGTCCAGTTTTATCCCATGCTTTTTCAGTCACAGTCCAGCTGGTCTTGGTGAGCTCTCAATAGATCAGCTCCACTGTCTCAGTGGGTGGGTGCATCCCTCGTGGTCCCGACTTCTTTGCTCATGTTCTCCCTCCTTCTGCTCCTCATTGGGACTTTGGGAGCTCAGTCCAGTGCTCCAGTGTGGGTCTCTGTCTCTATCTCCATCCATCACCAGATGAAGATTCTATGATGATATGCAAGATATTCATCAGTATTGCTATAGGATAATGTCATTTCAGGTTCCCTATCCTCAGCTGCCCAAGGAACTAACTTTGGACATCGCCTTGGGCTCCTGGGAGCCACTCTAGGTTCAACCCTAAGGTTGCCAACCCTAAGGTGGCTCCCTTAACTTGAGTTGTGCTTCCCTGCTCCCCTATCCACCCTTCCTTTATCCCAATCATCCTGTTTCCCCAAGTTCCCCCCATCCTCCCCTTCTCTTTTCTCTCCCCACCTCCCCTTTGTGTTGAATTTGAGCTGCCCATCACTGAGGGTACCAGGAATACACATTTTCAGGGTGCTCTTCAGAAACTATATCTCTAAGTTCCTGAATAATGTCCTCCATTGTTGAAACACTGAGAGTATGTCTATAGTAACTCTCAGGTTAACTGAGATCCCAGGTCACCTTGCTGGACCCTCTGGAACTTCCCTGGAAGTATCATTTGAATTTCAAGTTTGGTTGTTAAATTTGTGTCATCTTCAAACGCTAACTCAGGATAAACTTCAATATTTTTTTAATAAGCAGGTCTTTGGAAAATAAATTTTGTGAGAGAAAGATTTAATGTGTTATGATGAAAGACACTATTGACTTGACTTGTAGTTATAGGTGTTTAAAATCCGTGGTTGCAGCACTTCAAAGGCAGAGGCATGAGGATCACAAACTTTAGGTCAGTTTGGGCTCTATAGTGAGATACGATGTAAAGAAAAGGGGGAGGCTGGGGCATAGCTTGGTGATGGAGCACTTCCTAGCATGTAAAAGCCCTAGACTCATACCTCAGTGCTGCAAAAGAAAAAAAATCCAACTGTGTGTTGGACAGTCACAGAAATTACTGGAGGTTTGTCAGCTCAGCAAGCAGGTTTTGGTGTACATTTTGTCAGCATGGAAGGAACTTAAAGAAACAAGCAAATGGCAGAGCCAGGTCTGTTTCTCCACACTTGGTTGTTGCTGTTTTCAGTCCTTTGATGGATCCGCATTTCATAGGCTTTTGCTCAGGTAAATTCACCTATGCTTCATGATGAAGTCAGACCCAGACAGAGGATTTCCAGAATTGAGCCTGATGCTTGGTTGTGGATCTCTGCATCTGGTTTCATCAATTATTGGAAGAAGAAGGCTCTAGCTTCTCGGGAGCTGTGGATTGCAGTCTGGTTATCCTTGTTTTATATCTAATATTCACTTATGAGTGAGTGCAATGCATGGGTGTCTTTCTGAGACTGGGTTATCTCACTCATGATGGTTTTTTTTCCAAGTTCTATCCATTGCCCTACAAACTTCATGTTACTGTTTTTAACAACTGAGTAATAATCCATTGTGTAAATGTACCACATTTTCATTATCCATTCTTCAGTTGAGGGTCATCTAGGTTGTTTCCAAGTTCTGGCTATTATTAATAATGTTGCTATGAATACTGATGAGCAAGTGATCTTGTGGTATGATTGAGTATTCTTTAGGTATATACCCAAGAGTGATATCACTGGGTCTTAAGATAGATTGGTTCCCAGTTTTCTGGGAACCACCATAATGATTTTCAGAATGGCTGTACAACTTTGCACTCCCCACAGCACTGGAGGAGTGTTTCCCTGATCACATCCTCTCCAATATAAGCTGTTCCCAGTATTTTTAATCTTAGTCATTCTGACTATTGTAAGATGGTATCTCAAAGTCATTTTGAATTGTAATCCCCTGATGATTAAGGATGGTGAGCAAGTCTTTAAATGTCTTTTAGCCATTTGAGTTTCTTCTGTTGAGAATTTTCTGTTTAGCTCTTGACCCCATTTTTTTAAATTTATTTATTTATTAAGGATTTCTGCCTCCTCCCCGCCACCGCCTCCCATTTCCCTCCCCCTCCCCCGATCAAGTCATTTGGTACTTTGTTGTCTAGTTTCTTACGCTCTTTATATATTTTTGAAGTTCAGCCCTCTGTCAGATGTAGGGTTGGTGAAGATAGTTGTCTATTCTGTAGGGTGTTGTTTTTGTTTTGTTTACCATGTTAATTGCCTTATGGTAGCTTTTCAGTTTCAGGAGGTTCCATCTATTGATTGTTGTTCTCAGAGTCTGTACTACTGGTGTTGTATTTAGGAAGTGGTCTCTTGTGTCAATGTGTTGAAGAATATTTCCCACTTTCTCTTCTATCAGGTTCAATGAAACTGGCTTCAAGTTGAGATTCTTGATCCATTTGGATTTGAGTTTTGTGAAAGATGACAGATATGGATCTATTTGCGATCTTCTATATGTTGACATCCAGTATGTCAGCATTATTTGTTAAAGATATTTCTTTTTTCCATTGTTCCTTTCTGTTTTTTTTTTTTTAGTAAAAAATCGGGTGTCTATATGTGCATGAATTAATGTCAGGGGTTTCAATTCAATCCCATTGATCCACCTGTCTGTTTTTCTCCAATATCAAGCTGTTTTAATTACTAGAATGCTTAAGTAGAGCTTGGAATCAGGAATGGTGATGCCTCCAGAAGTTCCTTTATTGTGCGTGACTGTTTTGGCTGACCTGGATTTTTTGTTTTTCCATATGAAGCTGTGTATTATTCTTTCAAGGTCTGTGAAGAATTACATTGGGATTTTGATGAGGATTACATTAAACTGTAGATTGCTTTTGGTAAGATTGCTTTTGACATTTTTAGTATGTTGATCCTACCTGTCTAAGAGCATGGGAGATCTTTTCATTTTTTTATATCTTCTTCAATTTTTTTCTTTAAAGATTTAAAGTTCTTGTCATACAGGTCTTTCACTTATTTGGTTAGAGTTACCCCCAAGATACTTTATATTTTTATAGTTTTCAATCTAAATAAAATGTAGTTTTATTTAAAATGACACTAGATACCCTAGATTATCCATATATGAAAATTTCGCATGGTTTTACACATAGAAATCTTTAAAGACACCATTAATATATTTATGGAACAAATCTGAATTCAGTAAAGCTGCAATACACAGGGTCAACACACATAATTATTTCCTTCTTCCTTCTTTCTTTCTTCTTTTCTTCCTTCCTTCTCTGTTTTACACTAAGATATACTTGAACATATAATTGGGAGACAGACTCAATTTCCAATAACACAAGAATGTATAAAATATATAAAAATGAATTTATTCTAGAATCAGTATATGAAAAACTGAAAAAGTAAAATCTTAATTAAGGCATAAGTAGATATTTATTCTTTCTTCATGGATCAGGAGGTCTCCTGGTGTTTTAAGTTCCATATTGTGAGATATCAACAAATTAAAGACATTCTTAAGATAGTGTTCCTACACACATACACACAAACACACACACACACGTGCACAAACATATACACACATACACACATATGTACAATGGATAACTTTAATCCCTATGGATTTATAAAAAGCCATGGAGTCAAAGAAGGAACTAGAGGCAGCAAACCTCAGAATTTAGAAATACTTTCAAAGACTATCCTAAGAAAACAATCTGATACTAGCATAAACAAAAGTAAAGCACCAAAGAAACAAACAGCAATAAAGAAAAACCCATGCATCTGCAGTGAACAGATTCTTCAACAAAACTTCTATAATAAACAAGGGGTGAATAGCTACTGTGAATCAATACACAGATTGTAGAAGATTAAAATGGAACGCTTTTTTGTACCATATAAAAAGCAACTCAAAATTTATTTAAAATAGAAATATAACACTTCACACTGAATAGCTAGAAGAAATCACAGGGGAAAGCTTCACGTTGTTGATCTTGGCATCAATCTCATGTATATGATGCCAAAAGCACAGATCACCAAAGCAAAAATATACAAGTGAGACTACATTAAAATAAATAGCACAATATCTGCCTGGGAACCAGGAGACTGGGCTGGCACTCAGGGGGATACTTAGAGAAAACAAAAAAGGAACTTGTGAATAGAAATAAAATTATGCAAATTCTATATGACAAAACATATTAATTTCCAAAATATATAAGACTTTTTACAGCTCTACAGTGAAAGAAGTAATCATCCAAATAGAGTGGACTGAGGGTGGAGTAACAGTTCAGGAAGCATGTGAGTGGCCAGGATCTATGGCAGGCCTTCATTTTCATGCTCTCCATCACATAAAACGACCAAAAATAGGCTAAGTATGAAAATAACATGCAAGTAACCATCTGAGAAATGACAAATGTTTATCTCATAAAAGAAAAAAAAATAGGTATTACCTCTAGATAAATCTATCAAGATAACAACTGAAACACAATGGAGAAAACAGACAAAAATAGTAAATATTGGTGAAAATGAGACCTTTTGCACACCACAGACAGAAATGCAAAATTGTATACTCATTGCAAAAACTTTATAGAAATTAGTATATGGGTTACAGAGATACTTAAAAAGTTGAAAATGGCCACTTCTCTATGATTTAGAAGTTCCATATATTGCCAACATTGCAGCAATTAGGATTTTGAATAGAATAAACACATGTTTATTGCAACACTGTTTATAATACCCAAAGTGTGGAAAGAACCTACTAGTCTATGGATATAACAATAGTTAAGAAACAGCCTTCCTTAAGACACAATAATACCATGTTGGGGTATATATCCAAAGGATGCTCAATTGTGGCACAAAGACATGTGTACAACTATGTTCATAGCGGCATTGTTTGTCATAACCAGAAACTGGAAACAACCTAAATGCCCTTTGACTGAAGAATGAATAAGGAAAATGTGGTACATTTACAAAATGGAATACTACACAGCAGAAAAAAATAACGACATCTTGAATTTTTCAGGCAAATGGATGGAGTTAGAAAACATCATTTTGAATGAGGTAAGCCAGATACAGAAAGACAATTATCACATGCACTCACCCATAAGTGATTTTTAAACATAAAGCAAAGAAAACCAACCCACAAATGACAATCCCAGAGAACCTAGACAGCAATGAGAACCCTAAGAGAGACTTACATAGATCTAATCTACATGGGAAGTAGAAAAAGACAAGATCTCCTGAGTAAATTGGGAGCATGGGGACCTTGGGAGAGGGTTGAAGGGTAGTGGAGAGGTAGGGAGGGGAGCAGAGAAAAATGTAGAGCTCAATAAAAATAATCAATAAATAAGTCCTTTCATATATAGCAATACTTAAAAATTCTTTCATACTGCAAAATTTTTATTTCTTAGAAAAGTGGTGTGAAGCACATAGCACTATGGATAAAATTTGAAATCCTTATACCAAGTGAATGAGCATAGAACACAGTGAAATTCTGTAAAATTCCACTTACATTAGGTAAAATGTAATAGAAAATCATTATATTCCTACAGCCAAGCAGAGTTGGATAGTGGTTGCCAAATACTGATGAATTGAAATAAATTATTAAAGAAGGTCAATAATTTTTAGAAATCTGTCACAACAGCATACCCACCAGTATGTTAGCTACTTACAAGCTTAAGAATACATACCTTGGTAAGTTTTCTTACCAAAATAAGATTTCTCCTGAAATAATCAATCTAATTTTAATAAAACAAATTATCAACCTGTATTTTTCTTTTCTTTACCAAACACTCACCCGGTGAGGTTGCTTACTACCACTTCAATTTTGTTTGCTTCAGTTGAAATTTAAAATATCAATTTTGCATTGATTTTCTTCTTTTGGATTTCCCTCTTCAGTATAGTATTTAATCTTTGTCCTCTTTGTAGCCTATTTTTTGTGAGTGATATTGTCACATCCCATCCGATAGGTTTTGTGTCCATTCAAATATCATCAAACACATATTAACAAACCAGATCTCTCTGAACACTGAACTCATGTATCTAGTGATTCACAAAAACTATCCTAATGGAAGCTCTCAATGAATCCCTGTTCAACTATTGTTTCACTGTTCCATGCAAAAACATTTGCCAACAATTTCCCACATTTTATTTGACTAGTCCCAGTAACCCTAGTTGCTCCATTTAAATATTTTTTATTAAAAATTTCCACCTCCTCCCCTCCTCCCATTTCCCTCCCACTCCCCCCATTACCCTCCCTCCTCCCTCTCCAGTCCTAAGAGCAGTCAGGGTTCCCTGCCCTGTGGGAAGTCCAAGGTCCTCCCCCCTCCATCTAGGTCTAGGAAGGTGAGCATCCAAACAGACTAGGATCCCACAAAGCCAGTCAATGCAGTAGAATCAAAACTCAGTTTCCTTGGCTTCTCAGTCAGCCCTCATTGTCAGCCACATTCAAAGAGTCCGGTTTGATCACATGCTCCATCAGTCCCAGTCCAGCTGGCCTTGGTGAGTTCCCATTAGATCAGTCCCACCATCTCAGTGGGTGGGTGCATCCCTCGCGGTCCTGACTTCCTTGCTCATGTTTTCCCTCCTTCTGCTCCTCATTTGGACCTTGGGAGCTCATAAAGAAAGTGTGGACGGAGAAACCCTTTTCTTGAAAAAAACAAAAAAAAAGAAAAAAGAAAAAGAAAAGAAAAAGAAAGTGTGGAATATGTACACATTAGAGTATTACTCAGCAGTAAAAAAACAAAGACATCTTGAATTTTGCATGCAAATGGATGGAAATAGAAAACACTATCCTGAGTGAGGTAATCCAGACCCAAAAAGATGAAGATGGTATATACTCACTCATAAGTGGATTCTAGCCATAAATAAAGGACATTGAGCTTATAATCCGTAATCCTAGAGAAGCTAAATAAGAAGGTGAGCCCAAAGAAAAACATATAGTTGTCCTCCTGAATATTGGAATGAGACAATATTGCCAGGCAAAAGTTGGGAGCACTGGGGTGGGGGTAAGGGGAGATGGGGAGAGAGAAGGGAGAAGGAGAGGATTGGGGAGAGCTTGGGGGAATGGGATGGTTGGGATGGAGGAAGGGTGGATATGGGAGCAGGAAAGTAGATATGTTAATTAAGGGAGCCATATTAGGGTTGGCAAGAGACTTGACTGTAGAGGGGTTCCCAGATGTCCAAGGAGATGTCCCCAGCTTGTTCCTTGGGCAGCAAAGGAGAGGGTGCCTGAACTGGCCTTATCGTATAGCCACACTGACGAATATCTTGCATATCATAATAGAACCTTCATCTGGCGATGGATGGAGATAGAGACAGAGGACCTATTTAAATATTTTAAGCCATTCACATGTCCTTCGTTCAAAATTTATATTAATCTACTGGCAAATTCCATTGACTTTTGTACAAGTATTCATAATCTAAAATTTCTTAGCATAACAAGAAAAATAATTATTTAAAATATTAATTCTACCTTTGCATAGAAGATAACAGAAAACCTGCACATAAAAGGAGATAAATTCCATGAGTGAATGAATATTTTTATTTTTACTTGGTTTTCTTGATAGAGGGTAAATGTGCCAGAATATACTTAATATTAATACTATGTATAGCAGCAGGGAGCATGGCACTTTAACAGCTCCCAATAGCAAATATTGTGCTACAATTACATATTTCTGGGCTTGTTATTTTAGTTAATTATATACTCGATTAGACACCATGGAAGAATCTGTCAGTTACGGCTACAAATAAATGTTTATTTTTGTACCTCAACATTTTATAACATATTAAATGAACAGGAACTGAGAAAATTTAACCATTAGCCTTTGTGCGTCATCTAATGCTATATTTTTAATAGCATTTCTTGCTTGACAGGTTTAATAAACATAGTGGTTCAAGTACTTCAAAATTCACAAGACCCAGATATTCAGATTTTTTAAAGTAATTATGTAGGAGTGTTAACTTCCATCTGACAAATGCTTTGAGCATAATTACTTTAAAAATAAAATTGTTGCATAAGAATAAAAATTAATTGAAAAAATAACTTTCAAAACTACCAATAATCAAAGGAAAGTCAATATATATATATATATATATGCTTTTATACATAAATGAAAGTTTAAAAAACCACAAAATAATATTCATTATAAAAATATAATAGAACAATAATTACTAGAGAAAAGGAAATATGTAATAGTAACTCTAAAGTCAGTTAATATTTGAATGTGCAACACAACTTCTTGTTGCAGTATATGCTCAAGTATATACTTGTGTGTATGTTTTATCTCACTTCTTTTAAGTTTCTGTTACCTAACACTAGAGAAATGGTACAAAAATGACTTTTAATGAACAAACCACAATGTTACTTCTGAAAGAATTTTGCAAAGCCACTATCTTCCCATGTGCCACCAAGATAGTAGAATTATCTGTTCTCTTAACTTGTCTCTGAGTACAAGTTGTCAAACAGAGGCTACTGGTTTAAACTTACTTTCTAGTACTGTAAGAACTAACAGTGTTATTGTTCTATGTTTACTCTAAAGTATGTGGTGTCCTCAACACTGGAAGTTTACTATTTATTCCTGTATGCAACAAAAGAAGAACAAGAGATTGTGTTGTTTGAGGAGCTTCTGGCATTAGTAACTCATCAAGAATTAAACCAGATCTAGTACTGGGATTTTTATTTGCTAAAGTAGCTATAGGTGTTTATAAAATGATTAACTTTCTTTTCCTGTTTTTTAACTTTCTTGCCAAGTTTAAAAGTCATTCACAATGTTGTTTTTAATTTAGCCTCTTTGCTGAGTGGTAGTACCATACCCTTTCCAGCCTAGCACTTGACTTAGACATACCTAGACACACGTATGACTCTGGCTGAGTTCAGGGTCAGCCTGGTCTACAGATTGAATTCTAGTCCTGCCAGGGCTATCATAATGAGTCTCTACTTTCAAGGAAGCATTTTAAAAATTACTGTTTAAAGCCAGGGCAGTAGTGGCCCATGGCTTTAAGTCCAGCACCTGGTTGGTTGACAAAGAAAGGCTGGTCTCTAAATATGAGGCTGGTCTGGTTTATAGAATGAGTTCCATGACATCCAGGGCTACACAGGAAAACCCTCTCTCACCAAACAACACAAAAGTGTCCAATAAATTAAGAAATGAGTAGAATACTCTCACTTTGATAAACACCATTTAAAAATGTACTATTTCATTCTTATTTGTTAGATGTATTTTTAAATAAAGAGGAAAAACAAAGCTAGCATATCAACTGCTTTCTTATTTATTTTGTGCTATGTTTTAGGACCTTAAAGTAATATGATCAAAAATAAAGAAATAGAACCATTTAGGAAGACAAGAAAAATGATCAGTAGTAATGACACCTGTTACTAAGGCTGAAAATCTGAGTTGGAACTCCATTAGAAAGAGATAACCAATTTTAGCAAGATGTACTCTTATCTCCAATTTCAACTCCTCACCTACATATATATGATAGATGGTACATGATAGATAGATAGATAGATAGATAGATAGATAGATAGATAGATACATGCATACATAGATAGATACATAGATAGATGATAGATGCATACATACATACCTAGTAGATAGATAGATAGATAGATAGATACATGCATACATAGATAGATACATAGATAGATGATAGATGCATACATACATACCTAGTAGATAGATAGATAGATAGATAGATAGATAGATAGATGATAGATACATAGATACATATATATATATACATAGATAGATGATAGATGCATACATACGTACATACATACATAGTAGATAGATAGATAGAGATAGATAGATAGATGATGATGATGAAGATAGATAGATAGATAGATAGATAGATAGATAGATAGATAGATAGATAGATGATAGAAGACATTCTGTAAAGCTAAGTTAATTAAGAGTGTGAAATATAATAATTAGACATAATGGAGCTTCAATTTTGTGTGTGCTTTCTTCTACTTTTCTGCAGCATTTCTGTGTCAGGGACTCTCCCAAATACTCTTACTTTGCTCAACTTATTGTTCTATGCAGATGTCATTTCTTCAAGATGACTGCTCTTTTAATAATTGCTACTCCATTTGTCTGTCATTTCCCAGTTACTCATAGAATTTACTGCATATCAATAGACTTACAATGTTATCAGGCCTAACTTATACCAGTATTTTACCTAGAACATTACATCTTTAAGATACATTTTTAAAAATTCTTAACTTTTTTCCACCAGATGGTGAGCCAATGATTTTTCCTATCATCTATAATAAAGCATGGTGACCAAGACAACATACAAGAGAAAGTATTTGACTTGGGTCTTACAGTTGCAAAGAGTGAGTGTCCACAACAGTCAGGAATATCCAGAAGGCAAGAAGACAGGCATGGAAGTGAAACCATAGCTAAGAGATTACATCTTGAGACACACCACAAGCCTGAGACTTTAGCCATGGTGAAAACCTTTTGGAACTCTGAGTCTGCCCTCTGTTATCGCATCTCCTCTAACAAACCCAGAACTCTTAATCGTTTCCAAACAGTTCTACCAATTGGGATAAAATAATCAAATACATGAGCTAATAGGAGTCCTTTTCATACAAAACACCAAAGATAATCTTGAATGAAAGACGGACTAAATGATTGTCAATGAACAGAATGCCAACACGGCCATCAATGTGTGACTAGACTATCCTATAAAGGCAGAAAACCACCATCAAACATTGCTAAGAGTTGGAAAGTTTTTCCAAGTGTGAATTGAATCCTCTTGCTCCTAGTTATACCCAATGCTAGGTCACATGAGTATGTCATCATTAAGAAAACATTTTACTTAACTCAAACTTTCAGATAAATGGAAATAATTTTGCAATGATGCCAAGAAAAAAACCAGCACTGTCTAGTGAAGGAAATCTGTTATTCTTGACAGCCTTAAAATCCAGGAGACCAGTAACATCATTACTGAAAACATATTGCAATATAACTAAAAGAAACTTCTTTTATTACTTATAATTAGTATTTTAAATTCAATACACAACATTTGGAAATAATATAGAGGTAGATTTTATTCATCAACCACTCTCTTGCATAGGTTTTAAGAAAATATACAAGTGAAAAACTATTGGTGACAGCAAATGTAAAACTCATTCCTCATTAGCATTAAATTTCCCTGACTGTACCTTCAATGCAGTCCTATTAACTTCTGAAATTTTCAGCACAAAATTATTTTCAGTGCTTTTAGGAGTAGTGATAAAACATATTTTCAAGAGGACAATGTCCCATTTTCTTCTAAGCCATTGATCCTCATTAAGAAAATTTTGTTGGTAATGCTTTTTTAGTATTGTCAAATAATAAGACACTAAACCTGATTTTATTATTTTTAAGGGCTATAATGAGTGTTTTGAGGCTCACACTTATTTTCCATTTATATTTTAGATTCAAATACAATAGCATCTTCTCCCTTTCCTTTCATCTTGCCAAACCCTCCCATATAATCCTTGTTCCTCTTTTATTTTTAATTTATGGCCTCTTTTTTCATTGACTATTCTTACATGCAGTATATTTATATTACTGAATATAACCTGCTTAATCTATATAAGATTAATCCTATGTGTGTTTTCAGGGATGACCACTTGGTATTAGATACCCAGCTTGGGTGCTCTTTCATGGGGAAGATTCTATCTCCTATTTCCAACAGTTCTTAATTGCCTATAGTTCTTCATGCATATTTGAGGCCCCTGCTTGTTCCCCCTATCCATTTTGGCATATCTATGTCCATACCTAGTTGATACTTAGGCAGATAATGTTGATGATGCTTTATGAGTGTAGCTTCTTGCTTTACTAGAAAACAAAGACTGACAGCAAACTCCCTGATCTTCTGGTCCTTGTAATCTTTCTACCCTTCTTCAACAACGCTCTCTGAGCCTAACGAACAGCTTTGTAGATATATCCATGGTGACTGGGCTACAAATTCTGAATTTTGATTGGTCGTAGTGTTCTATGATGGTGTCCATCTATCACAAAAGGTTTCCTTGGCACTGGAGTATAGCTTAGTGGTTAAGAGTGCTTGTTGTTCTTCAGGAGTGTGCATGTTAATTCACAGGACCCACATGACAGTTTACAACTTTGCAACTCCAGTAATAGGGAATCCTATAACCTTTTCTGATCTGCGTGCATGTGATGCAGAGGCATACAAACAGGAACAATACCCATACATATAAAGCAAAAATTTCTTTAATGAGAGGAAAAAACCTTTACTTATCTGTGAGTTTAAGGTCAAAGATTTAGGTTGTTCTTAGGAATCATGCTGACTTTCTAAAGTGGTAGTGCTATGTTCTCCTTCAAGCTCCATGACTTCACTAGCCCTGTTAGTAGGCTAGATTTCCAGTTCTAGCCATGATTTAACTCTAGTTGAATAGGTCTTCAGTACCATTAAAGAATTGTTAGTTATAGCCAAGTTATATGTGCCACTATATGTAGATTCTTAAGGTATATTGGTTATTGTTCTGGTTCATAGGAATCATAACCGGGTAGGACTTTTGGTTACTTCCTTCCTTTGAAAGATTGCATGATACCATTTGTTACTGTGAAATCTAGTCCTCAGGGAAGAGGCATTTGGGTCAGTTCCAGTTCAGGGGCCGCTGTGTTCTGTGTCTGAAGTGCATGGTGTCTTTAGCAGTAGAGCTGTACTTTCCACCTCTGGGAGTAGCTAACAACAGTAATAATGGCCTGTATGTTTTGGGAGTTTTTAAACAACACGGACCAAGAAATGGCTTTTCATGCCCAATATTGAGGGTTTTGTTAGGTGGTCTTTGGCTTTTAGGGGAAATATTGTCAACATAGATAAAAGCAATTCATTTAAACTTATAAGTGTATTTACTTATATAAAGACTTAACATGTGTTATAATGTACTTTTAGGTAAATAGCTAATAGTAAATTTTGTTATCACTTTTTCAGATCCGTTCCGTTGTTTTGTCCACGTCTCTCTGTTTTTATATTATCCCTTCCCAACCTTTTCCTAATTGCCCTAGTAATATCACTTGTACCCTAATGTTCCCTTCTTATTTGTTTCCCCACCCCCTAACACAGAAGTGATACCTTTTTACTTTTCTGATTTCTTCGGGTATTCTGAGATATGTACTTACATCTAAAGATTTGGAGCTAAAGTAGATTATTTAAACAACACATTGTTTAAAAAGATTTTTTGATTACTTCAAATAGTATATTTAGAAATATTTTTTGTTAGTTACAATGGCTTTCTTTTGTATGGCATTATTCACAGCTCTTGACACAAATACCATAGATAATTACTTATCAAATCAAAGAATGAAGTCATATACATAACTTTAATAGCTCATACACATCGAATAGAAGCACATTTCCCTGCCATCTATATAAACCAAAATTTTAAACTCAATATCACAGTAAATTTTATTCAAAAGTAGTACTAGAGTGTTCAAGGAGAATAAGCAGAATATATTACAAACATGCATGAAATTTTGAAATGACAAAAGTCTACTAATTAACCAAACAAGAACAAAATACAAATTGTTTAATAATAGTTTAATAATAAATAGTTTAAAAATAAATAAACAAATAATTTGATGATAAAACTCATCATCATTTCCATAAGGTTATTGTTAATTTTAATTTTTCTATTACTTATTATTAGGTAATATTTTGCTACCACTTTTATAGGAAGCCTTCATTTTTTTAGTACATGAACACTTCAATAGAGTTTTTCTAAAGTCAGTATTCCAACTGTCATTGAATATACATGAATTTCTAGAATTATCAATTCATATACAGTTAATAAACATTCACTTTGAAAGCTCTCAAATTAAAAGTTTAAGGAGTTTTATCCTCTTATTTACATTCATAAAGCAATATTGTATGTATGCATATGTTTGCCTCTTTTTATGCCCAGCACTTCTTTACTGATGAATGAGAATAACACACATTTTATATGACATAAATAGTATACCTTTATGTAATCTATGGTCTGAGAGAATGAGAAGTTCATGTGATGTTTGCATTCAGCAAGGGACTGTGTGATGGATCATCATGGGGTGGAAGGGTAATAAATGACAATGTGTACCATCTGTCATGGCAAGTGTTACTGTCAATATGACATGATTTAAAAATCACCTATGAGCCAGCCTCTAGGAATATCTTTAAAACTTATGTAGATTATGATGGTCCCTTGACGCACCTCTGAAGAATTATCATCTTGATTGTGTTAATTGAGTTGAGAAGACCTGCACTAATAGGGCATGGCATGAGGTGCTTGGGTCATGTACTTAATAAAAATATGAGGCTAGCTGAACACGAGCATGCCTTACTATCTTCCTCCTGACTGTAGATGCAATGAGACTAATGCCTTCAAATTTTAGCTGTCAGAACTTCCCTGCAATATGATTCGTACCCATGAACAATAAGTCAAAATACAGACTTTTGCCTATAAGTTGCTTTGTCAGGTATTTTGTTCCAGCTTCATGGAAGGTGACGGCTATGATGTCATAGAGAAAATATAAGCTGGTTTCATTTCAACAACTGCTTACTCTTTGCATGTCCCGTTCACTCCTGGGATAATGGATGGCATACTCATAAGAACACTTCCATATTTATTCCATATATGTTACACTGAGCAACACTGCTGCAATACCAACTGAATTTCCAAAGGGGTAAGGATGAAGTTTTCAAATCATAATACATTCCAGATACTCCTCCTGAAAAAAAGTTAACTCTTCTTGGTGACACACATGTTATAGGTACTATGTCCAATTTGCAGAAAAATGATGTTTTTATCAACTGGAGGAAAAAAAGAATATGTATTCTTCTAGCAAATGCCTGTTTCAACAAGTGATGCATAGCCTATCAAAGAGCTTTTATAGGTAAAGTGACCACAATCAATAATAGTTTTCCAGTCTTGTAAAGCTTAAAACATGTATGACTAAAATGAACAGGCTTGCAGATGAGAGACAAGTAGAAAGTATATTGAGTGAGTGGAATGTTAATATTCTAATGTCACTTATGGCATTAGTGATTTATTTCATTGACATAATATAGAATGAGATTCATTTATCATTTTAACCTACACATTCATCAAAAGTAATATATCAAACCAAGCTTTAAGCTTCCTGTTACATATTTAAATTTTCTTTGAAGTAAATATATAGAAAATAGAATAATGATTGTGCTTCATTTAACTTGAATATAAGTAAATAAAAGCAATATTTTCACAAAAACTTCTGTTTAAATATTTCTGGTTTTTCTTTTATTTGTTTTAACCAAGAAAGATAAGTTTTCTCTTCATCCCAAGTATTTAGTTTAGAAAGACAAATTCTAGTAGTATTTGTTCTTCAAAAATGATTGCATTTTTTAAAGATTGTTTTTATTGAACTATATTTTTTCCTGCTCCCTTCTCTTCCTATTCCCTCCCCTTCTACCCTCTCCCATGATCCCCTGCTCACAAATTACTGTGGAGATTTTTTCTTTTTCTACATCCCATGTAGATTAGATCCAGGTATGTCTCTTTCTTGTCTTGGTTCTCTGGGATTGTAAATTATAGGCTGGTTTTTCTTTGCTTTATATGTAAAAGCCACTTATGAGGGAGTACATATTATAAATTGTCTTTCTGGATATGGGTTACCTCACACAATATGATATTTTCTAGATTCATCCATTTGCCCACAAATTTTAAGCTGTCATTTTTTCCCCACAGTGCAGTTTTCCATTGTATAAATGTACCACATTTTCCTTATCCATTCTTTGATCAAGGAGCATTTAAGTTGTTTCCAAGTTCTGGTTATGAAAATTAATGCTGATATAAAAATAATTGAGCACATGTCTGTAATCAGAGACTACTCATTTATTACTGACTGCCCAGACATCAATAATCAAACAAAAGCTATATTAATTACAATGCTGCTTAGCCACTGACTAAGGCATATTTATACCTAGCTCTTACATCTTAAATTAACCTATTTCTCTTCATTGGTGTATCAGCACGAGGCTGTGGCTTGCTGGTAAGGATCTGGTGTCTCTCTCCTGCAGCTACATGACATCTTTCTGGCTCTGCCTTCTCTCTCTCTCTCTCTCTCTCTCTCTCTCTCTCTCTCTCTCTCTCTCTCTCTCTCTCTCTCTCTCTCTCTCTCCATGCCTATATTCTGTCCTGCTATAGGGAAAAGCAGCTTCTAGCATAAAGAGGGGAATCCCACATTATTTCCTCTTTTCTATCTGAATAAAAAGAATGTTTTTAACTTTAACATAGTAAAATTTCATATAAGAAAACAAGCTCAAGCAAGGATTAAAGTTACAATATTTAGTCTATTTGCATCTGGAAAAATTAAAATAATATATATAATATCTATTTTAACTTTGTCAGTCCAATGTTTTATATCTATAAACTGTTTGGCCCATTAGTTTAGGCTTATTAACTCATAACTTTTGTTAGCCCATTATTCTTGTCTATGCCAGCCATGTGGCTCAGTACCTTATTCAGCAAGGCAGTCACATCTTACTTCTTCTGTGGCTGGAACAGGACTGCCAACTAGTCTTCCTTCTTCCCAGAATTTTCCTGTTCTTATTGACCAGCCTCTACTTCCTGTCTGTTTGTCTATACTTCCTGCCTGGCTACTGACCAATCAGCATTTATTTAAAATATAATTGACAGAATACAGACCATTGTTCCACACTAAGAGCTAGCTAGAAATACGAGTAAGTTATTGGCCAAACAGTATTGCAATTACTACAGTTTCTGTGTGATTATATCAGGTCTGAACAGTTAGGAACAAATGAACAGCCTCTGACTATACATGTCTTGTGAGATGATTGAGCATCCTTTGAATATAAAACCAAAAGTCATATTGCTGGGTCTTGAGGTATGTTGTTTCCTAGTTTTCTGAGAAGTTGCCATACTGATATTCAAAGTGACTGTACCAGTTTGCACTCCCACCAGCAATGGAGGAGTGTTCCCTTTACCTCACATCCTTTCTAGCATAGGTTGTCATCAGTGTTTTTGATCTTGTTTTTGATCCATTCTTACAGGTGTAAGATGGAATCTCAGAGTTGTTTTGATTTGTGATTCTCTGATAACTAATGATATTGAGCATTTTCTTAAGTGTGTTTCAGCCATTTTAGATTCCTCTGCTGAGAGTACTCTGTTTAGGTCTGTACTCCATTTTTTTACTGAATAAATTATTCTTTTGATGACAAATTTGTTCAGTTCTTTGTATATTTGTAGATCATCCCTCTATCTGATATGGGGTTGGTAAACATATTTTCTCATTTTGTAGGTTGACATTTTGTGTGTTTGACCATGTCTCTTGCTTTACAGAAGTGTCTCAGTTTTAGGAGGTCCCATTTATCTTCAGCTAGAGGCCATTGCTTAACCCATATTGGCTTCTCAGTTAACAATTTTAAAAGTAGGGCTGTTGGTACCTCCAAAGGTTTGCTAGTTGCTTTATGTTCTTGTACAGCCTGAATGGCTGGTGACCTTTGTTCATAGTGCCTTATTATATCCTTCCCAGAATTATGAGTTTTGGGGACTGAAGAAATGTTAATCTGGATATTCCATTGCTATATCAGGTCACAGTCTTATAAATTTATCGCAATGTCATCTACATATGGTCTCAGCTTCACTCTCGTGCTTTGTTTAACTTGAGATATGGTTCCAATTCCTAGTAATTGAACATCTGCCTCTTTAAGTGGCCAATTTGGATACCAAGATTCTGAAGTAATGATACTCACATAAGCACCTGTGTTTATTAAGCCAACAATCACAATGCCATATATATGTACTTTTGTAGGGATAAGTCCAGCCCCTTGGGGGGCGTGTTCGCCTCGGGCTAATGTTTGCCTATAAATTTTGAGAGCATGCTCCCAGCCATCGCTTCTGCTTTCCTGGTCTCCACGGGAATAGTGGTTCTGTAAGTCTATTTCTACATTAAAGCTATAGATATATTTTTTTTTACAATCTGTCTGCATTCGTTTACGCCATTACATACTTTTGGCTTTGTTCTTTGATCATTTATAGAAGTTTGCCAGAATATACATTTCTTATTTCCTATTTGAATTTTTGATATATCCTCCACATTTATGCCATCATTTAGAACAGTATGGTCTTTTACAGAAGGTGCTGGATTCTTTATTTTTCCTCGTGTGACATGTCCTCCAGAGTTACTGGGAATGACTGGGCCACTTTGTGCTTGGGGGTCTGTGAAAGGTCCCTCAAGGAGTTTCCTGATTGTATAAGGTTGCCTTGTCTGTCTGTTATTGATCTACATTCATTGGTCCAGTGTCAGACTTTGCCACATTTACCTGAAGGCCAAGGTCTCCTATTTTTACCATTCCCAGAGGAGATATTATTCCTAGAAATTCTTTGTCTACAATCCCTTCTCAGATGTCCTATCCTACCACAATTAAAACATTTGGCAGTTTGATGTCTCCTCATTTCTTTGGAAATTGCTTCTCCTACCCAAGATTCAGTATTATAGTCAAATGTCTGAACATTCATTGTATGCAGAATCCATTCCTCCGTAGGTGCTGATCTAACCTTTAAAGACCCAATTATCTTTTTACCTTTTAAGTTTGCATTTTCAAAAGCTAGAGATTCAAAAATTACATGTCTGACATCTGGGTCTGTTATTCCTATTTGTACAGCCTTACGTAATTTTTGTAAAAAGTAAGTAAATGGTTCTCTCTGTCCTTGTCTAACCCTGGTATATGATTTAAGTATTTTCCTAGTTCTTGAATCCTGTACCAAGCATTTAAAGCTGTTTTGTGGCATAGGGACAAGATTTCATCATCGTAAAGAGCTTGTACCTGTGGGTCAGCATAAGGGCATTCACCAAGAATTTGATCTTGGGAAATCTCAAGGCCTTTTGCTTTTCCCTGTTGTTCCAAAATTTTGGCTTTCTCTCTCAAATAAATTCTAAACATCAAGAGAGGTCCATCATCCAGGTCTGCTGAAACTAACTGAAAAAAAAAATTATGTGTGTTGCCTTGACATTAGAAGCCGGAGTCTTTATCATCTCCCTAACAAATGCAGAATGCAAGACATAAGTCACAACAGTTTGCTTAATTTCTTTTAGATCATTCATTCCTATAGGTACCCATCTACCTTCTTTGGCTCCTTTTGATCCTTTAGAAAATGATGCTTTGTCAGAGTAAATTACAGGGTAGGAAGCTAAAACCCTAGGTAAGCCATTTCTGACAGCCACTGGTGATGTTGCACCCTGTCTTTGCGCCTTCGTTCCCTGTTCATCAGCCCCAATAATTTCCTCAATCATTTGAAATCTTTTTATTATTGTCTTTTTTAAAGCCTGAATCTCCTGGCCTGTATATATTTCTAGTTATTTCATCAAGGCAGTTAGTCTCTGGTGCTCAGACTGCATCTGTGATTCCAAGGTTGAATTTTCTCCTTTAAGGATAACATCTTCCCCTTGGACTTTACCTGAATATCATGTATATTGCCATCTTGGAGATACATTTTTTCTGTTAATTTATCATAAATTTTGACAATTTTTGATTGTCAAATTCAATAACATTTTTCTTTTAATTTATCATAACTTTTTTGACAATTTTTGATTGTTAAATTCAATAGTATGAATCCTTTCAGATAACTTCCTAGTACCCTTAGATATGAATTCGGTTTTGTCTGTCATAGTATTAACTTTCTCAGATAACCTTTGATTTTCGATGATTATTAATCCTGTTAACCAGCTGTTCATTATTAGTCTGTAATGATTGGATCATTCATAAGAGTGCCATATTCTTCCTTAATGATAGAATACGAAGAAGAAAACTGAAACTTAGTAACCAATAAATTGAGGTATCCCCATAGTCATATAAGCCTCATATAATACAATCCATAGTATTAGCAAAAAGGTACTAAAGGTTGCATTGGTAATGAAATCTGCCATATTATATGGGATCCGGTAAACAACAGCCTTCATTGTCCAGCAAATAGGGTGGTTGCAGAGTCATGGCTGGAAACAAGGCAACCGGTGACAGGGATCAGTCCTAGACTGCTTTAGTTTTTGTCTTGGTACTGGTTAAATACTGAGAAATATGTGTTGCTTGACAAATAAAAAAGCCATTGAACCAATTCCATACACAGAGCAAGCAACCCAGAATCTAGAGGTGGGAAGCAGAAACCGGGAGCTGTACTAGTTGCCATGCAGCAAGAAATCACCCTGCTTTGGGGAATTCAGAGGTTGTGCATATGTGTGCTTGGGAAATTTCTAAGTCACCACACGCAGCAAACTCCACTGTGATGGGGATTCAACAAAAAAA
Organism: Microtus oregoni; assembly: GCF_018167655.1. NCBI lineage: Eukaryota > Metazoa > Chordata > Mammalia > Rodentia > Cricetidae > Microtus > Microtus oregoni. The sequence continues at coordinate 382,972 of NW_024544774.1, forward strand.
AAAAAAAAAAAAAAAACAAAAAAATGCTTAGGCAAAAGCAAGCCCCTCTGGGCTATGGAAGGACCAGGCTGCCCACCTGGTGGACATGGAGTTTAACCCCATGTGACGAGCAGCTGGCAAAAAGGAGGAAGAAAGAAAAGGGGAGGACACGGGTTTTTCATCTGCACATATAGTATAAGATGGCAAGCCCCAGTAGGCAGGTAACCACAAGCTACAAACCTTCCTACAGCAGTGATATTTATCCAGAAAATTGTCTGTTTCCTTTAAGTTTTTCAATTTTGTGGAGCACAGGCTTTTGAAATATGACCTGATTATTCTCTATATTTTTTTTCTTTGCCTATTGTTATGTCTCCCTTTTCTTTTCTGATTTTGTTAATTTGAATATTCTCTCTCAGCCTTTTATTTAGTTAGTATAAAGGTTTGTCTATTTTGTTGATTTTCTCAAAGAACCAAGTCTTTACCTCATTGATTTTTTGTATTATTTTCTTTGTTTCTATTATGCTGATTTCAGCTTTCAATTTGTTTATTTTCTGCCATCTAATCATCCTGGGTGAGTTTGTTTCTTTTTGTTCTAGAGTTTTCAAGTGTGCTGTTAATTCACCAGTGTGGATTTTTTCCAGCTTCTTTATGTAGTCATTTAGTGAGCTTTCCTCTTAACACTGCTTTCATTGTTTCCTATAAATTTGGGTATGTTGAATGATAATTTTCATTGAATTTTAGGAAGTCTTTAATTTTTTCCTTTATTTCTTCATTGACTCATTGATGTTTTAGATGAACCTTCTTTAATTTCCATGGTATTGTGGGCTTTCTAAAATTACTGTTGCTGTTGAATTCTAATTTTAAACCATAGTGATCCAATAAAATACATGGGGTTATTCCAGATTTTTGTATCTGTTGAGGTTTGCTTTGTTATCTAGTATGTGGTTAATTTTTGAGAAGGTTCAATGAGGTGCTGAGAAGAAGGTATATTTTTTATGTTTGGACGGAATGTTCTATAAATGTCTGTTAAGTTCATTTGTTAATTGTTAAGTTCATATTAGTTCCCTTATTGCTCTGTTAATTTTCTGTCTGGCAGATCTGTCCAGTGGTGAAAGTAGGGTGTTGAAGTTTTCCACTATTAGTGTGTGGTGTTTAATATGTGATTTAATCTTTAGTAGTGTTTCTTTAACACATAGGGTGCCCTTGTATTTTGGGCATAAATACTCATGATTGAGATTTCCTCTTGATGGACTTTTTTCCTTTGACTAATATGAAATGTCCCTCTTTGTCTCTTTTGATTGATTTTAGTTTGAGTTCTAGTTTGCTAGATATTAGAACAGCTATACCAGCTTTCTTCTCAGGTCCATTTGATTGGAAAATTTTATCCCAGCCCTTTACTTTGAGGTAATTTCTGTCTTTGACGTTGAGGTGTGTTTCTTATATGCCGAAAAGAATGGATTCTGTTTTCTTATCCAATCTGTTAGCCTGTGTTGTTTATAGGTGAGTTGAGTCCGTTTGTATTAAGAGGTATTAATGACCAGTAAATGTTAGTTCCTATTATTTTAGGGTTTTATTGTTGGTGATGTTATTGTTTTTCCCTTCTTTGGGATTTGCTGCTGTGTGATCATATATTGTTTGTGTTTTTGTAGTTTTAGTCAACTTCCTTGGGTTGAAGTTTTTTCTTCTAGCACTTTGTATGTGGCTGGGTTTGTAGCTAGGTATTGGTTAAATCCGGTTTTGTCATGGAATATCTTGTTTTGTCTATCTATGGTGATTGAACAAATCATCACATGTGATCCACATTTTGCTGGATATAAAGTCACATCTGTGGTCTCTTAATATCTGCATGACAATTGACCAGGACTTTATGTCTTTCATTGGTTCTATTGAGAAGTTAGATGTAATTTTGTTAAGTTTGCCTTTATATGATAATTGACCCTTTTCCTTTGCAGCTTTTTTTTATTGAAAGAAAAAAAAAAGAATTTCCCGCCTCCTCCCAGCCTCCCATTTCCCTCCCCCTCCTCCCACTTTTCTCCTCCTCCCCCCACTCCTCTCCCCCTCCCTCTCCAGTCTGAAGAGCAGTCAGGGTTCCCTGCCCAGTGGAAAATACAAGGTCCTCCCCCCTCCATCCAGGATGTTCTCCTTTGCAGCTTTTAAGATTTTTTCTTTGTTGAAGGAGCTGCAGGCAGGCCTGCTTTTGTCCCGCCTGGCTCCTGCAGGTAGCTTTACACCTGAAATAACAACACACAAACTGTATTCATATAAACATTGCCTGGCCCATTTTATCTAGCCTCTTCTTGGCTAACTCTCATATCTTGCTTAACCCATATTTAGTAATCTGTGAAGCACGACAAGGTGGTGTCTTACTGGGAAAGATTCAGCATGTCTGACCTGGTGGCTTGCTCCATCACATCTGACCAGAGAGGAGAGGCATGGTGTCTGGCTCACTTCCCTTCTTCCCAACATTCTCTTCTGTCTACTCCACCTACCTAATTTTCTGACCTATTAGCCCAAGCAGTTTTCTTTATTGATTAACCAATGAAACAACAGATTGACAAATGACCTTCCCACATCATTTCTTTATTCTGTGTGATCAGTATTTTGACTAAAATGTGATGGACTCTTTTGATCCAGTCTATTTGCTGTTCTGTAAGCTTCTTGATTCTTAATATGTATATCTTTCTTTTGGTTGGGAGAATTTTCTTCTATGATTTTGGTTGAAGTTATTTTCTATGCTTTTAAGCTGGACTTCTTCATTTTCTTCTATCCCCATTATTCTTAGGTTTAATCTTTTCATGGTGTCCCATATTTCCTGGATATTTTGTGTTAAGCTTGGTGTGGGAGAATTGTCTGTATTTTGTCAATCATATTTCAAATAAATGCTGATTGGCTAGGCAGGAAATATAGGCAGGAAAGCCAGACAGAAAGTAAAAATGATGCAATGAGAACAGGAGAATTCTGGGAAGGAGGAAGTTGATTCCTCCCAGTCCTGCGCAAACCACCAAGGAAGCAGAATGAGACCTGCCAGCTGAAAAAGGTACCGAGCCATATGGCTAAAATAGATCAGAATAATGGGATAATATAAGCTACAAGAGCTAATAAGTAGCCTGAGCTATTGGGCCAATCAGTCTTATAACTTTGGGAGATCTCTGTGTGATTTTCTCTAGGACTAAATGGCTGGGGAACCGGGCATGACAGAAACCCCAATGAGCAGGCCCTCATGTTACAAAGTTTTTGTTAGATTTAATGTTTTCTTTAACTGATGAGTCTATTTCTTCTATTGTATCTCCAGCATGGGAAATTCTCTCTTCTACCTTTTGTATACTGATGTTTATGCTTGCATTTGTGGTTCCTGATCATTTTATCATAATTTCCTTGGTTTGTGATTCTTTATTGTTTCTATTTTGTTTTTTTTAATATTTATTTATTTATTTTGTATACAATGTTCTGTCTGTGTGTATGCCTGCAGGTCAGAAGAGGGCATCAGACCTCATTACAGATGGTTGTGAGCCATCATGTGGTTGGTGGGAATTGAACTCAGGCCCTTTGGAAGAGCAGGCAATGTTCTTAACTGCTAAGCCATCTCTTCAGCCCCCTCTATTTTGGTTTTCAAGCCTTGAATTGTTTCTCTCATTTGTTTGATTGCTTTTTCTTGGTTTTCTTTAAGAGATTTGTTGATGTCTTCCAATTTTCTGTTTGTCTTTTCCTCCATTTCTTTGAGGAAATTTTTATTTTCCTCTTTAAGGACCTCAAACATTGTCTTAAAGTTACTTTTAGTCATTTTCTTCAGCTTCATCTATATTGGGGTGTTCTAGTTTTGCTGTTGTGGAGCTACTAGTTTTTGCTAGTGTCTTGTCCTTTGTAGTGTTCAGTGTCTTCTTATCTTGTCTACCCATCTTTTCCTCTAATTGGTGTAGTTGGAGCTGTTTCTCTAGTGACTTGTCTTCCAGGTGCCAGTGAATCCAAAACTCAGATGGTTGCTCCTCATGGTGTAGGCAGGGCCATGTTTTCAGTCATCTCAGAGGTCACTTAGTGTTCCCTAAGGTCACTTCGGGGTCTGCAATCACATGGGTCATTCAGGCCTTCTCCCAAAGAGGTCACTGGCTAGGACCTGTTTCATGGAGGTTCCTGGCTAGGTCCAGTCCGCAAAGGTTTCTGACTTGGGCCTGCTCCCTCAGTGGTTGCTCCCCTGTACCTGCTCCTGTGGAGTTCACTGCCTTGGGCCTTCTCCAGGGGAGATCACTGGCTCAGGTCTTTTCCTGTGGATGTCCCTGCCTTGTCCCTGCTCCTACAGAAGTCCATGGCTTGTGCCTTGTCCTGCACAGGTCTCTGACTCAAGCATGCTCCCTTGGCACTTGTTCGGTTGTAGTGCCCTGGTCTCCCTTATTCCTGTGGTGCATTCATGGGGACAGTTTAAGATCAACTAACTAAGCTTCCTGTGTGTTTCTGTGCTATGCCTGCCCCACCTGGTGGTTAGCTGCAGGGCATTTACTCCATTGTTAATATGGTAATTTCCCACCTGCCTGGGCGGAGATCCTTGTGCTGCAGTCAGGTAGATAAGCACTCCCCCAATGCTGAATAAAGTGACATTCTGCTGATCTCCTTTCGAATGACCCTGGTCTCTCTGTGTCTTCTTTTCAATCTCCAGGCCCTTGCCCGACTCGCGTTCGGTACAGTGGCGCGCGAACTGTACCGAGGGTGTAACACCAAATCGGGTGTTACATTCCCTCATACCTGTGAAGGCAAAGGTGTAAGTCGCAACAATCCCACACCAGTTTGGAATTATGATTAATAGAATGGTTATTTCTTTAAAGGGGAAAAAACTTACAGATCACCGTCCCAGACAACAGCCCTCTGCGCAATCAGGAAGGGAGTCTAGTTGCCCGAATCAGAGAAGGAAGTAAGAGAGAGAGGAGAGGGAAGTGGCCACTTTTTTAAAGGGAGAGAGACCATGCGCCAATGGGCTGGTATCTCAGCAGCTATTGGCTGAAGGAGCGGGAGGGGCTCCTGCAACATACCTGCTCCATGAAGGTTGCCTTGCAAGGGCCTACTCTGGCAGAGGAAACTTTCTTGGACCTGCTCCAGGAGAGGTCGCTGCCTCTGGCCTGTGCCCTTGGAGGTCTCTGACTGAGACACAGTCCCACAGAAGTCTCTGACTTGTGCCTGCTCCATCGTGATTGCTCCCTTGTACCTGCTCCTGTGGAAGTCACTCCGTCGGGCCTGCTCCAGTGGAGATCTCTGGCTCACACCTCTTCTCTCAGGTATCCCTAGCTTGACCCTGCTCCCACAGAGGTTCCTGGCTTGAACAGGGTCCTGCAGATGTCTCTGACTTAGACCTGCTCCTGTGGAGGTCCTTTGCAAGGGCCTGCTCTGGCAGAGGTAGTTATCTCAGGCCTGTACCCATGGAGGTCCCAAGCTTGGACCTGGTTCAAAGAGGTCTATTAAGGTTGCATTTTTTAAAATCTCCTTGTTAAAAAGGATAGATTGTTAAATAATATCCAACTGTCCAAGATTTAATAAGTTAATATTAACAAATCTCAAATGTACAGACATAAACATTCACATTCATGCTCATACAGTTATGCACACAAGAGTAGATACAACTAAGAGATGTGCAATTAAATATAAATAGATTTGACTGAAAATTTCCTTTTTAAGGTTCCTAAATGATCCATTTTAGCACTGGAATGGTTCAATGAGCAGATCTCATCAGTGCAGAGACAATAAAATGTATTAGGACAGCAGTTTCTGGACAACTAGTCAGAATTTATGACATTTATGCCAACTACTAAAGACGTGAATGAATAAGTAACAAATACAGGTTGCAAGGATAAATGGGGCACCGTAGAGGGTACATGGAGGTGAACCCATCAAAAGAAGTTAGAGAAAAATATGAAGACCATGTAGATTTTATAACAGATTAAAGAACTATATTCTACATGCATGAGCATTTTGTCAACGTGTGTGATTATATACCATTTGTATGCCTGACACTCTCAGAGTCCAGAACAAGATGTTGGATTCACTGGAACTAGAGTTATTGTGATCTGCTGTGTGGGTGCTGGGAGCCATACCTGAGATGTTTAGCAAAATAGTAAGTACTCCTAACTGCTGAACCATCTCTCCATCCCTTACAAGAAATTATTCTTTTATTCTTCAATTAATTGAAATATGACAAAATAGCAATATTCTGAGAAAGAAATGATCCAAGGTAAAATTAAAGTCATTAAATCCTCCTCCCCATCACCCTTTGCCACCAGTGACAGAGAGAGTTGACCCTGTCTCTCATAAGATGAATTACTTGTGAGAGCAGCCCCTGCTCCTTGGCTGGGCAACACAGTAAAGCTGACCCTGCTGATAGGGAGGAGGTGAGCTTACCCCAAGAATATGAACATCACCCTTTATCTGCCATATCGTAGTGAGAGTAAGGAGGAGATGCCCTCCCGTACCCCTCACCACCTATAGAAGGTAGGAGAACTTGCCCTGAGGTCCCAAGAACCAGTAAAGTGTCCTAACAACTCACTAACTGCAGCATTGGGAGAGCAGGCCCTGAACATCCTCTTAACAATACAATAGAGCTGGCACTGCTGTTGGGGTAGAGGTGAGCCAGGCCTGGGGGTACCCCACTATGCATCTGTCATATCCTGGGGAAAGATGCTTCCCCTTAACTCTCCACTCTCATTATCTACAGCAGGCAGGAGGACTGCTCCTGGGTCATGAGGGTAGAAGAACTGCCCCTGCCCCTCACCTACTGCAGCACTCAGAAATCAAGGCCTGCCTGCACTGCACCTTGTCTGGCCAGCATAATAGTACTGACCCTGCTAGTGGGGGCACTTCCACTACCCTGAGTAGCTGAATTCACTCCACCTTTGCAGACTAACAACCAGGTCTTGCGCTCCCTTGTTTGTTTTGGAGGATTACTACATTTTCATGCCAAAATTACATCAATGTAGTCAGAGGCCCTGACTGCCCTACTTCTGATTCTATTTCCACAGGTGAGCCTGCCCTGAGGTTCTGAGAGTGGGAAAGCTGGCCGGGCACCCACCATCTGCCCTGTGACAGTGAGGACAAAGGAAAGAAGCCCTCCCCCTTCCCCTGCAGTCCCTTGCCTCCTGCAACAGGCAAGAGCGTTGACCATGTCCCTCATCAAATGCAGCACTCATGATAACTGGCCCTGCACCTCACCTGAGCAATAGTAGGGCTGACCCTGTTGATGGGGACTTGGGTAAACTAGTCTGAAGGAAATGAGAGCAGAAGAACCGGTCTTGCTGTGTGAGCTAGTCGGGGAAGCTTTGGTGCACTTGTCCTTGTATTGAGGTGAGGGAGAATGGGCAATCTGACCAATCCAGCAACTACCTAAACCCACAAACAGAGTTATAAACTGGCCCATCCAATCATCCACCCCATCTATGATCTACTGGAATATGTAAAGGAGCCAGCCTTGCAAACCCAAAGTTACAGGATCTACATGACACAGGATGACAACAGGATATCCAAGAGGAGTCTCAGTAAGGGTCCAGGATCTATGGTGGAGCAAAAACCAGAGGCCAGGAACCAGACCAATGATTCACTGGTAATGACAAGTAATGACAGATGAGCTAAAGAGTGTACTGTGTGACTCACTGAGTCACACTACAGCTTCCGCAAGATCTTTCTTTTTTAATTTTTTCTCTTTTTTTTAAATTTTATTTTGTTTTATCCCGAGAAGAGATTGCAAGAGCAGAGAGAAGAATGAAAGGGATGGGAAGATGAGTGGATGCAAACACAGGATGTAAAGTCCACAGAGAAATCTATTTTTAAAAGTTAAATTAGAAAAAAAGATATTAATCTAGAAATATGAACCAGAAAGAAGGTCAGTGAGAAACCTCAATAATTTTCAGGAAAAAAATTAGGCTCTTTTTAAGGTGTCTGTATATATCTTTAGAGTAATACAGAATTTTAGACTTTAAAATTGATAGGTACAGTCACAAAAGATATAGTCACAACACACCTATTTTCATAGACTAACCCAAAGCATGTTTACTTTTTACCTCCTGAGTTTAGCATTATGACCACACAGTTCATGAAACAAAACACATTTTTAGAAATGTGAATTTTTTAATGTTCCCATGTTTAAGACAATTTGTTAGATGTCAATTCATTTCTATCACATGTGTCTAATGCCAAGGTATTTTAGATTTGGGGAAATGAAATGAGAATTGTAAAATAAAAATTAAGTTGCAGATAGACACACATTTTTGTTTTCTGGCATAGTCCTTATATTCACTAAGGATATTACATGGAGAGTCAGTCTTCAAAGAAGCTCACTCGCTCAAAGATAAGAAACTCCAGTAGCCCTGGGAGATGCCCATCACATGCTAGGATAGCCTTTCTTTTTTGTTATTTTAATTTATTTATTTATTAAAGATTTCTGCCTCCTCCCCGCCACCGCCTCCCATTTCCCTCCCCCTCCCACGATCAAGTCCCCCTCCCTCATCTGCTTGAAGAGCAATCAGGGTTTCCTGACCTGTGGGAAGTCCAAGGACCTCCCACCTCCATCCAGGTCTAGTAAGGTGAGCATCCAAACAGCCTAGGCTCCCACAAAGCCAGTACGTGCAGTAGGATCAAAAACCCATTGCCATTGTTCTTGAGTTCTCAGTAGTCCTCATTGTCCGCTATGTTCAGCGAGTCTGGTTTTATCCCATGCTTTTTCAGACCCAGGCCAGCTGGCCTTGGTGAGTTCCTGATAGAACATCCCCATTGTCTCAGTGTGTGGGTGTACCCCTCGTGGTCCTGGGTTCCTTGCTCATGCTCTCTCTCCTTCTGCTCCTGATTTGGACCTTGAGATTTCTGTCCGGTGCTCCAATGTGGGTCTCTGTCTTTGTCTCCTTTCCTCGCCTGATGAAGGTTAATATTCAGGAGGATACCTATATGTTTTGCTTTGGGTTCACCTTCTTATTTAGCTTCTCTAGGATGGCGAATTATGAGTGAGGTAAGCCAGACCCAAAAAAAGGAACATGGGATGTACTCACTCATATTTGGTGTCTAGCCATAAATAAAGATAGACACACATTAACCCTTTGAGTTATGTTCTTCCATTATTTTTTTGCTATTTTTACCTTTTAAAAGCATGCTTATGTAGCTGACAATGAGAAGCAATATCAGAAGTGAAACAGAGGTATTGCTCATGGAACAGGGCATCCGTGAAGTATGGACACAAAGAATCAGAAAACATTTTTGTTCTGATCTGCTTGACCTGGATATTTTATGCCTCACTGACCAGTTACATTTGTTTCAGGAGTTACTGGAATTTAATATAATGGCTGAGAAAATTAGAATGACTCTTAAATTTACTGATAATTTTGGAAAACGTTAAACTAGTCCACGAACAGCTTTGCCCAGATGCTTCAGTGATTTTTAATATACAATGTACTTTTAAGATTTTTTTCAGATAGAAATTGTCTGTCTTACTTTTACAGAAATTGTATTCACAGTGAATGATCAGACTCAGTGCAATAAATGTTTTGCTTAAAAATTTGGATTAGGAGAAAATAACTGAAGGATTTCTTAAAATGTGCTTTTAAATGTAAATGCACAATTTCCATATATACCTTGAAATATGTATTGGATCGTTAAATGTACCCAGTAAGCTAAGAAATGTGTTAGATAATTAACAAATATTTAACAGTTTTGATTTTTACAGCCTCCTTTATTGAACTTCTTATCAGTATTGAACAGATGGTTCATAACTACAAAAAATTATTTTTAAATATGATTGCTATATATGGGTTATATTTGAAAAATATTGTTCGGTGAAGCATCTGCAAATGTAATTTAATTCAGGGAACAAGACCCCAAAAAAGTTAAGGTATTTTTCTGGTATTAGATAAAATGGCACTTAACTGATACATAATATTGTAGAACTGTGAGAGAGGGAATAAGCAAGGAGAGACAGCTATAATCAAGTGCCATTTGAGGGGTAGTATTAAACTGAATACAGCAGAAGCTTCCTAAAATATATACATACGTGAAGGTAATCTAAATAAAATCTTTAAATAATGGGGGAAACAGAAGCTGAGCTGGATATGTCTTGTCATTAAATCAAGCCTCCAGTATTGGGAATTAATTACGTATAATTGAGTTGTTGGAAAAATGGGGTCACAAGGAAATGCTAAATAATCCTGGCTAAGGCTAAGACTCTAGGTCGCTCTGAACAAATTGACAGAAAGACCCAGTCATTGAAGACAACGCCTACACAACTCAAGGAATATGGAAAAACCAAGCTGCTGCCTACAAAGAAAATGCACACCTATGTAGTAGCACATTTTCTACACAAAAGTATTGTGCATGCTACTAAAGGCGAAACATAAACACCAAACCAACTACAAACCTTTTGATCCACAATGGTGTCCTATATGCTTTGAAATGGTGACACAAAACTTGTGGGAGTAGCCAACCAATAAGTGATATATTTAAGGCCCTCTCCACGAGATAAAAGCCGTACCAGACACTTTGTGGCCAGTTATGAACCTGAGACTAAATAGGGCAAGGACTTAAGGTAAAACCAAATGCTAGTGTTAAACTAAAGGAACGCAACAGTAAAATAACTTCAATGACTTTCTGCTAAACTCGCAGATCAATGCCATGCTCGGCCATCATCAGAGAAGCTTTCTTCTGCAGCAGATGGGAGCAAATAGAGAGACTCACAGAGACGAGAGATCTTAAAACGGGTGTTTTTATCAAATCTTCCCTAAGGCCACAAAGAACCGTGCAAAAGAAGAAGTAGAAAAGATGTAATCGCCAGAGAGAATGGAGGATGCTGAGGAGACAACGCTCTCTCTATCAACAGGATATAAGCACATATAAAATTACAGCAACTGAGACAACATTCACAGGGCCCTCATGTGTCTACTCCAGGTGATTCCTAGAGCTGAAAGGAGAAGTAAACATATACCACCATCCCTGACTCAGAACCAATCTCCAATTGATAACCACATGCAAATGAAAACTTAGTTTTCTCTGAGGAAGTTTTGCTGGAGGAATAAACTGTTCTTAAGGGTAGGTTGCATGCCCAGCACTGGACAGAAAACAGAAAATGAACTCAACTATATCTTAAGGTTCCTTGTCTCATAATGATGTATAAAGACATTAAAAAATCATATTTTAATTTAATTTTTTATATAGTTTGTTATTTTTCCTTTTGACCCTTAGTTACTTTGAATATATATGACATCTAGTTTAGAATTTTTATTGGATTGGTGAGTATTCAAAAAATTGGGTCCTTGTAACTGTATCTGTTTCTTGTGCCTTCTCTTGTGCTCTGTTCCTTCTGGCTGTCTGTTTTGTCCAATTCCAATGCATTTTTATTATTATTTTAATTATCTTTTCCAATCCTATTTGTTTCCTAACAAGAGACAGAGAAGGGGTTCTTCAGGATGGGAGCGGAGATGGAGAGGAACTGGGAGAAATGTGGAAAGGAAAAAAATAAGGACAAAATTATTGAATAAAATGTATTTTCAGTAAAGATAATCTTAAATAAGAAAATCCTTTATGTAAAAAATAATTTAGTGCTCAAATTTCATTGAGATATAAATAATTTGATTAGTTTTTGTTGGCATTTCACATGTAAAAGATCTGTTCTCATTGCCTTTTGATGGCATTCTGAATCCTTTTTTATAATATAGCTTGAACTTTTATATTACTTTAGAAATTTATATAGTTAAAATAAAATAGCTATTTTTCATAATAGTAGCTATTACTTTAAAGGTCTCAAGTTACAGTAAAAATGCACACACATAGATTAATTAAACATTAGGAGAATTTGGATTCAGGACTGAGAATGAAAGGAAATGAATAATTTTTCATTTTGCATAAATTAATTTATTAATATGTAATATTTACATTTGGCAACTTGTTTATGAAACAAATATAATGAAGATAATGACTTTCACTGTGAAAGTCAAATTTTTAGATGGTAGGCTAATACCAGACACTGGAAGAATGAATGTGAACATGGACCTGTGGTGACGCAGATAATATGTATGTTATGATGAAGTCCTTTATTTTGTTTGCTGAATAAATGCAAGTTAATTAAAATAAAATAAAAACTTAGCACATTTACTCAGGGATAGAAGTGGCCTTTAAGAAGCCAGTGAGCTGCATCTCCCACTGCCCAAGCTTTTGGGGGAATAGTTACCTACATCTCTAGAGGTCAGAACAATGGAACAGAGCCGCAGACAGACACAGAACTAAAAGTAGGTCACTTCCAAGTTACTCTCCCTCTCTCTGCCAGTTTCCCTTCATACCTTTCTAGCCTTCCTTCATTCCCCCTCTCTCTAGCTTGCTCTCTCTAATAGCTCTCTGCAAAACCAATGTTGCTTAGCCCAGAAGAGGATATTAATGTATAAACAACTGACGTTGACACTCTAATAAAACATTCTAAAAGAGAAGCGTGGGATCATTCATGAAAATAACAATAATTACAATGTATTTATGCAAAAAGTGTATTTTATATGTCAGAAAAAAGTAAAAATACATAAGAAACAATGACATCTATAATAGAACAAAAATTATTAAATACATAGGAATATATTTTACAACACTGTGGTCTCTAGAGTGAAATGTTTAAATACAAATAGAAGAAATTAAAGAAGGTGAATGGAGTATTAACCTCATAAGGGTGAACTAATAACTCAGTTTTGTCTCAAAAAAGGAGTTGTGTTTATCTTTTTGTGTGAAGGATGAATGAATTTTGCTGTAAAATATCAAAGGCTTGTATTAAAATCTTCCCATGAGAGGCCTTATAATGCCTCCAAACAACCTCACTGACTTCTAAAATTTAAAAAAAAAAAGCTTTGGGCTTTTTTAGGCAATAATTGTTTTTTCCTTTATGACAGAGTACCCAGGTTAAAAAAAATGGGGGTGTTTCCAGGCGAACTGAGTTTTTGAATTGGTATGTTCAATGAAACAGAGTTCCCTCCCCAAAGCACCTAAGCATACGTTCCCTTTCTAATGTGCTAACAGAACAGGAAGGGAAACACTAGGGCCTCCACTACAGGTGGCTGGGTTGGAGCATTCATCATTTATCCTTTGACAGATACTATTGCCCCTCCCCATCTTCATTCTTGAGGCTTTGAAGGTACATGGAAAGACACCACTCTTTCTCAGGATTTATACTGTGGAGAGATGATCAAGGGAGTTTTTATCCTCTGCCAGGACATGTGCAATTCTTCTCGACACAATTTAAGAAACCTCCACATGTTAGAGTACATAAATGAGTCAACCAGGATTTTGCCTCATTTACAATAGAAACCATCTCAGTGGGAGTAGTTTCTGTACTTCCAGTGATAGATGCTTCCCCACTGCTAATGGGAAGTGGGGACCTACTTGAGGACCAGGATATCTGATGCAAGAAATAGTGAGTTCCATATATGACATGGAAGTTGTAGTCATAAAATCTCAAGTCTATGCTTGGCAAAAAATAATAGACTTGCAAAATGAAAATGTTAATTGAGATGCCAATACAGATGGTGAAATCCTACAGGAACCTACCACTACGTGAGGTGTTGAAAGAGGGAGAATCAGTTTCTCAAAGTACCAGCCTCCTGAGAGGTTATCGGCTCTGAAGTGGTCATCCTTAAACACATATACATGTGGGCCACCCTGAACAGAAACTGGGCATTTATAAATATGTGTATGTATGCAAAAAAACAATTAAAGAAGAGGTCTTGAATTTGAAAGAGAATGAGAGGATGAGGAAAGAGGTGGACTGGATGTGGAAGGGTAGAAAGGATGTAAATAAATTCTACATGTTGAAAATTATAAAACTAATATTGAACATAAAAGAAACAATTCTGGAATGCAGTGAGAAGGGCTTCGTACCTAAGAGAGAAAATACTGACATTTGATGTTTTGGGGGGAATAATGTGCAATGGACAGTAATTGAGTTTAGTAAGTTATTATATTTTAATTTATGAATATGTAGGTAGATATGCTTGGGATTGGAGGAGTTGGAGATAGGGAGTGAAGGTAGATATGGTTAAAATGTACTACATACATGTATACATTTTAAAAGACTAAATAATAAAACTATCACTACATAAATTATGTTGGGACTCAGAGCAAGAATGGCCCTGTATGCCAAAGCTTTTTTAGGCAATAATAATAACAACATGGAAATAAGCTGACAGGAATTTTCCAACAGAAAAGAAGAACTTATAATAAAAACAAGAATAGTCAACAAAAATGGAATCAAAAAAATGAAAACTAAAATTAAACAAGTGGTGCTATCCTTAGCCAGTTAGAATTTTTTGCAAAACAAAATGAATACTCAATAAAAGAAAAGGCAAAGACAAGAAATTACTAATTAGTGAATATAGAGATGTAAACAGTAAAATATGTTCATCTTTTCTACTCATTAAAGTTTAAAATTAGAATACATATTTTCAATCATAATTTAAAAAGATAAAATTAAATAATTGTCTCTGACTTATACATGATTATCTGCTAGTTGTCCAGATTGCTAATATATAATAATATATCACTGAATAGCTTCTCAGATAACTAAGAATTTTCATGAATATTTATTTCTATGATTGTTAAGAAATATGATAAAGAAATTTGAAAAATAGACAACCCAAATATTTGCCAAAAAGTACCTGAATTAATAAATTACTTCCTTTCAAAACAGTGTTTGAAAGATTGGTAACATGGATAGTTTCTAGAACATATCAATAAATGAACAAACAGGGACTATATTGCAATTTACTGAAAGAAGATTCAAGCATGTTCCTAATATGGAGATTACGTCTAAATCTAAAATATACAATCTCCATATTAGATTGCAAGTAAGTAGATCTCACCTGGTGAGTCATTTTGTGTGAGCCACATCTGAACAGATAGACAAATGTTTTATCTTAAGTAGTAAATTTTACAGCATAAATTATTCTTCTTGAGACTGACCTCTTTGTAAGGCATAATGGGCAACAGGGATATGCCTTTACTATAAAATTGAAATTAAATATTAAAAACAATTGAATTTGTTTCCATATATAGAAGTTATAGCTACCATTCTAAAAATGTAACAATGGCAAAATGATCCCTTTTTTATAAACATAAGTTAATGCGCAAATGTATTATAACATACAACATTTTATTTTTGAAATATGCAGCAAATGGGTGGTTTTTGATGCACACACAAACACACACACACAGAGATAAGTATATGCATATATGTATACCTCGACTTTTATGTAGGAATGCAATATTTGAAAATATTAAAGATATATAGGAAGCTTAAAGACTCTTTTTCAACTGTCTCATTAAAGATAAACTATCTACCTTACATGCAAAGGGGGATAAACACTCTGAAGCACGCAGTCAGCTTGGAAATTCCTAGTGATGGAGCTCCCTAGAAAACCTAGTTCTCAAAATTTACTTCAGTTATTCCACTGACAAGAACAATATCAGCCACCTCCATCTCTAGGATAGAACCATTACTTTTCCTCAGAAACCAGTTTATCTCTTTTAAAAATCCAATCTCTCTTCGTTACTGACACCTGAACATGTTGTCTATTTAGCCAATTTTCTAGGCCAAGAAAACAACAGTTCCCTAGTACACTCTAAATCTCCGGACCCCAGAAGATTATATCAAATAGATGAGGTCTAGAATTGAGGCTTTCCAGGGAGTAGTAAGAGCCATTTTGCCTAGAAGGTGTCTCGGCTTTTAAAACTAAGTGATGTGAACTTCCTTGGAATGCTTTGTTACTGAAGATTAGGTAAGATCCATTCCCTCTAAAGGTTGATGATTGCTTTTATTTGGGGAGGAGATCATAATTCAAGCTTGACAATGTATTACTATTATTACTTTCAATGAGAAAGTGAAGCTTTAAAAACTGAACATTCTATTTTCATTGCCCTAGGATAAGTAATGGAGGTGATTACAGAATGCCAACTTTAGTAAACATTTTCACGAAAGAAGACCTAGAAAGACAGCTGACAGGTAAATGTTGACCTTCAGTGGTATTTTTATTCTTTGCCTCAAATGATTAGGGCCTTTAGCTATGTTTTTCTTTTCATATATAAGTCCTCTTACGCATCCCATGAGTTTATTGCAACACCACAACCCCAGCTGTTTCTTGAAGACATTTTAGAAATTGACTTTTAGGTAAATCCTTTCTTGTTCTGAGAGTTGAAATGCTTTTTATTTGTACAAACTTCCCTAGAATTTATATTCTATTTCTAATTTTAAATGTTAAAATGATATATTATCCCACTAATATAATATATGTCACACTATCAAGCAGAAACTGTAAATGTTTCATGATGAAAACAGTTAAAAATAAAAGAAAAAATAATTCAAAACATTTTATATATGAACACTAAAGTTATTTTTATTTTCATTAATAACTTTGCAAAATAAAAATAAACCTCAAATACATACAGTATCCTGAAAATATGAGTTATTTCATATTATGAATACAGGTTAATATTATTCATTTTTATCCTATAGGATTGGGATTCCTCTCTGTATGCTGTGAATATGTTTTCTTGCCATTGGTTAATAAAGAAGCTGCTGTGGCCTATGGCAGGGCAGAATATAACCAGGTGGGAAATCTGAACAAAAATGAGAGTAGGCAGAGTCAAAGAGATGCCATGTAGCTGCCAAAGGAGAAAGATGCTTCAAACCTTACTGGTAGGCCACAGCCTCGTGGTGATACATAGATAAATAAAAATGAGTTAATTTCTCATTAGAGCTAGCTAGGCATATACCTGAGTCATTGGTCTAACATTGTTGTAATTCGTATAGTTTCTGTGTGATGAATTGGGTCTGCACAGCCAGAAAGCAAAGCAGGGTCTCCACCTACACTTATATATCCCGAGATACTAAATAGTTCAAAGATAAATTAATAAGCTTTATATAGAGTTTGCAAATGTCTTCAGGACATATACTAATATGTAGTGAAGATAGTCTAAACTTCATTTTTTTATCTAATCAGATTTTAAACTATTTTTCTTATATTTTAAAAAATTATTATATGAGCTTGTAGCAGGAAAAATAACATTCTCACCATACCATGGTGATAATAATTAGAATAATTAATGTAAAATATGTTTGAATTTTTTTTATTTAGATATTCAAACAGAATTTTGTTACATATAACACTGTTTTGAAGCTGTTTGCAATTAAGTTAGTTAACACATAAAAATTAGATGAATTGTCAGAACATAAGCTTTAGAACTAAATACATTTCATCATATTATATATAAATATATTTATATATTGTATTTATTGTGCCTTGAGATTCACCTTCTGGCTCTCCTTGCTGGCTCATATTAGACAGTTTGCTTCAGTTTCTGTAGGTTTCAGATTCTTTGTTGGGAAAACAGATATTTTGTTTATATAATATTTTAATATCTTCCATGTTTTGTGTCATTTTGCATTTTTCTTTGTAGCATGTGAATTGCTACTCCGCAGGTTTCTTGGAGGCCATGGTATCCTGAAAGCATTTCTTTAGGTTGTTTCCTCTGATTGGGTCCTCAAAAAAACAAAACAAAACAAAACAAAACAAAACAAAACAAAACAAAAAACCGTCTTTACTTTAGTCCTGCACCTAATAATATCCTAAAGGGAACATGTGTGCATGAACAAATCACAGTTAGATGCTAGTACATTCTACCTCGATAAAGGAACACAAAGCATTATTCATGCTCACTGTCCTTATTGATCACAGCAAAGAGGCTGAAGAAAATCACAGAGCTGAGAACTGTGATATAAACTAGTCTCTAATTTCTACAACCTAAACGCAATAATGCTTTAGGTTTCTGCACATTTTTTCAAACCTGTTTCTAATTAAATAATTTTGATTTGCTAAATATTGCTTATAATTACAAATAGCTCTTCCATAGTCAAATTCAAAATTATCTACCTTTAATTTTTGCAAGCAAAAGCTGCACTGTACATAATTTAGCAATACTATTTGATATAACTTTTTTGAATAATGAAGTTCTTTTTATTTATTGAAAAAAAAGTTTCTTCATGAAAATATATTTGATCAGAAGGACTGGTTCAGCATGGCACTCTGATTTCATCACACATGGTTCCCTGAAGTAACACAGGCCCTAGACATCAAGACAAACCCCAGCTACAACCACAGACCCTAACATAGCCCTTGGCAGCAACTTGGCCCAGACAAAAATTCTGGCTCCAGCTTGTAGGACCGGCGCTCAGATCAGGATGGCTCTGGCAGGAGCATGGCTCCCGGACACCAACAAAGCCACAACCCAACACCAGGTTTCTGTGTGACCTTTGGTGCCAACAAGTACCTCAGACTTCAACACAGAACACAGCCACGAGGACCCAGACCTAATTCTGAGCAGCAGCCAGATCTGGATGTCACCATTGCCCCAGAGGGCAGTGCATGGCCCTTGGACACTAACATGACCCCAGACCTCAGGAGTCCACATGGCTTTCAGGGATAACTGGAAACTCAAACACCAACACAGACGCTGGCTACAGTAGGGCTACAAACCCAAACATGACCCTCAGCTGAAGCATTGAACGTCACCATGGCATGGGGTGAAATAGTCCAGGACACTCAAAACTGTATGGCCCCAGCTCCAGCATGGCCCTCAGAGACCGTCACAGACTCGGGTGGCTGGCAGTGGAGGAGTGCTCCTCTTACTTTGCATCCTCTCCAGCATGAACTGCCATTGGTGTTTCGGATCTTTGTCATTATGACTGGTCTAAAATGGTATCTCAGAGTTATTTTGATTTACATATCCCTGGTGGCTAAGGATGCTGGGCAAATCCTTAAGTGTCTTTCAGTCATTTGCCATCCTTCTGTTGAGAATTCTCTGTTTAGTTATGTACCCCATGTTTATGGGATTATTTGGTAATTGATGTCTAGTTTCTTAAGTCTCTTATCTATTTTGGAGATCAGTCCTCTGGCGATGTGCTAAGGATCTGTTCCCATTCAGTAGGCTACTCTTTGTCTTGTTGACTCTGCCTTTTGCTTTACAGAAGCTTCTCAATTTCAGCAGGTCCCATTTATTAACTGTTGTTCTCAGTGTCTGTGCTACTGGTATTATATTTAGCAAGTGGTCTCCTGTGCACCTGCTTTCAAGGCTACTTCTCGCTTTCACTTTTCAGTGAGGTTCAGTGTAGCTGGTTTTATGTTGAGATCTCTGATCCATTTGTACTTACTCCTGTGCATGGGGATAGATATGGATCTATTTGCATTCTTTCACATGTTAACATCCATTTAAGCCAGCAGTATTTGTTGAAGAAGCCTTCTTTATTTAAAATTTTTTATCACTGAATTTTTTTACATGTGTCAACACTCTAATAAGGACGTGCTATGCATTTTGCTCTAGGAAGGTAAATGAAGAAAAGACAGGGTAGTTATCTGGAACTTCTTAGTTCTTGCCTTTAGGTGGTGTTCACTAAGAGTTTCTAAATGCACTTAAAAATTAAATATATATTTCCTTATGAGGACATCTGAAGAAAGGACAGCTTTCTAAAATATATCATCCTTTTAATGTTTAAATGGATGGATCTAGAAGGAAACATATTGATTGAGGTAACTCACACCCAGAAAGACAAATATACTATGTAATCATTCAGAAGTGGCTTTTACATATAAAGCAAAGGAAAACAAGACCACAAGTCACTACCCCAGAGAAACTAGACAACAAAGAGGATCCTAAGACATATCTATAAGGATCTACATAGGAAGGTGAAAAAGAAAGGTTCTTCTGAGTAATTTCGGTACATAGAGGTCACTGGAGAGGGTAGATGGGAGAGAAGGAAGGAGGAAAGGGAATGGATAGTGTAGCTCAATAAAAACAATTTAAAGAAGAAAACAAAGAGAGAAGAGCCCATCAAAATCTAAAATTACAATATATAGGAGGCTATATGGGAAAATCTATTCCTTATTTAACAAAAATAGCAAAATATGTTTTCTTTATCTAAAAAAATATGCTGTGTAGAAAACTGTGAATTTGAAAAGACATAGATACAAAAACCTAAAGATAATCCAAGTTGTTATTTTTGTGTGACTATTTGAATATGTTGAGAAATTCTTGAGATTTAGGAATATGGACATAAGTGATTTGCTGTGAGGAATCTAGGAATAAACAAAACAAGTAGTTGTGAGCACAGAAGGTTAAATAAATGAAATCAAATTGATTTATATAGTTAGCCAAGCAATACACAAAGATTTATCTTATTTTTAACAAGCATTTGTGTGTTTAAAATAATAATAATAACATACAGAGAGTAAAACTACGTATCTTTATTTATGAGGTTAAACATTTAGCTTAAATATTGAAATAACTTAAAATCTATTTATATGTAATATAAATAATATTCACATGCATCCTGTATATTTGGCATAAGCATATTTGCATTGTATATACAATGGCAGTCTACATTCTTTTTGTTTTTATGAAAAGAATTACATTTTAAAACAATGAAGAGTTTGAGTATGGATTGGAACATTAGCTAGTTATAGTAACCATCACTCTCTAAACCATGAGTGCAGAGGTGAAGAAATAAACGTTGGAGGCAGATTAATTGACTAAACATTGTGTCCTGTAGTATTCACATGGTAGATGTGAATACTCAGAAAACACATTTGGTTTTTCCTAATTTCACCCACTCCTCATATAATTCCTGATGATAAAATTACACACATCATTCAACACCTGGCACATAATCAATACAAAGTAGTTATTATTGGTATTCATTGTTTGGGAGTTAGGATTTTTCTGAAAGAGAGAAAAAATGTCATTTGTTACAAATTGATTTCAAAAAATAAGTTTCAACTCTTAGGAGATAAGTTATAGAGACTGCCGAGGAAGCTCAGTAGGGAATAGTGGCTGACTCATAGTCAGCTGACCTGAATCTATTCCTCAGGAATCACACTGTAGAAAGAAAGAGGTGATTTTTCCAACTAGCCTTCTAACCTACACCCACGTGCCTACCACATACACATGGTCACATAAAATAAACAAGTATCATGAAAAGTAAACAATTTCTATTTTAAATCATCTGAGCTTATTTCATCTCAAAGCCACTGATAGGAAAAATTGATTAACTCACATGGTGTATGAGTCAAATGGGCTAGCAGATCCATTATTCACCCCTGGAAACTGCATTCAAATGCTCCGTTCAGTTGTGAGTAAAAATGGATGTAATGATTTGCTTGGTTAATTGCCACATTATCACAATGCTTCCATGCAAGTTACTATAATTCATTATGATTGCTAGGCTGTCAATCTATGTTCAAAATTAAGCCAGGATCCAAATTATCGCATTGCTTTAAAATTCTTCTGGATACACCATAGATGTGTGCATATATTCTACTGCCAATATCATCATATTCCAAAAACGTCTCATTCCTGGCCATATTACAGAGCTGCTACTTTCAAAATCGCTTAAAAGTGAGAAAGAACGGCTATGAGTTTTAAAGAAATATTTATGCCTAGGACTAAACCCATTAATTTCAGTTTGATTGATCATGGGTTGAGCCAAAGCATTGATATTTAAAGAATAAAATAAATGAATTCTCAGCAGATATTCTTTGGTGACAAAGTTTGCTGTTTTGTCATGAAGCATAAGCTACTGAATTAATAGTTCAGATAACGTCTGTGAACTAGAGAAGTGAAGAACTTGGAGTTGCAGGAGAGAACATTTGAACAGAACTTGTTTTGACAACGTCCACAAGGGAATTAAAGTATATTCCTTAATATAATTTTCCCAGAAAAGAACACAAATTTTCTACTTTAGCTCTAATTTGTAACACTACTTGATGCCAATGAATTATAAATTTAGTAGCATTCATAGAAAACAGAGAAGAAATTGAGGGAAGTAATATTCAGATAGCTTATAAGTTATCTAAAGCTTAAACAGAGAAACTCAAAGCAATTTTACTAAAATCATAGGCAAGACAAGAATATTTACTTTCTTGCTACCTATTCACTATAGTAGAAATCATAGCTAGAGTGTTATAAATATTTCAGGTTTTATTAAAGTGCTGGGATTCTGTAAAATTGAAATTGGGTTTAAACTTAGAACAACCTATACCTAATATTTTTTATTTAAAAATGTGATGATACATATAAAAATTATAAAAATATTTTGGTCTTCATGAACATCAAGCATGTTTAATTATCAGATTACCTACCTATAATTTTATTCAATTACAAGCAGCTCTATATTGTATTTATTTACCTCAAGTATTTTAAAGTTTACAAGATAGCAACTTTAATCATGTAAAAAATACTTCCATATTTGATAAGTCAGATAAGATTTAATTAGGCTTTTTGTCATTGGTAATTTCTCCTATTTCCACATCATTTTCTCTTCCAAATGTTTTTTTAAAACAACTTTCATTTGACACAAATATCAATTTATAAAAATGCTAATATAGTTCATAATTTTCACATAATTCCTTATTAATATATGCTACATTTTACTTCAGTTGAGTAAGGACTACCCATGAAAACCATTTAAGTTCTTGTAGTTGAAGAATATATACATCTCCAAGTATTTTTATACAGAAACGTAATTACACAACACTGAGTTACAACTTGTTCTGTAACAACAGTAACAACCATTTGTAAAATCATTGTGCCATAAAACTTGTTGCAACATTGACCAATGGAAAGTCTAGTTAACTCCCCTCTCCATCACAAATATCCATCATTATTGAGGTGCTGGTGTGTTGGGTTGTGTCTTTCAGTTAAATGATCTGTCTCTGTGATGCACACCCACCATCAGCACACAGCTACCATTGATACACACACAACACAGATACACACTCACCACTGGGACACACCCACCAACAATACAAACCTATCACCAGTACACACCTACCACCAATACACAGCAACCACCAGAGTAATTCATAATGTGTAGTTGTGGTGTGTTGGGGCTGTTTCAAACAGCTTTAGTTTTGGGTAAGTAAGTTGGCTACCTTTATCTTGTATATTTATCACAAACATTGTACATTTGTCACAAAATAGCTTTGAATGAGCAGTTTCCCCAAAGATGTCTGTTCTATCAAGTGACAATATCAGAAATCAGAGGACTCTCCTATGCTTATACTGCTAGAGTTCTGAAAGTTTTAGACTCTTGGTTGACAAAAAAGGGAATGTATTTGTGCGAACCTACTACATGTATACCACATATCCATAATATTATTTGTTTCATTCTCTAATCCTTTTATTATATGACATAACTTGCATTATATCTAATGATACCTCACAGAATTTCATTTGCTGAATAGGTACGTAATGATATGGTAAGCATTAATATTTAGATTTTAAATTATAAATTCTAAAAACTGAAAAATTTGTATTGCAAGGATAGGTCTAATTCAACTAGTAAAACAGAAAAATCTTGTCACAATAAGAAAATTTTACCCAAAGTATTATCAATAGCTCTTGGCTTTGTTTCCAATCTAATTATTGATATAGTTGCAAAAGTCATACTTAATTCCTGTATTATAAGTCATATAAATATATATGTACATGGGGATATCTATTTTAATTAATTTTATATAATGATATAAATTAGAATAAAATAACTTGTATGATTTATAGTAGCTGAGACATGCATTAAATATAAAAAAATCTATTAGTACTGAAAGATAATTAGTAGTGGTATCTAATGTATATAATTCTCAAATTTCCTATGTATACCTAATGAGATGAGGTAATCAATTTTAGTATTCAACTGACATAGCTGACTGCCTGAGTCAATGATGATCATGTTTCTAAAACAAAACAATCAATCATTCTCCAAAATTCATTGGATTGTACTTACTGAGTTATTTCATATGAAAATACTTTGCACTACATTATTAGTTGAATTTCTGTGAAAAAAACTCAAACTCAAAGGTCAAAATGTAACTTTTTAAAAAATGTTCAAACAGATTAGCCTTGAGCTCAGTCAAACTAATACCAATGTAAAATGCCTTTTTTGTATCTTTCTTTCTTAATAGCCTGTTATATAAACCTTAGGGAGCAAGTAATTTTTCATAATGATAGTAATTGTAATAAAGTTTAAAGTGGCTGAAATCCAAGGCCATATCAAATTTTTATATCTAAGAAATAAAAAGATAAAGAAGGAAGGAGACAGAGAAAGAAGGAAGAAGTAAAGAAAAAAATGTGTGAGCTACTGGTGTGGATTTCCTCTCTTTATGATGTGAATATGTTTTACAATGATTGATTGATAAAAGAATATGCTTCAGCCTATAGCAGGACAGAATATAGTCAGGCTAGAGGGATATAGCAAGAGAGTGTGCCGAATCAGGGAGAAGTCTTGTATCTACCATAGGAGACAGATGCTAGACACAACCATACCAGCAGGCCACAACCATGTGGTGATACACAGATTAATAGAAATGGGTTAACTTAAGATGTAAGAGCTAGCTAGGAGTACACTAGAGTCACTGGTCAAGCAGTGTTCCAATTAATATAGTTTCAGTGTAATTATTTCAGGTCTGGGTGGATGGGAATGAACAAACAGCCTCAGTCTACAGATTGACACACAAATGTGTGCCGACTAAATCCACACAAAACCTCACAGAGCTTGGAAAGAGATTCTAGACACACACACAAAAAAAAACAAAACAAAACAAAGTTTAGCCTAATTTTTTTTCCAGATGGGCTCTGCTTGCTGCTGGTAAGCATGAGCATGCGGTTCCTTTTACAGAAGGCTCACTGACTCAGCATAAGTAATGGCAGCTTCTTGGTTCATGCTAGTTGCACATACAGTTCAGACTCTTTTAAGAGGCCAAGCACTTAAATGGGGTTTATGATCAGAGTACTACAATAGTTTAATAGCAACACAAACCCACTGCGACCTGAGCCTAGATCTGGGGTGGAGAGAATGGCTCTTAGAGGCTATAAACATGCCTCTACCATGTTGGACTGAGTAGAACCAACATGCAGGACCACGGAATTTGGCCTAACCAAGCCCATTTACCAGTCTAAAGTGTTCCTGGTCAGAAAATTATTATAGATAAACAATAAAGACAGATTCAGATAAAAAAGACCTCTGAGTGGGTCACAGTGTTGGATAAATATACGTAGGCTTTGGAGAGAGAAGAAAGAATATAAAGAGTCAATAAAAGTAAGTAAATGGTTTTAAAAAATTAAACAAAGTTTTTAAAGAGACAGAGTACAGACAGTCCTAGATTCATGAAGTAAAGAAAAATGTAAAGATGAAATATACAAAGAGAGTATGGATTATGTATATTACTGTGTTGTTTTTGACAGAAAAAGAGCTAAGTACAGAGAGATATTTCATTGCACAGGTTGCTAAACTAAACCAACATATGTATTTTAAACATGTCTTGACTTCAAAATGTTAGTCTAAGGATATGTTACTTTGGAAAAGAGGGTCTGCTTTTAATTCCACAGAGGATAAGAACCTGTGAATTCTTTCCAGACTAATGTCCTTCAAGGAACAAGACCCCCTGAAAGATCTCCATGAACCCCAAAACTACTTCACCATACAAAAAGCAGGAGGCAGTTTGGAGAAAACTATTCCCAAATACCCAAGTATTGTTTATAAATGTTTGTTTACATTTAAAGGGGCATATGCTATAGAGATGAATACTTTGCACTGGAATGGATCTTGGTTTATTGATACAAATTTCAGGTCAATTTTATTATATGTATATTTTTGCTCTTGATTAAGGTGTTGTGTTTGTGCAATTCATTCAAAAATATAACGTATAATTAAGAAATTTATGTTAATAGATAACCATCTATAATAGTTAAGCTTGTACTCATGTTAGCTAGGCTTTCTTGATATATAGAGATATATTTCAGTTCAATAGATCTTCATACCTTTCAAAGCCTAACAGAATATGACATTTAAAATGTTTTAAGTGTTTAGGACTTTTCATGACAATGAGACACATCTTTTCCTAGCAGCACCAATGTACTTCAAGAGAATAATGGACATAAAAGATGCTCCTTATGGAGTTTTTTAGCCTTTTGGGTAAGAAACTGCTCTTTCCTGGGCAGGTTGATAGTATTTTCCATGAACTGGACATGGAGGACTCACAGAAAAATGACTTGCCTAAAGATGACACAGTCCTTTAGGGTTCCTGCTTCACGAAAGAGTCTACCAGACATTCTGCAGGACACAGCAGAGACTGACTGACAAACTACCAATATAGGTGGAACTATCCTTCAAATTTCCTGCTTCATGGTAAAGTTTGCCACATACTATGGGCCTATAAGCTGAAAAGATGGATGCTCCAATGATACAGAAAAACTTTTGGTGACTGTCCAGACAGCAAGATATCTATGTAAATTCTAACGTTTTGGAAGTTGCTTACAATGCACTTCCTATTTATTTAGATAATATTATATCCTTCTGAAGTCTTTGATGGAGTTGAAGAAAGGTAGTTACAATTATAAAAGATGTTAGATATAAAACTTTAGATTCACAAAAATAGAATAAATGATAGAGTATTTTCCTTAATTTGCCAAATGTAAATGGGCTAAATATTATAACTGTAATTCTTGGTTGATAATTGTTTTGTTGTATGTAATCTTGCTATGTTAAAATTAGAACCTTCCCTTTTATTTACACAGAAAAGAAGAGATGATGTGGGATTCCCCTCTGCATGCTATGGATATGTTTTACAACCACTGGTTAATAAAAGAATCTGCTTTGGCCTATAGCATGGCAGAATATAGTCAGGCTGGAAGAGATATAGCAAAATAGGTGGAGTCAGGGATAAATCATGTAACCTCCTGTTAAAGGAGCTGTGGGTCATGTTCCTGCCACCCAGCTCCTGGCCGCTTGGCTAGCTTATGCCCCAAAATAATGACACACAAATTGTATTCATTTAAACACTGCCTGGCCCATTTGCTCTAGCTTCTTACTGGCTAATTCTTACATCTTGATTTCCCATTTCTATTTATGTGTGTAGCACCCCAAGGTGAGCTTACCAGGAAGACTCTAGCCTACGTCCATCCTGGGTTGGAGCTTCATCGCGTCTGCCCTGGAGAAGAGCGGCATCACATCTGAGCTCACTTCCCTTCTTCCCAGCATTCTGTTTTGTTTACTCCACCCACCTAAGGGCTGGCCTATCAAATGGGCCAAGGCAGTTTCTTTATTAGCCAATGACCTTCCTCCATCAACCTCCACAGGAGACAGATGCTAGATGCTGTATGGAAACATGCCAGTTGGCCACAACCACATGGTATTACACAGATTAATAGACATGAGTTATTTTAAGATATAAGAGGTAGCCAATAAGAAGCATAAGCTAATAAGCCAAGCAGTGTTGTAATAATACAGTTTCTGTGTAATTAAGTCTGGTCTCAGCAACCAGAAAACAAACGAACAGCCTCAGACAACAAGCTGCAACCCTCTAAACATAGAATGAGTGTGAAGTATATCAACTTTAAGACTGTCAATATGATATTTGTATCCTAGCAGTTTTTCTTTAGTGTGACAACTACATTTTAATGTATGATACGATATGTTAGTTCACAAATTAGATCATATCTAATTGTTAGTTTCCTTTCTAACATTCAAACAAATCTTTACAGAAGGAAAATGGGGGAACTCAGTGATCCATAACTGTATTGCACCCCACCATTCGGAAGCATTTGATAAAATTAACTCTGGTAGAATACCTTGTCTCTTTGCTTTAGGTCTCAAAAAAATCATATTAATTCTTTTGTGTTTTGGTGTTTTGAGACAGAATTTCTCTGTAAAGGCTGGCCTGGTCTACAGAGTGAAGTGGAGAAAAGCCAGGGCTAAACAGAGATATCAACTAATTTTTAAATCTATAGAGTTCAGCATAATACATGTAGGATTAATTTTCTTTTCTGCACACTGACATGGTTGCCAAATCAGTGAACTTTTGTCACACCAAATTCTGCTATTTAAATTCCCTTAATTTCAAAGGAAATTTTCTTTTTCCCAAATCTTTTTAATATATATATATATATGTATATAATTTATATATACACACATATCTTTATATATAATTTTATACAGAGCTATATCTTTATTCATATTTAAATATATTTCAATATTGCTGACGGAACTATGCTTAAATACCAACTGTGGTGTAATTGGCCTCCTAGCAATCTTCAGCTGCACTAGCCTTCTGCATCTATCTGAGTTGTTCCTCAAGGCCCTAGCTTAAGCTTCCCACATCACTTCTACTAACTACAGAGGGGACACCCATCTTAACAGGAGTCTTTCAACCATAAACTTTAATTGCACTTTAAACAGCCTCAAAATGGAATGTTTCCTTAATTAAGATACTGCTTTCTTCATCATAATTGAAATACATCAAAAAGTACCTTGTTAAGGCCCGAGATGTATTACATAGCCATTCTGTAGTGAAGCTGCAGGGCTTTGCTAATTGGAAAACAACAGATCAAATTTGAGAGGAAGTTATGGCAGGCAGATTCCAGTGATGAAGCAGTTTATTTAAATCAAACAGTCAAGACAATTTGGAAAAGATGCCTAATCATCTTATTTGGTTAAACTGCAGTACAAGATAAAATTATAAATTATCAATGTATCATTGACCTTAAAAGTATACAGATCTATATTAGTATATAAAGAAAAAATTAATCCTTTAAATTTAATATTCCAAGTATAAGTACCTTTCAAGGAATCTATAAGGTTCTTGGACTAAAAGGATAGGCATTGAGATGCACATCAATGTTTAGCATTGAATTTTATATAAGGTACTATTTTAATATGTATTAAATAGTATTTTTAATATAGGCCCAAATTATAATTTGTTTTGTATTTTAGATTTCCAAATAGGAGTTGTCTTATTTTCATTGATTAAAATTTATATTCTAATATCCAATTACACTGATATTCAGGATAAGGTGGTAGTGCTCACTTCACATTTAGCAGAACAAACTTTCCCCTCTGTTCTTTCACACTCTGAAACTGCTCCTTACAAATTTTCCTTTCAAATGTTCCACTTCAGACATTTGTGTTAACCCAGACATTTTCATACTTTACAGGAAACATCTCTTACTTGTGCTACCAAACCTATTCTTGCTCTCTATACCCTCTCAAACTCAATGCTTTCCTTTTATTCATTGCCACAAAAGAAGCAGAAGTACCCTTCCCTTCAGAAAACCATTTCATCCTTACATCCCTCGCCACCTCCGTAAATCCTGATTCATACAGAGACATTTTTCTTTTCGAGAGTTCACACCTACTGCCATAACTACAGGCCACAAAAACAAAAAGACCAAAGAAGGATCAGAAATGAAGGAACAAAATACCCATCCAACAAAGACAAACTCAGGCCTATAATTACCCCAAACCCAGACACCTAGACACCAATGTGAGAAGACAATCAAAAACAGGCAGGGTAATAATTCACCCCCAAATCCCAGGTATTCCACTACAATAAGCCTTGACTATTCCACAAAACTAAAGCACAAGAATCTTGCCTTTAAGATCAACTTTATGAAGATAATAGAGATTCTTAAATAGGAGAATAAAATCCTTAAAAAAATAGAAGGGAAAAAAAGAAAACACTAGAATGAAAATCAATAAAATTGATGATATGCAAGATATTCGTCAGTATTGCTCTCGGATAGGGTCATTTCAGGTTCCCAATCCTCAGCTACCCAAGGAACTAACTGGGAAGCTCATGTTGGGCACTTGGGAGCCCCTCTAGGGTCAAATCTCTTGCTCACCCTAAAGTGGTTCCCTTAACTAAGAATTGTGGTTCCGTGCTCCCCTATCCACCTTTCCTTTATCCCAATTCTCCTGATTCCCCAAATCCCCCCTCCTTCCCTTCTACCTTTTCTCTCCCCATCTCCCCTTACCCCCATCCCACCCCACCCCCAAGATCCTAATTTTCTCCCCGGCAATTGGGTCTACTTCCCTTAGCCAAGAGGATAACTATATGTTTTTCCTTGGGTTCACCTTCTTACTTAGCTTCTTTAGGTTCACCTATTGTAGACTCCGTGGCCCTAATTTATGGCTAGAAACCAATTATGAGCGAGTACATCCCATGTTCATCTTTTTGGGTCTGGGACACCTCACTCAGGATAGTGTTTTCTATTTCCATCCATTTGCCTGCAAAATTCGAGAAGTCATTGTTTTTTACCGCAGCGTAGTACTCTAGCGTGTATATATTCCATACTTTCTTCATCCATTCTTCCATTGAAGGGCATCTAGGTTGTTTCCAGGTTCTGGCTATTACAAATAATACTGCTATGAACATAGTTGAACAAATGCTTTTGTCATATGATAGAGCATCTCTTGGGTATATTCCCAGGAGTGGTATTGCTGGGTCCAGGGGTAAGTTGATCCCGAATTTCCTGAGAAACCGAAACACTGACTTCCACAGTGGTTGCACAAGATGGCATTCCCACCAGCAATGGATGAGGGTACCCGTTCCTCCACAGCCTCTCCAGCAAAGGTTATCCTTGGTGGATGGAGACAGAGACAGAGACCCACACTGGAGCACTGGACTGAGCTCCCAAGGTCCCAATGAGGAGCAGAAGGAGGGAGAACATGAGCAAAGAAGTCGGGACCACGAGGCGTGCACCCACCCACTGAGACAGTGGAGCTGATCTACTGGGAGCTCACCAAGGCCAGCTGGACTGTGACCGAAAAAGCATGGGATAAAACCGGACTCTCTGAACATGGCGAACAATGAGGGCTGATGAGACGCCAAGGACAATGGCACGGGGTTTTGATCCTACTTAATGTGCTGGCTTTGTGGAAGACTAGCCAGTTTGGATGTTCACCTTCCTAGATATGGACGGAGGGGGGAGGACCTAGGACTTACCACAGGGCAGGGAACCTGGACTGCTCTGTGGACTGGAGAGGGAGGGGGAGAGGAGTGGGGGGAGGGGTAGAAGGGTGGAAGGAGGGGGAGAAGGGTGGGAGGAGGGGGAGGGAAATGGGAGGCTGGGAGGAGGTGGAAACTTGTTTTTTGTTTATGTTTTTTTTTCTTCTTTTCTTAATAAAAAAATTATTAAAAAAAAGAAAAGAAAATCAATAAAATTGAAAAGAATGAATAAAACTTTTCAAGACCTTAAAATAAAAATAGAATCAATAAAGAAAACAGAGACTTAGGGAATTCTGGAAATGGAAAATCTAGGTAAGAGAACAGGAATTTTCAAACATTACCAACAGAATACAAGTTGGAAGAAGAAATCACAGATGATGAAGATATGATAGAAGTCAAGTCAAAGAAAATGTTAAATCTAAAAAAATTCTCACACAAAAAATCCAGGAAACCTGGGATACCATAAAAAGGCCAAATCTAAGAGTGATATGAATAGAAGGAGAATGCCAATTCAAAGGCCCAGAAAATATTTTTAAAATATTTTAAAAGAAAAATTTTCTAACCTAAAGAAAGACATGACTATAAAATCATACAGTACACCAAATAAATGTGGCCAGAAAGGAACGTCTCCTTGTCACATGGCAAATAATAATCAAAACACTAAACATGCATAACACTGAAAGAATACTAAAAGTGGCAATGGAACATATAAAGGCAGACCTATTATAACTACATCCTACTTCTCAATGGAGACTTTAAAAACCGGAAAGTCTTCCACAGATATCCTGTAAACTCTAAGAGACCACAGATGCCATCCCAGACTACTATTCCCAGCAAAACTTTCAATCACCATAAATGAAGAAAACAATATATTCCATGACAAAGTAAAATTTACACAATAACAAATCTACAAATAAAATCCTATAAAAGGTACTAGAAGAGAAAAATCAAACCTAAAGAAGTAAAGTACACACATCACCAATAAAAATAGAGGAAATAATCTTATACCAGCAAAACAAAAAGAAGAAAAACATACACACACACACGTACACACACACACACTACTAGCAACAGCAATAACAAAAATCAAATAACAGTAATTAGCAAGCATTTGTCATTAATATTCTTCAAATTTAATGGACTCAAATTCCCCATAATGAAACATATGCTAACAGAATGGATGTGAAAACAGTATCTATACTTCTGCTGCATACAAGAAACACACCTCAACTTCAAAAAGTAGACATATCAGAGAAAATTGTTGGGGAAAGATTTTCCAAGCAAATGAACTCAAGAAGAAAGTTGGTGTAGCTATTTTAATGTCTAATAATATAGACTTCCAAACAAAATTAATAAAAAAGATAGAGAAGGATACTTCATATTCATCAAAGGAAAAATCATCAACCATGATAAAGTAGGCTTCATCCTAGAGATTCAGGGGTGGTTCAACATATGAAAATCTGTCAATGAAATCCACCATATAAATGAATTGAGAAAAAAAAAGTGGTTCTTTCATTAGATGAAGAAAAAGCCTTTGATGAAATCTAACACCCCTTCATGTAAAAGTGTTAGAAAGATTATGGATACAAGGGACATACCTAAACACAATAAAGGTAATTTTAATAACATCCAATAGCCAACTTAAAATAAAATGGGAAGAAACTGAAAGCAAGTCCCCCAAGACCAGAAACAAGACAATGCTTTCCACTCTCTCCGCACCTATTCAATATAGTACTTAAAGTTCTAGCTAGAGCAATATGATTACTAAAGGAGATCAAGGGGAAACAAATTAGAAATGAAGAAGTCAAAGTATTTCTATTCACAGATTATGTGATAATTAATATACACAAGCAAGTCCAAAAATTCTACCAAAGAATGCGCCTACAGTTGCCACTTGCCTTCCCCAAACCACCATTATAATGAAGTTTGGTTACATTAACTATAGCAGGATGTATTACTGACATTGCCAAAGATATGTATTATGGACTCCCTGCTCTCCAGGCCTGAGAATAAAAGAGTCATGTTTGAACTCAGGGACATTTCCTCCACTCCTCTGAAACATGCCACTTAAAGTTCAACAGAATCAGAAAGCTAACAGCAATAGAAGGTCTCATCCTCTGCCTTTTTTTTTAAAAAAAAAAAGAAGAAATACTGTTAGTAAATTAATGAGTTGCTAATTAAGAGTAAGCAACCGTTCGCTGTTGCTTCTCTATCCTGCTTTACCCGGGTTGCCTGCGTTCCTCGCTGGTCAGTTAGAAACACATTTGTTCTCTTTACCACTCTGGTCCCTACCTGCTCATCCTGAAAGCCTTGATTCTTTTCTTCCCTCTGCTCAGCATCCTCCGTGGACCCACAGAGAAATGATAAAGATGACTCTCCAGAGATGCCCCACAGTCGGCCAGGCCCAATCCCAGGTAACTTGCCTTTGGCCTAAACGGACATCCTTTTTGGGGCATTTACACCACCCATTCTCCTCCTTGACATCCAGGCCTCGTAACCCACGATCTTCCTTCCTCCTCCAGTGAACAAAGGCAACTTAACATCCAAGGTTAAGGAGGAAGAAGCCTCAGGAGGGCAGCCTCTCTGTTCCCCTGGTGCTGTGCAAGGTAACACTGGTTAAGGCTGATTTAACTCTTAGTAGTCTTGATTGGGATAGCTTAAACTTACCTCTGATTGGGTGCTTATGGAGTCAGGAACCCTGAGCTCCTGAAAGGAGAGAGAGAGTTGTGGGGAAGGCAAGGGCGAAGGACCGGGAAGGTAGACTTGTAGGAACCGATCACAAAGATCAGAAAGCCCACTCACGCCTGCCAGACTCTAAAATGTTGCTCAAGAATCGGTGTTAAAATGTTAAGGTATTAACTAACAGAGAGAATTCCTCAGCCACAAAGGACTGTGGTAGACTCCAGGAGAGAAGAGGACAAGGCAGGGCTGGACTGTGTGACCTTGCTTCTGTGACAAAGTCACTGCAATAAGTAAGACTCAAAATGACCCCAACAAAATGCCACACAGACAGACAGCAGAAACCCTGTGTGTCCCCAGTGATGGGTGATGCAATTGGTATTGATAACTTTGACATCACCCTGACTGTGGGAGTAGACCCTCGGTGCTGGTTAATTCTTTATCGTATAGAGTGCTAAGAATGCTTGTTATTAAATGATATGAAAAGAAAAATTACTTTGAAAGTAGTAATTCTATAGTAAACTGTAAACAGTGTACAGTGTGCCTCAGGTATCTGGCCAGAAGTTAAGACAATTTTCATTGTGTTGTGTAAGCAGCAGACAGCCTTAAGGAGGACTTTTATCTGTTACAGCTTCAAGCCCCCTTGTTTTTCTTATTGCATCAAAGTTAGCAGAATTTCAAAATGTATTTGCTGTTAACAGATGCATAGGTAGCAACAGCAAGGTGGTCAGAGCTGGAAAAGTGGCTCAGTGGCAAAGATCACGGGCTGCTCTTCCAGAGGACCTGAGTTCAATTCCCAGCACCTACATGGAAGCTCATAACCATCTGTAACTCCAGCCCTGAAGGATATGGTGCCCTATTCTGGCCTTTGTGGCCACTAGGCACACATGTGGTACCCAGACACACATGCAGGCAAAACACTCAGGTACAAAAAGTTTTAGAAAGAGTAACAAGGTCAGATGAAGGCAGAGCCCTGCTGCCTGGCAGATCCCTGGCTTCACTCCCTTTCGGTAGAGTTCTTCTACTGTCTTTCTTCACACACTCTCTTCAGTACACTCTGAGCTCTGAGGTGGGTTCTGTTTTCTTTTGCTAGTGGCAAAAAATGATTCTCCAGCACCGAATGACCTGGAAATGGCCCAGGAAGCACCCAGCGCTCCTGCAAAGCAGAAAAAGGATTCTCCAGTTCTGAATGACCTGGAAATGGCCCAGGAAGCACCCAGCTCTCCTGCAAAGCAGAAAAATGATTTGCCAGCTCCGAATGACCTGGAAATGGCCCAGGAAGCAACCAGCACTCCTGCAAAGCAGAAAGGGGATTCTCCAGCACCAGATGACCTGGAAATGGCCCAGGAAGCAACCAGCACTTCTGCAAAGAAAAAAGGTATAGCCATTCTTTCCCTCAGGATGCTTCCTGCTTCTCCAGCTCTGTCGCATCCCAGCATCTACAATGCCACCAGTTCTACAATCACAGCATTTCTGCAGTCTCTCTTCCTTCCACCTTCTCAAAGGCCTCGTGAAAATGATAGGTAACAAGAAGGCACTTAGATGTAGTGAATTAAACGTCCTCAGAGTCACAGACTCCTATCCCACAATTGCTGAGCGTGTCTGTTCCACTAACTTCGTTAACTATAGTTGGTCAGAACACTGCTTCCTCGTGAGTCATGTTCAGGCAGCTTCTGCCATCCTTCACTCTTACACCTCATGGTGGCAAGCAGCTTGGATGGCCACCTGGCTACCTACATTCTATCTCACTCTTTGATTTCCTGCTTCTTTCTTAAGGTGTCACCATTCAGCTAAAATATGTGTTGTTATTGGCCCAGCAAGATGGCTCATTGGTTAGAGGTGGCTGGTACCAGGTCTGATGATCTGAATTTGATCCCTGAAATCTATAAGGCAGAGGAACAGAACCTACTCATTCAAGTTGTCTCCTGCCTGTCACATGGGTACCACGGTACATGTGTCCAACACCCCCACAACCAAAAAATATAATAACAGTAATAATAACAGTAATGATAGTAGTAAACTCTGTGACTACTCTGGTACTGTCCTCCAATGGCTTCCCCATTGGGGTTCCTGGAGCTTCTTAAGCCTAATTTTCTCCCACTTCAGTTTCTGCCATGGTCCTGGATGCCTTCAAGGCATCACGGGTAGCAGGCTGGTCCTGGATGCTTTCAGGGAGTCGCAGATAGCAGGCAACCCACCCAGTACTCCAGCTGCTCCAGTCTTTATCTCCTCGCATCTGGCTACTCTTTCCTTCACAAATTCTTGGTTTCTCGTGTCCAGAAACCATCCATAGGCCCTACCATTATTCAAACCTAGCTTAATTTCCCAATAACTAATACAAGAATTTTTACTTTAACACTTGTTTTAAAAAGGGGGGGGCTACTGCTGTGGGACAATAGTCTGTACCCTGTCACTTGTATTTTAAATAAATGCTGATTGGTCAGTAGCCAGGTAGGAAGTACAGGCATGGCAATGAGAATTATGGGAAGAGGAAAGTTTCAGTCTGCAGTCATCACCCAGATGCAGAGGACACAAGATGTGACTGCCTCGCCAAAAAAGGTACCAAGCCATGTGGCTAGCACAGACAAGAATGGGTTCTGATTGATTTCAGTTTGAAGTCAACTTTGTTAGAAATTAGTATGGCCACACCTGCTTGTTTCTTAGATCCATTTGCTTGATAAGCCTTTTCCCAGCCCTTTACTCTGAGTAGGTGCCTGTCTTTGTGGTTGAGGTGTGTTTCTTGTAAACAGCAGAATGTTGGATCCTGTTTTCGTATCCAATCTCTTAGCCTGTGCCTTTTTATAGGTGAGTTGAGCCCATTGACATTAAGTGATATTAATGACTAGTGGTTGTTAACTCCGGTCACTTTTTTTAGTAGTAGGGTTTGTGTGTTTCCCTTCTTTGAGTTGCGCTGGTGAAGGGTCTCTAGATGTCTGAGTTATTGTGGTCATTGTTGGACTCCTTGGTTAGTGATTTTCCTTCTATTATTTTCTGTAAGGCTGGATTTGTGGCTACGTATTGTTTAAATTTGTTTTTATCCTGGAAAATTTTGTTTTCTCCATTTATAGTGAATGAAAGCTTGGCTGGGTATAGTAGTCTGGGTTTGCATCCATGGTCTCTTAGTTTTTGCAGTACATCTATTGAGGACCTTCTGGCTTTCATGGTTTCCATAGAGAAGTCAGGTAGGTGTAAGTCTGATAGATTTACCTTTATAAGTAACTTGTCCTTTTTCCTTTGCGGCTCTTACTATTCTTTCTTTATTTTGTATGCTTTGTGGTTTTATTATTATATGGCGAGGGGATTTTTTTTTTGATCCAGCCTATTCGGTGTTCTTTATGCTTCTTGAACCTTCATAGGTACATCTTTCTTCAGGTTGGGAAAGTTTTCTTCTATAATTTTATTAAGTATATTTTCTGGACCGTTGAACTGCACTTCTTCTCCTTCTTCTACTCCAATTATTCTTAAGTTTGGTCTTTTTATTGTGTCCCATATTTCCTGAATGTTTTGTGATGAGAGTTTGTTAGACTTGCTGTTTTCTTTGATCAGTGCATTTATTTTCTCTATATTATCTTCAGAATCTGAGATTCTTTCTTCTATCTCTTGTATTCTGCTGGTTATGCTTGTTTCTGTAGTCTCTATTCGTTTACCTAGATTTTCCATGTCTAGCCAGCCCTCTGTTTGTGTTTTCTTCTTTGCCTCCATTTCAGTTTTCAAGTCTTGAACTGTTTCCATTATCTGCTTGATTGTTTTTCCTTGGTTTCCTAGGGTATCATTCACTGATTTAATCAATTCCTCAAACTTTCTGTTATACTTCTCATCTATTTCTATAAGGGCATTTTTTATATGCTGTTTAAGGGCCTCTATCACTTTTATAAAGTCAGTTTTTTCTACTTCTTCTTGATTAAGGTGTTCATGTCCTCCTGTTGTGAGGTCGCTGGGTTCTGGTGGTTTCATGTTGTTTTTCAGCTTGTTGGGTGAATTCTTGCATTGGTGCCTGCCCATCTCTTCCTCCGAATGCTCCCCTATGAATCTTCTTTTACAGGATCAGGTCTTCTTGCCCACTGATGTACCTTCCCAGTGATGTCACTCCCCAGTGATGGTTCTCCTGGTGTCCAGATTGGATCTCCGTGCTGCTTGGGTAGCTCGCAAACCAAGGGCCCACCCTGCTTGCAGCAGGCAGTCTATGGAGACAAAGGAACTACCGCCCTCCCTTTTGCCCTCCCGTTTCGGGTTTGGTCCCAGCGCCCGAGCAGGCTGAGCTGGGAGGTGCTATGCCGCCAAAGAGGGGAGGGAGGGAGAGAGGGAGACGGGGGGTAGGGGGTACTGGATGTAAGCTGGGTGGGATAGGAAGAGAGAGGAGGTATCGGGCAGTATAGCCCCTGCAGGATCGGTTATTTAGAATTTTAATGTCTAGTATCTTGAGTTCCTTATATATTTTGGAGATCAGACCATTGTTTGATGTGGGGTTGGTGAAGATCTTCTCCCATTCAGTAGGTTGCCTTTTGTCTTAATGACTGTGTCCTTTGCTTTACAATTTCAGGAGGTCCCATTTATTCATTATTGCTCTGATTGTCTGTGTTACTGGGGTTATATATAGGAAGTGGTCTCCCATGCCCATGTATTGCAAGCTACTTCCCACTTTCTCTTCTATCAGGTTCAGTGTGTTCGGGCTGATATTGAGGTCTTTAATCCATTTGGACTTGAGTTTTGTGCATAGTAATAGATATGGATCTATTTTCATTCTTCTACAGGTTGACATCCAGTTATGCCAGCACCATTTGTTAGAGATGCTTTATTTCTTCCATTGTATAATTTTAGCTTCTTTGTCAAAAATCAGGTGTTCATAGTTTTGTGGATTAATATCTGGGTCTACAATTCGATTCTGTTGGTCAACATCTTTGTTTTTATGCCAATACCAAGCTGTTTTCATTACTGTGGCTCTGTAATAGAGTTTGATGTCAGGGATGGTAATGCCTTCGGAAGTTCCCTCATTGTATAAGGTTGTTTTGGCAATCCTGGGTTTTTTATTTTTCCATATAAAGTTGATTATTGTTCTCTCAAGGTCTCGGAAGAATTTTCTTGGGATTTTGATGGGGATTGCATTGAATCTATAGATTGCCTTTGTTGAATTGCCATTTTTACTATGTTGATCCTCCCAATCCAAGAGCATGGGAGGTCCTTCCATTTCCTGGTATCCTCTTCAATTTCTTTCTTCAAAGACTTAAAGTTCTTGTCAAATAGATATTTCACTTCCTTGGTTAGTGTTACCCCAAGATACCTTACGCTATTTATGGATATCATAAAAGGTGATGCTTCTCTGATTTCCCTCTCTGCTTCTTTATCCTTTGTGTATAAAAGAACTACTGATTTCTTTGAGTTGATTTTCTATCCTGCCACATCACTGAAGGTATTTATCAGCTGTAGGAGCTCTGTGGTAGAATTTTTTGGGTCGCTTATGTACACTATCTTATCAGCTACAAACAATGAAAGTTTGACTTCTTCCTTTCCAATTTGAATCCCCTTGGTCTCCATATGTTATCTTATTGCTATTGCTAGAACTTCAAGCACTATGTTGAAGAGATATGGAAAGAGTGGACAGCCTTGTCTTGTTCCTGATTTTAGTGGAATGACTTTGCGTTTCTCTCCATTTAATTTTATGTTAGCTTTCAGCTTGCTGTATATTACTTATTATATTGAGATATGATCCTTGTATCCCAAATCTTTCCAAGACCTTTATCATAAAGGGGGGTTGAATTTTGTCAAATGCTTTCTCAGCATCTAATGAAAGGATCGTATGTTTTTTTTCTTTCTGTTTATATATATGATGGATTACATTGATAGATTTTCGTATGTTGAACCTGCCCTGCATCTCTGGGATGAAGCTAACTTGATTATAATGGATGTTTTTTTAAGTGTTCTTGGATGTGGTTTACCAGTATTTTATTGAGAATTTTGCATTGATGTTCATGAGTGAGATTTATCTATAATTCTCTTTCTTGGTTGAGTCTTTGTGTGATTTTGATAGCAGGGTAACTGTAGCTTCATAAAAAGAGTTTGGGAATGACTCCTCTGTTTCTACTATGTGGAACAAATTAAGGAGTATAGGTATTAGCTCTTCTTGGATGTTCTGGTAGAATTCTCCATTAAAACCATCTGGTCTTGGGCTTTTCTTTGTTGGGAGGTTTTTGATGACAGCTTCTATTTCCTCACGACTTATAGGTTTATTTAATTTGTTCACCTGGTCTTGATTTAATTTTAATATATGGTATTTATCTTTAAAAAAGTCCATTTCTTTTACATTTTCCAATTTTGTAGCATACAGGCTTTTTTAGTAAGACCTAATGATTCTCTGAATTTCCTCAGTATCTGTTGTTATATCCCCTTTTCATTTCTGATCTTTTTAATTGAGTGTTCTCTCTCACCTTTTGATTAGTTTGGATAGGGGTTTGTCAATCTTGTTAATTTTCTCAAAAAACCAGCTCTTTGTTTCATTGATTCTTTGGATTGTTTTCTGAGTTTCTATTTTGTTGATTTCAGCCCTCAGTTTGATTATTTCCAGTCAGTCTTCTACTCCTCCTGGGTGAGTCTGCTTCTTTTTTTTTTCTAGAGCTTTCAGGTGTGCTGTTAAGTCTCTAATGTGAGCTTTCTCCATTTTCTTTATGTGGGCACTTAGTACAATGAACTTTCCTCTTAGCACTGCTTTCATGGTGTTTGGGTATGTTGTGTCATTGAATCCAAGAAAGACTTTAATTTCTTTTTTATTTCTTCCCTGACCCAGGGGTGGTTCAGTAGTTGACTGTTCAGTTTCCATGAGTTTGTCGGCTTTTTGGGGGTGGGATTGTTTTTAAATTCTAACTTTACTCCATGGTGACCCAATAAGACACAGGTGGTTACTCTAGTTTTTTGTATCTGTGGAAGTTTGCTTTGTTATTGGGTATATGATCAGTTTTTACAAAGGTCCCATGAGGTGCTGAGGAGAAGGTATATTCTTTCCTGTTTAGGTGGAATGTTCTATAGATGTCTGTTAAGTTCATTTGATTCATTACATTTGTTAGTTCTCTTATTTCTCTGTTAAGTTTCTGTCTGGTTGACCTGTCCTTTGGTGAGAGAGGAGTGTCGAAATCTCCTACTATTAGTGTATGGGGTTTGATGTGTGATTTGAGTTCTAGTAATGTTTCTTTCTTTTTTTTTTGCACATGTGGGTGCTTTTATATTAGGGGTGTAGATATTCAGGATTGAGACTTCATCTTGATGAATTGTTCCTGTTATGACTATAAAGTGTTTTTCTCCATCTCTTCTGTTTGATTTTAGTTTGAAATCAATTTTGCTAGATATTAGAATAGCTACACCCATATGTTTCATAGGTCCCTTTGATTGGAAAACCTTTTCCCAACTCTTTACTCTGAGGTAGTGTCTGTCTTTGAGGTTGAGGTGTGTTTCTTGTAAACAGCAGAATACTGGATCCTGTTTTTCTATCGATTCTCTAACCTCTGCCTTTTTATAGGTGAATTGAGTCCATTAATATTAAGCGATATTAATGACCAGTAGTTGTTAACTCCAATTATTTATTTATTTATTTTTGGTGGTAGTGTTTGTGTGTTTCCCTTCTTTCAATTGTTTTGGTAAAGGGTTGTCAGATGTCTGTGCTATTGTGGGTGTTGTTGGCTTCCTTGGGTTGAAGTTTTCCTTCTAGTACTTTCTGTAAGGCTGGGTTTGTGGCTACTTATTGTTTAAATCTGTTTTTGTTACAGAATATCTTGTTTTCTCCATCGATGGTGAAAGAAAGCTTTTCTGGATATAGTAGTCTGGGCTTGCATTCATGGTCTCTTAGTGTATGCAGCACATCTATCCAAGACCTTCTGGCTTTCATAGTTTCCATTGAGAAGTCAGATGTATTTCTGATATGGTTTACCTTTATACGTTACTTGACCTTTTTCCTTTGCAGCTGTTAATATTCTCTCTTCATTCTGCATGTTTTGTGTTTTGATTATTATATAGTGAGGGTGTGTAGTTTTTTTTTTTTAATCCAGTCTATTTGGTGTTCTGTAAGCTTCTTGTACTTTCATAGGAATATCCTTCTTTAGGTTGGGAAAGTTTTCTTCTATAATTTTGTTGAATATATTTTCTGGGCCTTTGAGCTGGAATTTTTCTCCTTCTACCCCTATTATTCTTAGCTTTGGTCTTTTCATGGTGTCCTAGATTTCCTGGATGTTTTGTGTTAAGAATTTGTTGGATTTGCTGTTTTCTTTGATCAATGAGTCTATTTCCTCTATAGTATCTTCAGTGCCTGAGATTCTTTTTTTTTTTTTATTCTGGTTTTTTGAGTCAGGGTTTCTCTGTAGCTTTGGTGCCTGTCCTGGAACTAGCTCTTGTAGACCAGGCTGGCCTCGGACTCCCAGAGATCTGCCTGCCTCTGCTTCCCGAGTGCTGGGATTAAAGGCGTGCGCCACCACCGCCCAGCAGTGCCTGAGATTCTTTCTGCTATCTCTTGTATTCTGTTGGTTATATTTGTCTCTGTAGTTCCTGTTTGTTTACCCAGATTTTCCATATCCAGCCATCCATTGGTTTGTGTTTTCTTTATTACCTCCATTTTGGTCTTCAAATCTTGAACTGTTTCCTTTGCCTGTTTGATTGCTTTTTCTTGGTTTTCTTGGGTATCTTTGAGGGATTTATTAATTTCTTCTAACTTTTTGTTTTTCTTCTCTTCCATTTCTTTAAGGGAGTTTTTCACTTCCTGTTTAAGGATCTCCATCATTTTTATAAGGTTACGTTTAAAGTCGATTTCTTCTACTTCTTCTTGATTAGGATGTTCAAGTCTTCCTGTTGCGTGTCTGCTGGATTCTGGTGTTATTATGCTGATTTCTAGGATATTGGAGGAATTCTTGCATTGATGTTTGCCCATCTCTTCCTTCAAATGCGGCCAGAAATGCAGCCAGGAGAGTCTTGGCGTCTTGGTCCAATCTTTACTGTGGCGGACTATGTACTTGGGAGGGTTTTTTTTTTTTTGGTCTGCCCTCTCTTAGGTCCCCTCAGCACTGGAGCAGGCTCTCAGTTCTCCTCCATCCTGAAACAGGCTGTGTTGTGGGATCCAAGGACCTTACAGATGAAAAGGAGGGTTTAGGGTAAAGAAAGCCAGCAGCAGGTAACTCACCCTATTGGATTGCCAGAAAAGCTTAGAAAATTGGAGGGGGCCTGGATTAAGTCCCTTGGGACTGTCCAGCCCTGTGGCCACTTACTCACCTCTCCGGATCTCCTCAGCACTGGCGCAGGGTTTCTTGCTGGGTTCTAAGGACCTTGCAGGCAAAAAGGCGGGCTTTGGGGGCAGGATGGGATGGTAGACCTGGGAACATAGTAAATCAGAGACATGCATTTTGGTCCTTCTCAGACCAAATTCAGAGAATATACTCGTAGCTGATAGGCTATATTCTCCCCTCTTCACAGTAAGTACAGCAATAACGCTCTATCTAAGCTTGCTATCAGTTTAGGAAGACTTCATGTCAATGAGGCAAGGTCAGAAATGTGTGACTATGGGACCCCAAATTCTACTCCATTTTTGTCTATCTAGAGAAGTAGATAAAAACAACAGACTCGTGATCCTGTGGGTATTGTATGACCCTCAGCATGTACAAGATTAAACTCTGATTAACCATGGCTCTGAATGAACACAGCACAAAGAGAATAAAACTAAACAGCACTGAAGTTTTTTCTGACTGCTAATCTCTCCTCTTTGCAGGCAGGGTGCATCAATTTATTTTAATATCACGTCTAGCTCTTTACTTCTTAAGGGACTCTGTGGAGATAAGTATCAGTATTTATTTGTAAAAGCAGCAGACTATTCCAGAGTGGCAACAAACTTTGAAATGAAAATCCAATGATCCAATAAGTCTAGAGGCTCTGGGCGAACACATATCCC
Organism: Microtus oregoni; assembly: GCF_018167655.1. Taxonomy (NCBI): domain Eukaryota; kingdom Metazoa; phylum Chordata; class Mammalia; order Rodentia; family Cricetidae; genus Microtus; species Microtus oregoni. The sequence goes on from NW_024544774.1 coordinate 426,349, forward strand.
AAAGTGGAAATGATGCATGCTATTTATCTCCCGTGTCTGTGAAACCAAAGTCTTTAAAACCTGTATGCTGCGTGGCTTTGTGATACTAAGGAAGTTTTCCATTTGCTCCTCTGCTTCCTTCAGCAACAATTCTGGGAAGCAGCAATGCTGTTGGTAATTGCTGTTTTCAGTTTCAATGACTGAGATGCATTAGTAAAGAGACTTATCTTTCTTTTCTTGGAAAGTCAGACGTGGAATAAATTTATTGCAAAGTGATCAGCAGAAAAATATTCCACAGGAGTTTAGAAATGCAGAGAATTATTTCAACAAGCGGGCTAGCTTGTTTAGAGACACACTGTAACATAAGGCAGTACTTCTTGGAAGAAACATCACAATCAATAGGGCAACCAGACAGGATGGGACACCCGCAGCCTTAGTCCTTGGAAAGCTAAGGGAAGTAAAATCTCAGTTCAAAAGTTGACAGGGCTGTTCAGTGAGTTCAAGGCTAACTTGGCTGCAAAGTGATCCTGTGTCTCAGATTAAAGAGAGAGAGAGAGAGAGAGAGAGAGAGAGAGAGAGAGAGAGAGAGAGAGAGAGAGAGAGAGAGAGATCTAGGTTCTTCACTACCTGTCCCACCCTTTCTCTCTGAGGTTTCTGAATACTGAAATTTAAAATTAAATCAAACTATACCACTGAGAATATGCAAGATAGTATTTGGAATACCAGATCTGATCTTTTAGTTTCAAGGATTTATAACTTAATAATCAATTGTTGTACCAAAGTCTTTGATCATTCAATATTTAACTGTGGTGTGCCAATAATATATTTACAGTAATATTACACATTGATTGGAGCTCTATAAAAAATGTTACCAGCTCTTGTTTTCAAAGCTATGTGCTACTCCTAATGTCTGGCTGTTGTAGCTAACTTCATGTACATTTATAGCGTCATCAATCAAGTGATAGAATATGAGCCAAAGTTAACCTAAATAGGAACATTCTAACCTTCATAGCTGGAGTTATAATGTTTATAATGTTATGTACGTTAGTACTCAGGACCTCTCCATCAGAATTCAGCATCTTCTGTCTTTAAGACATTTTATTTTTGTCCCATCAATGGTGATTCAAATATTATCTTATCTAATGGCTTCAACACATGGATCATCTTTATGTTCCCCACAAAAATTTCTTATCATATCTGTGATAAATATTCTTATATATTCTCAATAGACTGTAAATTAACTGAAAATAAAATATCATACAAATGTGAGGGCTAAAGAAAGTATTGGGTGTTTCTTCAGTATTTAGGTTATATCTGGAAATCCAAAGAGTGTAACTTGAGAATTTCAGAAGACCTGGTAGAACATTTCTGTACTATCTTTGATAAATGAAAAAATTGTACATCTTTATAATATTATTTTGGAAGTTTTAAACACTTGGAACCCATTTTATTTTATTGATATTGACTTCTAGAAAATATAAACCTGGATTGGTGTACAAACTGATATTTGATATAATTTAGAGTTTGAAAATAATGAAATATTAATTTTTTTCCATTTGCTAAACTATAAAAGTAACCTAAACATATTTTATTTTTAAATATACAAAAGGACTCTTGTTAATTATTTCTCTAACATCAATAATCCCAATTGCCTATTTAAGTTTAAACTTTCTTTGAAATTTATTGAGCATATATTTAAGTTTATTATTATCTATCCTATTAGCCATTCTTATTAGCTCAAAAACTGAGTATTTGTATTTGTGGTTGAGGTCAAGAAATGCTCCTGTCAGACTAAGAATGGGATGCAGTATTTGTATTAGTAGAGGCATAAGAGGAATGGGAACTTAATATCAGAGAGTGAAAAACAAACTACCAAGCAAATGGAAAACATAACCAAGTAAGCATTTCTGTCTTACATCAGACAAACCAAACCTCAAACCAAAACCAATTAGAAGAGATAAAAAGAGACAGTGCATATTTGTAAAGCCAACTCATCCAGAACATCTACCACTGCTGCCTGTTGAGAGCTGGACTGATCGATAGAGGCTTTATCTGAGGACGTGATGTGAGGAGATGGAACATAGCTCCAGTTGTGGAGGCGTTGGGACCTTCGCCCTAAAGCTCTGATGTAGAGAGAAGGAACAGAGCTCTTCCTGGGAAACCAGGGATATACTTGGCAGAGATGGTAATGGCCTGGGGTCAGGGCCTTAGGGAAACTGTGGCTTGAGACCATGAGAACTCAACTCTTCCCTTTATGCTCAAATATTACAAGTCTTTCTATAATACCCCCAGTATTTCCATTCCAGTATTTGTCTCTGGCTGAAGACCCTTGTGCTTTCCCTACTTTATTATATATCCTTTGTTCAAAATAAAGTTTGATTATTTTGGAAGAATCTGATACACCTTGATATGAACACATTTTACTCAATGTTACTTCTAATGCAAAGCATGTTTTACAAATATCCATGTGTTAGTTTTGCTTTGTTTCTTTAACATAATGTGAACAAAGTTTTCTCATTAAGAGTGTGAACTGAGAAGTAAAACAAGTCCAAGTCTTAAATCTTTTTCTGTCATTTAGGTAAGTAACTAATTACAGTGTTCCTTAATTTCCTCATCTATAAAGTGAAGTCATTACCAACATCTTAGATTTGGTACAAGAATGCAATGTATTGCATATCTTCTAGAGAAGCTACTGCATAACGAATTCTTGGGTAAACAAAAAAACAAGGCACCTACAACAGATCAAATTAATGGTATCACCAAAGTCTAACTTGGTGACAAGTATTAGGAAAGGAATTACTTACAGGAACATAGGCAGTTCAAAAGTAGCTGCACCAAAATCTCAGCATGAACTCTTGAAAGCTGGAACGCTGGGACTTTCTGTAGGACTTGTAGGCAGTTCCACAGATCAGAAATTCTCTTCTTCTCTCCAATCCCTACTACTTTCATAACCTTGGCCAGACCTTGTAAACTTGGTAGAGTCCAGGAGCTTCCTGAGACTTGTGAGGTGTTTACTTCCCCAGTGTTAATGAGCCTCTCTAGGACTTTGACTTTTAACAAACTTCTCCTCTGGATGGAATGTTTCTATTTGGAGAAAACTGCTAAACAGCAGTGCCATAGGGAGCACGTCATAAATGCCAAAATGGTCTTCTGACTTCCAGGAAGTCATAGGACACTAACCCTGACCTCGGCCTAGTGGATACTTTTTCTTCAAAGACAAGATACACTTTGTCTAACACACTATTTGAATAGTAAGGAAACAACGAGGTGAGTGTGCAGAGAAACAGAAGGCCATGTTGCAAGAACTAAGGAGTATGGGATGCATGGATACTATCATAGATAAGAAAAAGAAAAGAAAATATCAGGAAGGAATTGACAAAGAGGAAAAAGCAGTGAACTTTGAAACACTTTGTTTCAGTTTAAGATGACCTTAAGAAAATTCAGAAGATGAAGTTTAAGGTCTTCAATAATGTTATAAATTATTGTATTGTGGTTCTTCAAATCTAGAATAGCATCAGTGTGCACCACAGTAAATTATATTATCATCAGTGAAGATGTTTATCAGAAGATCTAAATTTCTAAATATCTAATTTGTATTTAATATATTTTTCTCAAGCTATAATTTGAAAACTTTCCCAGAGTATTCCCATTGGATATTTGATAACTTACTATACTTAAACATGTATGTATAACTATGTATGTGTATTTAAATTTGATATACTTAAAATATATATCTCATAAGAAACTCAATTGGCAAATGTAAACTATTTGTGGGTGCTTAAAAACATCAATTATTAGGTCCATAAAATTTGGGAAAACCCAAAATGCTTATTATGTAAAGAACATTTTTTTACATAAACTGACATTTCTAATGGACTTAAGATTGTCCTATAAGTGGTATAAAGTTTCACAGTTCTTGACCTCATTTGGATGGAACCCCTGTCTGTGAAATTAGCAATATGAGAGGACCTGTCTGTGATTTGAACCTGTGCTGTCAGTCACGCTAAATAGCTTTGTACTCTGAAGGATTGTATTCTGACTTATGTGGTGTGTTTGTGTGTGTGTCTGCATATATGTGTGTTTTGTGTGTGCATGTTTTTATACTTAGATGTTAATCTAAGTTGTATCATTAAGTTGCAACACAGTGACTCGAAACAATTAGAAAACCCACAGTACAGATTCAAATGGCATGTAATGTGAGGTAAGTGATACATGTGGTGACTAATGCAAGCACGTGTTGTGTAGTTCTGTGGAACTGCAGCAGTAAACAGATATCCAGGAGCAGCAGTGGGGTCATGCTTATGCAGCAGTTTCAAGAATGTCAAGCAGGATCCACAAATGCCATTCTGCTTTAAAAGTTTTCTTTTACAATAATTGCCTAGCCCTCAAAACGACAACAAAATGCATATTGACCAGGTAGTGGCAGCGTATACTTTTAATCCCAGCGCTCTGGAGGCAGAGACAGGAGCATTTCTGAGTTCGAGGCCAGCCTGGTTTACAGAGTGAGTTCCAGGATAGCCTGAGCAGTTAAACAGAGAAACCTTGTCTCAAAAGGTCAAGAAAGGGATATTTAAACACACCCAGCTTTCACTGTCATAGTTTCAGAAAGGCTAGCTACAAAGATTTTTCATATCTGCCATATGGAGCAATAGGAAAACAAAGTGGTTAGAGATGTGTAGATACCCTTGAGCCATACTCCTCAGCTGCATTTTAAAGGAAAAATGTGAGTTTATTGAATTAATATGACTTGTTCAAGTTCACAATTTAAAGGCTAGGTTAATTATTTTTTTTTCTAGCTTGAAATCCACTATTATCTATAACCTTGGAAACTAATGGATGTCATGGCAAATACTATTTGACACGTTATACAGATGGTTGTATATTTGTTTTATTTTTAAAAGTATGTTCAAGTTTATCTACTTCATGAAATTAATTATAGTATAATTTTAATGTTTTTAATATTAGTATAACAGAAGTGGGCTGGGTAATTATGTTTCTTTTGTTCCTTTCTCAAAATGTTTTTGGAACTAGATAGTCTTAAAGTCCACAATTTCATAGAAAACAGTTAGGAATATGCTAGACTGGTTATTTAAAAAGAAAATGAATCTTTGAAGACTAGGGCAACTCAAAGTGATAACCAGGCTTTGAGATTCTTCTATTTCTGGGAGAGATATGCTCTGTAGCAGGCATTAGAACTACAAACTTGTTAACTATATGCAACAAACAAACAAACAAACAAAAAACATATCACTGAATCAATTGATGCCATTTTTTAAAAAAATGAAATCACTACTTCTATAGCTCATGGAAAGATACATTTCCAAGCAAGTATATAAACTATAAGATTTCAGAAGTCAGGACCACGAGGGGTGCACCCACCCACTGAGACAGTGGAGCCGACCTATTGGGAACTCACCAAGACCAGCTGGACTGTGACTGAAAAAGCATGGGATAAAACTGGACTCTCTGAGCATGGCGAACAATGAGGGCTGATGAGACGCCAAGGACAATGGCACGGGGTTTTGATCCTACTTCATGTTCTGGCTTTGTGGGAGCCTAGCCAGTTTGGATGTTCACCTTCCTAGATATGGACGGAGAGGGGAGGACCTAGGACTTTCCACAGGGCAGAAAACCCTGATGGCTCTTTGGACTGGAGAGGGAGGGGGAAAGGAGTGGGGGAGGGGGAGAAGGGTGGGAGGAGGGGGAGGGAAATGGGAGGCTGGGAGGAGGTGGAAACTTGTTTGTTTTTTTTTCTCCTTTTCTCAATAAAAAAAAAGATTTCAGCTAACAAAGGTGCTGGCTTTGGTGAAAAAATGGAGGATTTTTCCCTGAAAGTCCATGTTTTTTTTTTCCTTATATGACATCTCAACACTGGAAATTGTGGACCTTCTTTGCAGTCACATGATAATTAAATGTTGGATTCTTTAACGATCAAACTGAAGAAAATGGCAACCACTTTTCAGTGTGCTATGATTTTTAAAAGTTTACACTGACCACACCCATAGAAGGAGGTACCTAATGAAAGCCTTCTAGACCAGAGTCATTAGAATGATGCTACTTGATGAGATTTTGTTGAAAAAACTAATTTGGGGAGACATTTTCTATAGATGATTTTGTTTTGGGTAGTTTTGAGATTTTTTTCAAATATCAAAAATAAATAAATAACATTCCCATGCTGAGTTATACCTCGGGAAATTTGTTGACTACCAACACACTGAAATTTCTGTTCTTACCGTATCACTAAAATTAATCTCAATAATCTCATCCATGACTTCTTTGTGATTGGTTTCTTTTTAGGTTTTCTTCTCAGCATCTGTTACATTGCCCTCCTCTTCACAATATTGGTACACCTAAGGTCTATAACACCAACATTTTTCTACCTCACTATAAACATTTTATAGGAACACCTTTCCTTTCATACAGCAACGACTCACAATTATTTGCCCCTGCTCAAAACCACAAGATTGATAACTTAGTGGGCATCTTTTCCTGGGAACTTCATAAATGTTTTGCACTCAACACATATATAACTGGAAACTCTACCTCTGTCACTAGCCATAAACTGGCTACTTTTTCACAGCATGTATGGAGGATATCAACTTTAACAAACAAAGCACAGTCACTTGCTGGATCTCTGGATATGTTTGTAAGGAAAGGATGGTCAAGGAAGGAAGATTTCATTCATGATACTACATTTACAACACCACTTTCAAAAACCCGAAGACTGATCTAGGTATTGGAGTATTCTCTGATTTGTCTAATTCCTTCAATCTCAAAGCAATTAATATCTTGATGTTGTGTAGCAATTTTCTCCTAATTGAAACCTTCCCTCCTGGAGGATGTATAAGAGGCTTACACTACTCAGTAAGTAAACAAATCAAAAGTCTCAGAATGTTCCTGAAACACATAAGATTCATAAACCTCTCTCCAAAGTTACAGAATCCAAAAAAAAAAAAACTGTAGTAGGAGAATATTTTCTGACAAGAGAAATTGCCTGAAGTACACTCTCTGACCTGTTGAGCTGTCTACAAGTCATTCAAGAAGTTACACAGAGAAGTTTCTGTGAGCTGTCGGTTTAAGCTGGGATTTTCTGTGATTAGTTGCCATTGAAACATACATTCTCTGGTAACTAACTCCTCATCCACATTCTTATAAGCAACACCAGTAAGTTCATTGGTTTGCAACTTGGACTTTGGTGGACTTCTTACTTCTGTCTGTCATTGGCTCCATGTCCAAAGTGATTAGCTATTCGTGTTTCCCCAGGAAAAGTTACAGTTGGTAACTGATACCTTTAACACAGGAAAGCATACAGGGATAGAAATGGGAATAACATATTTGGTGGCTAGCGGATGATTAGGAGCCACAATGACATATCCACTTCCATCCTTTTCAATCCTCCTTATTCTTGGACTAATGAGTCATGGTTAGAGTTGGAGAAGTGCTATAGGTGGGCTCTTCTCCAGAGTGTAAATCTTACCTTAAGGATATTTCCTCATTTACAGAGCTCTGTGTGTGTGTGTTGGAAGCAGGGTAAATTTTTCAGTGCTGGAGATATGGATCATTGGTTATGAGTATATATTGCTCTTTTTGATGACCTGAGTTCTCAGCACTAATGTTAGGTTGCTCACAACTGTAACTGCAGCTCTCAGGAGGACCTGATAGTTTCCATACCTGCACTCAAGGGCACATACCCATGCATAGACGACAGCAAACATACACACAATTAAAAATAAAAAAAGACTACATTATTATCACAGAATTCACTGAGGGCAAGACTGGAGAAGAAGAATGCTGGAGAATGGCAGGTAAGAAGGTGAGAGTACATGTGAAAAAGTCTTCCGAAGTGCATGTCAGATTTCCGTTTCTGTTTATCAGAACGCTTACAGATTACAAAGGGGGAAGTGCAGTTGTCTCAATTGCTTGCCTTTTTGGTTTTCCAAAGTCCACTATAGTTGACTTAGTTAGGCTGTATTTTTCCTGGGCGAGAAAGAAAGTCTGATGCCCAGTATTGATGCTACTTATAGAGTCTATGCAGAAATGGTGGTGATATAGAATAGATGTCCAGTAAACAAACTGAAGTTGTTGTATATTGTTGGATCTAATGGATTTTAAGCCAGCCAAATATGGTTGGTTATGTGATCTAAGAGAGCATATGCTGAGGTTTAAATATAAGATAGAACAGTTTAAATAAGAAATAAGATTAAGTTTTGCTTGAGATATCTATTAGATGCTCAATGATGATAGATGGAATGTGGAATTATGTTTATTTACAGTAAACTTCAGAGTTGATTTGTGCTTTGGATAGTTAATCAATATGTTATCAGTGTTATGAATAAGCAAATTATGCATTAAATTAGATTCAGTCATTGAAATATTCCATATTTAGTATTCAGCTGAAAAAGTTTCATGTGTGTTAATTTTATTATTACCATGACCAAATACCTAACAGCAATAATTTAAGAGCTAGAAATTTCAGATTCTAGTCTATTGTCTTTGCCTCCATTGATTCTAGGCCCATGACAAAGCAGAACATCATCGTGGTGGGGACTTGTGGCAGAAACAATTCATGCCATGGCAGGTTTAAAGCATAATGAGATTTTAGCCTCATTTTTCATTATGGAAAAATGAAGGAAAAACATGATGAAGCAACTCTCATCAAGGAAGATAGGAAAAGAGCAAACAGTAATAAGAAGAATCCAAAGTAAGATATATTATCCAAGAACATAACCTCAGTGAGTTACTTCCTCCAACCATGGTCCACCACAGCTCTACTACATTTTAGTGATCTAATAAAAAAAATGAATCTGTCAACAGATTAAGCCATTCATTACAGCAAAGTCCTCATAATCTAATCATCTCAAAGAAGTTTTCAGCAGATCTCACAGATATGCCAAAAGTTATGCTTTTTGTTTTTTCTAGATACTATCAACTGGAAAAATCAAAATTAACTAGTAAACAAAGAAGCCTAAAATGGAAAAAAAACAACAAAAACAGGAAAATAAGGTATTATGGAAACCAAAAAAATATTTGTCTTATTTAAGCTTATTGAAAGATGACACCACTTAGAGCCATCCAGGCAGGGAGACTTTGATTGAGGAATTGCCTAGATTAGATTTGCCTTTGTTGATTCCTGTGGGTTAAAGTCTTTATTGCTGATTGATGTGAGAGGGTCTAGCCCACTGTACACAGAAGCATTCCTAGGCTGTGAGGTTGATCTGTATCAGAGAGTAAGACAGAGCAAGCCAGTAAGGATTCCTCCATTGTTTTTGTTCTAGTTCCCACTTGAATTCCTTCCCTGTTTTCCCTCGATGACCTGGAAGTATAAATAAACCCTCCACCTTCTCCAAGTTGCTTTTGGGTCAGAGTGTGTTATTGCAGCAACAGAAAGGAAACTTAGGCCATATTCAAATACAAGACATAGTCAGTAGTGTTTATTGTTTTACTAGGCAATAACTTGAAGATAGAAAGAACCAAAAATTTCATTGGCCTTTTCTCTCAAACCACATTCAAGATGTGTCCATTTTGTATTTTTGTGTGCTGTCTTCAAAGTCTGTAAAATACTATATTATTCTGAGAGAAACTAATTTTAGAAATTCTGTTTTGTGGTGAATACTTACTTATTCTACTCTATTTTTTATTGTTTTTGACCTTAAAACACCATCATGACTGAAGTACCTTTGGCAAGAGGTACACGTAAAACTATGAAATAGTAAACCATTTGGTATATTTGAATAGATACTCTGTATATATTTTTTTCTAAAATGATTTAGTAGACTGACAAAAGAAGGCTTTCCAGAAAAAGCTGATTTCTATATAATATTTGCTATCTTCACTTTTCTTCCTTGTCACAATTGATATTACAATGTGACCAAGCAAAAGTGATCTATTGCTTAGTTTTCCTTGTAAGTTGATGAGTTCTCTTAACGTGTTTTTGATAAATCTGTATGTGGGGAATTTGATGGAAGGGATTTCTGGAAAAGTTACTGGAGTACAGCGATCTAGATTTCCTTCTCCCTTTTCCTTCTTCAGATTCACATGATCTTGTCATGACGGACAGAACTCTAAAAGTCATTGATATAGATTTATATATTTTTGTCTTGGTCTTTCTTGCTCATTGGAGTAAGGTAGGAAATCAGCTATAATGTTTTGGACATCTGGTCACTGCACTTTCATAGTCTGTAAGCAAGTGAGTCTCTAAAATGTGTCCTGGAAATTCTCCTAAATCCTAAATATGCTTCTTTCTGCTGTGAACAATTTTAAAAATACCCTAAAATTGGGAATATGAAATTACTGCATGTATTTGTCAGCCATGAAAAAGAAATCCTAGAAAGTGATTTTCTACTTCATTGTTTTCTTCTGACAAGAAATGGCTTATCTAGTGTGATTTATTAGCCTGGTTTCTCCATAACAGTATTTCGTTAAAACTTTCACATACAGTTTTGATTTGAGAAAATGGTCAATAATTTAATGGATGTACTGCTGTTTCTAGGTGTTAAGTATTGATGAAGTTGTGGCCTCATACAAATAAGTCTAAAGCTGTGAACTTTTATGTAAAGTAATTTGCTTAAAATTGCTATAATTGCTAAATTGTTTGGAAAATTTCACTAAATGTCTCTGGCATTAGATTTAGCTTATGGAAAGTTTTTGATTTTATGTTGACTGTTAAGTATGAACATATTTTCTATTTCTATTTTATTGGTTTGATATCTGTTGTTTAAAGATTTGTTATTTGCACTTTGAATAATCTTCAGACTTTCAAAAAAAGTTTCTTATGAGGAGATGTTTAGTGGACATAAGTGAGATTTTTCAATATTTCCAGATTGTGATGTTTATTGGTTTTGCAAATGTTATACAGAAGGAACTTTTTTGTTCTAAGGGATTAGAAAAAAAATAAAAGTAAATAAATTTCTTTTGTTTTATTTTTAATATTTTGCACGTTTATCTAGTGTACATATGAATATATATGTGCCAAGGTACACATATTGATGTCAGAATGCAACATGCGGAAGTCAGATTTTTCCTTCAAAAATGTGGATCCTGAGGATCAAGGTCTTTGCTTAGCACCAAGCACTTTATGGGAGCTATTTTTCAGACAATTCTTTTTAAGATATAAACCTTATACCCATTAACATTTTGGTTATTATAAAAGGAGGTATATAGACTAAAATAGTAGCTGATAAGAATTCACTACTGCAGCAGAGACTTTCTGGTTAAGTATATGTAAAGTTGATACCATTTTGCCATCCATCCAAGCAAAATAACCAATTGAATTCACTAAATAAAATACAACCATGAACTGATTTTTTTAAATCACTTATATTCTTATACCTCATAAAAGGCACTGTCTCAGTCAAAAGAATAAAAGCCTGTAAAAACCATATTACATTTCATGAAAAGTGTAAACATAGCTGCTAAGCATTTTGAAACATAAAAACAAGATAGGTTTTGCACTGAGATACATGTTTTCTTATATTTCAATTACTCTGGATTAACAATGGTACTTTTAAAGAAAAAACTCATTTGAATTGAATTTCTCACATAAGAGGAGAAACTGTAGATGGTATCTATGGATAAAAATGTATTAATTTGATTGTAGGTTGAAATCAACATAAGAGTTATTTTCAACTCTGGAGATGATTGATCAACAAATGTCTCTGAGATCATTTACTTATTGGTACTCTTTGACCCCTTGCAGAAAAATGAGGGAACCATCATGGCAAAGATACATCTTTGGAATGGGAGATGGCGAAGTAAGAGGTAGGGCACGCAAAGGACACAATTGCAGTCATATAGCGGTGTATTCTGGGACTGCCCTCCTCTTGCTGAAATGTACATCAGCAAAAGGAAGTAGAAGAGTCTTGTCGATTCATATTCCTTGGTTCCCAACAGTAGAGCCTGCTATTTCAACAATGATTGCAGAATCTGAGTGGATAATTCAAGAGGACTTTGGGCTTCTTTATTCATCTCCTAATTGCTGTGGGAACTCCTTTAGCCAATGGCCTTTGAGATGTTGGCCCACTTTGGGCATGTTTTTAGGTACTATATATGCAGAGGTAGGGGTGTGGGCAAGCCCCTTGGCTGCTAGCTTCGGTTCCTGTTCCCCATTGCTGATCTGTGAGTCTATTACTAAATAAAGAGACCTTTATTATATTCCATTCTCAGCTAGTGTGAGACTATTTTATTATAATCAACAACACCTAATATCCTTTCAGAGCCAGGAAGTTTCACCAGTATACTGCAAAGATACTCTTTAAGTCAACTTTTACAGAAGAGAGAGTAATGACTTGTGGAAATGTATTCTGTGTAATTATGGAAATTTGAAGAAGAAAAATAAAGATCTGAGAAACCTGAAAATTTGGTTGGGTCACAATTATCTTCTGTTCTCAGAATTTCTCATTTCAGTGATTCATGCTTAGTTCTCTCTAACTAACAAATCTAAGAAGAGAATTCACCATTTTTCTTTAGTATAATGTCAATGTCTTTTAACCAAAAGGTGCAATATGTATCCAATAAATGAGCAACATTGGATTCAGACTTACATTCTCCCAAATCCAATTTGTGAATGAGTTGTTTTCTTGGGTGAAAATTATCAATACTTTTAATCCTTATGTTTACAAAAGGATGATTTCTCATCCATTTTGGTTAAGCATGAAACATCATCTATGATCTTATTATCTTCCACTAACTCCATGGAGTCTGTAGCAGATAGTTATTTTTACTTCTTTCTGGACTTACAGACCAGGTTAAAGGGTAGCCTGGGTAACCTGTTAGTAGGTCAACTGTGAATAAGGATGTACTAGAGTAAGAACTGGAGAATGGTATCTTTGTTTTCTTCTTTCATGTTGATGCTCTGAAACATAGGGTACCACTAAGCCACACTTTTGAGGAACAATTTAATTTTTAATTTGTGCTTGTACTTTGATCCTTTCTTTTAAATACTTGTTCCAAAATTCCAAGTAGAGTAATTGCTTCATGCTACGTTCGGGGCTTTTGTAATGTGCTGGACAGCTGCTTGGGGATACGTTTCTCACTTGCTTCATTCACCTCATGCCTGTTGACATCCACTCACAAGACAAAAAGTCAGGAGGTACTGTCCTTGTAATTTTATCCATATTAGTATTTCCTGCTTTAGTCACCACCTCCGAATTGTTGACATGTAAATTGTTTCCAAATTAAAAAAAAAAAACAGTTGTCACTTCCTTTTTCTGATTCATACAGCTAATAAGTTGCTCCTGTGTATTACAAACTTTGAGGCGGAAGGAAGAGAGCAGCTTTAACTAAAAAGAAAAGTCAAACAAATAGGTTAAGCTTTTGAAAATTCATGTCACTAAGAGCAAGTAATCTTAAACTGGGAATAAAATTATGTTCAAATTTATCTCTTAATTTTATATTTATTTTGGGTCAAGGAATTATTGAATGGAACCATAGGACTTGAGTATCTGCTGTGCCAGGGGTTCCTTCTTCAGTCCTGCAAATACTATGGGAGGCATGGGTGCTTTTGCTGAAAGTTAAACAAGTCTCAAGATGTGGGACAATGTAGCATCTCACCTGCTTATGTGTTTACTTCTTCTGTATGTGTTTACCTTTCTAATCTTAATACAATATTGCACTTTTCTTTGGAGGGGTTATATGCACAAGCACTGTGAAGTCTAGCTTAGCCAGTCTCAGAACAATTTTGTCTTCCGGATGTGCTATGGGTTATCTGAAGGGCTCTACTGCTTAGACAGCAGGGGATTCTGGTATGGCCTATGTAAAAAGGTTCTTAGACACATGTTAAGCCTAAATGTACAACACTATGCAGGCACTAGTGAATAATTTTCCAGAGGAGTTTGCTCTAACATCAAAGAGTTTTCAGAAGTTACATCAGTTTGTAACATTGTATTCTAGATAGGAGAGCAGATCAGACACAGGAGAGGAAACCTGGAGGCCGTTAAGAGACTCTGAATTTTAAATCAAAATTCATCCTTATAGCAAAGTATGTTCATGTTTGTAAGGTTAATAAAAATAATAATAACCACTGTCTGAAGTTGTCATTCTATGTCACTTTGATTTTTTATAATATTTTTTTTTGGTTTTTCGAGATAATATTTTATGTGTAAGCAAAATAAAATGATAAACATTATTTTAGTCAGACAAGATATATACCTTAGAAAACTTCCATTGTTACAATAAGGTAGTTGTACTTTTTTACTTAAAGTGAAAAGGTGGGGGCTTCAGAGTAAGGCTGATGCTTCTTATGGTCCAATAAGTAAAATGAATATTATCATTCCAAATTTACAACACTAACATCTGCAACAAGTAAAAATCAATGAATACATCTCAGGAACAAATAGATATGCCATAGCCTGTAGATTCATACGGGACAGAGAGATAAAGAGAGTGAGGCATGCTCATGCACAGCAGGAACTGCGGTGAGAGACAGAGTCTTAGGAGCATTTACTAACAGGATCTCATGCCATTGTACAACAACAATCTAGTTTGGCAGGAAGTATTGTTTCCATTCCCACTTATGAGGGAGGAAAAGGGATCTCAATGATGATAGGTGGGAATCCCAGTTCCAGCTCCTAGTGGTACACAAGTAACTGGACCCCAAGCATTAACAATTAACCCTGAGGAACAGGAGAAGAATGGGCAGCCTGATGTTGGCATTTGCCTTTTCATGGATGTGAATCCTCACATTGGTTTTCCTCCAAGGTGCTCACACACTGCTGTTGAATTCAGTGTCACATATCCAGGTCAGCCGAATGCTTAAGTGCTTCACAGCAGGCAGGGCAAAGACAACTGAGCAGGAGATCTAGGTAGGACATAAGAAGATCAAGTTTTTTTAAATTGACATATAGAAAAAAAAACCTTCGTCTAACAACAGATGGGGAACAGAGGCAATGACCCACATTGGAGCACTGGACTGAACTCCCAAGATCCAGCTGAAGAGTGGAGGGAGTGAGAGTATGAGTAAGGAATTCAAGACCATGAGGGGATCATCCACTGAGACAGTTTGCTTGAGCTGATGGGAGCTCACCAACTCCAACTAGAATAGGAGTGAATAAGCATGGAAACAACCAAGCCCCTCTGAAGGGGGTTGATAGCTGGGGCAGACTGAGGGGCCACTGCTAGTGACACTGGGATGTGTCTCGACTTGCATATACCGGCTTCATGAGGTCCTATTCTCTTTGGATA
Organism: Microtus oregoni; assembly: GCF_018167655.1. Lineage (NCBI taxonomy): Eukaryota > Metazoa > Chordata > Mammalia > Rodentia > Cricetidae > Microtus > Microtus oregoni. The sequence goes on from NW_024544774.1 coordinate 441,505, forward strand.
TAAACCTTGCTCAACCTAGGTGTAGGAGGGAGGGCCTTGGACTTTCCACAGGGCAGGGTGCATGGCATTTCCTTAGGGTTGAAGAAGTGGGGGGAATGTCTGTGGAGGGAGAGGGAGGGGACTGGGAGGAGCAGAGAGATTGCGAATTCAGATTGGTGGTTTTATTTAAGTAATGAAAAAAAAGGGAAAAAAGATAGTCCTTATATCATAGATAAATTCATTCAAGGTAAGTCTCTCCTACTGTGGTTAAAGAATACTGGAGCTATGCTAAAAGAAAGATTTCATAAAGAATAAGAACTATCAATATATTTGACAGAGGTCCTGAAGGAGTTAAAAATAAACTACTCTGGCATATTGACCATTTTGAATTAAAGGCACTTGGGAAAAAAACAAAAAGAAAAAAGAAAGACAAAAAACACAGTTACTAGGCTTCTTTGGGGGTGTGGATTTTATAAATAAATATTAAGGGGCTGGAAAGATGGCTCAGAGGTTAAGAGCATTGCTTGCTCTTCCAAAGGTCCTGAGTTCAATTCCCAGCAACCACATGGTGGCTCACAACGATCTGTAATGGAGTTTGGTGCTCTCTTTTGGCCTGCTGGCATACGCACAGACAGAATATGGTATACATAATAAATAAATAAATATTAAAAAGTAAGAATTTTGTTGTAAGAGTTTGATAATGGAGTCTCCAGAACTGCTCAAGCAGCAAGACAACAGAACTCTGGAGTCATGGATACTATGTGCCAAACATTTGTCTCCTCTGCTGTTAACACTGAAGGAAGAGGGTGTCGCACGACTGTCTAATCAACTTGAGTTCTTTTTGTGTGGATCCATCTGGTTTCTGAACATATATTTAATATTGTTTAATTAACAGTCTATTAAGAAACTAGACAATACAAAATATAATTTAAATAATGAGGTTTAATAATTGTATACTGGTTACTGATTTGGTATTATAACATCCCATGAATTAGATACATATTGGGTTGATATTTAACACTTTTCAAAGTGGTAACCTACCTATTTTCAGGTTTATTGATAAGTAATATTTTGAAGTATTGACTTGGTCATAGCATCAAGTAAAAGTATTGCATAGATGTTATCGTTTCTCTTTTTAATTAATTAATTATTTCTATTAAATATTTCTAATTAATATTTTTTCATTTGTTTTACATTGCAACCATAGTTTTACCTACCTCCTCTCCTCCCATTCCCTCCCCTTTTGCTTCCCATCTATCTCCCTCCCCATTCACTCCTCCTCTATCTCCATTCAGAAAGAGGCAGGCCCCCATGGGTTTGAACAAAGCAAGGCAAGTCAGGTTGAGGCAGGACCCAGCCCCTTCCACTGTATCAAGGCATGGAAACAGGTTCCCAAAAGCTGGTGCTGTGGTTTCTTACAATTTCTTTTTATCTCCCTGAGGTTTCTATGCTGGAAACTTTGTCTTCAGGATCTCCTAACAAAGAAAATTCTAGAAAGAGGGATTCCCTATTGAATTTTACCACACCATTGAAGAAGGTTCCACAAATTGTTGCATTAAGTAGGAAAACACTAGCAAACATATTATTTGCAGCTAGGATTACTCCAATGTGAAAACTGGAAAGGGGCACAAGAAAAAAGAAAACTTAACCAATTTCTATGATGGACATATGCAAAGATTTTTAATAAAACTGTGGTAAGATGAACTCAAGAACTCATTAAGAAACCCCATACATCAAGATCAAGTTATTTTCATTCAATGGATATTACACATGCAAATTAATGAATTTAATATCAAACACAAATAGAATTAAGGGCAGAAAGCACATGAGTATCTCAATCAATGCAGAAAAGGCATGTGAAAAGTTCAAAATCTCTTCATAATAGAAGTCCTCTAATAGAAGGTATACATACATACAAATACACACACATATGCATAAATCACATATACATACATAAAAACTTAAACACTCAGTCACTTTCATATAAAGCAGTAACAAACTCTTCAAGAAAGAAACTAGTGGAAAATTTCAACTTATTTTTAAACAAGGCTTTCCCTGGATATTTTCAGTGTGTTTTTAGTGGAATGTCAATATAAGAGCCACAGCAACATATTCTCCAAGTTGATTTGAATTGGTATTAAGCCAGCTGATAGAAAATATGCCACAAGGTAGAGTTGAAAATGATGAATGGCCAATGGAGAATAATTTAAGTTTCTTACAGAGTTCAGATAAGGGAGAAATCTTCAGGCTGCAGTGGCCAGGGAAGGTTTTATCTCAGGTACATGTGTCAACTGGATGTGAGTTAGCACTCGAATGTGCCCTAGTAAGAGTGAAGAGAATTACCATAGAGATTGGTTTCATTTAACCTCTGTACTCTGGATCCAAAATGCTTAAATAACAGCAAAGGTGTCCATTTGGGAATATTTAACCATTTTATCACAAATGGAAAGTAAGAATTTTGATATATTGGGGTCATATAAGAAATATAAGAATATAATTAATTTCAGATAAATGCAAATGTGTTTACCTGAAAACAAAAAGCTGGGATTCTGTTATTTACTGTTCCAATGAGTATTTGTTAATATTGAGCACAACACTTAGGATTTTTAAGTGTAATGGCTTCTGGGAGAAGTGAGACCACAGAAATTTCTTGGTATTTCTTAACCTGGACTCTTTTTGGTCTACTCAAGAGATAAGAATTCTTTCCCAAGAAACATGCCCGTGTTTTTAAATTTTTTTCAGTTACTTACTATTTCCCCATCCACTCCTTTGAGAAAGTGATGACTCCCACGGGGAATCAACAAAGTCTGGCACATCACTTGAGGCAGGACCAAGGCCCTCCCTGCTGTATGTAGGCTGAACAAGGTATCCCTCCACAGGGAATGGGCTCCAAAAACCCAGTTCATGCACTAGGAATAAATACTGGTTCTACTGCTATTGGTTCCACAAACTGCCCATGCCACACAACTGTCACCATATTTATGGGGTCTAATTTGGTCTTATGCTTGTTCCCCAGCTGTCAGTCCGGGGTCAGTGAGCTCCCACTAGCTCAGTCAGCTATTTCTGTGGGTGTTCCCATCATGGTCTTGGCCCTTTTGTTCATAATATTGTTCCTCCCTCTCTATGACTGGACTGCAGAAATTTCTCTGTTTTCTTAATGCCATACAAGTGTTGATGTTTAGAATCTTGTGTTTCTACACAAATTTATAATTAGGCAGAGAGCAACCGAGAAAGACATCCGATGTTGAGCTCCGGCCTCTGAACACACTCAGGGAATGTCAAGTCTCTTTCTCAATTCTCTCTACCTTCGTACCTGAAGCTGGGTGTACCAATTCATTTTCATTGTCAACTACACACAAGCTAGTCGCCTAGGAAGAGGGAATCCAAGCTGAGGAATCAGCTCCATCTAATTGGCCGTGTGCGTGTCTGTGGAGCATTTTCTTGATTGTTAATTGGTAGAGGTGGGCCCAGTTCACTGTGGGTTGTACATCCATAGGCAGGTTGGTCTAAGTGGTATAACAAAACTAGCTGAGCATGCCTCAGTGAGGAAGTCAGAGCAAGCCAGTAGGCAGCATTTGTCCATGGTACCTAATTCAAACTTCTGCCTAAGTTTCTGCCTTGGATTCTCTCAATGACAGTCTGTAAACTGTAAGCTGGAATAAACCCCTTCTTCTCTAAATTATTTTTTGGCTGTGGTATTTACCACAGTAATAATGCAAATTGTAACACTAGTTGGCCCTTATTGACCTGGAGCTCACTGACAAGGCTAAATTGGTTCACAAGCAAGGCCCAAAACATCTTCCTGTCTCTGTCTTCAAAGGATTGGGATTCAGGCTGGAGCTTATGATCCCAGGTTTTCAATAAATTCTGGGGAGGAAGCATAGATTCGCATTCATATGTGGCAAACATTTTATAGATTGAGCCATATCCTCAGTCCCCATATCCTGACCAATCTCTGTCTTTTGATTAAACAATTTAACCCATGCACATGTGAAGATATTAGTGATGGAATTTAATTTGTGTGTATTTTCTTTCTTTTTATTCTATGTGTGTCATAAACAGTGTTTCTTATTCTCTCTCTCTCTCTTTCTCTCTAGTACTTTTTTTCAATAGAACATTTTTTAGTGTGGCATTTAAATTCCTTTAATAAAATTTATATATATTTAAAATTACCATTTAATGATTTTTTCCTAGGGCTAACTATACATGTTAACTTTTCAAAAATATTTTTCAGAGGTACAGTAATTTAAATTTTCTGTAACATGGAAAGCCTGGCCTGTTTGTTTGTTGTTGGGGTTTTTGTCCTCCCACCAGGTCCCCCACAACTGTTTAGCCCCAAAGAAAATCACACATAGGTCTCCATAAATTGTAAGCTGATTGGCCCATTAGCTCTAGCCTCTCACTGACTAACTCTCACATCTTGATTGACCCATTTTTCTGATCTATGTTAGCCATGTGGCTCAGTACCTTTTTTCAGTGGGGCAGGTCACATCCTGCTGCTTTGGTGGTCTGAGCAGGAGTGGGAGGAATCAACTTCCTCCTTCCCAGAATTCTCCTGTTCTCATTACATCATTTCTACTTCCTGTCTGGTTTTCCCACCTATACTTCCTGCCTGGCCAATCATCGTTTATTTATAACATGATTGACAGAATACAGACAATTTCTCCCGCGCCAATTTTGTTAATATCTTGAAACTTTAAATTATGCAGTTCTATTGTCTCCTTTAGAATATTTGCATGATTTTTGTTTACATATTAAATTTTATATGTTATCATCTAAATAATATTCTAGTTATTGGTTTATATAGCTTAATGTCTTTTAATGATGTAAATAGAAAAAATATTAGACGGATTTATTTAATTTTTAATATTTTATGGATCGTTTTTATCACTACATAATCCTGTAAAATCTCAATATTATCTGGGAGTCATTTTCTTATTTAATATAGTTTTCCCGCTACCTTCTTCTATTGTGTCAGTCATGTGAATTGTATTTCTTTCTTTCTTTTTGAGACAGGGTTTTCTGTGTAACCATCCTGGCTATTCTGAACTCACTTTGTAGACCAGGCTGGCCTCAGGCTCACTGAGATCTGCCTGCCTCTACCTCTCATGTGCTGGGATTAAAAGCATGCTCCACTATGGCCCAGCAATGAATTGTATTTCTAAAGATTATGGGCTAACATAGATTCTTTTGATAAAACTTTATGGAATTGCTTTTTAAAAAGGTTAAAATAACAAATGATTATTATTGTCTACATAATTACTGAGACATTTTATTGGTATTTGGATTCAGGTACCTGTTGACCTCATTCCATTATTCTGAAGAAACTTTCTTTGTGATTATTTAAAGACTTTCCACTAACAACAAACTATTTCACGTTTTCTTTATCCAAGTCTGCCCCTCCCTCACGTTAGTTTTTTGTTTGTTTACTTGTTTGTTGTTTTACAGTGGCTGTGTTCATCTTTGAGTCTTGGCTGAAATTCTTTTCTCTCAGTGTTTTGATTATTTTATACATCTATCCAGCATCCTCTAGTGATTCTTAGCTTTATTGTAGCTAATGTAAACTTTATGATTGAAACTTCTGAGTCATTAGTGTTATTTTGAATTCAGTATTTGTGATTATCTAATTGGCTTGAGATTTTCAAGTGAATTTAGATTAGATGTGTCTGTCTGTATCTAAATCAGAGCTAATTAAACTCCCTCAATGTGTAGATCACTATTTTCAGAGTTCTGTGCTCTGTTGGTGGAGCTAGTTGGCACTTACCGTTGATTTCATCATTGCAGGTGGCTGGCAGTTATGATAATCGTGTGTTTTCTTTTCTTTTTGGTTCTCTTTCTCTGTCTCTCTTTCCTTTCATCTTTATATTCCCAGAATAAATGTCTGCAGGTATAGATTTAGGTAGATAAATATGAGCATGTTTAATGGTATTTCATATCTATATATGCTTAGTCCTCTATATTCTACCTTATTTCTGATATATTGCTTATATAACTTTTGTTATTGATCTGTCTTCAGGCTTCATGGTTCTGTTCTTTTGTCAAATTAAATTGATTAGTGTATTCCTCCAATAAAATTCTCATTTTTATTATCATTCTTGATGTTTAAGTGTCCATTTGACTTTTATCTGTATGAGTTTATCACAGTTGCATTTATGTGTGAATGCTGTTTTGCTCATGCCATGGTGTGTATGAGGTGGGCATAGCTAGAGGAAGGTAAGGACAGACACCTGAGTTAATGTTCATCCTTGTTTGAGACATGGACTCTTTGTGTTTTTGTGCTGTGTACTCAAGAATGGCTGGAAAATGTGTTCCTAGGGATTCTCCTGTTTCTACCTCACATCATCCCATAGGAGCAGTATGTAGTAAAAGGAGTGGTGGGCTGCATCCTGCCACCCGGCTCCAGGCCGCCCAGCTAGCTTAACCCCAGAAATAATTACACAGAAACTGTATTCATTTAAACACTGCCTGGTCCATTAGTTCTAGCCTCTTATTGGCTAACTCTCACATCTTGATTTAACCCATTTCTATTAAATCTGTGTATCACCATGAGCTCGTGGCTTACCGGGAAAGATTCAGCATGTCTGACCTGGCAACTTCATGGAGGGCAGCTCTCTGTCTACTTTCCTTTTCCCAGAATTCTGTTCTGTCTACTCCACCCATCTAAGGGCTGCCCTATCAAAAGGCCAAGGCAGCTTCTTTATTCAACCAATGAAATCAACACAAATGTAGAAGGACCTCCTATACCAGCAGTGAGATGACAGATGCTCACTGCATGCTTGATTTTTATATGAGCTCTGAGGATTTCAACTCTGGTTACTCAATAAATCCCTTCAATTACTGAGTCATCTTCTAGTCATCTATATGATTATTTTGGAAAAAGTAGTTTCTATCACTGTATGGATATTCTTTTTTAGATAAGTCATTGACACCTTGTCTTTAGTTTTTTTTCTCAAAAATTTTCCATAGTTCTTGAAATACAGAAAAGTGAGAATGGGAATAGTTAGGGCTCTGTATTTTGTTTTTTCTCTTTCTTTCTGAATATACCACTTTGTATGAAAACTTCTTGTATTTTAGCATAGCAGGATGGGGCACATTTTACTAAAATCAGATTTTTTTTTTTAGAGTTTTACTATTTTTACCCTATGTGAGATGAAATATTCATGAAAGTCTTCATGTTTTGGCTAATTTTGTTTATGCTTCACTGTTTTACAGAAGAATAAAAGTAAACATCCAGTGACAATACCATGTACTCTGATTACTTATAACTATGTTTTTATTTACTTCTCTTTCATTTTCCTTTCTATTAGAAAAGGAGGAGCTGATGATTCAAACTCCAGTAGATATATCTACAAATAGTGAGTCATTTCTCAGAAGTTGCAGTATGTGGCATTTAATACACATAACACATATAACCCATGATTTCTCTTTAATTGTAAATGTTAAAATATTCTCCCCCAAAGCTAGTTGACATCATCATTATATGGCGAAATATTCTAATTCATAGTGCTATTTACATATAATTTAATGACTGTCATTTCTTTTTAAATTTTCAATTTTTTATCTAATTGGTACATAAAAACAAAACTTGTACATTTTAATAAAGTATCAGGTAACACCAACTGATATTTTGATACACTAATACACTTGTGTATGGATGTAGGTCAAAGAAGTCTATCTTTATAAACACAATGTTTCCTTAGGGATAAACAAATCAAACTTTTCTTCTATAGTTTTTTTAAGGTTTAAAGTGTACAGTCAGTGATATAGTCATTTTACTGCACAATGGTTCCCTAGAAGTACTGATTCCTATCTAATTACAACTCTCTCTGTCTCCCTTTATATTAACAAGGGTCTTCTATAGTCACAGAACTTATAGAATGAATATCTCTCTCTTTATATATATATGCATAAATATGAATATATGTGTGTAAATATATATATGTATTTATGTATTAGCCATATGCATTATATATGCATTTATATATAAAGGTAATTTATTGGAATGACTTGCAGGCTTCAGTTCAACTAATCCAGTTGAATATTTGCTCAGTGCCAGAAGGTTGGGTTTCTCAGTTGGTCTTTGTGTATGCTGGAATCCCAAAGAACTAGACTCCAATGCCAGTGAAGGAATGGATGTGTTAGTAAGGTGAGGGCAAGCAGGCAAAAAGCAAAGCAATCTTCCTTCTTTCATGTCCTTATATATGCTCCTGCAAGAAGGTGTGGTTCAAATTAAAGATGTGTCTTCCCAATTGAGATTTGGAAAAAGGTGTGTTATCTTTCTGTCTGGGTCAGAGGTGTGCCTTCTTACCACAAAGATTCAGACAAGAAGTGATTTACTCATTTAAAACCAAGCAGAATATTTCTCACAGATGTTCCCTCTAATTCTGGACTGTAGTTCATTCTCATAGAATCAAGTTGACAACCAAGAATGGTGATCACACTCCTCTTCTTTACTTTCAGATCTTTGATAACGGCTATTCTAGTCTAAATTTCTCTGAGTTCAACTTCTTTATATTACACATGTGATTACATTCATCTTCTTATTCCTAGCTTCTTTATATTACACATGTTACATGTATCTTCCTATTCCTAGCTTCTTTATATTGTACATATGATTACATGTATCTTCCTATTCCTAGCTTCTTTATATTACACATATGATTACATTATATTATCTTCCTATTCCTAGCTTCTTTATATTACACATATGATTTCATGTATCTTCCTATTCCTAGCTTCTTTCAGTGGACACAATGACATCACGGTCTGTGTATATTATCACAGACATTAGGAGTTTGGTTTTTATGATGAAATATTACCCCATTGTGAATGTATATTATTATATTTTTGTTACTCACTAATCAATTCACGAGCATTAAGTTCTTTTTTAATTTTTTTTTTGGCAAATTGGCAGGAAAGAAGTCACATTATACAATAGGCCTCACATAAGAGTAGGTGTGGGTCTTATGAAGAAAGTGTGTCCTGGAGGGTGGGCATTGAGGTACCAAGGGCCAGAGCAAGGTCAACTGTTCTTTCTCTCCCTGCTGCCTGTTACTGGGAATGTAGAACTCTCAGCTTCTCCAACACTATGTCTGCCTGCATACTGCCGTGTTCCCTGCCATGGTGACAGTGTTCTAAATCTCTGGAAATGTAACCAAGTCTTAATTAGATGCTTTCCTTTATAAGAGTTGCCATGGTCATGGTGTCTCTTCACAGCAATAGAATACAGTAAGACAAACCGATAATGGAATTCTTAGATATGAAAGTCCTTTTATATTTTGAGAAATTTCCATCGTGTCTGTTATAATTTGAACTTTGAATGTCCCCAAAGGCATGTATTAAAGGGCAATTATTTAGTCTATAACCTAATCATGAGGGAATAGATTCCTTAGAACATGAGGCTCAGTGAAGGAAATTATGTAATCGGAATATAAGTTGTGCACCTCAGGGGGACTGTGAGACACTGATATCTTTTTCTTTCTGGATGTTATGGAGTGAGAAGCTCCTTTGTCATACATACACTCCCGTTATGATCTCCTATACCACTATATGTCCAAAGGGAAGGGTTCATTAACTATAGACTTAATTCAGTGATACTAGGAACCAAAATAAAAATTTCCTATTTATCAGTTCATTATCTTAGGTATTGTGTCATTCACACATTTTGATTAACACAATGAATACACAACTTTACACTCCCACCAATAGTGTAAGGTTTTTTTCTTGTCTGTATCTTCACTAGCAATTTTAAAAATCTGTAGTCTTTTTAATTATCTTATTGGGATGAGGTGATATCTAAATGTGATATTTATTTACCTTTCTCCATGACTAATGAGATTTTGCAAATATATGTATATTTGCTTTGTCATTTATTTAACTTTTTTGAAGGCAGGTCTAGTTTTATTGGACAGTCTTATTAAATTACTTATTTATTTGCTGTTGAATTTTTGGGATTACATCCTGAACATCAACCATTTACAAATGTTTCCTCCAGTTCTCTAGCTTATCTCTGGAATAGTCAGTGTTTCTTGTCCATTCCATGTTTAATTTGGTACTATTCCATTTCTCTAAGCCTGCTTCTCCTTCCTGTGTTTTTTGGAGCTTTGTCCAAAAACTTCCTATAGCAATATCTTGGATAAATTTCTGTATGTTTTCATTTCATTATTATTAGCCATTTTACTTTATTTCTCTAAGTGGTGAGAGATAGGAATCTATCTTAATTATTTGTATGATTATATTCAATGTTTTTGTAATAATCTAAGAAAACTTGTATTAATTCTTTAAATTGTTGTTAGAATTCATCTGTTAACCCAGCTAGTTCTGGTTTGAAGTCAGGGATTGTGATGCTTCCAGAAGTCCTTTATTGTTTTGACTATAGTGGGAGTTTTGTTTTTCCATATGAAGTTGAATATTGTTCTTTCAAGGTCTGTGGGGAATTTTGCTGGGATTTTTCTGGGCATTGCATTGAATCTGTAGATTGGATTGGGTAAGATTGCCATTTTTACTATGTTAATTCTGCCTACCCAAGAGCATGGGAGATCTTTTCATATTCTGGTGTCTTCTTCAATTTCTTTCTTCAAAAATTTAAAGTTCTTGTCATACAGGACTTCGACTTGTTTGGTAAGAGTTGCTCAAAGATATTTTATGTTATTTGTGGCTATTGTGAAGGGTGTTGATTCTCTGATTTCTTCCATTTTATCATCTGTATAAAGGAGGGTTACTGATATTTTTGAGTTAATCTTGTATACTGTTACATTACTGAAGGTGTTTATGAGTTGTAGAAGTACCTTGGTAGAAATTTTGGGATCCCTTATGTAAACTATCATATCATCAGCAAACAGTGAGGGTTTGACTTCTTTTCCAATTTGTATTCCCTTGATCTTCTCTTGTTTTCTTATTGCTCTAGCTAGGGCTTCAAGTACTATATTGAATAGATATGGAGAGAGTGGATACCCTTGTCTTGCTCCTAATTTCAGTGGGATTGCTATGAATTTATCTCCATTTAGTTTGAGCTTGACTTTTGGCATGCTGTATATTGCCAATATTAGGTATGTTCCTTGTATTCCTGCTCTATCTAAGACCTTTATCACAAAGGGACGTTGTATTTTGTTTAAGACTTTTTCAGCATCTAATGAGATGATCATGTGTTTTTGTTTGTTTATATGGTTCATACATTGGGAGATTTCCATAAATTGAACAATCTCTGCATCTCTGTGATGAAGCCAACTTGGTCATGGTGGATGATTTTTCAGATGTGTTCTTGGATTCAGTTTACCAGTATTTTATTGAGTATTTTTGCATCAGTATTCATGAATGAGATTGGTCTGTAATTCTCTTTCTTAGCAATGTGTAGTTTGGGTATTAGGGCAGTGGTGGGCACACGACTTTAATCCCAGCACTTGGGAGGCAGAGGCAGGCGGATCTCTATGAGTTCAAGGACAGCCTGGTCTACAAGAGCTAGTTCCAGGACAGGCTCCAAAGCTACAAAGAAACCCTGTCTCGAAAAACCACAAACAAAAAAAGAGTTTGGCAATGTTCCTTCTGTTTCTATTGTGTAAAACAATTTGACGAGTATTGGTATTAGTTCTTCTTTGAAAATGTCACAGAATTCTGTGCTGAAACCATCTGGTCCTGTTTTTTTATTTTTTTTGGCGGGGGAACTGATGGGGAATTTCTGTCAGTCAATAATCTTTAAGAGGTGGGACAAGGTTAGGGCATGTCCTTTTGGGTACCTGAAGAAAAACTGCCAGCCTGCCCAGGGTTATCTCTCTGTGGAACCCGTGCTACACAACTGAGCTGGACATCTCGTTCTTGTTTCGTGAGTTTGCCCCTTATAACAAAGCAAATGTAATTGATTTATTTTGGAGTTAGCCTGGGATTTTTTGACCCATGTCCTTAAGCAGGAGACTTTTGATAACTATATTTCTTTAGCAGTTGTCAGTTTATTTAATTTGTTTATCTGGCCTTGATTTAATTTGCTAAGTGATATTTATCCAGAAAGTTGTCCATTTCCTTTAAATTTTCCAATTTTGTGGAGTACAGGTTTTCAAAGTATAACCTAATGATTCTCTGGATTTCTTTCATGCCTATTTTTATGTATCCCTTTTCATTTCTGATTTTTTTTTTAATTTGGTTATTCTCTCTCTGCCTTTTGCTTGGTTTGGACAAAGGTTTGTCTCTTTTGTTGATTTTCTCAAAGAACCAACTCTTTGTCTCATTGATTCTTAGTATTGTTTCCTTTATTTCTATTTTCTTGATTTCTGTGGCAGCCCAAAATTTATGAGCTTATTTCCACCTTGTCAGAGAGCTGGAGGTTGCTCAAAATTGTTAACAACAAGTATAGCTACACATCCTGACTCAGGATGTGGTCACTTGGTTCTTTTTACACTAAGATGGCTCATCTAAGTAGATCCATTCCACCTTGACAGATGGTCAGGATGTAAAATCTTACTTTGTTCCTTCTTTTGTAATATGAGGTTGCCTGGGGAGTGGTTGCCTGCAGGATACTTGCTTTATAGTGGCTTCACTGTCTAAACAACAGAATGCTAATGACTAGATGTCTCAAAGTTTTAAAGCAATTGACTGTTCGAGTTGTCCTTTGTATCATGTTAAAGAAGTCTTTTGTTGCCTTCTTCCCATTTTTTGTATTGTATTGGGGTATAACAGCATATGGAAAATTAAATTTAGGCAATTTCAGTATTAACTGGAACTTCCTCCAGATACTATTCTGTGGTTTCTGCTTTGTTATTTTCATGTCTTTGTACTCTTTACTTATCTTTATGTTCTTCACACCCCTACCCTGGCAAGAGGTATTTTTGTCAAGGCTCTTCCCTAACAGATTTCAGCTCTCAATTTGATTGTTTTCTGCCATTTAGTCCTCCTGGGTGAGTTTGTTTCTTTTTTTCTAGAGTTTTCAAGTGTTCTATTAACTCACTAGTGTGGACTTTTTCCAGCTTCTTTATGTAGGCATTTAGTGCTATGAACTTTACTCTTAACCCTGCTTTCATTTTATCCCATAAATTTGGGTATATTCTGTGGTCATTTTCATTCAATTTTAGGAAGTCTTTAATTTCTTCCTTTATTTCTTCCTTTACGCATTGGTGAGTCAGGTGAGCATTGTTTAATTTCCATGTGTTTGTGGGCTTTCTGAAATTAGTATTGCTATTGAATTCTAATTTTAAGCCATGGTGATTCAATAAGATACATGGGCTTATTCCAGTTTTGTTTTGTATCTGTGGAGGTTTGCTTTGTTATTTAGTATGTGGTCAGTTTTTGAAAAGATTTCTTAAAGTGCTAAGAAAAAGGTTTATTTTTTTTCTGTTTGAATGGAATGTTCTATAGATGTCTGTTAAGTCCATTTGAGTCATAAGATCTGTTTATTTCTCCGATAAGTTTCTGTCTGACAGCCCTGGCCAGTGGTGAGAGTGGAGTGTTGAAGTCTCCCACTATTAGTCTGTGGGGTTTACTGTGTGCTTTAAGCTTTAGAAGTGTTTCTAAAGATATGAGGATGCCCTTGTGGCATAGACATTCAGTACTGAGATTTTCTCTTGATGGATTTTTTTTCTGTGACTAATATGAAATGTCCCTCTTTGTCTCTTTTGATTGAATTTAGTTTGAAGTCTCTCTTGTTAGACAACCTTTTACTCTGAGGCAATGTCTGTTTGTGAGATTGAAGTGTGTTTCTTGCATGCAGCAGAAGAGTGAATTCTGTTTTCATATCCAATCTGTTAGCCTGTGTCTTTTTATAGGTGAGTTGAGTCTATTTATATTAAGGGATATCAATGACCAGTGATTGTTAGTTGTTATTGTTAAGTGGAGTATGTAATACCAGCCCCTGGCATCCATCCCAGCCCCTTGGCCTGGGATTTGCATTGCTCTGGACTCCAAATCCCAGCATTAGTCAGGACCACTCCCACAGGGTATTTAAGTGAGCTTGCAGAGAAGTAACATATGATCCCAGGTTTGCAAGTGCTCCTCAGTTTTCTGGCTCCCCTGCCATGCTCTCAGACACCCAAAAGTTTAATCTGACCTAATTGGACTTCTTCGTGCCAGTAGAGGGGCTCAATCTTAGGATATTTTTCTAACATAATGGAGGTACTTCCCAGGGTGTTTAGTTTTTCCTGGGTGCCATGGCCCTGGGCCACACTGGAAAATGCCCTTCCTGCGCATGTGCTCTGCCATGCACTTCTGGCTTTACTTGGTGAGAGTTGCCCTTTTTAAACTGCATGCGGTAGCGTTTTGGGGTGACCCATTCACTTCTTGGGCTTTTGTTGAAGTCTCGGCCATGCTAAAAGCTTGATACACACGTGCAGCAAAGGCCAGGCCTCTTGCTGAGATGAGATTTGGAGGAGGGAGGCGTCCCTGGCCAATTTCTCATGTACCCGGGTTTCCTGACCCAGCACCGTTCCAGCAGACCTACCACAACAGCCTTGAGTCACAGGCATGCATTTAAAGTGGGTTTCTTGCAATTCCAAACCGATTTCAAATGCCCTTAAAAGGGCATTTACAAAAAATCTTTTAAACTGAGACTATCTAACTTAAAGGTCAGAGTTTTCTAAGTGCAGGCTCTCATTCTCCCCCGCCCCTTCTGCTTTTCTTTCTCTGTTCATTTGCAACTGAAAGACCCCAGTGGTGGGCAGTCTTTCAGGCTGAGGAGACCCTCCCAAGGAACAGCGAGTCACTCTTCGGATGCAAATAGCAAGAGGCTTTATTCAGTACACAGGTACCTGGGGCGGCTTAGTCTCTCGGAAGACAAGCGCGCCTGCAGACTGGGGGAAGGTCTTTTTATAGGAAAGAGGGCAGCAGAAGCAGATTACAGAAGCAAATGCATCGTTAGTGGTCAGTTGGAATGGGGCAAGGGGCACAGGTGGTTTTTCCTCTCCCAGCACAGATGTATGGGAACAGATATCCTTTTTCCCTTTTGTTCTTTCTTTCCTTTTACAGCACAGATGTATGGCAACAGATATCCTGTTCCTCTTCTGGTTTTTCCTTTCCCAGCACAGATGTATGGGAACAGATATCCTGCTTTACAGCCAGGGACCCTGACCTCACTCTGCACTTACATTTGTTCGTCAAAAGCCTTGTGAAATGACGTTACAGCAGCTAAGCTGGGATCTTTCATAGGGGGAATTGTTTCTTTTGTGAATTGCTGATATTCTAAGTTGGGCACATGTGCTGACTATAGGCATCCTGTTTCCCTAAGCAAACGGGATGTTCTCATGAGAGCCGGCTAGCTGCAGGTCCTGAGAGGGTCCTGAGGGTCTTAAGCGAACAGGATGTTCTCATGGGAGCAGGCCAGCTGCGGGTTCTGGGGGGGGGGGGTGTTCAGAGGGTCTTTCACAACCATGCAGTTGGTCCCACTCCCATTTCTGCCTTTCTTTTTCTGCTCATTCGCAGAGGGCTCCCTCATCTTGCCCCTACTTTCGTCTTTCGTCTCTCTGCGTGTTCATTCGTGATTGGCTGTCTTGTCCCGCCCCCACTTTTGCCCCCCCTCCTGTGTAAGCACACTCAGGCTCCTGTGTGGCTCTGATGGGCCTCGCCTGGGCCCTGCCACAGGGCGGGACTCGGCTTTGTCCGTGGTGGTGGCCACACAAAGAACAAGGAGGGCCGGGGCAGACAGATCTCTGGTCCCTGGTCAGTCCACTCTGGTTCAGCTGCTGCCTGTTCCTTCCCTGCTGCTTGCCCTTTCAACGCCAGACTTAACTGCACCGGGATTCTCCATAGCTGTTTCCCTGGTTTCTGCCGTCTACAGAGGAACCACAAAACTCTTAAAATTAAGTTTCGCCATTATGTTTCTGTTCCTTCTTGCAATGCCTGGTCAGCTGACACAGGTTTCTAAGGCTATGCTATTTGTCTGTTAAAATAATGTGGCCACAATGGGTTTATATACGTGTGTAACTGTGTTTTCGTGATGTGAATATAAGTTTTGTGTACTTGTGTGCTTCCAAATTACAACATCTCTAAAAATTTACCTTATATGCCCAGTTTAAAATACCAGGTAATGGTACCTGGTTGTCAAGTGCCTTTATAGATCTGAGATTATAGCATTTTCACAATAATAGAGCTTCTAACACAGAGACATGCCAGCTTTGGCAGCACCTTGTGTCCTCTAAGAAGACAGAAACCTTCTGCCTTGCCTCTGGGTTTAGCAAAGCCACCCATACAGAAGCAAAAGAGGCCTTTTGCCTCTCCAGCTTTCTGGATGCTTCACCCGGGGAAATGATCTGCTCATCCTGCCAAGACAGGGAGACTAAATCTTCCCCTTCACAGAAAAAAATCTTTGGGCCTCCCGTACTCAGCAGCTAATGGCAAGCACTGCTTCTAAGACTGATGTTCTCCAAGGACAGGGAGAGGATTTGGGAGTGCCTGCTAGCTAAAAGCTGTTTCATTTTTGCTCATTTATTCCTCCCAGATCTGTAAAGGTATTTGACAACTCAAGGTCCTGTTCTTTAACAGGCTTCATAGTCCAGGATTAACAAGTTTCAATCTTTAGAGGTTGGGTTCCCGATTTCCTTTAATTGCCTTCTAATCTAAAGCAGAAGCCTTTTGCTATGACACCAAGATATGAAACCTGTTCCAGTTCTCTAAGCATATCTTGCAGATTACTCCAGCTGCCTGAGCTAAGACTAGCCTACAAAGTGCTCCCAGGACAACAAAAGCTCCTGTACCAGCTCCTGGGACATCACCATTGGTCCAGCTCTCTGGATCAAGGACACCTGCTGACTCTTCTGGATCAAGGACACCTGCCAACTAAAATCTGGTTTCATCTGCTATTCTGTCTCATCCCATGCCTAGCCCTACTTCATAGGCCCAGTAATAACAATATTTTTTTTTCTCCTAAACACCTGCCTTCTTACCTCCCTGAAGAAACAGATGCCTGGTGTCTCTGGGATGACAGTGAACAGGATGACTTTCCAGCCACACCTCCTGCTGAGCATGAACCTGCCAACTTTCAGCTCTCCCCTCTCCCATGTCAACCCATGCCCCCAGGACTTGAGTGTATACCCTTTTTCCAAAGAGAGCCTAAAATGTTGATCATAATTATCACCTCAACTTCCTGTCACCCCTATATCCAAAGAGTCTGGAATGTTAAGTTGGGCATGTAACCCCAGCCCCTGGCATCCACCCAAGACCACTGGCCTGGGAGTTGCATTGGTCTGGACTCCAAATCCCAGCATGCCAGGATATTTAAGTGGGCTCCCAAAGAGGGAAAACATGGTCCCGAATTGGCATGGACTCTCCGGTTTTCTGTCTCCCTTGACATATTCGGGGCCACCCGAGAGTGCTGCTCTTAATAAAACCTGGGAATTTTAATTTGATTTAATCTGACCTGATTGGATTCCCTTGTGCCAGCAGAGCTTCTCATCTTAGGATTTTTTTCCCAAACAGCTGTTATTTTAGTTTTCATTGTTGGTATTCTTATTGTGGGTGTTTTTCCCTTCTTTGGGATTTGCTGCGGTGAAACCATCTGTGTTTTTGTGGATGTAGCTAACTTCCTTGGTTTGGAGTTTTCCTTTTAGTACTTTGTGTAGGGCTGGGTTTGTGACTAGGTATTGGTTAAATCTGGTTTTGTCATGGACTATCTTGTTTTGTCCATCTATGGTGATTTAAAGTTATTCAGGATACAGTAGTCTGGCCTGGCATCCACAGTCTCTTAATGTCTGTTTAACACTTGACCAGGACCTTCTGGCTTTCATTGTTTCCATTGAGAAGTCTGATAGGTGCCAGTAGATCCAAGGCTCAGATGGTTGCCCCTCATAGTGCAGTTGGGGACATGGTTTCAGTCACTCTAGAGGTCACTCGGAGTTTCTGAAGGTCCCTTGGTGGTCCTGGGGGTTGCTCTGCAATCCTGGTGGGTATTTGGACTTGCTCCCATGGAGGTCACTGGCTTGTGCTTGCTCCCAGGGATGTTGCTGGCTCAGGCCTGGTCCCACAAAGGACACTGGCTCAGGCCTGCTCCCTCAGTGATTGCTATCTTTTACCTGCTGCAGGGGAGGTTGTTGGCTAGAGCCTGCTCTAGCAGAGGTTGCTGGCTCAGGCCCAGACCCATGGAGGGCCCTGAATCAGGCCTGTTCCTTTGGAAGTTACTCCCTCATACCTGCTTTGGTGAAGGTCCCTGGCTCAGGCCTGTTCCAGCAGAGGTCACTGTCTCAGGCCTCAAACATAAATTTCTTAAAACGTCTTAGTTGTTGAAAAAGTGTTCTTGAATATGGAGCTTAACATGAGAGAAACAACAATAATAAAATGATAACATACCCCCTGTTTATTGATGGTTAATAATGCTGCAAGTGTTTCACAAACATTTTCTCTTGATTATGAACAGAAAAGTAGGCATTGTAGCCCCTGAGAAAATGGGAAGCTGTAAGAGTTTAAATGTCACACAGTTCTCCCTTCTATGAATTTCCCCAATTTCATATCTTGCTTGCCAATCTCCCATTTATCTACATCATAAGTATCATCATCACAGTACATGTTCTGATAAGAGTTAGATCAACATTTATATGTTATTATGTGGGGTCAAGGTAACTCCACATATGACAGCCACTATGCATATGACAACCAGTTGCAGTCAAATGCTATATAGTATTTAGGCTCTCCACAGCAACATGGCCTCTGTAAAGGAAAAACTTCATGTGGACCGAATGAGATGCAATGATATACGCTTACATAACTGACATCTCGAAAGAAAAAGTGCTGAAAAGAACATTTTAACTTTGGTTCCTCTTGACAAATGTACTTGGGAATTCTATGAAGTAGAAGAAGGACTCTGACTTTCCACAAAAGAAACTTCTCTGACTTTAGCTACATACTCTTATCCTTCACACCAAGGCTTTACTGTCTAATATATGCCACAAGGAAGCATAATTATTTACCTTTAGCCAATACAAATAAGATTATTTTAAAATTGCATATTAGTATATTTCTGAAGTATGGATTTTTAAGTGGTTATCTAAAATTCTTTTAAAATGATCTGTATATTTGGACTACAAAGATGTTCTCTTTGCAATAATAACTGTTTTTTATTCAATCTCTAGTAGAAACAGACTGGAATTACAAATAACTTATGTGATGTCACTGAAAGTATCATGCTGTCGAAACCAAGTAATAAATTCTCCATCATTTTAAAAATAATGTTTATTTAAAATATTCATGGTTTTAATTAGGTATAGGGTTAAACATTCATGTAATTCTGCTCCTGTTATGATACAGCATTTGTGCCACAAATAATCAGATGTTTCTTGTTCACCACAACCTCTCTAGCAACTTGATGAGGAAGTGGAGGTGGAGGGCATTTGTAGCAAAATATAATCAGGCATTTCTTTTTCTTTGATTAGGTAGAGATGTTTGTGTAATTTAGTCTTATTTTTAACAGTATACTTTTTCTAATTTTTGATACTTCAAACACCCTAGTTGGAAAAATTAATTTTTTTAAAAAGTTTTTTAAAATGAATAACTTTTTAAGTATTGTTTGAAATTGAAATTCAATGGAAAAATGAAGAAATTCCTTTTTAAATTTCTCCATCCACCTTCAAACTGGGATATACAATTACTAATTGGGCAGAGGCCACCATAAAGCATTCAAAATTACTCAGAAACATCACCAAATAAAGTTCTACAGCCTCACTTTTGTGGTTAACTCTTTTCTGTTGTTGCCTACAGAGTGCTCATATATATATATATATATATATATATATATATATATATATATATGACTTCACGGTGACCTTATTGTTACCGTTGTCACATTACAATCAACCACATGCCACCTTATAGAATCAAGGTACATATTTTATGCATTTTCATAGTCCAACAAATAATGATTGCTTGTGTATATAACTGATAAAAACTCATGATAGTGTTTTATGAATTTCATCATCCTACCATTTTTTTTTTTTGCTAAAAGTAAGTAATTTGGGGCGATGTCAGTATTTCTTAGTTTTTTGCTAAGCAGAAGAATGGCATAGATGAAAACTGCTGTCACCACACACCAAAGAAGTTTCTTTGATGCTGCAGACAGGGGCTATCATAAAGACGTATAATTGGTCCAGGTGAGGAGAGTAAGTGAGCATGGGATGCTCAGCAACAAGCAGGATATCTGTAACAAGACCTCTATACCTGAGGTTAAGACATTATGAGGAAGGCCAGAAGACCAAGCCATTGCAGCAAGGCAGTGGACAACAGGGATGATGTGCAGTGCTCAGTAGTATGGTTGCTTGTACAAGGTCTGTAGAGATGTCAGTGTGGATCAGTAAAAACTAAAGGTAATTCATAGTTGCTGGGGAGGGAGAATCAGTTTTCTTGAGGGATAAGCCCTATGATAGGTTGCCCAAACTTAGGGGTGTTCCAAGAAGAGGGATTCTTGTTTATCCCAGCTGCCAGAACTGAAATAATCATATAAAAACTATGTTAATTAAAGCACTGCTTTGCCCTTTAGCTCTGACTTCGTATTGGCTAACTCTTACATCTTAGTTTAACCCATTTATAGTAATCTGTGCATTGCCACGTGGCAGTGGTTTACTGGCTAAGTTTTGGCAGCAAGTCTTTCTTTGGCAACAGATCCATGGCATCTCTCTTGCTCCCCTTCCGCCTTTCTTCTCCCAGCATTCAGTTTCATCTTCCCTGCCTACCTAAGTTCTACCCTATCAACATGCCATGGTAGTTTCTTTATTCATTAATCACAGTGCACAGAGGGGACTCCCACATCATAGGTGGTTAGACTTAGCCCATGTATACATGGGCCAACACTAATTGGACTATGTATGTTTTTGTATGTATCATCTTAAATTTTATAAATTAGTAATTATAAAATTATAGAAGAAGGGGGATGTGTGTGAAAGGACTTGAAAGTATACAGGACGGGGAGAGGGAGTTGTGATGGTGATATGTAGTAACTTAGGTATGAAATTCTCAAACAATCAAAAATAAAATTGAAAAAGGAACCCCATAGTATATGTATTTATAAGGCAACAAAACTTGGACCAGATTATCCTTAATCATCTTATATTATTCCCCTAAATTGTAAGATGTTTGATCTCCTTTTCTAACTCAGCATGTTCATATAAGAGATATGAAAAGCAACCATATTCATATAATGAAAATCGAGTTCAGAGAGAACAATCAAAGGGAATGCTTCCTTCTAGGACATTTTGGGTAACATAACCCAAGAGATTCATTTTTCTGAGTTCAAATTCAGGAAAATATGAACACTCAAAGAATTATGCAATTATGAAATCATGAATGTTGCTAGTTGGTTTTAGTTGTGTCATGATATTAGGTATAATATACTATCCAAATAAAAACAATTGCCTCTTCCTTACACATGCGCACACACACACACACATACATACACACACATACACACACACTATGTATCTTTATACATATATGTTCATGTTAATGAATGCATATTGTGGATTCACAATGTGATTTTGAGTCTGTATTTGACAGTGCGATTGTGTATGGGTGCAATTGCTGTTGAGCAAACTCTTGCAAAGAATCTGGATAGCTAAAAGAAGCTGTGATAGCAAAACTTACAACACATATATTTCTCAAGGTAGGTAACAAAAATAAAGTACAAGGATTGGCAAGTTTACTTTCTTTTATGTTAAATGGCAACTCACTCAAGCTTATTAAATCTGTGCAACTGCTGTGCACACGCACACATTTCCTACATGGGAAATATTTTAAACAAAGAATTTTTGAGAAGATAATAGATACACCAAAGATTGCCTATTTTCTCTTCTCTATAACAACTACAGAAACTATGTGTAGAACTGAATGACTCTGGTTTAACTTTTATATCAAAATTGAGGCAGACTGTTTTCTCTGGTAGGCTTGTCTCTGACTAGCATGGAAAAAAAATTGCAGTTCTGTGAGGGCAGACTTTTTATCATGTTTGGTTTCCTGGAGATCAATTTATGTACACATCCGTAAGTATATAAAAATACTCTGGTTATAACATTTTTTTTCACATGTACCAGAATATTTTGTACACCTCAGGGTCTCCTCAGATATCTTTGAAAGGAATATATAAATATTGATCTCTATATACATTGATTGAGAACAAACACTGTATTTCTTTTATCATTGTGCCTTCTATAATGTGTAGCATGAGGAAACTTCCCATAGTTTAATATATGGATGAATGAGTAATTTATATACTACAAGAGGTTCTGATAATATTATGGCTGTTGCCATGGCAGTTCTAAGAGCAGATTTCAAGTATTACAAAGTAATTATTATTAATTTAGAAAGGGTGTAATAAAGCAACAACATCTCAGCTAATGCATCTTTCCTGAAACAAAGTAACATTCTATGTTTAATTGGAAATGTCTAAAAATTAGAATAAAATTAGAAAACAAAAAAAATATAATTAATTATACTGTCTTTTGTACTGATTAGTAAGAGGTCCCTTAAGTGGGACACTTGATGTTTCTAGAATATTGTTTGCCAAGGCATATGAAATTAGTCAAGAGCTTTGTTTCTTTTGCATTATTATTTCTAAAAAGTCAGGTACTTGTGATTCCCCTCTGTATACCAATGGTTAATAAAGAAACTGTTTTCAACATATGGATTAACAGAATACAGCCAGGCTGGAAAGGAGATAAAGAGAGAGTAGGTGGAGTCAGGGAAACCTCACATAGCCACTAGAGGAGAATGATGTGAGCTGCCAGTTGGAACTTTGCTGGTAGGTCATGACCTTGTGATGATGCACAGATTAATGAAGATGGGTTAGTTTTAGATATAAGAGCTAGCTAGAAATATCCTTAAGCTATTGGCCAAAACGTATTGCAAAAGAAAAAAAAATATATGTGGTTTCTGTGTGGTTATTTCAAATGAGGATGGTCATGAAACAAACTAGCAGCCTCTCCCAACAACAACCTGACTTGTGCAGCTGGTACTCAAAACAGGTCTTGTAGTAGTGCTATCAGTGTCATGACGTCATATCATCAGGCAGAGTAGTTATGGTGCCCCATCTTCTTTCTGGAAACTTCAAATGTCACTGCAGGAAAAACTCATTGTTCATTGTGGAAAACTTAAGCATTATTTATATAGACATATACAGATGCATATATTCAATGAAAGGCATGATAAGGACAAATATAGATATGAAGAAAAGCAAAGATGTTTTCTAAATCCATTTCTCTTTCTGTCCCCTCAAATAAATAACCCTTTGAATCCAAACTGGTGTGGGATTGTTTTGTGCTTTATATTGATATAAATTTAAGATCAATTTTGATATATATATATGTGTATATATATATTTCTGCTCTTGATTAAGGTATCACGTTTGTGCAGATCATTTAAAATGTAATGTATAATTAAGAAATATAGGTTAATAGATAACCATCTGTTGTTGGAAAGCTGCTTGTTAAAAAAAAAACTTTACTGAAAACATAAAATTCTAGAATTTCCCCAAACCATTCATGTTTACATAAAATTATAGTGTTTGGGATGTTTTAGTAAGGTGATTAAATATTTCTACCATCTCTTTTACCCTGTGGAATTTTTCTAAGGAGAGTCATAAATTCAACATGTCTGCAGAAGTCATGTTACAATTAAATCAATAACCTCTCCAATTAAATCAACAAGATAACTTAAGTATAAATTGACATACTGGGTTTATTTCCCTTCTTTATATCAAAATAGTTGGAGAGTAGTAGCAGGCAAAGAACAGTATTCCTACCATGACAATAGAGTCAACCATTAGCCATTAGCACTTTTCAGACTAACAGTGCTCAGGAGGAGTAAGCAAGAGAAATCGTGCAGAAAATTTTCCAATACATCCATGAAGACCTTAGGATTAAAGCAAGTGAGGCCTGTGAGAATGTAAGAAAATAGGAAAAAAGAAAAGAGAGAAAGAGAGAGAGAGAGAGAGAGAGAGAGAGAGAGAGAGAGAGAGAGAGAGAGAGAGAGAGAGAGATACATTTGTTAATTCACCAAACTGCAATGTACAGAATGCGGTGGAGAGTTTTACGCAGGTTCCATTAGAAAATGTCTTTGTTCATTCTTGCCTATCCATATGGCTAAGTGGAAAACCTAAGCATGTCTTTAGTTCTAAACCTTCTCAGTGAGGTGGGGGGTATAAGGAAGGGCAGAATGGGAGGAGGAGGGAAGACAGGGAAGGGGTGGAGAACTTGAGGAAAAAGGGTGGTCTAGATGGGAGAAGAACAGAGAGAAAGAGCAACGAAAGAGATATCTTGAATAAGAGAACCCTTATGGTGCTAGCAAGAAACCTGAGACTAGAGAAATTCCCAGGAATCCACAAGGATCATCATAGCTAAGAACTTAAGCAATTGTGGCGAGGGTGCCTGAACTGGCCTTGCCTGTAGTCAGACTGATGACTATCTTAAATGTCATCATAGAACCTTTATCCAGCAACTGATGGAAGCAGACGCAGAGATCCATAGTTCAATCAAAGACAGGAAGAAGTGATATTATGAACAAAGTGGTTAAGAGCGTGATAGGGACATCCAGTGAGACAGCTGACCTGAGCTAAAGGGACACCACTGACTATGGCCTGACAGTGGGGGAACCAGCATTGGATCAAACCCTCTAAATGTGGGTGACCATTGTATGGCTGGGACAAACTGTGGGGTCACTAACAGTTAAGGCCAGGATTTATCTCTACTGTTTGCACTGGCTTTTTGGAACCCATTCTCTTTGGAGGGATACCTTGTTAAGCCTAGATATAGTGGAGAGAGCCTTGGTCATGACTGAACGCAATGTGCTAGACTTTGGTGACGTCCCATGGAAAGCCTTAGCCTCTCTGAGGGGTGAATGGGGAGGGGGGAGATGGAGAGAGCAGGAGGAGGGGAGGCAGTGGGAACTGGAATTGGTATGCATATGAGAAAAGACAGTTTTTTAAAAATAAATAAATATTAAAAAACCACCACTGACTTCTTTTGTGGTCTAAACCCTGAAAATAAATTGAATCCAGAAAAAATACTTAACTCATATTAAATTAAACTGATTTGATATATTTATACATTGTGAAATTATTAAATCTGGATAATCAGTCTTTTCTATTAAAAAAATTAAATTATGTGTCTTACTGTTTGCCTACATGTATTTATGCGTGCCATGTGCATGCCTCATGCTCACAAGGCAAATATATGGTGTTGGATCCTCTGGAATTGGAGTTATGGATGACTTAGATACATTATGTGATGCGTAGAACCACACCCTGGTCCTTTACAAGAGCTACAAGTGCTACTAAATGATGATACATCTTTCTAGCACCAATAGGTCTCTTTTTATAGATTATTTCATGTTAATAATTTCGAATATCATTAATTTCATGATGATAACCACATAATTTATTTTTAGTTATTTTGTACTATATAAATATGTCAAAATTATATTATAACTCACAAATGTACAGAATTGTTATCAATAAAATTTAGAAAATGTCAATTCTTTTGACTTGACCCCTATAATAAGAATATACAGATTTTAAGAAATATTTCTGATATCTATGTTTTACATAAAAGTAGTACAGGCTACTCCAGATTAAACATTCAAGAAATGAGTTCCCAGACTAATTGCAAGTGAGCCACATGTCTTTTTCTTGACCATCTAATTGACTTCACAACATATTTGAAATATATTCTTTCACTTAGAAACTAAATTATGACATCCTGGTTCAAGAAAATTTAATCCAAAATGTGGAAGATATATTAACTCTACTGAGCAGCTGTGACTATCATCTCTTCTAATAAGGTACATTACCTTATTCTGTTTCATTATTTATCACAAATAACAGCAGTGTCAAAAATTAGTGCTTCATCATGTTGCATGAGAATCAAATAGCAGATAAAAGTGTGTGTTTCTAGTCCTAATTAATCTATTCTTATTGATTATTTCATGACAATTAATTAGGGCTGAAATGCTGGATCGATAGCACATCAGATAATCTTGTAGTGTTATGGTCCTTCTCCGACCCAGGAAATAATCGGGGGTTGGGTTAGACTCAAGTAAGTCCCATATATAGATGTCTTACTAGAAAACATAAAAATGATTTTGTTGTTTCTCTATCTGACATGCTGTTGAAACATTGGGTTGAATGGGAGACAGGAAAATTGTGTTTCCATGCCAGGATCAGTTAATTTCCTCATAATAAGAGAACTGATCTTTATTTTCATATGAAGAAACTTGACCAAGGGAAATTCTGAGTCTCAAGTGTTTACCCAAGGTTGATTGCCTGCTCAGCTTAACCAGTTCTTACATGCCATTCACAGAAGAGCTGAGGTGCTTGTACAAAATGTCCAGCCAATTCTCACGTCGCTAATGTCACTTCACAAAAGGAAAAGTTTTGCAAATGTCACTGTGGAATTTAGTAAGCGATCTATGAAGAATTAGTTATCTGAAGTGTTTTTCTAAGGAGCTTCTGAAGCCATAATGTCTAAATAGAAATTTTCAGAGTTTATTGCATCCCTCACAGAGACATTTACAGTTAAGAATAACAACTGTTGTACTAGTTGGAGACTTCTGAGGGACCAGGCTTGAGCCAGAGACCTCTGTGGGACCAGGCAGGAGTCAGGGACCTCTGTGGGACCAGGCCTAAACCAGGTCCATCTGTGGTAACAGGCCTGATTCAGCAATTTCTACTGGAGCAGGCCTGAGTCACAGACCCCAGCGAGAGCAGGACCTAGGCGATATCTCAAGAGAAGCAGGTCTGAACCAGCAAGCACAGCCAGAGCAGGCCCCAGGCAGTGACCTTCACAGGAGCAGGTACAAGGAAGCAACTGCTGAAGGAACAGGCAAGAGCCAGAGAAGTCTGCAGTTCCAGGCTTAAGCCAGGGACCTATATGGGAGCAGGCCAAAGCCAGGGATATCTGTAGGAACAGGCCTGAGCCAGTGACCTCAGCCAGAGCAGGCCTCAGGTAACAACTCCACAGGAGCAGGTTCAAGGGAGGCACTACTGAGGGAGCAGGTCTCAACCAGAGACCCCTGAAGGACAGGTGCAAGTCAGGGACCTCTGAGGGAGCAGACCCAAGCCAGGGACCTCTGTGGGAACAGGATTGAGGCAGTGACTTCAGCCAGAGCAGGCCTGAGACAGCGACCAACACAGGAGCAGGAACAGGCATAAGGGAATAAAAACTGAGGGAGCAGGCTTGACTTAGAGACCTCTGCCGGACCTTGCATGCATAAGCAACCTTCATTGGAGCAGGCATGAACCATCAAACTCTGCCAAAGCCAGCCCAACCTCAGTTGGAGCAGCCCCAAGAAAGTAGCCTCTATGGGAGCAGCACCTAACAACCCCTGGGAGAACTGAGCAACCTCCAGGAACACTGAATGACTACAACAGGAGGAGCAACCATCTGAACCTTGAAACCACTGGCACCTGGAAGATTTTCAGCAGAGAAACATCCCCTACTATACCAATCAGAGGAAAAGATGGGTAGAGAAGGTAAATACACACTCAACACCATAAAGAACAACACAACATCAACAAAAACTAGTGGTCCTTCAACAGCAAGACTTGAACAACCACATATAGATGAAGCGGAAGAAAATGACTGAAAAAAATAGCTTTAGGAGAATGTTTGAGGCACTTAAAGAGGAAATAAAAATTCCCTCAATGAAAAGACAAACAAAAAATTGAAAGAAATAAAAAAAAATCCCTTAAATAAACAAGAAAAAGCAATCAAACAGATGAAAGAAATCATTCAGGAATTGAAAACCAAAATAGAGACAATAAAGAAAACACAAAGTGAGGGGATTATAAAAACACAAAATATGTAAAAAAAAAGCCTATCAAGAATCACAAATGGAAGAATAAACAGCAGAATACAAGAGATAGAAGAGAGAATCTCAAGTGTTGAAGATTCAATAGAAAAAATAGACTCATCGGTCAAAGAAAACATTAAATTAAGAAATGTTTAACACAAAATATTCAAAAATATGGGACACTATGGAAAGACCAAACCTAAGAACAATAGGGATAGAAGATGGAGAAGTAGTCCAACTCAAAAACACAGGAAATATATTCAACAAAATCATAGAAGAAGACGTTCCCAACATAATGAAAGGTATGCATATGAAGATAAAAGAAGGTTAGAGAACACCAAATAGATTTGATTAAAAAAAATGACCCCTCACCACATAACAAACAAAACACTAAACATACAGAATAAGGAAAAAATCTTAACAGCTATAAAAGAAAATGCCAAGTAACATATAAAGGCAGACCTATCAGAATTACACCTGTCTTCTCAATGGAAATAATGAAAGTCAGAAGGTTATGGTCAAGCATTTACAGATAGCAAGAGACCACTGATGCCAGCCCAGACTATTACACCCAGAAAAACTTTCAATCATTATGGATGAACAGAGTTAAGCAATACCTAGTCACAAATCTAGCCCTACACAAAGTACTAAACGGAAAACACCAATCCAAGGATGTTAGCTACATCCACAAAAAAGACAAAAGATGATCTCACAGCAGCAAACCTCAAAGAAGGGGAAAAATACACGCAATAACATCACCAACAACAAAAACTGAAATAAAAGAAGCTAGCAATCACTGGTTATTAATATTCTTAATATAAATGGACTCAAGTCATCTATAAAAAGACCCAGGCTAACAGATTGGATAAGAAAACAGAATCCAGAGACGCACAGAGGCGCAGCGGCGGCGGCGCCAGACGCACAGAGGCGCAGCGGCGGCGGCGCCAGACGCACAGAGGCGCAGCGGCGGCGGCGCCAGACGCACAGAGGCGCAGCGGCGGCGGCGCCAGACGCACAGAGGCGCAGCGGCGGCGGCGCCAGACGCACAGAGGCGCAGCGGCGGCGGCGCCAGACGCACAGAGGCGCAGCGGCGGCGGCGCCAGACGCACAGAGGCGCAGCGGCGGCGGCGCCAGACGCACAGAGGCGCAGCGGCGGCGGCGCCAGACGCACAGAGGCGCAGCGGCGGCGGCGCCAGACGCACAGAGGCGCAGCGGCGGCGGCGCCAGACGCACAGAGGCGCAGCGGCGGCGGCGCCAGACGCACAGAGGCGCAGCGGCGGCGGCGCCAGACGCACAGAGGCGCAGCGGCGGCGGCGCCAGACGCACAGAGGCGCAGCGGCGGCGGCGCCAGACGCACAGAGGCGCAGCGGCGGCGGCGCCAGACGCACAGAGGCGCAGCGGCGGCGGCGCCAGACGCACAGAGGCGCAGCGGCGGCGGCGCCAGACGCACA
The DNA here is from genome assembly GCF_018167655.1 of Microtus oregoni. Classification (NCBI taxonomy): domain Eukaryota; kingdom Metazoa; phylum Chordata; class Mammalia; order Rodentia; family Cricetidae; genus Microtus; species Microtus oregoni. Next base: position 470,667 of record NW_024544774.1, read on the forward strand.
GAGGCGCAGCGGCGGCGGCGCCAGACGCACAGAGGCGCAGCGGCGGCGGCGCCAGACGCACAGAGGCGCAGCGGCGGCGGCGCCAGACGCACAGAGGCGCAGCGGCGGCGGCGCCAGACGCACAGAGGCGCAGCGGCGGCGGCGCCAGACGCACAGAGGCGCAGCGGCGGCGGCGCCAGACGCACAGAGGCGCAGCGGCGGCGGCGCCAGACGCACAGAGGCGCAGCGGCGGCGGCGCCAGACGCACAGAGGCGCAGCGGCGGCGGCGCCAGACGCACAGAGGCGCAGCGGCGGCGGCGCCAGACGCACAGAGGCGCAGCGGCGGCGGCGCCAGACGCACAGAGGCGCAGCGGCGGCGGCGCCAGACGCACAGAGGCGCAGCGGCGGCGGCGCCAGACGCACAGAGGCGCAGCGGCGGCGGCGCCAGACGCACAGAGGCGCAGCGGCGGCGGCGCCAGACGCACAGAGGCGCAGCGGCGGCGGCGCCAGACGCACAGAGGCGCAGCGGCGGCGGCGCCAGACGCACAGAGGCGCAGCGGCGGCGGCGCCAGACGCACAGAGGCGCAGCGGCGGCGGCGCCAGACGCACAGAGGCGCAGCGGCGGCGGCGCCAGACGCACAGAGGCGCAGCGGCGGCGGCGCCAGACGCACAGAGGCGCAGCGGCGGCGGCGCCAGACGCACAGAGGCGCAGCGGCGGCGGCGCCAGACGCACAGAGGCGCAGCGGCGGCGGCGCCAGACGCACAGAGGCGCAGCGGCGGCGGCGCCAGACGCACAGAGGCGCAGCGGCGGCGGCGCCAGACGCACAGAGGCGCAGCGGCGGCGGCGCCAGACGCACAGAGGCGCAGCGGCGGCGGCGCCAGACGCACAGAGGCGCAGCGGCGGCGGCGCCAGACGCACAGAGGCGCAGCGGCGGCGGCGCCAGACGCACAGAGGCGCAGCGGCGGCGGCGCCAGACGCACAGAGGCGCAGCGGCGGCGGCGCCAGACGCACAGAGGCGCAGCGGCGGCGGCGCCAGACGCACAGAGGCGCAGCGGCGGCGGCGCCAGACGCACAGAGGCGCAGCGGCGGCGGCGCCAGACGCACAGAGGCGCAGCGGCGGCGGCGCCAGACGCACAGAGGCGCAGCGGCGGCGGCGCCAGACGCACAGAGGCGCAGCGGCGGCGGCGCCAGACGCACAGAGGCGCAGCGGCGGCGGCGCCAGACGCACAGAGGCGCAGCGGCGGCGGCGCCAGACGCACAGAGGCGCAGCGGCGGCGGCGCCAGACGCACAGAGGCGCAGCGGCGGCGGCGCCAGACGCACAGAGGCGCAGCGGCGGCGGCGCCAGACGCACAGAGGCGCAGCGGCGGCGGCGCCAGACGCACAGAGGCGCAGCGGCGGCGGCGCCAGACGCACAGAGGCGCAGCGGCGGCGGCGCCAGACGCACAGAGGCGCAGCGGCGGCGGCGCCAGACGCACAGAGGCGCAGCGGCGGCGGCGCCAGACGCACAGAGGCGCAGCGGCGGCGGCGCCAGACGCACAGAGGCGCAGCGGCGGCGGCGCCAGACGCACAGAGGCGCAGCGGCGGCGGCGCCAGACGCACAGAGGCGCAGCGGCGGCGGCGCCAGACGCACAGAGGCGCAGCGGCGGCGGCGCCAGACGCACAGAGGCGCAGCGGCGGCGGCGCCAGACGCGGCGCAGCGGCGGCGGCGCCAGACGCGGCGCAGCGGCGGCGGCAGCACGGCGGCGGCGCCAGACGCGGCTGAGCGGTGGCCAGACCCAAGCAGCTGGGACAGGGTGCAATAAGGAGAGCAGATCGCCCTACTACGATTGAATCAAAGAGGTAGGCCTTTGGTTGGCCAGGTCACTGGCACAAGGGGAGCCTGGTCCTGTCCTGAAGATCCTTCGGAGGGGTGAGAGGGTTCTTGGACTGCAGCAGGAACCACAAAAGAGAGTGAGGGCATTTTGTAAGCGGAGCCCTTGGCCAGCAGGGAAACCTGATCCGGTTTCTAAAGGATCCATTGGATAGGATCAATAGGAGGAGATGGGCAGGCGCCAAGGCAAGAACTCACCCAATAATCCGAAAAACAACATGAAAACATCAGAACCCAATGATCTTACAACAGAAGTATTTGAACAACCTAACACAGAAGAAGTGGAAAAAATCGACTTTATGAAGATAATAGAGTCCCTTAAACAACATGTAAAAAATGCCCTTATAGAAATGGATGAGAAGTACAACAAAAAGTTTGAAGAAATGAGTAAATACGTACATGATACCCTGGGAAACCAAGAAAAAACCATCAAACAGGTAATGGAAACAGTTCAAGAATTGAAAACTGAAATGAAGGCAAAGAAGAAAATACAAACTGAGGACCAGCTGGATATGGAAAATCTAGGCCAACGAGCTGAGTCTACAGAAACAAGCATAATCAATAGAATCCAAGAGCTAGAAGAAAGACTCTCAGATGCTGAGGACACCATAGAGAAAATAAACGAACAGATCAAAGAAAACAGCAAAGCCAACAAATTCTCAACACAAAACATTCAGGAACTATGGGACACAATAAAAAAACCAAACCTAAGAATAATAGGAATAGAAGAAGGAGAAGAGTCACAGCTCAAAGGCTCAGAAAATATTTTCAAAAAATTATGGAAGAAAACTTTCCCAACTTAAAGAAAGATATTCATTTAAATATTCAAGAAGCATACAGAACACCAAACAGACTGGATCAAAGAAAAACATCTCCTCGCCATATAATAATCAAAACACAAAATATACAGGTTAAAGAAAGAATATTAAGAGCTGCAAAAGAAAAAGGGCAAGTAACTTATAAAGGTAAACCGATCAGACTTACACCTGACTTCTCGATGGAAACTATGAAAGCCAGAAGGTCCTGGATAGAGGTTCTGCAGAAGCTAAGAGACCATGGATGCAAACCCAAACTACTATACCCAGCCAAGCTATCGTTCACTATCAACGGAGAAAACAAGACATTCCAGGATAAGAACAAATTTAAACAATACGTAGCCACAAATCCAGCCCTACAGAAAGTAATAGAAGGAAAATCGCAACCCAAGGAATCCACCACTGCCAACACTGCCTACAATAACCCAGGCATCTAATGGCCCTTCACGAGCACATCTCAAAGAAAGGAGACACACAATCTCTACTACCAAAAACAATAAGAATAACCGGAGTAAACAACCACTGGTCATTAATATCACTTAATATTAATGGGCTCAATTCACCTATAAAAAGGCACAGGCTAAAAGATTGGATACGAAAACAGGATCCAACATTCTGCTGTTTGCAAGAAACACATCTCAACCACAAAGACAGGCACCTACTCAGAGTAAAGGGTTGGGAAAAGGTGTTTCAAGCAAATGGTCCTAAGAAAAAAGCAGGTGTGGCCATACTAATTTCTAACAAAACTGACTTCAAACTAAAATCAATCAGAAGAGACCGAGACGGTCACTTTATACTCATAACAGGAACAATTCATCAGGAGGACGTCTCAATCCTGAATATATACGCCCCCAATATAAAAGCACCTACTTATGTAAAAGAAATATTACTAGAACTCAAGGCAGACATCAAACCACACACACTAGTAGTAGGAGACTTCAACACACCTCTCTCTCCAAGGGACAGGTCAATCAGACAGAAACCTAATAGAGAATTAAGAGAATTATTGGAGGTAATGAAGCAAATGGACTTAACAGACATCTATAGAACATTCCACCCAAATAGGAAAGAATATACCTTCTTCTCTGCAGCTCATGGAACCTTCTCAAAAATTGACCACATACTCGGAAACAAAGGAAACCTCCACAGATACAAAAAAATCTCAGTGTCCACCTGTGTCTTATCAGATCATCACGGATTAAAGTTAGAAGGCAACAACCACGCTGCCCCCAAAAAACCGACAAACTCATGGAAACTGAACAGTCAACTACTGAACCACGCCTGGGTCAAGGAAGAAATCAAGAAAGAAATTAAAGTCTTCCTTGAATTTAATGAAAATAAAGGGACAAAATACTCAAACCTATGGGACACAATGAAAGCAGTGCTAAGAGGAAAGTTCATAGCACTAAGTGCCCACTTAAAGAAAACGGAGAATGCATACATTGGGGACTTAAAAACACACCTGAAAGCTCTAGAAAAAAAAGAAGCAGACGCGCCCAGGAGAAGTAGAAGACTGGAAATAATAAAACTGAGGGCTGAAATCAACAAAATAGAAACACAGAAAACAGTCCAAAGAATCAATGAAACAAAAAGCTGGTTCTTGGAGAAAATCAACAAGATCGACAAACCCCTATCCAAACTAATTAAACGACAGAGAGAGATCACACAAATAAATAAGATCAGAAATGAAAAGGGGGACATAACCACAGACACAGAGGAAATTCAGAGAATCATTAGATCTTACTACAAAAGCCTGTATGCCACAAAACTGGAAAATACAAAAGAAATGGACATTTTTTTAAATAAGTATCATATACCAAAGCTAAACCAAGACCAGGTGAATGATCTAAATAGACCGGTTTCGCGCGAAGAATTAGAAATGGTTATCAAAAATCTCCCTTCGAAAAAAAGCCCAGGACCAGATGGTTTCAATGCAGAATTCTACCAGAACTTCCAAGAAGAATTAATACCTATACTCCTTAAGGTATTTCACAATATAGAATCAGAAGAGTCATTGCCAAATTCCTTTTATGAAGCTACAGTTACCCTGATACCAAAACCACAAAAAGACCCAACCAAGAAAGAGAATTACAGACCGATCTCACTCATGAACATCGACGCAAAAATCTTCAATAAAATAATGGCAAACCGAATCCAAGAACACATAAGAAAAATTATCCATTATGATCAAGTAGGCTTCATCCCAGAGATGCAGGGCTGGTTCAACATACGCAAATCTATCAATGTAATCCACCATATAAATAAACTGAAAGAAAAAAACCATATGATCATTTCACTAGATGCGGAAAAAGCATTCGACAAAATTCAACACCCCTTTATGATAAAGGTCTTGGAGAGAATAGGGATACAAGGGTCCTACCTAAATATAATAAAAGCTATTTACAGCAAGCCAACAGCTAACATTAAATTGAACGGAGAAAAACTCAAAGCCATCCCACTAAAATCAGGAACACGACAAGGATGTCCACTCTCGCCATACCTCTTCAATATAGTGCTTGAAATTCTAGCAATAGCAATAAGACAACATAAGGAGATCAAGGGGATTCGTATTGGAAAGGAAGAAGTTAAGCTTTCGTTATTTGCAGATGATATGATAGTGTACATAAGCGACCCCAAAAATTCTACCAAAGAACTCCTACAGCTGATAAACAGCTTTAGTAACGTGGCAGGATACAAGATCAACTCCAAAAAATCAGTTGCCTTCCTATACACCAAGGATAAGGAAGCAGAGAGGGAAATCAGAGAAGCATCACCTTTCACGATAGCCACAAATAGCATAAAATACCTTGGGGTAACCCTGACCAAGGAAGTGAAAGATCTACTTGACAAGAACTATAAGTCTTTGAAGAAAGAAATTGAAGAAGACACCAGAAAATGGAAAGACCTCCCTTGCTCTTGGATTGGGAGGACCAACATAGTAAAAATGGCAATTCTACCAAAAGCAATCTATAGATTCAATGCAATCCCCATCAAAATCCCATCAAAATTCTTCACAGATCTGGAGAAGACAATAATCAACTTTATATGGAAAAACAAAAAACCCAGGATAGCCAAAACAATCTTATACAATAAAGGATTGTCTGGAGGCATTACCATCCCTGACTTCAAACTCTATTACAGAGCTACAGTATTGAAAACAGCTTGGTATTGGCATAAAAACAGAGAAGTCGACCAATGGAATCGAATAGAAGACCCTGACATTAACCCACAAACCTATGAACACCTGATCTTCGATAAAGGAGCTAAAAGTATACAATGGAAAAAAGAGAGCATCTTCAACAAATGGTGCTGGCAAAACTGGATGTCAATCTGTAGAAGAATGAAAATAGATCCATATCTATCACCATGCACAAAACTCAAATCCAAATGGATTAAAGACCTCAATATCAGTCCGAACACACTGAACCTGATAGAAGAGAAAGTGGGAAGTACTCTACAGCACATGGGCACAGGAGACCACTTCCTATGTATAACCCCAGCAGCACAGACACTAAGGGCATCATTGAATAAATGGGACTTCCTGAGGCTGAGAAGCTTCTGTAAAGCAAAGGACACTGTCACTAAGACAAAAAGACAACCCACTGACTGGGAGAAGATCTTCACCAACCCTGCAACTGACAAAGGTTTGATCTCCAAAATATATAAAGAACTCAAGAAACTAGACCGTAAAAGGCTAATCAACCCAATTATAAAATGGGGCACTGATCTGAACAGAGAATTCTCAACAGAAGAACTTCAAATGGCCAAAAGACACTTAAGGTCATGCTCAACTTCCTTAGCGATCAGGGAAATGCAAATCAAGACAACTTTAAGATACCACCTTACACCTGTCAGAATGGCTAAAATCAAAAACACCAATGATAGCCTTTGCTGGAGAGGTTGTGGAGAAAGGGGTACACTCACCCATTGCTGGTGGGAATGCAAACTTGTGCAACCACTCTGGAAAGCAGTGTTTCGGTTTCTCAGGAAATTCGGGATCAACCTACCCCTGGATCCAGCAATACCACTCTTGGGAATATACCCAAGAGAGGCCCTATCATACAACAAAAGTATATGCTCAACTATGTTCATGGCAGCATTGTTTGTAATAGCCAGAACCTGGAAACAACCTAGATGCCCTTCAACGGAAGAATGGATGAAGAAAGTATGGAATATATACATATTAGAGTATTACTCAGCAGTAAAAAACAAGGGCTTCTTGAATTTTGCATACAAATGGATGGAAATAGAAAACACTATCCTGAGTGAGGTAAGCCAGACCCAAAAAGAGGAACATGGGATGTACTCACTCATATTTGGTTTCTAGCCATAAATAAAGGACATTGAGCCTATAATTCATGTTCCTAGAGAAGCTAAATAAGGTGAATCCAAAGACAAACACATAGGCATCCTCAGGAATATTAACCTTCATCAGGCGATGAAAGGAGACAGAGACAGAGACCCACACGGGAGCACCGGACAGAAATCTCAAGGTCCAAATCAGGAGCAGAAGGAGACGGAGCACGAGCAAGGAACTCAGGACCACGAGGGGTGCACCCACACACTAAGACAATGGGGATGTTCTATTGGGATCTCACCAAGGCCAGCTGGCCTAGGTCTGAAAAAGCATGGGATAAATCCAGACTAGCTGAACATAGCGGACAATGAGGAATACTGAGAACTCAAGAACAATTGCAGTGGGTTTTTGATCCTACTGCACGTACTGGCTTTGTGGGAGCCTAGGCAGTTTGAATGCTCACCTTACGAGACCTGGATAGAGGTGGGCAGTCCTTGGGCTTCCCACAGGTCAGGGAACCCTGATTGCTCTTCGAGCAGATGAGGGGGGGGGACTTGATCGGGGGAGGGGGAGGGAAATGGGAAGCGGTTGTGGGGACGAGGCAGAAATTCTTAATAAATAAATAAATTAAAATAAAAAAAAAAAAAAAAACAAACAAACAAAAAAAAAAAAAAAAAAAAAAGAAAACAGAATCCATCCTTCTACTGCATATAAGAAACACACCTCAACCTCAAAGACAGACATTGCCTCAGAATAAAGGGTTGGAAAAACAATTTCCAATCAAATGGACCTAAGAAACAAGCTGGTGTAGCTCTCCTAATTTCTAATATAATAGACTTCAAACTAAAATCAATCAAAGGAGATGAAAAGGACATTTCATATTAGTTCTAAGAAAAATCCATCAAGAAGAAATCTCAATATTGAACGTCTATGCCACAAATATATGGGCACCCTCATATGCAAAAGAAACACTTCTAAAGCTTAAATCACACATTAAACCCCAAAAATTAATAGTGGGAGACTTCAACACCCCAGTCTCACCACTGGCCCTGGCCATTGGACAGAAACTTAACAAATCTAATGTCTCAAATGGACTAAACAAACATCTATATAATATTCCATCCAAACATAATAGAATAAACCTTCTCAGCACCTCACAGAACTTTTTCAAAAATTAACCACATACTAGGTTACAAAGCAAACCTCCATATATATATATATATATAAAACCTGGGATAAGTCCATGACTTTTATCAGATCACCATGGCTTAAAACTAAAATTCAAGAGCAGCATTAATTTCAAAAAGCTCACAAACACATGAGAATTAAATGAAGCTCACATGAATCATCAATGAGTCAAGGAAGAAATAAAGGGAGAGATTAAAGCCTTTCTAAAGTCCAATGAAAATGACCACACAACATACTCAAATTTATGGAACACAATGAAATCAATATTAAGAGGAAAGTTCACAGCACTAAATGCCTACATAAAAAAGCTGGAAAAAATCCCACCCTAGTGAATTAACAGAACATTTGAAAACTCTAGAACAAAAAGAAGCAAACTGACCCAGGAGAACTAGATGGCAGGAAATAATTAAATTTAGAGCTGAAATCAAGACAATAGAAACAAAGAAAACAGTACAAAGAATCAATGGGACAAAGAGTTTGTTCTTTGAGAAAATCAACAAAATAGACAAACCTTAACCCAAACCGATCAAAACACAGAGAGATTATTCAAATTAAGAAAATCAGAAATAAAAAGGGGAAACATAACAACAGACACAGAAAATCCAGAGAATCATTAGGTCATATTTTGAAAACCTGTGTCTCACAAAATTGGAAAACTTAAAGGAAATGAACAATTTTCTGGATCAATATCACTTGCCAAAATTCAATCATGATCAGATAAGTAAATTAAATAAACCTATAACTTTGAAATAAATAGAAATTGTCATCAAAAGTCTCCCAACCCACAAAAGCCCAGGGACAGACGGTTTCAGCACAGAATTCTACATGATTTCAAGAATTAATACCCATACTCCTCAAATTGTTACACACAATAGAAGCAGAAATATTATTGCCATACTCTTTTTATGAGGGTGCAGTTACCCTGATATGCAGGTGTGGGAGGTTCTTCTGTCTGTGTGTTGTTTCTCTTGGTTAATGAATAAAGAAATTGCCTTGGCCTGTTGATATAGCAGAGCCTAGGTAGGCAGAGAGACAGAACAGAATGCTTGGAGAAAGGTGGAGTCAGGGACACCACGGATCCACTGCTAGAGAAGGACATGCCGGAACTTTGCTGGTAGGCCATGACCTCATGGTGATATACCGATTAATAGAAATTGGTTAAATTAAGATGTAAGAGGTAGACAATAAGAAGCTAGGGCTAATGGGCAAAGCCATTAATTTAATTAATACAGTTTCTGTGTTGTTATTTCAGGGCTAAGCTAGCTGGGCAGCTGGGATGAACAAGTGGCTCCTTCCCTTGCAACTGTCCCCAACCACAAAAGACATTACTAAGAAAGAGAATTACAGACCAATCTTACTCATGAACATTGGTGCAAATATACTCAATAAAATACTGACAAACTGAATCTAAGAACACATGAGAAAAATCATCCACCGTGATCAAGTTGGCTTCATCCCAGAAATGTAGGGATTGTTTACATATGAAAATCTGTCAATGTTATCCACAATATAAACAAACTAAAAAAACAAACAAACAAAAACTAAACCACATTATCATTACATTAGATGCTGAAAGTCCTTTGACAAAATACAATATGCCTTGATAATAAAGGTCTTTGAGAGAGCAGAGATACCAGGAACTAACCTAATACCATAAGGGCAATATACAGCAAGCCATCAGCCAATATGAAATTAAATGGAGAGAAATTCAAAGCATTCACATTGAAATCAGAAATTAGACAAAATTCTCCACTCTCTCCATATCTATTCATTAAAATACGTGAGGTTCTAGCTAGAGCAATAGAACAACAAAAGGAGGTCGAGGTGATACAAATTAGAGAAGTCAAACTCTCACTATTTGCTGATGACATGATTGTTTACATGAGGGACCCCAAGGATTCTACCAAGGAATTCTACAACTAATGAACACATTCAGTAATGTAACAGGATACAAGATTAACTTGAAAAAAAAAACCCAGTAGTACTCCTTTACATAGATGATAAATGGGCTGAGAAAGAAATTATAGAAACATCACCCTTCAGCATAGCCACAAACAACATGAAATATCTGGAGTAACTGTAAGCAAATAAGTGGAAGACCTGTGTGACAATAACTATAAATCTTTGAGGAAAGAAATTGAAGAAGACGCCAGTATGTGTTTAATTTGTGCCTGGAGAGCCCCCCCCCCAGCATGAATTTTCTCAGAAATCCAGTGGAGGCCCAGAATTGTATAAAAGCCTTGTGATGTGAACCCTATTATAAGCAGTTTTGTTACAGGAAAGAAGAGTGACACTGGCCAGACGGTCCCACACACCCAGCAGACTCAAGGTTGGTTACCAGTCAGAGTTGGATACCAGTTAGAAAAGCATGGTTGGTGGTCTTTCTGAACAGTCTATGAGCTGTTGACATATTTTATGAAAGCATGGTATTTGACTGAGACTTGCTGATTGGCTGGCCCTGTAGGCATGCTTATTTGAGGAAACCTGTATTTAACTGGCCAGGAGCTGGTACAGATGGTTGGTTTGAAAAACTGAGCACACTAAGGTGAATTATCACATTGTTCTTTTCCTGTAGGGTACTTCTAGCTGCTTGATGACATGCCATGATCTTTTGTTTTGCTCTGATCAGCATCCAAATTCAACTCACATGTTGTACTCTATTATCCTGCCTGCTATTTTATTTCTTATTTCTGCTTGAAGAAATTTCTAGCAAATTTGCCTTATAGTTCTGAAGTTCAGAGATCTGAGATGAGTCGTTGAAGGTAAAGATCAAGCCATTGGTAGAGTTCACTCCTGTTGGAGCCTTTCAGGGAGAATCCATCTACTTATGAATTCCATCTTCTGAAAGCTGCCTGCAGTACCTCAGTGTGGTCCCTTCCCCTTCCAGTCTCATCAATAAGAAAATCCCCACAATCCATACCTCATTTATCACACCTCCATCTCTCACTCACCTGCCTCTATCTCAGATTTGATTACATCACACCAAATGCAGGACACTATCCACATCTCAAGATCTGCAATAAAATACAAATCACAAAACCTTTGTATAACCTCCATTTATATGTTCTGAGGATTGGGATATGGAGATGGGGGTGTAATGAGTTGCATCTTTCACCTAAATATGACTTCCTTTCTATTCCAGGTACTTTGATGGAGAATCGTGGCTTTGGATTTAGCTGTGTTTTGCTCTCTCTCTCTCTCTCTCTCTCTCTCTCTCTCTCTCTCTCTCTCTCTCTCTCTGTGTGTGTGTGTGTGTATGTGTGTATTTGATTTACCATAGTATTTTTGCCCTGAATGTATTTATATCACTCGGTACTCTTCAATACATTAGCCAATAAATTATGTGCCTTTTATATTTAAACATAAGAAAATTAAAATAGATCAAATTAAAAATGCATTACTCACTGATTGAAAGGTTGGTTCAGTAGTTGAGAATGTTTTCTACTCTTGCAGAAGTCCTGGATTTGGTTGCTAGCACATACAAGGTAACTCCAGTTCCAGGGAATCCAGTGTGCTCTTGTGACCTCCAAGGATACTAGGCATACATGTAGTGCATATACATACATGCAGGCAAAACACTCATATATAGTAAATAAATACATCTTAATACAATTGCTCCCAGACACTGATTGCATCACAAGTGCAGAATAGTGAATGTGGCTAGGCTTGCTTCTTTGAATATCAGCACAGACACATGGCATGCACATTATACAGAAGTTTCTGTTGAGCAGCTTTCAATGTAGAGGGTTGCTTAGATTCCAGAGTTATTGTTATTTATGGCATATTGATTAGGCCATAAATATTTTATGGGTAGTTTCATATATTTTTATCAAGTATTATTTCACATCAGACACAACTCTCTTCAAATTTTATGGTTGATATTGTGACGGAAACAATAAGCTTGGAGGTTCTGTGATGACTTCCTCTCATTCCTCTACCTACTGGCTCTTTGTGATCATTGAGCCTAAATCTGCTATTTTCTTTGTTTCTGTAAGGCAATGTTTCCAAATTATATTCTTTCTTCTATATTCATTGTTAAAAATAAAAATAAAACATGCCCCAACTATTCCTGTATACAGGGAGAGCAAGGTGAGAGTCCATGCTTACTTCTGCACCTCCTCTTCTTCAGTCATGAGTTTGTTCTGCCTTTTAAAGGTGACCAGCATGTACTTTGTTCAGTTCTTTGTGGTGTGTGGTCTTTATGCCTATGTGATTTATTTCTTCTATGGTATCATTGCCTTTTACATTTCCAGTAGGCACTTCTTCAGCCACTTTGAATATTTTCCAGAGCAGTCTTTGTTTTGAACACTAAACCCTGACATAACTGTGTATTTCTCGCCCAGATATCCTGGAGTCGACTCTTCTAACAATGAGCCCGTTTCTATATTCTTGTTTGTTTAAAGAATTCAGTAGACAATATTGTTTCAAGTTTTACTGATATGACAAGGGAGAAATTACATTCAGGTTAATTTAGCAATGGCGCTACCTTCATATATTTAAGTGAGGACCTGTTTGTGACTTTATTAAAATACAAAAATGAAACAAAAATTAAAAAGTCCAATTATGCCTTCTTTAACTATTTATTAATATATAAGACCCTTCACTCAGGCAATAACTATATTTTCAAGTTCTATTTAAAGTTAATTTACCCTAATTCATTTGATCCACTTTCTTTTGTATACTCTGCCTTCCTAGGTAATTGCTTTAGTAAAAGCTTAAGGATAGTGACTGCCAAAAATGACTTTTCTATAATAGTGGAGAAGCAGAATTGTGCAGGTATTTAATAATGGGAACTAAATGAATTAAAATGTTCAATTTTTTTACATAAAGCACAAAATAGCAGCCCAATGGGGCCAAATAAAGAGACTAATTGCCTACAAGCATGCAGTTGTTATGGAAATATGCCAGCACGTCCCTCATGGAGCAACGTGAGCTGTTCATCTGAGTTGTTCTTTAAGACTTATCGCAACACAAACAATTGAAGATAGTACTTTATTTTCATTTTATTATCCATCAAAGAGACAATTGTGAGCATAATAATTTAAGAAAATACTGCCTATGTCCCTAGCTTTAGTAGGTCGGTCAGAATTCTGGGTCATCTGTCCCTGTTTTGTCATTTGCATCTAGTTCCTTTCAGTTTCTTGTCCAGTTCTCTTCTCTCTTCTATATTTCTAGCTCAAGTCCTATTGCACACCTTAGAAGTCACCCTTCAGCTACTTGGCTTTTGTGGACTATTAGAAGGACACTGCTGTCCTAACCAAACTCAAACTGTGCTGATCATTAAACTGTTTGAAAGCTAACTCTTGTAGACCAGGCTGGCCTTGAACTCACAGAGATCCACCTGCCTCTGCCTCCCCTGTGCTGGAATTAAAAGTGTGCACCAAAACAAGATAGCCAAAATAATACTGTACAATAAAAGAACTTCTGGAGGTACCATAATCCCTGACTTCAAACTCTACTACAGAGCTACAGTACTGAAAACAGCCTGGTATTAGCATAAAATCATACAGGGGGGCCAATGAAACTGAATATAGGACCCGGATATCAATCCACACACCTTCGAATACCTGATTTTTGACAAAGAAACAGAAAATATCAAATGGAAAAAAGAAAGCATATTTAACAAATGGTGCTGAGATAACTGGATATATACATGTAGAAGAATGAATTAGTGGTCATTTTTGAGGTATGAGTTAAAAACAATGAGTGATCAATAGTATTCTTCTAATGTTTTTCTTTGTTAAAGGAAATTGCAATTTATGAAATATGACTCTAGAACAGTAATTTAGGGTTGAAATGTTCACTTGTAAAATTTTATGTGCACTACAACTTTAGTAGTTTTGTTTTGTTCTGTTTGTGGTCAGGTACCTGACTTAGCATGGAACCACAGGTGGTTGAACTACTACCAAGTCCACAAATGCTTCACCTGCTCTGGTTGGAGGTAGGATTACAATATATGAATTCTTGGTTGACACAAGCATTGAAGGCAGAGTACCACCTCCCTCCTCCCAGCAAACCACAGAATACTTACTCAAAAAAAAAATTAAAAACTAAACAAAATCCTTCACATTTTCCCCAGAGAATAGGAAGGTAGAAAAATACAAATAGACAGGATTACAGGCTCTTCTTTGTTTGAGTCACATAAGTTAACAGGAGTAGAATTTTAAAAAAAAAGAAGCTGAGACATAGACTTTCTCAAGGTTAACAAGCAGATAATCAAACCACAGCAAGCTTTCAAGGACCTTGAGAAAAGACTTTTGATCAGTGTGAGAGGGAGCAGACCCTGTTGAAATTCAAGGGGGCTCGGGCATTTGTAAAACCTTAGCATACACGCTGCTAAGCGGAAGCTCTCGTGCAAAGTTCATACAACTTGGGGAACCACTAAGGAATAAAAGGATGTAAGATAGGTCATAAAAATAGATCCCCATTCTCTCACATGACTCCGAAGCTATCCAGACAAATTGTATTGTTGGAATTTACGATATCATAGATAAGATGAAGTTGACCCAAACTTTTTTTTGGACTCCTAATTTTGAACTGAAACCATAACTCTTTTCTGCCATTACTGCTAAGCAGAAGTTCCTGGGAGTGTAGGCAAGACAGCATTTGGCTGACATGCAAATCACCGCAGTGTCACCCTTAGCTGTGAATGAACACTTCCTAGTTTGAGACAGAAAACGAAAGGCTATTGATTTACAAACTCATTTTAACTGTCAGAAGTTTCTTTATCTTAATGTTGTTTGCTTTGTTGTGAACTCCCGCTTAGCATGCTTATTTAGGAAAAAGTTCAAGTCTTTATAAGCTGACACATAAAACAAAACTAAATGTTTGAGGCTATGTTTTTCTGTCAAGATACACACTGATTCAGAGGAAGCTGACCACTGGATTTTCTAAGACTCATGAGGCAAATTTTAGGCAGTAAATGACGGCCTGGATCTGTGTAATGCTGGAGACTTTGCCATCCTCACAGCCAGACACGAACAGCTGTGTTGGAAATTTTAACATAGCATGTATTAACCTACTGATACCATAATCTGTTGTTAAAATATCTACAGCTGATTTGAATTTTTTACTAATTTAAGGAGGGTTTGGAAGTCAAAACATTTTCCCACTGATGGTTCCATAACTCAGAAATGTTTTGCAGCGACTTTCTTCAGAAAGTGGGAAAGGTTTTGTCTCATAATGCTTTGGGCTTTTATTGTTTTGTTTTTGCCTTCCAGGTCTTTTGTCTACATATTATGGCTTCCAATTTTGTATTTTATGAAGTATCTGTGTGTACATCTGAGTCTGCATGCTCTATATATGTTTCTTATGCATTTCCTTGGGCTCTTTTAATTTATGTTTTCTTCAACTCCAGTTTGTTTAATTATATTTTATCATTTTTTAGATGCTTGTTTCCTAATGAGAGAGCAAGAAAGGGTATGGATTTCTGTGGATGGGAAGGTGGAGAGGATCTGGGAGGAGTTAGGGGAAGGAAAACCAGGATTAGAATATATTGTTTGAAAAAACAATCTATTTTCATTTTTTTAAAAAATGAAAAATTACTAAATAAAAAGAAAAAAGCTTTATTGACTTGAATTATTTTCTTATTTTGGTTATTATCACATTTGGTTATAATTTTTTATCTTTTTCTGTTGGCAATAACATTGACACACTTAAGACAAAAAGCACCAGGACTCCACTCATTCCAGGGACTACACTGTGCCTCCTCCATCACACCAAGGAAAGCAAAATGAGTGCAATTATTTTTAACAGAGAAATAACTCCCATCTTTCCTCCAACAACCTCGTGTTTTGCTTTTTGAAAAGATCACAAATGGCTTGAAAGTAAAAAATATCACGAGAAAGGAAACATTTAAGGTTAATAAGGATGAAAGCCCTTCTGAAGTGTACAGTGCATACCTCAGAACACTTGGGCAGTGAGTCAGCCTCTGAGATGTTCAGTTTCTAATGCAATAAGCAATGTAGTCGGGGACTGTAATATTTTCATTTACTAACTGCAGAAATGTCTATCTTTAAAGATTAATTTTTCCCTTAGAATGAAATCTTTGTGAAAAGCTACCATTAAGCATCGTGTGTGAAAGCTGAGGGATATTCTGAATTATCAGAGCATAAGTAAGGAGATGGTATCTTTGCTCAGAAAGATAAAACTATGCACAGTAAGTTAAAACTAAAAAGCCACCCGCGATGAACCCTATACTCTGCAGTACAGAGGAATGCAGCCAAACAGTTTGCCTTCACCCAGCAACAATCACCTGTGGTGCCTTTAGGAAAAGCCGGGCTCTGTGAGATGGACATGCTCTGAGAAAGGTAAGCCACCAAGGACATAGTCCTAAAGGGGACATCAGAGTTCTAGATCCTTCTTTCATCTTCCCTTGCTTCCTAGATAACTTGAGTTGAGCAGACCTTCTGTACTAAATACTCCCCCAGTTGTGTACTGGGCCACCACAGGCACGAAGCAAGGGGTCAAGTACTCACATACTGAAGCCATGAGCCAAAACAAACCTCAACTCACCTATAAAAAAGCACTGAGCACCCTGAGTACTGAGCACCGAGCACCCTGAGCACTGAGCACCCAGCACCCTGAGCACTGAGCACCCAGCACGCTGAGTACTGAGCACTGAGCACTCTGAGTACTGAGCACCGAGCACCCTGAGTATTGAGCACCCAGCACTCTGAGCACTGAGCACCCAGCACCCTGAGCACTGAGCACCCAGCACCCCGAGCACTGAGCACCCAGCACCCCGAGCACTGAGCACCCAGCACCCTGAGTACTGAGCACCCAGCACCCCGAGTACTGAGCACCCAGCGTAATGAGCACCGAGCACCCCGAGCACTGAGCACCCAGCACCCCTTGCACTGAGCACCCAGCAGCCGGAGTACTGAGCACTGAGCACCCTGAGTATTGAGCACCGAGCACCCCGAGCACTGAGCACCCAGCACCCCGAGCACCCAGCACCCTGAGCACTGAACACCCAGCACCCTGAGCACTGAGGACCCAGCACCCTGAGCACTGAGCACCCAGCACCCTGAGTACTGAGCACCCAACGTACTGAACACCGAGCACCCTGAGCACTGAGCACCCAGCACCCTGAGTACTGAGCACCCAGGACCCTGTGCAATGAGCACCCTGAGTACTGAGCACCCAGCACCTTGAGCACTGAGCACCGAGCACCCCGAGCACTGACCACACAACACCCTGAGCACTGAGCACCCAGCACCCTGAGTACTGAGCACCCAGCACCCTGAGCACTGAGCACCCAGCACCCTGAGCACTGAGCACCCAGCACCCTGAGCACTGAGCACCCAGCACCCTGAGTACTGAGCACTGAGCACCCAGCACCCCGAGCACTGAGCACCCAGCACCCCGAGCACTGAGCACCCAGCACCCGAGTACTGATCACCCAGCACCCTGAGTACTGAGCAGCCCGCACCCTGAGTACTGAGCACCCAGCACCCCGAGTACTGAGCACCCAGCACCCTGAGCACTGAGCACCCAGCACCCTGAGCACTGAGCACCCAGCACCGCGAGCACTGCGCACCCAGCACCCTGAGTACTGAGCACCCAGCACCCTGAGCACTGAGCACCCAGCACCCTGAGCACTGAGCACCCAGTACCCTGAGCACTGAGCACCCAGCACCCTGAGTAGTGAGCACCCAACGTACTGAGCACCGAGCACCCCGAGCACTGAGCACCCAGCACCCTGAATACTAAGCACCGAGCACCCGGAGCACTGAGCACCCAGCACCCTGAGTACTGAGCTCCGAGCACCCCGAGCACTGAGCACCCAGCGCCCCGAGCACTTAGCACCCAGCGCCCCGAGCACTGAGCACCCAGAACCCCGAGCACTGAGCACCCAGCACCCGAGCAATGAGCACCTAGCACCCTGAGTACTGAGCACCGAGCACCCCGAATACTGAGCACCCAGCACCCTGAGCACTGAGCACACAGCACCCTGTGTACTGAGCAACCAACACCACAAGCACTGAGCTCCCTGAGTACTGAGCACCCAGCACCCCAAGCACTGAGCACCCTGAGTACTGAGCACCCAGCACCCTGAGTAATGAGCACCCAGCACCCCGAGCACTGAGCACCCAGCACCCTGAGTACTGAGCACCGAGCACCCTGAGTACTGAGCAGCCAGCACCCTGAGTACTGAGCACCCAGCGTACTGAGCACCGAGCACCCAGCACCCTGAGTACTGAGCACCCAGCACCCTAAGCACTGAGCACCCAGCACCCTGAGTACTGAGCACCGCGCACCCCGAGTACTGAGCACCCAGCACCCCGAGCACTGAGCAACCAGCACCCCGAGCACTGAGCACCCAGCACCCCGAGCACTGAGCACCCAGCACCCCGAGCACTGAGCACCCAGCACCCCGAGCACCGAGCACCCTGAGTACTAAGCACCGAGCACCCTGAGCACTGAGCACCCAGCACCCTGAGCACTGAGCACCCAGCACACTGAGTACTGAGCACCCAGCACCCTGAGCACTGAGCACCGAGCACCCTGAGCACTGAGCACCCAGCACCCTGAGGACTGAGCACCCAGCACCCCGAGCAATGAGTACCCAGCACCCTGAGCACTGAGCACCCTGAGTACTGAGCACTGAGCACCCTGAGTACTGAGCAATGAGCACCCTGAGTACTGAGCACCAAGCACCCTGAGCACTGAGCACCCAGCACCCTGAGTACTAAGCACTGAGAACCCTGAGTACCGAGCACCGAGCACCCTGAGTACTGAGCACCCAGCACCCTGATCAGTGAGCACGGTGCACCCCGAGGACTGAGCATCCAGCACCGTGAGCACTGAGCACCCAGCACCTTGAATACTGAGCACCGAGCACCCCGAGCACTGAGCACCCAGCACCCTGAGTACTGAGCACCCAGCACCCTGAGCACTGAGCACCCAGCACCCCGAGCACTGAGCACCCAGCACCCCGAGCACTGAGCACCCAGCACCCTGAGTACTGAGCACCCAGCACCCTGAGCACTGAGCACCGAGCACCCTGAGTACTGAGCACCCAGCACCCTGAGTACTGAGCAACCAGCACCCTGAGCACTGAGCACTGAGCACCCAGCACCCTGAGCACTGAGCACCCAGCACCCCGAGGACTGAGCACCCAGCAACCTGAGCACTGAGCACCCAGCACCCCGAGCACTGAGCACCCAGCACCCCGAGCACTGAGCACCCAGCACCCTGAGTACTGAGCACCCAGCACCCTGAGCACTGAGCACCGAGCACCCTGAGTACTGAGCACCCAGCACCCTGAGTACTGAGCAACCAGCACCCTGAGCACTGAGCACTGAGCACCCAGCACCCTGAGCCCTGAGCACTGAGCACCCAGCACCCCGAGCACTGAGCACCCAGCACCCCGAGCACTGAGCACCCAGCACCCTGAGGACTGAGCACCCAGCACCCTGAGCACTGAGCACCCAGCAACCTGAGTACTGAGCACCCAGCACCCTGAGTACTGAGTACCCAGCACCCTGAGTACTGAGCACTCAGCACCCTGAGTACTGAGCACCGAGCACCCCGAGCACTGAGCACCCAGCACCTTGAGCACTGAGCACCCTGAGGACTGAGCACCCAGCACCCTGAGCACTGAGCACCGATCACCCTGAGCACTGAGCACCCAGCACCCCGAGCACTGAGCACCCAGCACCCTGAGTACTGAGCACCCAGCACCCTGAGTACTGAGCACCCAGCACCCTGATTACTGAGCACCCAGCACCCCAAGCACTGAGCACCCAGCACCCTGAGTACTGAACACCCTGAGTACTGAGCACTGAGCGCCGAGCACCCTCAGTACTGAGCACCCTGAGGACTGAGCACCCAGCACCCTGAGCACTGAGCACTGAGCACCCAGCACCCTGAGTACTGAGCACCCAGCACCCTGAGCACTGAGCACCCAGCACCCTGAGTACTGAGCACCCAGCACCCTGAGTACTGAGCACCCAGCACCCTGGGCACTGAGCACCCAGCACCCTGAGTACTAAACACTGAGCACCCTGAGTACTGAGCACCCAGCACCCTGAGTACTGAGCACCCAGCACCCTGAGCACTGAGTAACCAGCACCCTGAGCACTGAGCACCAAGCACCCTGAGTACTGAGCACCCAGCACCCTGAGTACTGAACACCCAGCACCCTGAGCACTGAGCACTGAGCACCCAGCACCCTGAGCACTGAGCAACCAGCACCCCGAGCACTGAGCACCCAGCACCCTGAGCACCCAGCACCCTGAGCACTGAGCAACCTGAGCACTGAGCACTGAGCACCCAGCACCCTGAGTACTGAGCACCCAACACTCTGAGCACTGAGCACCCAGCACGCTGAGTACTGAGCACTGAGCACACAGCACCCTGAGTACTGAGCACGCATAACTCCGAGCACTGAGCACCCAGCTCCCCGAGCACTGAGCACCCAGCACCCCGAGCACTGAGCACTGAGCACCCTGAGCACTGAGCACCCAGCACCCCGAGTGCTGAGCACTGAGCACCCTGAGTACTGAGCACCCAGCACCCTGTGTACTGAGCACTGAGCACCCTGAGAACTGAGCACCCAGCACCCTGAGCACTGAGCACTGAGAACCCTGAGTACTGAGCACCGAGCACCCTGAGTACTGAGCACCCAGCACCCTGAGCACTGAGCACGGAGCACCCCGAGGACTGAGCACCCAGCACCCTGAGCACTGAGCACCCAGCACCTTGAGTACTGAGCACCGAGCACCCCGAGCACTGAGCACCCAGCACCCTGAATACTGAGCACCCAGCACCCTGAGCACTGAGCACCCAGCACCCCGAGCACTGAGCACCCAGCACCCCGAGCACTGAGCACCCAGCACCCTGAGTACTGAGCACCCAACACCCAGAGTACTGAGCACCCAGCACCCTGAGCACTGAGCATCCAGCACCCTGAGTACTGAGCACCCAGCACCCTGAGTACTGAGCACCCAGCATCCTGAGCACTGAGCACTGAGCACCCAACACCCTGAGCACTGAGCACTGAGCACCCAGCCCCCCTAGCACTGAGCACCCAGCACCCCGAGCACTGAGCACCTAGCACCCTGAGCACTGAGCACCCAGCACCCTGAGCACTGAGCACCCAGCCCCTGAGTACTGAGCACCCAGCACCATGAGTACTGAGCACCCAACACCCTGAGTACTGAGCACTCAGCACCCTGAGTACTGAGCACCGAGCACCCCGAGCACTGAGCACCCAGCACCCTGAGCACTGAGCACCCTGAGGACTGAGCACCCAGCACCCTGAGCACTGAGCACCCAGCACCCTGAGTACTGAGCACCGATCACACTGAGCACTGAGCACCCAGGACCCCGAGCACTGAGCACCCAGCACCCTGAGTACAGAGCACCCAGCACCCCGAGTACTGAGCACCCAGCACCCCGAGCACTGAGCACCCAGCACCCTGAGCACTGAGCACCCTGAGGACTGAGCACCCAGCACCCTGAGCACTGAGCACCCAGCACCCTGAGTACTGAGTACCCAGCACCCTGAGCACTGAGCACCCTGCACCCTGAGCACTGAGCACACAGCACAGTGAGTACTGAGCACCCAGCACCCTGAGTATTGAGTACCCAGCACCCTGAGCACTGAGCACCCAGCACCCTGAGTACTGAGCACCGAGCAACCTGACTACTGAGCACCCAGCACCCTTAGTACTGAGCACCCAGCACCCTGAGCACTGAGCACCCAGCACCCTGAGTACTGAGCACCCAGCACCACCCTCAGCACTGAGCACCCAGCACCCCGAGCACTGAGCACCCAGCACCCTGAGCACTGAGCACCCAGCACCCCGAGTACTGAGCACCCAGCACCCCGAGTACTGAGCACCGAGCACCCCGAGCACTGAACACCCAGCACCCTGAGTACTGAGCACCCAGCACCCTGAGTACTGAGCACTGAGCACCCCGAGTACTGAGCACCCAGTACCCCGAGCACTGAGCACCCAGCACCCTGAGTACTGAGCCCCCAGCACCCTGAGTACTGAGCCCCCAGCACCCTGAGTACTGAGCACCCAGCACCCCGAGCACTGAGCACCCAGCACCCAGAGAATGAGCACCCAGCACCCTGAGTACTGAGCACCCAGCACCCTGAGTACTGAGCACTAAGCACCCAGAGCACTGAGCACCCAGCACCCTGAGCACGGAGCACCCAGGACCCCGAGCACTGAGTACTGAGCACTGAGCACCCTGAGTACTGAGCACCCAGCACCCCGATCACTGAGCACCCAGCACCCTGAGCACTGAGCACCCAGCACCCTGAGCACTGAGCACCCAGCACCCTGAGTACTGAGCACCCAGCACGCTGAGTACTGAGCACCCAGCACCCCGAGCACTGAGCACCCAGCACCCTGAGTACTGAGCACTGAGCACCCAGCACCCCGAGCACTGAGCACCCAGCACCCTGTGTACTGAGCACTGAGCACCCTGAGTACTAAGCACCCAGCACCCTGAGTACTGAGCACTGAGCACCCTGAGAACTGAGCACCCAGCACCCTGAGCACTGAGCACTGAGAACCCTGTGTACTGAGCACCGAGCACCCTGAGTACTGAGCACCCAGCACCCTGAGCACTGAGCACGGAGCACCCCGAGGACTGAGCACCCAGCACCCTGAGCACTGAGCACCCAGCACCTTGAGTACGGAGCACCCAGCACCCTGAGCACTGAGCACACAGCACCCCGAGCACTGAGCACCCAGCACCCCGAGCACTGAGCACCCAGCACCCTGAGTACTGAGCACCCAACACCCAGAGTACTGAGCACCCAGCACCCTGAGCACTGAGCACCCAGCACCCTGAGTACTGAGCACCCAGCACCCCGAGTACTGAGCACCCAGCACCCTGAGCACTGAGGACTGAGCACCCAACACCCTGAGCACTGAGCACTGAGCACCCAGCACCCCGAGCACTGAGCACCCAGCACCCCGAGAACTGAGCACCCAGCACCCTGAGCACTGAGCACCCAGCACCCTGAGCACTGAGCACCCAGCACCCTGAGTACTGAGCACCCAGCACCCTGAGTACTGAGCACCCAGCACCCTGAGTACTGAGCACTCAGCACCCTGAGTACTGAGCACCGAGCACCCCGAGCACTGAGCACCCAGCACCCTGAGCACTGAGCACCCTGAGGACTGCGCACCCAGCACCCTGAGCACTGAGCACCCAGCACCCCGAGCACTGAGCACCCAGCACCCTGAGTACTGTGCACCCTGAGTACTGAGCACCGATCACCCTGAGCACTGAGCACCCAGCACCCTGAGCCCTGAGCACCCAGCACAGTGAGTACTGAGCACCCAGCACCCTGAGTACTGAGCACCCAGCACCCTGAGTACTGAGCACCCAGCACCCTGAGTACTGAGCACCCAGCACCCTTAGTACTGAGCACTGAGCACCCTGAGTACTGAGCACCAAGCACTCTGAGTACTGAGCACTGGGCACCCTGAGTATTGAGCACCCAGCACCCTGAGCAGTGAGCACCCAGCACCCTGAGTACTGAGCACTGAGAACGCTGAGTACTGAGCACCGAGCACCCTGAGTACTGAGCACCCAGCACCCTGATCACTGAGCACGGAGCACCCCGAGGACTGAGCACCCAGCACCCTGAGCACTGAGCACCCAGCACCTTGAGTACTGAGCACCGAGCACCCCGAGCACTGAGCACCCAGCACCCTGAGTACTGAGCACGCAGCACCCTGAGCACTGAGCACCCAGCACCCTGAGCACTGAGCACGCAGCACCCCTAGCACTGAGCACCCAGCACCCTGAGTACTGAGCACAGAGCACCCTGAGCACTGAGCACCCAGCACCCTGAGTACTGAGCACCCAGCACCCTGAGTACTGAGCAACCAGCACCCTGAGCACTGAGCACTGAGCACCCAGCACCCTGAGCACTGAGCACTGAGCACCCAGCACCACAGCCCTGAGAACCCAGCACCCCGAGCACTGAGCACCCAGCACCCTGAGCACTGAGCACCCAGCACCCTGAGCATTGAGCACCCAGCACCCTGAGTACTGAGCACCCAGCACCCTGAGTACTGAGCACCCAGCACCCTGAGTACTGAGCACTCAGCACCCTGAGTACTGAGCACCGAGCACCCCGAGCACTGAGCACCCAGCACCCACCACCCCGAGCACTGAGCACCCAGCACCCTGAGCACTAAGCACCCTGAGTACTGAGCACCCAGCACCCTGAGCACTGAGCACCCAGCACCCCGAGCACTGAGCACCCAGCACCCAGAGCACTGAGCACCATGAGTACTGAGCACTGAGCACCCTGAGCACTGAGCACCGAGCACCCTGAGTACTGAGCACTGAGCACCCTGAGCACTGAGCAACCAGCACCCTGAGTACTGAGCACCCAGCACCCTGAGCACTGAGGACCGAGCACGGTGAGTACTAAGCACCCAGCACCCTGAGTACTGAGCACCCAGGACCCTGAGCACTGAGCACCCAGCACGCTGAGTACTGAGCACTGAGCACCCTGAGTACTGAGCACCGAGCACCCTGAGCACTGAGCACCCAGCACGCTGAGTACTGAGCACTGAGCACCCTGAGTACTGAGCACCGAGCACCCTGAGTACTGAGCACCCAGCACTCTGAGCACTGAGCACAAAGCACGCTGAGTACTGAGCACCCTGAGTACTGAGCACCGAGGACCCTGAGCACTAAGCACCCAGCACCCTGAGTACTGAGCACCAAGCACCCCGAGTACTGAGCACCCAGCACCCTGAGCACTGAGCACCCAGCACCCTGAGCACTGAGCACCCAGCACCCCAAGCACTGAGCACCCAGCACCCTGAGTACTGAGTACTGATCACCCTGAGTACTGAGCACCCAGCACCCTGAGCACTGAGCACCCAGCACCCTGAGTACTGAGCACCTAGCACCCCGAGCACTGAGCACCCAGCACCAAGAGTACTGAGCAGCGAGCACCCCGAGCACTGAGCACCCAGCACCCTGAGAAATGAGCACCGAGCTCCCCGAGTACTGAGCACCCAGCACCGTGAGTACTGAGCACCCAGCACCCTGAGTACTGAGCACCCAGCACCCTGAGCCCTGAGCACCCAGCACCCCGAGCACTGAGCACCCAGCACCCCGAGAATGAGCACCCAGCACCCTGAGTACTGAGAACCGAGCACCCTGAGTACTGAGCACGCAGCATGCTGAGCACTGAGCACCCAGCACCCCGAGCACTGAGCACCCAGCACCCCGAGAATGAGCACCCAGCACCCTGACTACTGAGCACCCAGCACCCTGAGTACTTAGCACCCAGCACCCCGAGGACTGAGCACACTGAATACTGAGCACCCAGCACCCTGTGTACTGTGCACTAAGCACCCAGAGCGCTGAGCACCCAGGACCCCGAGCACAGAGTACTGAGCACCCAGCACCCTGAGTAGTGAGCACCGAGCTCCCCGACCACTGAGCACCCTGAGTACTGAGCACCCAGCACCCTGAGTACTGAGCACCCAGCACCCTGAGCACTGAGCACCCAGCACCCCGAGCACTGAGCACCCAGCACCCTGAGTACTGAGCACCCAGCACCCTGAGTACTGAGCAACCCCAGCACTGAGCACCCAGCACCCTGAGTACTGAGCACCCTGAGGACGGAGCACCGATCTCCCTGAGCACTGAGCACCCAGCACCCTGAGTACTGAGCACCCAGCACCCTGAGTACTGAGCAGCGAGCACCCTGAGTACTGAGCACCAAGTACCCTGAGTACTGAGCACCCAGCACGCTGAGAACTGAGCAAAGAGAACCCCGAGTACTGAGCACCCAGCACCCTGAGCACTCAGCACCCAGCACCCCGAGCACTGAGCACGCAGCACCCTGAGTACTGAGCTCCCAGCACCCCGAGCCCTGAGCACCCAGCACCCTGAGTACTGAGCACCCTGAGTACTGAGCACCGATCACCCTGAGCACTGAGCACCCAGCACCCTGAGTACTGAGCACCCAACGTACTGAGCACCGAGCACACCGACCACTGAGCACCCAGCAACCCGAGTACTGAGCACCGAGCACCCTGAGCACTGAGCACCCAGCACCCCGAGCACTGAGCACCCCAAACCGGAGCACTGAGCACCCAGCACCCCGAGCAATGAGCACCCAGCCCCCTGAGTACTGAGCACCCAGCACCCTGAGTACTGAGCACCGAGCAACCTGAGCACCAAGCACCCAGCAACCCGAGCACTGAGCACCCAGCGCCCCGAGCACTGAGCACCCAGCACACCGAGCACTCAGCAACCAGCACCCCGAGCACTGAGCACCCAGCACACAGAGCACTGAGCACCCAGCACCCCGAGCACCGCGCACCATGAGAACTAAGCACCGAGCACTCTGAGCACTGAGCACCCAGCACCCCGAGCACTGAGCACCCAGCACCCTGAGCACTGTGCACCCAGCACCCCAAGCACTGAGCACCCAGCACCCTGAGCACTGAGCACCGAGGACCCTGAGCACTGAGCACCCAGCACCCTGAGTACTGAGCACCGAGCACCCCGAGTACTGAGCACCCAGCACCATGAGCACTGAGCACCCAGCACCCTGAGCACTGAGCACGCAGCACCCCAAGCACTGAGCACCCAGCACCCTGAGTACTGAGTACTGAGCACCCTGGGTACTTAGCACCCAGCACCCTGAGCACTGAGCACCCAGCACCCTGAGTACTGAGCACCGAGCACCCCGAGCACTGATCACCCAGCCCCAATAGTACTGAGCAGCGAGCACCCCGAGCACTGAGCACCCAGCACGATGAGTAATGAGCACCGAGCACCCCGAGTACTGAGCACCCAGCACCGTTAGTACTGAGCACCCAGCACCCTGAGTACTGAGCACCCAGCACCCTGCGCACTGAGCACCCAGCACCCTGAGTACTGAGCATCCAGCACCCCGAGCACTGAGCGCCCAGCACGCTGAGTACTGAGCACTGAGCACCCAGCACCCCGAGCACTGAGCACACAGCACCCTGTGTACTGAGCACTGAGTACCCATCACCCCGAGCACTGAGCACCCAGCACCCTGAGAACTAAGCACCCTGAGTACTGAGCACCGAGCACCCTGAGCACTGAGCACCCAGCACCCCGAGCACTGAGCACCCAAAACCGGAGCACTGAGCACCCAGCACCCCGAGCAATGAGCACTCAGCACCCTGAGTACTGAGCACCCAGCACCCTGAGTACTGAGCACCCAGCAACCTGAGCACCAAGCACCCAGCAACCCGAGCACTGAGCACCCAGCGCCCCGAGCACTGAGCACCCAGCACACCGAGCACTCAGCAACCAGCACCCCGAGCACTGAGCACCCAGCACACCGAGAACTGAGCACCCAGCACCCCGAGCACCGAGCACCATGAGTACTAAGCACCGAGCATTCTGAGCACTGAGCACCCAGCACCCCGAGCACTGAGCACCCAGCACCCTGAGCACTGAGCACCCAGCACCCTGAGTACTGAGCACCCAGCACCCTGAGCACTGTGCACCCAGCACCCCAAGCACTGAGCACCCAGCACCCTGAGTACTGAGCACAAAGCACGCTGAGTACTGAGCACCCTGAGTACTGAGCACCGAGGACCCTGAGCACTGAGCACCCAGCACCCCGAGCACTGAGCACCCAGCAACCTGAGAATGAGCAACCAGCACCCTGAGTACTGAGAACCGAGCACCCTGAGTACTGAGCACCCAGCATGCTGAGCACTGAGCACCCAGCACCCCGAGTACTGAGCACCCAGCACCCCGAGCACTGAGCACCCTGAATACTGAGCACTCAGCACCCTGAGTACTGTGCACTAAGCACCCAGAGCGCTGAGCACCCAGGACCCCAAGCACTGAGTACTGAGCACCCAGCACGCCAAGCACTGAGCACCCTGAGTACTGAGCACCAAGCACCCCAAGCACTGAGCACCCTGAGTACTGAGCACCGAGCACCCTGATTAATGAGCACCCAGCACCCCGAGCACTGAGCACCCAGCACCCTGAGTACTGAGCACCGAGCACCCTGAGTACTGAGCACCCAGCACCCTGAGTACTGAGCACCCAGCGTACTGAGCACCGAGCACCCAGCACCCTGTGTACTGAGCACCCAGCACCCTGAGCACTGAGCACCCAGCACCCTGAGAACTGAGCACCAAGCAACCCGAGTATTGAGCACCCAGCACCCCGAGCACTGAGCACCCAGCACCCCGAGCACTGAGCACCCAGCACACCGAGCACTCAGCAACCGGCACCCCGAGCACTGAGCACCCAGCACACCGAGCACTGAGCACCCAGCACCCCGAGCACCGAGCACCATGAGTACTAAGCACCGAGCATTCTGAGCACTGAGCACCCAGCACCCCGAGCACTGAGCATCCAGCACCCTGAGCACTGAGCACCCAGCACCCTGAGTACTGAGCACCCAACACCCTGCGCACTGAGCACCCAGCACCCTGAGTACTGAGCATCCAGCACCCCGAGCACTGAGCGCCCAGCACGCTGAGTACTGAGAACTGAGCACCCAGCACCCCGAGCACTGAGCACTCAGCACCCTGTGTACTGAGCACTGAGTACCCATCACAACGAGCACTGAGCACCCAGCACCCTGAGCACTAAGCACCCTGAGTACTGAGCACCCAGCACCCTGAGCACTGAGCACCCAGCACCCCGAGCACTGTGCACCCAGCACCCAGAGCACTGAGCACCCTGAGTACTGAGCACTGAGCACCCTGAGCACTGAGCACCGAGCACCCTGAGTACTAAGCACCCAGCACCCTGAGTACTGAGCACCCAGCACCCTGAGCACTGAGCACCCAGCACGCTGATTACTGAGCACTGAGCACCCTGAGTACTGAGCACCGAGCACCCTGAGCACTGAGCACCCAGCACGCTGAGTACTGAGCACTGAGCACCCTGAGTACTGAGCACCGAGCACCCTGAGTACTGAGCACCCAGCACTCTGAGCACTGAGCACAAAGCACGCTGAGTACTGAGCACCCTGAGTACTGAGCACCGAGGACCCTGAGCACTAAGCACCCAGCACCCTGAGTACTGAGCACCAAGCACCCCGAGTACTGAGCACCCAGCACCCTGAGCACTGAGCACCCAGCACCCTGAGCACTGAGCACCCAGCACCCCAAGCACTGAGCACCCAGCACCCTGAGTACTGAGTAATGATCACCCTGAGTACTGAGCACCCAGCACCCTGAGCACTGAGCACCCAGCACCCTGAGTACTGAGCACTGAGCACCCCGAGCACTGAGCACCCAGCACCAAGAGTACTGAGCAGCGAGCACCCCGAGCACTGAGCACCCAGCACCCTGAGAAATGAGCACCGAGCTCCCCGAGTACTGAGCACCCAGCACCCTGAGCCCTGAGCACAAAGCACGCTGAGTACTGAGCACCCTGAGTACTGAGCACCCAGCACCCCGAGCACTGAGCACCCAGCACCAAGAGTACTGAGCAGCGAGCACCCCGAGTACTGAGCACCCAGCACCCTGAGCACTGAGCACCCAGCACCCCGAGAATGAGCACCCAGCACCCTGAGTACTGAGAACCGAGCACCCTGAGTACTGAGCACCCAGCATGCTGAGCACTGAGCACCCAGCACCCCGAGTACTGAGCACCCAGCACCCCTAGCACTGAGCACCCAGCACCCCGAGAATGAGCACCCAGCACCCTGACTACTGAGCACCCAGCACCCTGAGTACTTAGCACCCAGCACCCTGAGGACTGAGCACACTGAATACTGAGCACCCAGCACCCTGAGTACTGTGCACTAAGCACCCAGAGCGCTGAGCACCCAGGACCCCGAGCACTGAGTACTGAGCACCCAGCACCCTGAGTAGTGAGCACCGAGCTCCCCGACCACTGAGCACCCTGAGTATTGAGCACCCAGCACCCTGAGTACTGAGCACCCAGCACCCTGAGCACTGAGCACCCAGCACCCCGAGCACTGAGCACCCAGCACCCTGAGTACTGAGCACCCAGCACCCTGAGTACTGAGCAACCCGAGCACTGAGCACCCAGCACCCTGAGTACTGAGCACCCTGAGGACTGAGCACCGATCTCCCTGAGCACTGAGCACCCAGCACCCTGAGTACTGAGCACCCAGCACCCTGAGTACTGAGCAGCGAGCACCCTGAGTACTGAGCACCAAGTACCCTGAGTACTGAGCACCCAGCACCCTGAGAACTGAGCAAAGAGAACCCCGAGTACTGAGCACCCAGCACCCTGAGCACTCAGCACCCAGCACCCCGAGCACTGAGCACCCAGCACCCTGAGTACTGAGCTCCCAGCACCCCGAGCCCTGAGCACCCAGCACCCTGAGTACTGAGCACCCTGAGTACTGAGCACCGATCACCCTGAGCACTGAGCACCCAGCACCCTGAGTACTGAGCACCCAACGTACTGAGCACCGAGCACACCGACCACTGAGCACCCAGCACCCCGAGTACTGAGCACCGAGCACCCTGAGCACTGAGCACCCAGCACCCTGAGTACTGAGCACCGAGCAACCTGAGCACCAAGCACCCAGCAACCCGAGCACTGAGCACCCAGCGCCCCGAGCACTGAGCACCCAGCACACCGAGCACTCAGCAACCAGCACCCCGAGCACTGAGCACCCAAAACCGGAGCACTGAGCACCCAGCACCCCGAGCAATGAGCATTCAGCACCCTGAGTACTGAGCACCCAGCACCCTGAGTACTGAGCACCGAGCAACCTGAGCACCAAGCACCCAGCAACCCGAGCACTGAGCACCCAGCTCCCCGAGCACTGAGCACCCAGCACACCGAGCACTCAGCAACCAGCACCCCGAGCACTGAGCACCCAGCACACAGAGCACTGAGCACCCAGCACCCCGAGCACCGAGCACCATGAGTACTAAGCACCGAGCACTCTGAGCACTGAGCACCCAGCACCCCGAGCACTGAGCACCCAGCACCCTGAGCACTGAGCACCCAGCACCCTGAGTACTGAGCACCCAGCACCCTGAGCACTGTGCACCCAGCACCCCAAGCACTGAGCACCCAGCACCCTGAGCACTGAGCACCGAGGACCCTGAGCACTGAGCACCCAGCACCCTGAGTACTGAGCACCGAGCACCCCGAGTACTGAGCACCCAGCACCATGAGCACTGAGCACCCAGCACCCTGAGCACTGAGCACGCAGCACCCCAAGCACTGAGCACCCAGCACCCTGAGTACTGAGTACTGAGCACCCTGGGTACTTAGCACCCAGCACCCTGAGCACTGAGCACCCAGCACCCTGAGTACTGAGCACCGAGCACCCCGAGCACTGATCACCCAGCCCCAATAGTACTGAGCAGCGAGCACCCCGAGCACTGAGCACCCAGCACGATGAGTAATGAGCACCGAGCACCCCGAGTACTGAGCACCCAGCACCGTTAGTATTGAGCACCCAGCACCCTGAGCACTGAGCACAAAGCACGCTGAGTACTGAGCACCCTGAGTACTGAGCACCGAGGACCCTGAGCACTGAGCACCCAGCACCCCGAGCACTGAGCACCCAGCAACCTGAGAATGAGCAACCAGCACCCTGAGTACTGAGAACCGAGCACCCTGAGTACTGAGCACCCAGCATGCTGAGCACTGAGCACCCAGCACCCCGAGTACTGAGCACCCAGCACCCCGAGCACTGAGCACCCTGAATACTGAGCACTCAGCACCCTGAGTACTGTGCACCCTGAGTACTGAGCACCGAGCACCCTGATTAATGAGCACCCAGCACCCCGAGCACTGAGCACCCAGCACCCTGAGTACTGAGCACCGAGCACCCTGAGTACTGAGCACCCAGCACCTTGAGTACTGAGCACCCAGCGTACTGAGCACCGAGCACCCAGCACCCTGAGTACTGAGCACCCAGCACCCTGAGCACTGAGCACCCAGCACCCTGAGTACTGAGCACCAAGCACACCGAGTACTGAGCACCCAGCACACCGAGCACTGAGCACCCAGCACCCCGAGCACTGAGCACCCAGCACACCGAGCACTCAGCACCCGGCACCCCGAGCACTGAGCACCCAGCACACCGAGCACTGAGCACCCAGCACCCCGAGCACCGAGCACCATGAGTACTAAGCACCGATCATTCTGTGCACTGAGCACCCAGCACCCCGAGCACTGAGCACCCAGCACCCTGAGCACTGAGCACCCAGCACAATGAGTACTGAGCACCCAGCACACTGCGCACTGAGCACCCAGCACCCTGAGTTCTGAGCATCCAGCACCCCGAGCACTGAGCGCCCAGCACACTGAGTACTGAGCACTGAGCACCCAGCACCCCGAGCACTGAGCACACAGCACCCTGTGTACTGAGCACTGAGCACCCAGCACCCTGAGCACTGTGCACCCAGCACCCCAAGCACTGAGCACCCAGCACCCTGAGTACTGAGCACAAAGCACGCTGAGTACTGAGCACCCTGAGTACTGAGCACCGAGGACCCTGAGCACTGAGCACCCAGCACCCCGAGCACTGAGCACCCAGCAACCTGAGAATGAGCAACCAGCACCCTGAGTACTGAGAACCGAGCACCCTGAGTACTGAGCACCCAGCATGCTGAGCACTGAGCACCCAGCACCCCGAGTACTGAGCACCCAGCACCCCGAGCACTGAGCACCCTGAATACTGAGCACTCAGCACCCTGAGTACTGTGCACTAAGCACCCAGAGCGCTGAGCACCCAGGACCCCAAGCACTGAGTACTGAGCACCCAGCACGCCAAGCACTGAGCACCCTGAGTACTGAGCACCAAGCACCCCAAGCACTGAGCACCCTGAGTACTGAGCACCGAGCACCCTGATTAATGAGCACCCAGCACCCCGAGCACTGAGCACCCAGCACCCTGAGTACTGAGCACCGAGCACCCTGAGTACTGAGCACCCAGCACCCTGAGTACTGAGCACCCAGCGTACTGAGCACCGAGCACCCAGCACCCTGTGTACTGAGCACCCAGCACCCTGAGCACTGAGCACCCAGCACCCTGAGAACTGAGCACCAAGCAACCCGAGTATTGAGCACCCAGCACCCCGAGCACTGAGCACCCAGCACCCCGAGCACTGAGCACCCAGCACACCGAGCACTCAGCAACCGGCACCCCGAGCACTGAGCACCCAGCACACCGAGCACTGAGCACCCAGCACCCCGAGCACCGAGCACCATGAGTACTAAGCACCGAGCATTCTGAGCACTGAGCACCCAGCACCCCGAGCACTGAGCATCCAGCACCCTGAGCACTGAGCACCCAGCACCCTGAGTACTGAGCACCCAACACCCTGCGCACTGAGCACCCAGCACCCTGAGTACTGAGCATCCAGCACCCCGAGCACTGAGCGCCCAGCACGCTGAGTACTGAGAACTGAGCACCCAGCACCCTGAGCACTGAGCACTCAGCACCCTGTGTACTGAGCACTGAGTACCCATCACAACGAGCACTGAGCACCCAGCACCCTGAGCACTAAGCACCCTGAGTACTGAGCACCCAGCACCCTGAGCACTGAGCACCCAGCACCCCGAGCACTGTGCACCCAGCACCCAGAGCACTGAGCACCCTGAGTACTGAGCACTGAGCACCCTGAGCACTGAGCACCGAGCACCCTGAGTACTAAGCACCCAGCACCCTGAGTACTGAGCACCCAGCACCCTGAGCACTGAGCACCCAGCACGCTGATTACTGAGCACTGAGCACCCTGAGTACTGAGCACCGAGCACCCTGAGCACTGAGCACCCAGCACGCTGAGTACTGAGCACTGAGCACCCTGAGTACTGAGCACCGAGCACCCTGAGTACTGAGCACCCAGCACTCTGAGCACTGAGCACAAAGCACGCTGAGTACTGAGCACCCTGAGTACTGAGCACCGAGGACCCTGAGCACTAAGCACCCAGCACCCTGAGTACTGAGCACCAAGCACCCCGAGTACTGAGCAACCCCAGCACTGAGCACCCAGCACCCTGAGTACTGAGCACCCTGAGGACGGAGCACCGATCTCCCTGAGCACTGAGCACCCAGCACCCTGAGTACTGAGCACCCAGCACCCTGAGTACTGAGCAGCGAGCACCCTGAGTACTGAGCACCAAGTACCCTGAGTACTGAGCACCCAGCACGCTGAGAACTGAGCAAAGAGAACCCCGAGTACTGAGCACCCAGCACCCTGAGCACTCAGCACCCAGCACCCCGAGCACTGAGCACGCAGCACCCTGAGTACTGAGCTCCCAGCACCCCGAGCCCTGAGCACCCAGCACCCTGAGTACTGAGCACCCTGAGTACTGAGCACCGATCACCCTGAGCACTGAGCACCCAGCACCCTGAGTACTGAGCACCCAACGTACTGAGCACCGAGCACACCGACCACTGAGCACCCAGCAACCCGAGTACTGAGCACCGAGCACCCTGAGCACTGAGCACCCAGCACCCCGAGCACTGAGCACCCCAAACCGGAGCACTGAGCACCCAGCACCCCGAGCAATGAGCACCCAGCCCCCTGAGTACTGAGCACCCAGCACCCTGAGTACTGAGCACCGAGCAACCTGAGCACCAAGCACCCAGCAACCCGAGCACTGAGCACCCAGCGCCCCGAGCACTGAGCACCCAGCACACCGAGCACTCAGCAACCAGCACCCCGAGCACTGAGCACCCAGCACACAGAGCACTGAGCACCCAGCACCCCGAGCACCGCGCACCATGAGAACTAAGCACCGAGCACTCTGAGCACTGAGCACCCAGCACCCCGAGCACTGAGCACCCAGCACCCTGAGCACTGTGCACCCAGCACCCCAAGCACTGAGCACCCAGCACCCTGAGCACTGAGCACCGAGGACCCTGAGCACTGAGCACCCAGCACCCTGAGTACTGAGCACCGAGCACCCCGAGTACTGAGCACCCAGCACCATGAGCACTGAGCACCCAGCACCCTGAGCACTGAGCACGCAGCACCCCAAGCACTGAGCACCCAGCACCCTGAGTACTGAGTACTGAGCACCCTGGGTACTTAGCACCCAGCACCCTGAGCACTGAGCACCCAGCACCCTGAGTACTGAGCACCGAGCACCCCGAGCACTGATCACCCAGCCCCAATAGTACTGAGCAGCGAGCACCCCGAGCACTGAGCACCCAGCACGATGAGTAATGAGCACCGAGCACCCCGAGTACTGAGCACCCAGCACCGTTAGTACTGAGCACCCAGCACCCTGAGTACTGAGCACCCAGCACCCTGCGCACTGAGCACCCAGCACCCTGAGTACTGAGCATCCAGCACCCCGAGCACTGAGCGCCCAGCACGCTGAGTACTGAGCACTGAGCACCCAGCACCCCGAGCACTGAGCACACAGCACCCTGTGTACTGAGCACTGAGTACCCATCACCCCGAGCACTGAGCACCCAGCACCCTGAGAACTAAGCACCCTGAGTACTGAGCACCGAGCACCCTGAGCACTGAGCACCCAGCACCCCGAGCACTGAGCACCCAAAACCGGAGCACTGAGCACCCAGCACCCCGAGCAATGAGCACTCAGCACCCTGAGTACTGAGCACCCAGCACCCTGAGTACTGAGCACCCAGCAACCTGAGCACCAAGCACCCAGCAACCCGAGCACTGAGCACCCAGCGCCCCGAGCACTGAGCACCCAGCACACCGAGCACTCAGCAACCAGCACCCCGAGCACTGAGCACCCAGCACACCGAGCACTGAGCACCCAGCACCCCGAGCACCGAGCACCATGAGTACTAAGCACCGAGCATTCTGAGCACTGAGCACCCAGCACCCCGAGCACTGAGCACCCAGCACCCTGAGCACTGAGCACCCAGCACCCTGAGTACTGAGCACCCAGCACCCTGAGCACTGTGCACCCAGCACCCCAAGCACTGAGCACCCAGCACCCTGAGTACTGAGCACAAAGCACGCTGAGTACTGAGCA
This sequence comes from Microtus oregoni, assembly GCF_018167655.1. NCBI lineage: Eukaryota > Metazoa > Chordata > Mammalia > Rodentia > Cricetidae > Microtus > Microtus oregoni. The sequence goes on from NW_024544774.1 coordinate 506,742, forward strand.
CCCTGAGTACTGAGCACCGAGGACCCTGAGCACTGAGCACCCAGCACCCCGAGCACTGAGCACCCAGCAACCTGAGAATGAGCAACCAGCACCCTGAGTACTGAGAACCGAGCACCCTGAGTACTGAGCACCCAGCATGCTGAGCACTGAGCACCCAGCACCCCGAGTACTGAGCACCCAGCACCCCGAGCACTGAGCACCCTGAATACTGAGCACTCAGCACCCTGAGTACTGTGCACTAAGCACCCAGAGCGCTGAGCACCCAGGACCCCAAGCACTGAGTACTGAGCACCCAGCACGCCAAGCACTGAGCACCCTGAGTACTGAGCACCAAGCACCCCAAGCACTGAGCACCCTGAGTACTGAGCACCGAGCACCCTGATTAATGAGCACCCAGCACCCCGAGCACTGAGCACCCAGCACCCTGAGTACTGAGCACCGAGCACCCTGAGTACTGAGCACCCAGCACCCTGAGTACTGAGCACCCAGCGTACTGAGCACCGAGCACCCAGCACCCTGTGTACTGAGCACCCAGCACCCTGAGCACTGAGCACCCAGCACCCTGAGAACTGAGCACCAAGCAACCCGAGTATTGAGCACCCAGCACCCCGAGCACTGAGCACCCAGCACCCCGAGCACTGAGCACCCAGCACACCGAGCACTCAGCAACCGGCACCCCGAGCACTGAGCACCCAGCACACCGAGCACTGAGCACCCAGCACCCCGAGCACCGAGCACCATGAGTACTAAGCACCGAGCATTCTGAGCACTGAGCACCCAGCACCCCGAGCACTGAGCATCCAGCACCCTGAGCACTGAGCACCCAGCACCCTGAGTACTGAGCACCCAACACCCTGCGCACTGAGCACCCAGCACCCTGAGTACTGAGCATCCAGCACCCCGAGCACTGAGCGCCCAGCACGCTGAGTACTGAGAACTGAGCACCCAGCACCCCGAGCACTGAGCACTCAGCACCCTGTGTACTGAGCACTGAGTACCCATCACAACGAGCACTGAGCACCCAGCACCCTGAGCACTAAGCACCCTGAGTACTGAGCACCCAGCACCCTGAGCACTGAGCACCCAGCACCCCGAGCACTGTGCACCCAGCACCCAGAGCACTGAGCACCCTGAGTACTGAGCACTGAGCACCCTGAGCACTGAGCACCGAGCACCCTGAGTACTAAGCACCCAGCACCCTGAGTACTGAGCACCCAGCACCCTGAGCACTGAGCACCCAGCACGCTGATTACTGAGCACTGAGCACCCTGAGTACTGAGCACCGAGCACCCTGAGCACTGAGCACCCAGCACGCTGAGTACTGAGCACTGAGCACCCTGAGTACTGAGCACCGAGCACCCTGAGTACTGAGCACCCAGCACTCTGAGCACTGAGCACAAAGCACGCTGAGTACTGAGCACCCTGAGTACTGAGCACCGAGGACCCTGAGCACTAAGCACCCAGCACCCTGAGTACTGAGCACCAAGCACCCCGAGTACTGAGCACCCAGCACCCTGAGCACTGAGCACCCAGCACCCTGAGCACTGAGCACCCAGCACCCCAAGCACTGAGCACCCAGCACCCTGAGTACTGAGTACTGATCACCCTGAGTACTGAGCACCCAGCACCCTGAGCACTGAGCACCCAGCACCCTGAGTACTGAGCACCGAGCACCCCGAGCACTGAGCACCCAGCACCAAGAGTACTGAGCAGCGAGCACCCCGAGCACTGAGCACCCAGCACCCTGAGAAATGAGCACCGAGCTCCCCGAGTACTGAGCACCCAGCACCCTGAGCCCTGAGCACAAAGCACGCTGAGTACTGAGCACCCTGAGTACTGAGCACCCAGCACCCCGAGCACTGAGCACCCAGCACCAAGAGTACTGAGCAGCGAGCACCCCGAGTACTGAGCACCCAGCACCCTGAGCACTGAGCACCCAGCACCCCGAGAATGAGCACCCAGCACCCTGAGTACTGAGAACCGAGCACCCTGAGTACTGAGCACCCAGCATGCTGAGCACTGAGCACCCAGCACCCCGAGTACTGAGCACCCAGCACCCCTAGCACTGAGCACCCAGCACCCCGAGAATGAGCACCCAGCACCCTGACTACTGAGCACCCAGCACCCTGAGTACTTAGCACCCAGCACCCTGAGGACTGAGCACACTGAATACTGAGCACCCAGCACCCTGAGTACTGTGCACTAAGCACCCAGAGCGCTGAGCACCCAGGACCCCGAGCACTGAGTACTGAGCACCCAGCACCCTGAGTAGTGAGCACCGAGCTCCCCGACCACTGAGCACCCTGAGTATTGAGCACCCAGCACCCTGAGTACTGAGCACCCAGCACCCTGAGCACTGAGCACCCAGCACCCCGAGCACTGAGCACCCAGCACCCTGAGTACTGAGCACCCAGCACCCTGAGTACTGAGCAACCCGAGCACTGAGCACCCAGCACCCTGAGTACTGAGCACCCTGAGGACTGAGCACCGATCTCCCTGAGCACTGAGCACCCAGCACCCTGAGTACTGAGCACCCAGCACCCTGAGTACTGAGCAGCGAGCACCCTGAGTACTGAGCACCAAGTACCCTGAGTACTGAGCACCCAGCACCCTGAGAACTGAGCAAAGAGAACCCCGAGTACTGAGCACCCAGCACCCTGAGCACTCAGCACCCAGCACCCCGAGCACTGAGCACCCAGCACCCTGAGTACTGAGCTCCCAGCACCCCGAGCCCTGAGCACCCAGCACCCTGAGTACTGAGCACCCTGAGTACTGAGCACCGATCACCCTGAGCACTGAGCACCCAGCACCCTGAGTACTGAGCACCCAACGTACTGAGCACCGAGCACACCGACCACTGAGCACCCAGCACCCCGAGTACTGAGCACCGAGCACCCTGAGCACTGAGCACCCAGCACCCTGAGTACTGAGCACCGAGCAACCTGAGCACCAAGCACCCAGCAACCCGAGCACTGAGCACCCAGCGCCCCGAGCACTGAGCACCCAGCACACCGAGCACTCAGCAACCAGCACCCCGAGCACTGAGCACCCAAAACCGGAGCACTGAGCACCCAGCACCCCGAGCAATGAGCATTCAGCACCCTGAGTACTGAGCACCCAGCACCCTGAGTACTGAGCACCGAGCAACCTGAGCACCAAGCACCCAGCAACCCGAGCACTGAGCACCCAGCTCCCCGAGCACTGAGCACCCAGCACACCGAGCACTCAGCAACCAGCACCCCGAGCACTGAGCACCCAGCACACAGAGCACTGAGCACCCAGCACCCCGAGCACCGAGCACCATGAGTACTAAGCACCGAGCACTCTGAGCACTGAGCACCCAGCACCCCGAGCACTGAGCACCCAGCACCCTGAGCACTGAGCACCCAGCACCCTGAGTACTGAGCACCCAGCACCCTGAGCACTGTGCACCCAGCACCCCAAGCACTGAGCACCCAGCACCCTGAGCACTGAGCACCGAGGACCCTGAGCACTGAGCACCCAGCACCCTGAGTACTGAGCACCGAGCACCCCGAGTACTGAGCACCCAGCACCATGAGCACTGAGCACCCAGCACCCTGAGCACTGAGCACGCAGCACCCCAAGCACTGAGCACCCAGCACCCTGAGTACTGAGTACTGAGCACCCTGGGTACTTAGCACCCAGCACCCTGAGCACTGAGCACCCAGCACCCTGAGTACTGAGCACCGAGCACCCCGAGCACTGATCACCCAGCCCCAATAGTACTGAGCAGCGAGCACCCCGAGCACTGAGCACCCAGCACGATGAGTAATGAGCACCGAGCACCCCGAGTACTGAGCACCCAGCACCGTTAGTATTGAGCACCCAGCACCCTGAGCACTGAGCACAAAGCACGCTGAGTACTGAGCACCCTGAGTACTGAGCACCGAGGACCCTGAGCACTGAGCACCCAGCACCCCGAGCACTGAGCACCCAGCAACCTGAGAATGAGCAACCAGCACCCTGAGTACTGAGAACCGAGCACCCTGAGTACTGAGCACCCAGCATGCTGAGCACTGAGCACCCAGCACCCCGAGTACTGAGCACCCAGCACCCCGAGCACTGAGCACCCTGAATACTGAGCACTCAGCACCCTGAGTACTGTGCACCCTGAGTACTGAGCACCGAGCACCCTGATTAATGAGCACCCAGCACCCCGAGCACTGAGCACCCAGCACCCTGAGTACTGAGCACCGAGCACCCTGAGTACTGAGCACCCAGCACCTTGAGTACTGAGCACCCAGCGTACTGAGCACCGAGCACCCAGCACCCTGAGTACTGAGCACCCAGCACCCTGAGCACTGAGCACCCAGCACCCTGAGTACTGAGCACCAAGCACACCGAGTACTGAGCACCCAGCACACCGAGCACTGAGCACCCAGCACCCCGAGCACTGAGCACCCAGCACACCGAGCACTCAGCACCCGGCACCCCGAGCACTGAGCACCCAGCACACCGAGCACTGAGCACCCAGCACCCCGAGCACCGAGCACCATGAGTACTAAGCACCGATCATTCTGTGCACTGAGCACCCAGCACCCCGAGCACTGAGCACCCAGCACCCTGAGCACTGAGCACCCAGCACAATGAGTACTGAGCACCCAGCACACTGCGCACTGAGCACCCAGCACCCTGAGTTCTGAGCATCCAGCACCCCGAGCACTGAGCGCCCAGCACACTGAGTACTGAGCACTGAGCACCCAGCACCCCGAGCACTGAGCACACAGCACCCTGTGTACTGAGCACTGAGCACCCAGCACCCTGAGCACTGTGCACCCAGCACCCCAAGCACTGAGCACCCAGCACCCTGAGTACTGAGCACAAAGCACGCTGAGTACTGAGCACCCTGAGTACTGAGCACCGAGGACCCTGAGCACTGAGCACCCAGCACCCCGAGCACTGAGCACCCAGCAACCTGAGAATGAGCAACCAGCACCCTGAGTACTGAGAACCGAGCACCCTGAGTACTGAGCACCCAGCATGCTGAGCACTGAGCACCCAGCACCCCGAGTACTGAGCACCCAGCACCCCGAGCACTGAGCACCCTGAATACTGAGCACTCAGCACCCTGAGTACTGTGCACTAAGCACCCAGAGCGCTGAGCACCCAGGACCCCAAGCACTGAGTACTGAGCACCCAGCACGCCAAGCACTGAGCACCCTGAGTACTGAGCACCAAGCACCCCAAGCACTGAGCACCCTGAGTACTGAGCACCGAGCACCCTGATTAATGAGCACCCAGCACCCCGAGCACTGAGCACCCAGCACCCTGAGTACTGAGCACCGAGCACCCTGAGTACTGAGCACCCAGCACCCTGAGTACTGAGCACCCAGCGTACTGAGCACCGAGCACCCAGCACCCTGTGTACTGAGCACCCAGCACCCTGAGCACTGAGCACCCAGCACCCTGAGAACTGAGCACCAAGCAACCCGAGTATTGAGCACCCAGCACCCCGAGCACTGAGCACCCAGCACCCCGAGCACTGAGCACCCAGCACACCGAGCACTCAGCAACCGGCACCCCGAGCACTGAGCACCCAGCACACCGAGCACTGAGCACCCAGCACCCCGAGCACCGAGCACCATGAGTACTAAGCACCGAGCATTCTGAGCACTGAGCACCCAGCACCCCGAGCACTGAGCATCCAGCACCCTGAGCACTGAGCACCCAGCACCCTGAGTACTGAGCACCCAACACCCTGCGCACTGAGCACCCAGCACCCTGAGTACTGAGCATCCAGCACCCCGAGCACTGAGCGCCCAGCACGCTGAGTACTGAGAACTGAGCACCCAGCACCCTGAGCACTGAGCACTCAGCACCCTGTGTACTGAGCACTGAGTACCCATCACAACGAGCACTGAGCACCCAGCACCCTGAGCACTAAGCACCCTGAGTACTGAGCACCCAGCACCCTGAGCACTGAGCACCCAGCACCCCGAGCACTGTGCACCCAGCACCCAGAGCACTGAGCACCCTGAGTACTGAGCACTGAGCACCCTGAGCACTGAGCACCGAGCACCCTGAGTACTAAGCACCCAGCACCCTGAGTACTGAGCACCCAGCACCCTGAGCACTGAGCACCCAGCACGCTGATTACTGAGCACTGAGCACCCTGAGTACTGAGCACCGAGCACCCTGAGCACTGAGCACCCAGCACGCTGAGTACTGAGCACTGAGCACCCTGAGTACTGAGCACCGAGCACCCTGAGTACTGAGCACCCAGCACTCTGAGCACTGAGCACAAAGCACGCTGAGTACTGAGCACCCTGAGTACTGAGCACCGAGGACCCTGAGCACTAAGCACCCAGCACCCTGAGTACTGAGCACCAAGCACCCCGAGTACTGAGCACCCAGCACCCTGAGCACTGAGCACCCAGCACCCTGAGCACTGAGCACCCAGCACCCCAAGCACTGAGCACCCAGCACCCTGAGTACTGAGTACTGATCACCCTGAGTACTGAGCACCCAGCACCCTGAGCACTGAGCACCCAGCACCCTGAGTACTGAGCACCGAGCACCCCGAGCACTGAGCACCCAGCACCAAGAGTACTGAGCAGCGAGCACCCCGAGCACTGAGCACCCAGCACCCTGAGAAATGAGCACCGAGCTCCCCGAGTACTGAGCACCCAGCACCCTGAGCCCTGAGCACAAAGCACGCTGAGTACTGAGCACCCTGAGTACTGAGCACCCAGCACCCCGAGCACTGAGCACCCAGCACCAAGAGTACTGAGCAGCGAGCACCCCGAGTACTGAGCACCCAGCACCCTGAGCACTGAGCACCCAGCACCCCGAGAATGAGCACCCAGCACCCTGAGTACTGAGAACCGAGCACCCTGAGTACTGAGCACCCAGCATGCTGAGCACTGAGCACCCAGCACCCCGAGTACTGAGCACCCAGCACCCCTAGCACTGAGCACCCAGCACCCCGAGAATGAGCACCCAGCACCCTGACTACTGAGCACCCAGCACCCTGAGTACTTAGCACCCAGCACCCTGAGGACTGAGCACACTGAATACTGAGCACCCAGCACCCTGAGTACTGTGCACTAAGCACCCAGAGCGCTGAGCACCCAGGACCCCGAGCACTGAGTACTGAGCACCCAGCACCCTGAGTAGTGAGCACCGAGCTCCCCGACCACTGAGCACCCTGAGTATTGAGCACCCAGCACCCTGAGTACTGAGCACCCAGCACCCTGAGCACTGAGCACCCAGCACCCCGAGCACTGAGCACCCAGCACCCTGAGTACTGAGCACCCAGCACCCTGAGTACTGAGCAACCCGAGCACTGAGCACCCAGCACCCTGAGTACTGAGCACCCTGAGGACTGAGCACCGATCTCCCTGAGCACTGAGCACCCAGCACCCTGAGTACTGAGCACCCAGCACCCTGAGTACTGAGCAGCGAGCACCCTGAGTACTGAGCACCAAGTACCCTGAGTACTGAGCACCCAGCACCCTGAGAACTGAGCAAAGAGAACCCCGAGTACTGAGCACCCAGCACCCTGAGCACTCAGCACCCAGCACCCCGAGCACTGAGCACCCAGCACCCTGAGTACTGAGCTCCCAGCACCCCGAGCCCTGAGCACCCAGCACCCTGAGTACTGAGCACCCTGAGTACTGAGCACCGATCACCCTGAGCACTGAGCACCCAGCACCCTGAGTACTGAGCACCCAACGTACTGAGCACCGAGCACACCGACCACTGAGCACCCAGCACCCCGAGTACTGAGCACCGAGCACCCTGAGCACTGAGCACCCAGCACCCTGAGTACTGAGCACCGAGCAACCTGAGCACCAAGCACCCAGCAACCCGAGCACTGAGCACCCAGCGCCCCGAGCACTGAGCACCCAGCACACCGAGCACTCAGCAACCAGCACCCCGAGCACTGAGCACCCAAAACCGGAGCACTGAGCACCCAGCACCCCGAGCAATGAGCATTCAGCACCCTGAGTACTGAGCACCCAGCACCCTGAGTACTGAGCACCGAGCAACCTGAGCACCAAGCACCCAGCAACCCGAGCACTGAGCACCCAGCTCCCCGAGCACTGAGCACCCAGCACACCGAGCACTCAGCAACCAGCACCCCGAGCACTGAGCACCCAGCACCATGAGCACTGAGCACCCAGCACCCTGAGCACTGAGCACGCAGCACCCCAAGCACTGAGCACCCAGCACCCTGAGTACTGAGTACTGAGCACCCTGGGTACTTAGCACCCAGCACCCTGAGCACTGAGCACCCAGCACCCTGAGTACTGAGCACCGAGCACCCCGAGTACTGAGCACCCAGCACCATGAGCACTGAGCACCCAGCACCCTGAGCACTGAGCACGCAGCACCCCAAGCACTGAGCACCCAGCACCCTGAGTACTGAGTACTGAGCACCCTGGGTACTTAGCACCCAGCACCCTGAGCACTGAGCACCCAGCACCCTGAGTACTGAGCACCGAGCACCCCGAGCACTGATCACCCAGCCCCAATAGTACTGAGCAGCGAGCACCCCGAGCACTGAGCACCCAGCACGATGAGTAATGAGCACCGAGCACCCCGAGTACTGAGCACCCAGCACCATTAGTATTGAGCACCCAGCACCCTGAGCACTGAGCACAAAGCACGCTGAGTACTGAGCACCCTGAGTACTGAGCACCGAGGACCCTGAGCACTGAGCACCCAGCACCCCGAGCACTGAGCACCCAGCAACCTGAGAATGAGCAACCAGCACCCTGAGTACTGAGAACCGAGCACCCTGAGTACTGAGCACCCAGCATGCTGAGCACTGAGCACCCAGCACCCCGAGTACTGAGCACCCAGCACCCCGAGCACTGAGCACCCTGAATACTGAGCACTCAGCACCCTGAGTACTGTGCACCCTGAGTACTGAGCACCGAGCACCCTGATTAATGAGCACCCAGCACCCCGAGCACTGAGCACCCAGCACCCTGAGTACTGAGCACCGAGCACCCTGAGTACTGAGCACCCAGCACCTTGAGTACTGAGCACCCAGCGTACTGAGCACCGAGCACCCAGCACCCTGAGTACTGAGCACCCAGCACCCTGAGCACTGAGCACCCAGCACCCTGAGTACTGAGCACCAAGCACCCCGAGTACTGAGCACCCAGCACCCCGAGCACTGAGCACCCAGCACCCCGAGCACTGAGCACCCAGCACACCGAGCACTCAGCACCCGGCACCCCGAGCACTGAGCACCCAGCACACCGAGCACTGAGCACCCAGCACCCCGAGCACCGAGCACCATGAGTACTAAGCACCGATCATTCTGTGCACTGAGCACCCAGCACCCCGAGCACTGAGCACCCAGCACCCTGAGCACTGAGCACCCAGCACAATGAGTACTGAGCACCCAGCACACTGCGCACTGAGCACCCAGCACCCTGAGTTCTGAGCATCCAGCACCCCGAGCACTGAGCGCCCAGCACACTGAGTACTGAGCACTGAGCACCCAGCACCCCGAGCACTGAGCACACAGCACCCTGTGTACTGAGCACTGAGTACCCATCACCCCGAGCACTGAGCACCCAGCACCCTGAGCACTAAGCACCCTGAGTACTGAGCACCGAGCACCCTGAGCACTGAGCACCCAGCACCCCGAGCACTGAGCACCCAAAACCGGAGCACTGAGCACCCAGCACCCCGAGCAATGAGCACCCAGCACCCTGAGTACTGTGCACCCAGCACCCTGAGTACTGAGCACCCAGCAACCTGAGCACCAAGCACCCAGCAACCCGAGCACTGAGCACCCAGCGCCCCGAGCACTGAGCACCCAGCACACCGAGCACTCAGCAACCAGCACCCCGAGCACTGAGCACCCAGCACACCGAGCACTGAGCACCCAGCACCCCGAGCACCGAGCACCATGAGTACTAAGCACCGAGCATTCTGAGCACTGAGCACCCAGCACCCCGAGCACTGAGCACCCAGCACCCTGAGCACTGAGCACCCAGCACCCTGAGTACTGAGCACCCAGCACCCTGAGCACTGTGCACCCAGCAGCCCAAGCACTGAGCACCCAGCATCCTGAGTACTGAGCACAAAGCACGCTGAGTACTGAACACCCTGAGTACTGAGCACCGAGGACCCTGAGCACTGAGCACCCAGCACCCCGAGCACTGAGCACCCAGCAACCTGAGAATGAGCAACCAGCACACTGAGTACTGAGAACCGAGCACCCTGAGTACTGAGCACCCAGCATGCTGAGCACTGAGCACCCAGCACCCCGAGTACTGAGCACCCAGCACCCCGAGCACTGAGCACCCTGAATACTGAGCACTCAGCACCCTGAGTACTGTGCACTAAGCACCCAGAGCGCTGAGCACCCAGGACCCCAAGCACTGAGTACTGAGCACCCAGCACGCCAAGCACTGAGCACCCTGAGTACTGAGCACCAAGCACCCCAAGCACTGAGCACCCTGAGTGCTGAGCACCGAGCACCCTGATTAATGAGCACCCAGCACCCCGAGCACTGAGCACCCAGCACCCTGAGTACTGAGCACCGAGCACCCTGAGTACTGAGCACCCAGCACCCTGAGTACTGAGCACCCAGCGTACTGAGCACCGAGCACCCAGCACCCTGAGTACTGAGCACCCAGCACCCTGAGCACTGAGCACCCAGCACCCTGAGAACTGAGCACAAAGCACCCCGAGTACTGAGCACCCAGCACCCCGAGCACTGAGCACCCAGCACCCCGAGCACTGAGCACCCAGCACACCGAGCACTCAGCACCCGGCACCCCGAGCACTGAGCACCCAGCACACCGAGCACTGAGCACCCAGCACCCCGAGCACCGAGCACCATGAGTACTAAGCACCGAGCATTCTGAGCACTGAGCACCCAGCACCCCGAGCACTGAGCACCCAGCACCCTGAGCACTGAGCACCCAGCACCCCGAGCACTGAGCACACAGCACCCTGTGTACTGAGCACTGAGTACCCATCACCCCGAGCACTGAGCACCCAGCACCCTGAGCACTAAGCACCCTGAGTACTGAGCACCGAGCACCCTGAGCACTGAGCACCCAGCACCCCGAGCACTGAGCACCCAAAACCGGAGCACTGAGCACCCAGCACCCCGAGCAATGAGCACCCAGCACCCTGAGTACTGTGCACCCAGCACCCTGAGTACTGAGCACCCAGCAACCTGAGCACCAAGCACCCAGCAACCCGAGCACTGAGCACCCAGCGCCCCGAGCACTGAGCACCCAGCACACCGAGCACTCAGCAACCAGCACCCCGAGCACTGAGCACCCAGCACACCGAGCACTGAGCACCCAGCACCCCGAGCACCGAGCACCATGAGTACTAAGCACCGAGCATTCTGAGCACTGAGCACCCAGCACCCCGAGCACTGAGCACCCAGCACCCTGAGCACTGAGCACCCAGCACCCTGAGTACTGAGCACCCAGCACCCTGAGCACTGTGCACCCAGCAGCCCAAGCACTGAGCACCCAGCATCCTGAGTACTGAGCACAAAGCACGCTGAGTACTGAACACCCTGAGTACTGAGCACCGAGGACCCTGAGCACTGAGCACCCAGCACCCCGAGCACTGAGCACCCAGCAACCTGAGAATGAGCAACCAGCACACTGAGTACTGAGAACCGAGCACCCTGAGTACTGAGCACCCAGCATGCTGAGCACTGAGCACCCAGCACCCCGAGTACTGAGCACCCAGCACCCCGAGCACTGAGCACCCTGAATACTGAGCACTCAGCACCCTGAGTACTGTGCACTAAGCACCCAGAGCGCTGAGCACCCAGGACCCCAAGCACTGAGTACTGAGCACCCAGCACGCCAAGCACTGAGCACCCTGAGTACTGAGCACCAAGCACCCCAAGCACTGAGCACCCTGAGTGCTGAGCACCGAGCACCCTGATTAATGAGCACCCAGCACCCCGAGCACTGAGCACCCAGCACCCTGAGTACTGAGCACCGAGCACCCTGAGTACTGAGCACCCAGCACCCTGAGTACTGAGCACCCAGCGTACTGAGCACCGAGCACCCAGCACCCTGAGTACTGAGCACCCAGCACCCTGAGCACTGAGCACCCAGCACCCTGAGAACTGAGCACAAAGCACCCCGAGTACTGAGCACCCAGCACCCCGAGCACTGAGCACCCAGCACCCCGAGCACTGAGCACCCAGCACACCGAGCACTCAGCACCCGGCACCCCGAGCACTGAGCACCCAGCACACCTAGCACTGAGCACCCAGCACCCCGAGCACCGAGCACCATGAGTACTAAGCACCGAGCATTCTGAGCACTGAGCACCCAGCACCCCGAGCACTGAGCACCCAGCACCCTGAGCACTGAGCACCCAGCACCCTGAGTACTGAGCACCCAACACCCTGCGCACTGAGCACCCAGCACCCTGAGTACTGAGCATCCAGCACCCCGAGCACTGAGCGCCCAGCACGCTGAGTACTGAGCACTGAGCACCCAGCACCCCGAGCACTGAGCACTCAGCACCCTGTGTACTGAGCACTGAGTACCCATCACCCCGAGCACTGAGCACCCAGCACCCTGAGCACTAAGCACCCTGAGTACTGAGCACCCAGCACCCTGAGCACTGAGCACCCAGCACCCCGAGCACTGAGCACCCAGCACCCAGAGCACTGAGCACCCTGAGTACTGAGCACTGAGCACCCTGAGCACTGAGCACCGAGCACCCTGAGTACTGAGCACTGAGCACCCTGAGCACTGAGCACCCAGCACCCTGAGTACTGAGCACCCAGCACCCTGAGCACTGAGGACTGAGCACCCTGAGTACTAAGCACCCAGCACCCTGAGTACTGAGCACCCAACACCCTGAGCACTGAGCACCCAGCACGCTGAGTACTGAGCACTGAGCACCCTGAGTACTGAGCACCGAGCACCCTGAGCACTGAGCACCCAGCACGCTGAGTACTGAGCACTGAGCACCCTGAGTATTGAGCACCGAGCTCCCTGAGTACTGAGCACCCAGCACTCTGAGCACTGAGCACAAAGCACGCTGAGTACTGAGCACCCTGAGTACTGAGCACCGAGGACCCTGAGCACTAAGCACCCAGCACCCTGAGTACTGAGCACCAAGCACCCCGAGTACTGAGCACCCAGCACCCTGAGCACTGAGCACCCAGCACCCTGAGCACTGAGCACCCAGCACCCTGAGTACTGAGCACCGAGCACCCCGAGCACTGAGCACCCAGCACCAAGAGTACTGAGCAGCGAGCACCCCGAGCACTGAGCACCCAGCACCCTGAGTAATGAGCACCGAGCTCCCCGAGTACTGAGCACCCAGCACCGTGAGTACTGAGCACCCAGCACCCTGAGTACTGAGCACCCAGCACCCTGAGCCCTGAGCACAAAGCACGCTGAGTACTGAGCACCCTGAGTACTGAGCACCGAGGACCCTGAGCCCTGAGCACCCAGCACCCCGAGCACTGAGCACCCAGCACCCCGAGAATGAGCACCCAGCACCCTGAGTACTGAGCACCCAGCACCCTGAGTACTGAACACCCAACACTCTGAGCACTGAGCACCCAGCACGCTGAGTACTGAGCACTAAGCACACAGCACCCTGAGTACTGAGCACCCAGCACCCCGAGCACTGAGCACCCAGCGCCCCGCTCACTGAGCACCCAGCACCCCGAGCACTGAGCACTGAGCACACTGAGCACTGAGCACCCAGCACCCGGAGCACTGAGCACCCAGCACCCTGAGCACTGAGCACCCAGCACCTTGAGTACTGAGCACCGAGCACCTCGAGCACTAAGCACCCAGCACCCTGAGTACTGAGCACCCAGCACCCTGAGCACTGAGCACCCAGCACCCGGAGCACTGAGCACCCAGCACCCCGAGCACGGAGCACCCAGCACCATGAATATTGAGCACCCAACACCCAGAGTACTGACCACCCAGCACCCTGAGCACTGAGCACCCAGCACCGTGAGTACTGAGCACCCAGCACCCTGAGTACTGAACACCCAGCACCCTGAGCACTGAGCACCCTGAGCACTGAGTACTGAGTACTGAGCACCCTGAGCACTGAGCACCCAGCACACCGAGTACTGAGCACCCAGCACCCCGAGCACTGAGCACCCAGCGCCCCGAGCACTGAGCACCCAGCACCCCGAGCACTAAGCACTGAGCACCCTGAGCACTGAGCACCCAGCACCCTGAGCACTGAGCACCCAGCACCCTGAGTACTGAGCACTGAGAACCCTGAGTACTGAGCACCGAGCACCCTGAGTACTGAGCATCCAGCACCCTGATCACTGAGCACGGACCACCCCGAGGACTGAGTACCCAGCACCCTGAGCACTGAGCACCCAGCACCTTGAGTACTGAGCACCGAGCGCCCCGAGCACTGAGCACCCAGCACCCTGAGTACTGAGCACCCAGCACCCTGAGCACTGAGCACCCAGCACCCTGAGCACTGAGCACCCAGCACCCTGAACACTGAGCACCCAGCACACTGAGTACTGAGCACCCATCACCCTGAGTACTGAGCACCCAGCACCCTGAGTACTGCGCACTCAGCACCCTGAGTACTGAGCAACCAGCACCCTGAGCACTGAGCACTGAGCACCCAGCACCCTGAGCACTGAGCACCCAGCACCCTGAGCACTGAGCACGCAGCACCCCGAGCACTGAGCACCCAGCACCCTGAGTACTGAGCACAGAGCACCCTGAGCACTGAGCACCCAGCACCCTGAGTACTGAGCACCCAGCACCCCGAGCACTGAGCACCCAGCACCCTGAGTACTGAGCACCCAGCACCCCGAGTACTGAGCACCCAGCACCCTGAGTACTGAGCACCCAGCACACCGAGCACTGAGCACCCAGCACCCTGAGTACTGAGCACCCTGAGTACTGAGCACTAAGCACCGAGCACCCTGAGTACTGAGCACCCTGAGGACTGAGCACCCAGCACCCTGAGCATTGAGCACCCAGCACCCTGAGTACTGAGCACTGATCACCCTGAGCACTGAGCACCCAGCACCCCGAGCACTGAGCACCCAGCACCCTGAGTACTGAGCACCCAGCACCCTGAGCACTGAGCACCGAGCACCCTGAGTACTGAACACCCAGCACCCTGAGCACTGAGCACTGAGCACCCAGCACCCTGAGCACTGAGCACTGAGCACCCAGCACCCCGAGCACTGAGCACCCAGCACCCTGAGCACCCAGCACCCTGAACACTGAGCACCCTGAGCACTGAGCACCCTGAGCACTGAGCACCCAGCACCCTGAGTACTGAACACCCAACACTCTGAGCACTGAGCACCCAGCACGCTGAGTACTGAGCACTAAGCACACAGCACCCTGAGTACTGAGCACCCAGCACCCCGAGCACTGAGCACCCAGCGTCCCGAGCACTGAGCACCCAGCACCCCGAGCACTGAGCACTGAGCACACTGAGCACTGAGCACCCAGCACCCTGAGCACTGAGCACCCAGCACCTTGAGTACTGAGCACCGAGCACCTCGAGCACTAAGCACCCAGCACCCTGAGTACTGAGCACCCAGCACCCTGAGCACTGAGCACCCAGCACCTTGTATACTGAGCACCGAGCACCCCGAGCACTGAGCACCCAGCACCCTGAGTACTGACCACCCAGCACCCTGAGCACTGAGCACCCAGCACCCCGAGCACTGAGCACCCAGCACCCTGAGTACTGAGCACCCAACACCCAGAGTACTGAGCACCCAGCACCCTGAGAACTGAGCACCCAGCACCCTGAGTACTGAGCACCCAGCACCCTGAGTACTGAGCACCCAGCACCCTGAGCACTGAGCACTGAGCACCCAACACCCTGAGCACTGAGCACTGACCACCCAGCACCCCGAGAACTGAGCACCCAGCACCCTGAGCACTGAGCACCCAGCGCCCTGAGCACTGAGCACCCAGCACCCTGAGCACTGAGCACCCAGCAACTTGAGTACTGAGCACCCAGCACCATGAGTACTGAGCACCCAGCACCCTGAGTACTGAGCACTTAGCACCCTGAGTACTGAGCACCGAGCACCCCGAGCACTGAGCACCCAGCACCCTGAGCACTGAGCACCCTGAGGACTGAGCACCCAGCACCCTGAGCACTGAGCACCCAGCACCCTGAGTACTGAGCACCGATCACCCTGAGCACTGAGCACCCAGCACCCCGAGCACTGAGCACCCAGCACCCTGAGTACTGAGCACCCAGCACCCTGAGCACTGAGCACCCAGCAACTTGAGTACTGAGCACCCAGCACCATGAGTACTGAGCACCCAGCACCCTGAGTACTGAGCACTTAGCACCCTGAGTACTGAGCACCGAGCACCCCGAGCACTGAGCACCCAGCACCCTGAGCACTGAGCACCCTGAGGACTGAGCACCCAGCACCCTGAGCACTGAGCACCCAGCACCCTGAGTACTGAGCACCGATCACCCTGAGCACTGAGCACCCAGC
Organism: Microtus oregoni; assembly: GCF_018167655.1. Taxonomy (NCBI): domain Eukaryota; kingdom Metazoa; phylum Chordata; class Mammalia; order Rodentia; family Cricetidae; genus Microtus; species Microtus oregoni. The sequence goes on from NW_024544774.1 coordinate 523,204, forward strand.
ACCCCGAGCACTGAGCACCCAGCACCCTGAGTACTGAGCAACCAGCACCCTGAGCACTGAGCACCCAGCACCCTGAGCACTGTGCACCCTGAGTACTGAGCACCTATCACCCTGAGCACTGAGCACCCAGCACCCTGAGTACTGAGCACCCAACACCCAGAGTACTGAGCACCCAGCACCCTGAGAACTGAGCACCCAGCACCCTGAGTACTGAGCACCCAGCACCCTGAGTACTGAGCACCCAGCACCCTGAGCACTGAGCACTGAGCACCCAGCACCCTGAGCACTGAGCACTGACCTCCCAGCACCCCGAGATCTGAGCACCCAGCACCCTGAGCACTGAGCACCCAGCGCCCTGAGCACTGAGCACCCAGCACCCTGAGCACTGAGCACCCAGCCCCCTGAGTACTGAGCACCCAGCACCATGAGTACTGAGCACTCAGCACCCTGAGTACTGAGCACCGAGCAACCCGAGCACTGAGCACCCAGCACCCTGAGCACTGAGCACCCTGAGGACTGAGCACCCAGCACCCTGAGCACTGAGCACCCAGCACCCTGAGTACTGAGCACCGATCACCCTGAGCACTGAGCACCCAGCACCCCAAGCACTGAGCACCCAGCACCCTGAGTACTGAGCAGCCAGCACCTTGAGCACTGAGCACCCAGCACCCTGAGCACTGAGCACCCTGAGTACTGAGCACCAATCACCCTGAGCACTGAGCACACAGCACCCTGAGTACTGAGCACCCAGCACCCTGAGCACTGAGCACCCAGCGCCCTGAGCACTGAGCACCCAGCACCCTGAGTACTGAGCACCCAGCACCCTGAGTACTGAGTACCCAGCACCCTGAGCACTGAGCACCCAGCACCCTGAGTACTGAGCACCGAGCACCCTGAGTACTGAGCACCCAGCACCCTGAGCACTGAGCACTGAGCACCCAGCACCCTGAGCACTGAGTACTGAGCACCCAGCACCACAGACCTGAGCACCCAGCACCCCGAGCACTGAGCACCCAGCACCCTGAGTACTGAGCACCCAGCAAGCTAAGTACTGAGCACTCAGCACCCTGAGTACTGAGCACCGAGCACCCCGAGCACTGAGCACCCAGCACCCTGAGCACTGAGCACCCGGAGGACTGAGCACAAAGCACCCTGAGCACTGAGCACCGATCACCCTGAGCACTGAGCACCCAGCACCCCGAGCACTGAGCACCCAGCACCCTGAGCCCTGAGCACCCTGAGCACTGAGCACTGAGCACCCAGCACCCTGAGTACTGAGCACCCAACACTCTGAGCACTGAGCACCCAGCACGCTGAGTACTGAGCACTAAGCACACAGCACCCTGAGTACTGAGCACCCAGCACCCCGAGCACTGAGCACCCAGCGCCCCGCGCACTGAGCACCCAACACCCCGAGCACTGAGCACTGAGCACACTGAGCACTGAGCACCCAGCACCCTGAGCACTGAGCACCCAGCACCTTGAGTACTGAGCACCGAGCACCTCGAGCACTAAGCACCCAGCACCCTGAGTACTGAGCACCCAGCACCCTGAGCACTGAGCACCCAGCACCCTGAGCACTGAGCACCCAGCACCCCGAGCACGGAGCACCCAGCACCATGAATATTGAGCACCCAACACCCAGAGTACTGAGCACCCAGCACCCTGAGCACTGAGCACCCAGCACCGTGAGTACTGAGCACCCAGCACCCTGAGTACTGAACACCCAGCACCCTGAGCACTGAGCACTGAGCACCCTGAGCACTGAGTACTGAGTACTGAGCACCCTGAGCACTGAGCACCCAGCACACCGAGTACTGAGCACCCAGCACCCCGAGCACTGAGCACCCAGCGCCCCGAGCACTGAGCACCCAGCACCCCGAGCACTGAGCACTGAGCACCAAGAGCACTGAGCACCCAGCACCCCGAGTACTGAGCACTGAGCACCCTGAGTACTGAGCACCAAGCACCCCGAGTACTGAGCACTGAGCACCCTGAGTACTGAGCACCCAGCACCCTGAGCACTGAGCACCCAGCACCCTGAGTACTGAGCACTGAGAACCCTGAGTACTGAGCACCGAGCACCCTGAGTACTGAGCATCCAGCACCCTGATCACTGAGCACGGAGCACCCCGAGGACTGAGTACCCAGCACCCTGAGCACTGAGCACCCAGCACCTTGAGTACTGAGCACCGAGCGCCCCGAGCACTGAGCACCCAGCACCCTGAGTACTGAGCACCCAGCACCCTGAGCACTGAGCACCCAGCACCCTGACCACTGAGCACCCAGCACCCTGAGCACTGAACACCCAGCACACTGAGTACTGAGCACCCAGCACCCTGAGTACTGAGCACCCAGCACCCTGAGTACTGAGCACTCAGCACCCTGAGTACTGAGCACAGAGCACCCTGAGCACTGAGCACCCAGCACCCTGAGTACTGAGCACCCAGCACCCCGAGCACTGAGCACCCAGCACCCTGAGTACTGAGCACCCAGCACCCCGAGTACTGAGCACCCAGCACCCTGAGTACTGAGCACCCAGCACACCGAGCACTGAGCACCCAGCACCCTGAGTACTGAGCACCCTGAGTACTGAGCACTAAGCACCGAGCACCCTGAGTACTGAGCACCCTGAGGACTGAGCACCCAGCACCCTGAGCACCCAGCACCCTGAGTACTGAGCACTGATCACCCTGAGCACTGAGCACCCAGCACCCCGAGCACTGAGCACCCAGCACCCTGAGTACTGAGCACCCAGCACCCTGAGCACTGAGCACCGAGCACCCTGCGTACTGAACACCCAGCACCCTGAGCACTGAGCACTGAGCACCCAGCACCCTGAGCACTGAGCACTGAGCACCCAGCTCCCCGAGCACTGAGCACCCAGCACCCTGAGCACCCAGCACCCTGAACACTGAGCACCCTGAGCACTGAGCACCCTGAGCACTGAGCACCCAGCACCCTGAGTACTGAACACCCAACACTCTGAGCACTGAGCACCCAGCACGCTGAGTACTGAGCACTAAGCACACAGCACCCTGAGTACTGAGCACCCAGCACCCCGAGCACTGAGCACCCAGCGTCCCGAGCACTGAGCACCCAGCACCCCGAGCACTGAGCACTGAGCACACTGAGCACTGAGCACCCAGCACCCTGAGCACTGAGCACCCAGCATCTTGAGTACTGAGCACCGAGCACCTCGAGCACTAAGCACCCAGCACCCTGAGTACTAAGCACCCAGCACCCTGAGCACTGAGCACCCAGCACCTTGTATACTGAGCACCGAGCACCCCGAGCACTGAGCACCCAGCACCCTGAGTACTGACCACCCAGCACCCTGAGCACTGAGCACCCAGCACCCCGAGCACTGAGCACCCAGCACCCTGAGTACTGAGCACCCAACACCCAGAGTACTGAGCACCCAGCACCCTGAGAACTGAGCACCCAGCACCCTGAGTACTGAGCACCCAGCACCCTGAGTACTGAGCACCCAGCACCCTGAGCACTGAGCACTGAGCACCCAGCACCCTGAGCACTGAGCACTGACCACCCAGCACCCCGAGAACTGAGCACCCAGCACCCCGAGCACTGAGCACCCAGCGCCCTGAGCACTGAGCACCCAGCACCCTGAGCACTGAGCACCCAGCAACTTGAGTACTGAGCACCCAGCACCATGAGTACTGAGCACCCAGCACCCTGAGTACTGAGCACTCAGCACCCTGAGTACTGAGCACCGAGCACCCCGAGCACTGAGCACCCAGCACCCAGAGCACTGAGCACCCTGAGGACTGAGCACCCAGCACCCTGAGCACTGAGCACCCAGCACCCTGAGTACTGAGCACCGATCACCCTGAGCACTGAGCACCCAGCACCCCGAGCACTGAGCACCCAGCACCCTGAGTACTGAGCAACCAGCACCCTGAGCACTGAGCACCCAGCACCCTGAGCACTGTGCACCCTGAGTACTGAGCACCTATCACCCTGAGCACTGAGCACCCAGCACCCTGAGTACTGAGCACCCAACACCCAGAGTACTGAGCACCCAGCACCCTGAGAACTGAGCACCCAGCACCCTGAGTACTGAGCACCCAGCACCCTGAGTACTGAGCACCCAGCACCCTGAGCACTGAGCACTGAGCACCCAGCACCCTGAGCACTGAGCACTGACCTTCCAGCACCCCGAGATCTGAGCACCCAGCACCCTGAGCACTGAGCACCCAGCGCCCTGAGCACTGAGCACCCAGCACCCTGAGCACTGAGCACCCAGCCCCCTGAGTACTGAGCACCCAGCACCATGAGTACTGAGCACTCAGCACCCTGAGTACTGAGCACCGAGCAATCCGAGCACTGAGCACCCAGCACCCTGAGCACTGAGCACCCTGAGGACTGAGCACCCAGCACCCTGAGCACTGAGCACCCAGCACCCTGAGTACTGAGCACCGATCACCCTGAGCACTGAGCACCCAGCACCCCGAGCACTGAGCACCCAGCACCCTGAGTACTGAGCACCCTGAGTACTGAGCACCAATCACCCCGAGCACTGAGCACCCAGCACCTTGAGCACTGAGCACCCAGCACCCTGATCACTGAGCACCCTGAGTACTGAGCACCAATCACCCTGAGCACTGAGCACCCAGCACCCTGAGTACTGAGCACCCAGCACCCTGAGCACTGAGCACCCAGCACCCTGAGCACTGAGCACCCAGCACCCTGAGTACTGAGCACCCAGCACCCTGAGCACTGAGCACCCAGCACCCTGAGCACTGAGCACCCAGCACCCTGAGTACTGAGCACCCAGCACCCTGAGCACTGAGCACCCAGCACCCTGAGTACTGAGCACCCAGCACACTGAGCACTGAGCACCCAGCACCCTGAGTACTGAGCACCCAGCACCGTGAGTACTGAGCACACAGCACCCTGAGTACTGAACACCCAGCACCCTGAGCACTGAGCACTGAGCACCCTGAGCACTGAGTACTTAGCACTGAGCACCCTGAGCACTGAGCACCCAGCCCCCCGAGTACTGAGCACCCAGCACCCCGAGCACTGAGCACCCAGCGCCCCGAGCACTGAGCACCCAGCACCCCAAGCACTGAGCACTGAGCACCCTGAGCACTGAGCACCCAGCTCCCCGAGTACTGAGTACTGAGCACCCTGAGTACTGAGCACCAAGCACCCCGAGTACTGAGCACTGAGCACGCTGAGTACTGAGCACCCAGCACCCTGAGCACTGAGTACCCAGCACCCTGAGTACTGAGCACTGAGAACCCTGAGTACTGAGCACCGAGCAACCTGAGTACTGAGCACCCAGCACCTTGATCACTGAGCACGGAGCACACCGAGGACTGAGCAGCCAGCACCCTGAGCACTGAGCACCCAGCACCTCGTGTACTGAGCACCGAGCACCCCGAGCACTGAGCACCCAGCACCCTGAGTACTGACCACCCAGCACCCTGAGCACTGAGCACCCAGCACCCTGAGCACTGAGCACGCAGCACCCCGAGCACTGAGCACCCAGCACCCTGAGCACTGAGCACCCAGCACCCCGAGCACTGAGCACCCAGCACCCTGAGCACTGAGCACCCTGAGCACTGATCACTGAGCACCCAGCACCCTGAGTACTGAGCACCCAACACTCTGAGCACTGAGCACCCAGCACGCTGAGTACTGAGCACTAAGCACACAGCACCCTGAGTACTGAGCACCCAGCACCCCGAGCACTGAGCACCCAGCGCCCCGCGCACTGAGCACCCAGCACCCCGAGCACTGAGCACTGAGCACACTGAGCACTGAGCACCCAGCACCCTGAGCACTGAGCACCCAGCACCTTGAGTACTGAGCACCGAGCACCTCGAACACTAAGCACCCAGCACCCTGAGTACTGAGCACCCAGCACCCTAAGCACTGATCACCCAGCACCCTGAGCACTGAGCACCCAGCACCCCGAGCACGGAGCACCCAGCACCATGAATATTGAGCACCCAACACCCAGAGTACTGAGCACCCAGCACCCTGAGCACTGAGCACCCAGCACCGTGAGTACTGAGCACCCAGCACCCTGAGTACTGAACACCCAGCACCCTGAGCACTGAGCACCCTGAGCAATGAGTACTGAGTACTGAGCACCCTGAGCACTGAGCACCCAGCACCCCGAGTACTGAGCACCCAGCACCCCGAGCACTGAGCACCCAGCGCCCCGAGCACTGAGCACCCAGCACCCCGAGCACTGAGCACTGAGCACCCTTAGCACCCAGCAACCCGAGTACTGAGCACTGAGCACCCTGAGTACTGAGCACCAAGCACCCCGAGTACTGAGCACTGAGCACCCTGAGTACTGAGCACCCAGCACCCTGAGCACTGACCACCAAGCACCCTGAGTACTGAGCACTGAGAACCCTGAGTACTGAGCACCGAGCACCCTGAGTACTGAGCATCCAGCACCCTGATCACTGAGCACGGAGCACCCCAAGGACTGAGTACCCAGCACCCTGAGCACTGAGCACCCAGCACCTTGAGGACTGAGCACTGAGCGCCCCGAGCACTGAGCATCCAGCACCCTGAGTACTGAGCACCCAGCACCCTGAGCACTGAGCACCCAGCACCCTGAGCACTGAGCACCCAGCACCCTGAACACTGAGCACCCAGCACACTGAGTACTGAGCACCCAGCACCCTGAGTACTGAGCACCCAGCACCCTGAGTACTGAGCACTCAGCACCCTGAGTACTGAGCAACCAGCACCCTGAGCACTGAGCACTGAGCACCCAGCACCCTGAGCACTGAGCACCCAGCACCCTGAGCACTGAGCACGCAGCACCCCGAGCACTGAGCACATAGCACCCTGAGTACTGAGCACAGAGCACCCTGAGCACTGAGCACCCAGCACCCTGAGTACTGAGCACCCAGCACCCCGAGCACTGAGCACCCAGCACCCTGAGTACTGAGCACCCAGCACCCCGAGTACTGAGCACCCAGCACCCTGAGTACTGAGCACCCAGCACCCCGAGCACTGAGCACCCAGCACCCTGAGTACTGAGCACCCTGAGTACTGAGCACTAAGCACCGAGCAACCTGAGTACTGAGCACCCTGAGGACTGAGCAGCCAGCACCCTGAGCACTGAGCACCCAGCACCCTGAGTACTGAGCACTGATCACCCTGAGCACTGAGCACCCAGCACCCCGAGCACTGAGCACCCAGCACCCTGAGTACTGAGCACCCAGCACCCTGAGCACTGAGCACCGAGCACCCTGAGTACTGAACACCCAGCACCCTGAGCACTGAGCACTGAGCACCCAGCACCCTGAGCACTGAGCACTGAGCACCCAGCACCCCGAGCACTGAGCACCCAGCACCCTGAGCACAAAGCACCCTGAACACTGAGCACCCTGAGCACTGAGCACCCTGAGCACTGAGCACCCAGCACCCTGAGTACTGAACACCCAACACTCTGAGCACTGAGCACCCAGCACGCTGAGTACTGAGCACTAAGCACACAGCACCCTGAGTACTGAGCACCCAGCACCCCGAGCACTGAGCACCCAGCGTCCCGAGCACTGAGCACCCAGCACCCCGAGCACTGAGCACTGAGCACACTGAGCACTGAGCACCCAGCACCCTGAGCACTGAGCACCCAGCACCTTGAGTACTGAGCACCGAGCACCTCGAGCACTAAGCACCCAGCACCCTGAGTACTGAGCACCCAGCACCCTGAGCACTGAGCACCCAGCACCTTGTGTACTGAGCACCGAGCACCCCGAGCACTGAGCACCCAGCACCCTGAGTACTGACCACCCAGCACCCTGAGCACTGAGCACCCTGCACCCCGAGCACTGAGCACCCAGCACCCTGAGTACTGAGCACCCAACACCCAGAGTACTGAGCACCCAGCACGCTGAGAACTGAGCACCCAGCACCCTGAGTACTGAGCACCCAGCACCCTGACTACTGAGCACCCAGCACCCTGAGCACTGAGCACTGAGCACCCAGCACCCTGAGCACTGAGCACTGACCACCCAGCACCCCGAGAACTGAGCACCCAGCACCCTGAGCACTGAGCACCCAGCGCCCTGAGCACTGAGCACCCAGCACCCTGAGCACTGAGCACGCAGCAACTTGAGTACTGAGCACCCAGCACCATGAGTACTGAGCACCCAGCACCCTGAGTACTGAGCACTCAGCACCCTGAGTACTGAGCACCGAGCACCCCGAGCACTGAGCACCCAGCACCCTGAGCACTGAGCACCCTGAGGACTGAGCACCCAGCACCCTGAGCACTGAGCACCCAGCACCCTGAGTACTGAGCACCGATCACCCTGAGCACTGAGCACCCAGCACCCCGAGCACTGAGCACCCAGCACCCTGAGTACTGAGCAACCAGCACCCTGAGCACTGAGCACCCAGCACCCTGAGCACTGAGCACCCTGAGTACTGAGCACCGATCACCCTGAGCACTGAGCACCCAGCACCCTGAGTACTGAGCACCCAGCACCCTGAGCACTGAGCACCCAGCACCCTGAGCACTGAGCACCCAGCACCCTGAGTACTGAGCACCCAGCACCCTGAGTACTGAGTACCCAGCACCCTGAGCACTGAGCACCCAGCACCCTGAGTACTGAGCACCGAGCACCCTGAGCACTGAGCACCGAGCACCCCGAGCACTGAGCACCCAGCACCCTGAGTACTGAGCACCCAGCACCCTGAGCACTGAGCACCCAGCACCCTGAGCACTGAGCACCCAGCACCCTGAGCACTGAGCACGCAGCACCCCGAGCACTGAGCACCCAGCACCCTGAGTACTGAGCACAGAGCACCCTGAGCACTGAGCACCCAGCACCCTGAGTACTGAGCACCCAGCACCCCGAGCACTGAGCACCCAGCACCCTGAGTACTGAGCACCCAGCATTCCGAGTACTGAGCACCCAGCACCCTGAGTACTGAGCACCCAGCACCCCGAGCACTGAGCACCCAGCACCCTGAGTACTGAGCACCCTGAGTACTGAGCACTAAGCACCGAGCACCCTGAGTACTGAGCACCCTGAGGACTGAGCAGCCAGCACCCTGAGCACTGAGCACCCAGCACCCTGAGTACTGAGCACTGATCACCCTGAGCACTGAGCACCCAGCACCCCGAGCACTGAGCACGCAGCACCCTGAGTACTGAGCACCCAGCACCCTGAGCACTGAGCACCGAGCACCCTGAGTACTGAACACCCAGCACCCTGAGCACTGAGCACTGAGCACCCAGCACCCTGAGCACTGAGCACCCAGCACCCTGAGCACTGAGCACCGAGCACCCTGAGTACTGAGCACCCAGCACCCTGAGCACTGAGCACCGAGCACCCTGAGTACTGAACACCCAGCACCCTGAGCACTGAGCACTGAGCACCCAGCACCCCGAGCACTGAGCACCCAGCACCCTGAGTACTGAGCACCGATCACCCTGAGCACTGAGCACCCAGCACCCCGAGCACTGAGCACCCAGCACCCTGAGTACTGAGCACCCTGAGTACTGAGCACCAATCACCCCGAGCACTGAGCACCCAGCACCTTGAGCACTGAGCACCCAGCACCCTGAGCACTGAGCACCCTGAGTACTGAGCACCAATCACCCTGAGCACTGAGCACCCAGCACCCTGAGTACTGAGCACCCAGCACCCTGAGCACTGAGCACCCAGCACCCTGAGCACTGAGCACCCAGCACCCTGAGTACTGAGCACCCAGCACCCTGAGCACTGAGCACCCAGCACCCTGAGCACTGAGCACCCAGCACCCTGAGTACTGAGCACCCAGCACCCTGAGCACTGAGCACCCAGCACCCTGAGTACTGAGCACCCAGCACACTGAGCACTGAGCACCCAGCACCCTGAGTACTGAGCACCCAGCACCGTGAGTACTGAGCACACAGCACCCTGAGTACTGAACACCCAGCACCCTGAGCACTGAGCACTGAGCACCCTGAGCACTGAGTACTTAGCACTGAGCACCCTGAGCACTGAGCACCCAGCCCCCCGAGTACTGAGCACCCAGCACCCCGAGCACTGAGCACCCAGCGCCCCGAGCACTGAGCACCCAGCACCCCAAGCACTGAGCACTGAGCACCCTGAGCACTGAGCACCCAGCTCCCCGAGTACTGAGTACTGAGCACCCTGAGTACTGAGCACCAAGCACCCCGAGTACTGAGCACTGAGCACGCTGAGTACTGAGCACCCAGCACCCTGAGCACTGAGCACCCAGCACCCTGAGTACTGAGCACTGAGAACCCTGAGTACTGAGCACCGAGCAACCTGAGTACTGAGCACCCAGCACCTTGATCACTGAGCACGGAGCACACCGAGGACTGAGCAGCCAGCACCCTGAGCACTGAGCACCCAGCACCTCGTGTACTGAGCACCGAGCACCCCGAGCACTGAGCACCCAGCACCCTGAGTACTGACCACCCAGCACCCTGAGCACTGAGCACCCAGCACCCTGAGCACTGAGCACGCAGCACCCCGAGCACTGAGCACCCAGCACCCTGAGCACTGAGCACCCAGCACCCCGAGCACTGAGCACCCAGCACCCTGAGCACTGAGCACCCTGAGCACTGATCACTGAGCACCCAGCACCCTGAGTACTGAGCACCCAACACTCTGAGCACTGAGCACCCAGCACGCTGAGTACTGAGCACTAAGCACACAGCACCCTGAGTACTGAGCACCCAGCACCCCGAGCACTGAGCACCCAGCGCCCCGCGCACTGAGCACCCAGCACCCCGAGCACTGAGCACTGAGCACACTGAGCACTGAGCACCCAGCACCCTGAGCACTGAGCACCCAGCACCTTGAGTACTGAGCACCGAGCACCTCGAGCACTAAGCACCCAGCACCCTGAGTACTGAGCACCCAGCACCCTGAGCACTGATCACCCAGCACCCTGAGCACTGAGCACCCAGCACCCCGAGCACGGAGCACCCAGCACCATGAATATTGAGCACCCAACACCCAGAGTACTGAGCACCCAGCACCCTGAGCACTGAGCACCCAGCACCGTGAGTACTGAGCACCCAGCACCCTGAGTACTGAACACCCAGCACCCTGAGCACTGAGCACCCTGAGCAATGAGTACTGAGTACTGAGCACCCTGAGCACTGAGCACCCAGCACCCCGAGTACTGAGCACCCAGCACCCCGAGCACTGAGCACCCAGCGCCCCGAGCACTGAGCACCCAGCACCCCGAGCACTGAGCACTGAGCACCCTGAGCACCCAGCAACCCGAGTACTGAGCACTGAGCACCCTGAGTACTGAGCACCAAGCACCCCGAGTACTGAGCACTGAGCACCCTGAGTACTGAGCACCCAGCACCCTGAGCACTGAGCACCCAGCACCCTGAGTACTGAGCACTGAGAACCCTGAGTACTGAGCACCGAGCACCCTGAGTACTGAGCATCCAGCACCCTGATCACTGAGCACGGAGCACCCCAAGGACTGAGTACCCAGCACCCTGAGCACTGAGCACCCAGCACCTTGAGGACTGAGCACTGAGCGCCCCGAGCACTGAGCATCCAGCACCCTGAGGACTGAGCACCCAGCACCCTGAGCACTGAGCACCCAGCACCCTGAGCACTGAGCACCCAGCACCCTGAACACTGAGCACCCAGCACACTGAGTACTGAGCACCCAGCACCCTGAGTACTGAGCACCCAGCACCCTGAGTACTGAGCACTCAGCACCCTGAGTACTGAGCAACCAGCACCCTGAGCACTGAGCACTGAGCACCCAGCACCCTGAGCACTGAGCACCCAGCACCCTGAGCACTGAGCACTCAGCACCCCGAGCACTGAGCACCCAGCACCCTGAGTACTGAGCACCCAGCACCCTGAGCACTGAGCACCCAGCACCCTGAGTACTGAGCACCCAGCACCCCGAGCACTGAGCACCCAGCACCCTGAGTACTGAGCACCCAGCACCCCGAGTACTGAGCACCCAGCACCCTGAGTACTGAGCACCCAGCACCCCGAGCACTGAGCACCCAGCACCCTGAGTACTGAGCACCCTGAGTACTGAGCACTAAGCACCGAGCAACCTGAGTACTGAGCACCCTGAGGACTGAGCAGCCAGCACCCTGAGCACTGAGCACCCAGCACCCTGAGTACTGAGCACTGATCACCCTGAGCACTGAGCACCCAGCACCCCGAGCACTGAGCACCCAGCACCCTGAGTACTGAGCACCCAGCACCCTGAGCACTGAGCACCGAGCACCCTGAGTACTGAACACCCAGCACCCTGAGCACTGAGCACTGAGCACCCAGCACCCTGAGCACTGAGCACTGAGCACCCAGCACCCCGAGCACTGAGCACCCAGCACCCTGAGCACAAAGCACCCTGAACACTGAGCACCCTGAGCACTGAGCACCCTGAGCACTGAGCACCCAGCACCCTGAGTACTTAACACCCAACACTCTGAGCACTGAGCACCCAGCACGCTGAGTACTGAGCACTAAGCACACAGCACCCTGAGTACTGAGCACCCAGCACCCCGAGCACTGAGCACCCAGCGTCCCGAGCACTGAGCACCCAGCACCCCGAGCACTGAGCACTGAGCACACTGAGCACTGAGCACCCAGCACCCTGAGCACTGAGCACCCAGCACCTTGAGTACTGAGCACCGAGCACCTCGAGCACTAAGCACCCAGCACCCTGAGTACTGAGCACCCAGCACCCTGAGCACTGAGCACCCAGCACCTTGTGTACTGAGCACCGAGCACCCCGAGCACTGAGCACCCAGCACCCTGAGTACTGACCACCCAGCACCCTGAGCACTGAGCACCCAGCACCCCGAGCACTGAGCACCCAGCACCCTGAGTACTGAGCACCCAACACCCAGAGTACTGAGCACCCAGCACGCTGAGAACTGAGCACCCAGCACCCTGAGTACTGAGCACCCAGCACCCTGACTACTGAGCACCCAGCACCCTGAGCACTGAGCACTGAGCACCCAGCACCCTGAGCACTGAGCACTGACCACCCAGCACCCCGAGAACTGAGCACCCAGCACCCTGAGCACTGAGCACCCAGCGCCCTGAGCACTGAGCACCCAGCACCCTGAGCACTGAGCACCCAGCAACTTGAGTACTGAGCACCCAGCACCATGAGTACTGAGCACCCAGCACCCTGAGTACTGAGCACTCAGCACCCTGAGTACTGAGCACCGAGCACCCCGAGCACTGAGCACCCAGCACCCTGAGCACTGAGCACCCTGAGGACTGAGCACCCAGCACCCTGAGCACTGAGCACCCAGCACCCTGAGTACTGAGCACCGATCACCCTGAGCACTGAGCAACCAGCACCCCGAGCACTGAGCACCCAGCACCCTGAGTACTGAGCAACCAGCACCCTGAGCACTGAGCACCCAGCACCCTGAGCACTGAGCACCCTGAGTACTGAGCACCGATCACCCTGAGCACTGAGCACCCAGCACCCTGAGTACTGAGCACCCAGCACCCTGAGCACTGAGCACCCAGCACCCTGAGCACTGAGCACCCAGCACCCTGAGTACTGAGCACCCAGCACCCTGAGTACTGAGTACCCAGCACCCTGAGCACTGAGCACCCAGCACCCTGAGTACTGAGCACCGAGCACCCTGAGCACTGAGCACCGAGCACCCCGAGCACTGAGCACCCAGCACCCTGAGTACTGAGCACCCAGCACCCTGAGCACTGAGCACCCAGCACCCTGAGCACTGAGCACCCAGCACCCTGAGCACTGAGCACGCAGCACCCCGAGCACTGAGCACCCAGCACCCTGAGTACTGAGCACAGAGCACCCTGAGCACTGAGCACCCAGCACCCTGAGTACTGAGCACCCAGCACCCCGAGCACTGAGCACCCAGCACCCTGAGTACTGAGCACCCAGCACCCCGAGTACTGAGCACCCAGCACCCTGAGTACTGAGCACCCAGCACACCGAGCACTGAGCACCCAGCACCCTGAGTACTGAGCACCCTGAGTACTGAGCACTAAGCACCGAGCACCCTGAGTACTGAGCACCCTGAGGACTGAGCAGCCAGCACCCTGAGCACTGAGCACCCAGCACCCTGAGTACTGAGCACTGATCACCCTGAGCACTGAGCACCCAGCACCCCGAGCACTGAGCACCCAGCACCCTGAGTACTGAGCACCCAGCACCCTGAGCACTGAGCACCGAGCACCCTGAGTACTGAACACCCAGCACCCTGAGCACTGAGCACTGAGCACCCAGCACCCTGAGCACTGAGCACCCAGCACCCTGAGCACTGAGCACCGAGCACCCTGAGTACTGAGCACCCAGCACCCTGAGCACTGAGCACCGAGCACCCTGAGTACTGAACACCCAGCACCCTGAGCACTGAGCACTGAGCACCCAGCACCCCGAGCACTGAGCACCCAGCACCCTGAGCACAAAGCACCCTGAACACTGAGCACCCTGAGCACTGAGCACCCTGAGCACTGAGCACCCAGCACCCTGAGTACTGAACACCCAACACTCTGAGCACTGAGCACCCAGCACGCTGAGTACTGAGCACTAAGCACACAGCACCCTGAGTACTGAGCACCCAGCACCCCGAGCACTGAGCACCCAGCGTCCCGAGCACTGAGCACCCAGCACCCCGAGCACTGAGCACTGAGCACACTGAGCACTGAGCACCCAGCACCCTGAGCACTGAGCACCCAGCACCTTGAGTACTGAGCACCGAGCACCTCGAGCACTAAGCACCCAGCACCCTGAGTACTGAGCACCCAGCACCCTGAGCACTGAGCACCCAGCACCTTGTGTACTGAGCACGGAGCACCCCGAGCACTGAGCACCCAGCACCCTGAGTACTGACCACCCAGCACCCTGAGCACTGAGCACCCAGCACCCCGAGCACTGAGCACCCAGCACCCTGAGTACTGAGCACCCAACACCCAGAGTACTGAGCACCCAGCACGCTGAGAACTGAGCACCCAGCACCCTGAGTACTTAGCACCCAGCACCCTGAGTACTGAGCACCCAGCACCCTGAGCACTGAGCACTGAGCACCCAGCACCCTGAGCACTGAGCACTGACCACCCAGCACCCCGAGAACTGAGCACCCAGCACCCCGAGCACTGAGCACCCAGCGCCCTGAGCACTGAGCACCCAGCACCCTGAGCACTGAGCACCCAGCAACTTGAGTACTGAGCACCTAGCACCATGAGTACTGAGCACCCAGCACCCTGAGTACTGAGCACTCAGCACCCTGAGAACTGAGCACCGAGCACCCCGAGCACTGAGCACCCAGCACCCTGAGCACTGAGCACCCTGAGGACTCAGCACCCAGCACCCTGAGCACTGAGCACCCAGCACCCTGAGTACTGAGCACCGATCACCCTGAGCACTGAGCACCCAGCACCCCGAGCACTGAGCACCCAGCACCCTGAGTACTGAGCAACCAGCACCCTGAGCACTGAGCACCCAGCACCCTGAGCACTGAGCACCCTGAGTACTGAGCACCGATCACCCTGAGCACTGAGCACCCAGCATCCTGAGTACTGAGCACCCAGCACCCTGAGCACTGAGCACCCAGCACCCTGAGCACTGAGCACCCAGCACCCTGAGTACTGAGCACCCAGCACCCTGAGTACTGAGTACCCAGCACCCTGAGCACTGAGCACCCAGCACCCTGAGTACTGAGCACCGAGCACCCTGAGCACTGAGCACCGAGCACCCCGAGCACTGAGCACCCAGCACCCTGAGTACTGAGCACCCAGCACCCTGAGCACTGAGCACCCAGCACCCTGAGCACTGAGCACCCTGAGTACTGAGCACCGATCACCCTGAGCACTGAGCACCCAGCACCCTGAGTACTGAGCACCCAGCTCCCTGAGCACTGAGCACCCAGCACCCTGAGCACTGAGCACCCAGCACCCTGAGTACTGAGCACCCAGCACCCTGAGTACTGAGTACCCAGCACCCTGAGCACTGAGCACCCAGCACCCTGAGTACTGAGCACCGAGCACCCTGAGTACTGAGCACCCAGCACCCTGAGTACTGAGCACCCAGCACCCTGAGCACTGAGCACCCAGCACCCTGAGTACTGAGCACCCAGCACCCTGAGCACTGAGCACCCAGCACCCTGAGTACTGAGCACCCAGCACCGTGAGTACTGAGCACACAGCACCCTGAGTACTGAACACCCAGCACCTTGAGCACTGAGCACTGAGCACCCTGAGCACTGAGTACTGAGCACTGAGCACCCTGAACACTGAGCACCCAGCACCCCGAGTACTGAGCACCCAGCACCCCGAGCTCTGAGCACCCAGCGCCCCGAGCACTGAGCACCCAGCACCCCAAGCACTGAGCACTGAGCACCCTGAGCACTGAGCACCCAGCTCCCCGAGTACTGAGTACTGAGCACCCTGAGTACTGAGCACCCAGCACCCTGAGCACTGAGCACCCAGCACCCTGAGTACTGAGCACTGAGAACCCTGAGTACTGAGCACCGAGCAACCTGAGTACTGAGCACCCAGCACCTTGATCACTGAGCACGGAGCACCCCGAGGACTGAGCACCCAGCACCCTGAGCACTGAGCACCCAGCACCTCGTGTACTGAGCACCGAGCACCCCGAGCACTGAGCACCCAGCACCCTGAGTACTGACCACCCAGCACCCTGAGCACTGAGCACCCAGCACCCTGATAACTGAGCACGCAGCACCCCGAGCACTGAGCACCCAGCACCCTGAGTACTGAGCACAGAGCACCCTGAGCACTGAGCACCCAGCACCCTGAGTACTGAGCACCCAGCACCCTGAGTACTGAGCAACCAGCACACTGAGCACTGAGCACTGAGCACCCAGCACCCTGAGCACTGAGCACCCAGCACCCTGAGCACTGAGCACGCAGCACCCCGAGCACTGAGCACCCAGCACCCTGAGTACAGAGCACAGAGCACCCTGAGCACTGAGCACCCAGCACCCTGAGTACTGTGCACCCAGCACCCTGAGTACTGAGCAACCAGCACCCTGAGCACTGAGCACTGAGCACCCAGCACCACAGCCCTGAGCACCCAGCACCCCGAGCACTGAGCACCCAGCACCCTGAGTACTGAGCACCCAGCACCCTAAGTACTGAGCACTCAGCACCCTGAGTACTGAGCACCGAGCACCCCGAGCACTGAGCACCCAGCACCCTGAGCACTGAGCACCCGGAGGACTGAGCACAAAGCACCCTGAGCACTGAGCACCGATCACCCTGAGCACTGAGCACCCAGCACCTCGAGCACTGAGCACCCAGCACCCTGAGCACTGAGCACCCTGAGCACTGAGCACTGAGCACCCAGCACCCTGAGTACTGAGCACCCAACACTCTGAGCACTGAGCACCCAGCACGCTGAGTACTGAGCACTAAGCACACAGCACCCTGAGTACTGAGCACCCAGCACCCCGAGCACTGAGCACCCAGCGCCCCGCGCACTGAGCACCCAGCACCCCGAGCACTGAGCACTGAGCACACTGAGCACTGAGCACCCAGCACCCTGAGTACTGAGCACCCAGCACCTTGAGTACTGAGCACCGAGCACCTCGAGCACTAAGCACCCAGCACCCTGAGTACTGAGCACCCAGCACCCTGAGCACTGAGCACCCAGCACCCTGAGCACTGAGCACCCAGCACCCCGAGCACGGAGCACCCAGCACCATGAATATTGAGCACCCAACACCCAGAGTACTGAGCACCCAGCACCCTGAGCACTGAGCACCCAGCACCGTGAGTACTGAGCACCCAGCACCCTGAGTACTGAACACCCAGCACCCTGAGCACTGAGCACTGAGCACCCTGAGCACGGAGTACTGAGCACCCTGAGCACTGAGCACCCAGCACCCCGAGTACTGAGCACCCAGCACCCCGAGCACTGAGCACCCAGCGCCCCGAGCACTGAGCACCCAGCACCCCGAGCACTGAGCACTGAGCACCCTGAGCACTGAGCACCCAGCACCCCGAGTACTGCGCACTGAGCACCCTGAGTACTGAGCACCAAGCACCCCGAGTACTGAGCACTGAGCACCCTGAGTACTGAGCACCCAGCACCCTGAGCACTGAGCACCCAGCACCCTGAGTACTGAGCACTGAGAACCCTGAGTACTGAGCACCGAGCACCCTGAGTACTGAGCACCCAGCACCCTGATCACTGAGCACGGAGCACCCCGAGGACTGAGTGCCCAGCACCCTGAGCACTGAGCACCCAGCACCTTGAGTACTGAGCACCGAGCGCCCCGAGCACTGAGCACCCAGCACCCTGAGTACTGAGCACCCAGCACCCTGAGCACTGAGCACCCAGCACCCTGAGCACTGAGCACCCAGCACCCTGAACACTGAGCACCCAGCACACTGAGTACTGAGCACCCAGCACCCTGAGTACTGAGCACCCAGCACCCTGAGTACTGAGCACTCAGCACCCTGAGTACTGAGCAACCAGCACCCTGAGCACTGAGCACTGAGCACCCAGCACCCTGAGCACTGAGCACCCAGCAACCTGAGCACTGAGCACGCAGCACCCCGAGCACTGAGCACCCTGCACCCTGAGTACTGAGCACCCAGCACCCCGAGTACTGAGCACCCAGCACCCTGAGTACTGAGCACCCAGCACCCCGAGCACTGAGCACCCAGCACCCTGAGTACTGAGCACCCTGAGTACTGAGCACTAAGCACCGAGCACCCTGAGGACTGAGCACCCTGAGGACTGAGCACCCAGCACCCTGAGCACTGAGCACCCAGCACCCTGAGTACTGAGCACTGATCACACTGAGCACTGAGCACCCAGCACCCCGAGCACTGAGCACCCAGCACCCTGAGTACTGAGCACCCAGCACCCTGAGCACTGAGCACCCAGCACCCTGAGCACTGAGCACCCAGCACCCCGAGCACTGAGCAGCCAGCACCCTGAGTACTGAGCACCCAGCACCCTGAGCACTGAGCACCGAGCACCCTGAGCACTGAGCACCCAGCACCCTGACCACTGAGCACTGAGCACCCAGCACCCCGAGCACTGAGCACCCAGCACCCTGAGCACCCAGCACCCTGAACACTGAGCACCCTGAGCACTGAGCACCCTGAGCACTGAGCACCCAGCACCCTGAGTACTGAGCACCCAGCACCCTGTGTACTGAGCACTCAGCACCCTGAGTACTGAGCAACCAGCACCCTGAGCACTGAGCAATGAGCACCCAGCACCCTGAGCACTGAGCACCCAGCAACCTGAGCACTGAGCACGCAGCACCCCGAGCACTGAGCACCCAGCACCCTGAGTACTGTGCACAGAGCACCCTGAGCACTGAGCACCCAGCACCCTGAGTACTGAGCACCCAGCACCCCGAGCACTGAGCACCCAGCACCCTGAGTACTGAGCACCCAGCACCCCGAGTACTGAGCACCCAGCACCCTGAGTACTGAGCACCCAGCACCCCGAGCACTGAGCACCCAGCACCCTGAGTACTGAGCACCCTGAGTACTGAGCACTAAGCACCGAGCACCCTGAGGACTGAGCACCCTGAGGACTGAGCACCCAGCACCCTGAGCACTGAGCACCCAGCACACTGAGTACTGAGCACTGATCACCCTGAGCACTGAGCACCCAGCACCCCGAGCACTGAGCACCCAGCACCCTGAGTACTGAGCACCCAGCACCCTGAGCACTGAGCACCGAGCACCCTGAGTACTGAACACCCAGCACCCTGAGCACTGAGCACTGAGCACCCAGCACCCTGAGCACTGAGCACTGAGCACCCAGCACCCCGAGCACTGAGCACCCAGCACCCTGAGCACCCAGTACCCTGAACACTGAGCACCCTGAGCACTGAGCACCCTGAGCACTGAGCACCCAGCACCCTGAGTACTGAACACCCAACACTCTGAGCACTGAGCACCCAGCATGCTGAGTACTGAGCACTAAGCACACAGCACCCTGAGTACTGAGCACCCAGCACCCCGAGCACTGAGCACCCAGCCCCCTGAGTACTGAGCACCCAACACCATGAGTACTGAGCACCCAGCACCCTGAGTACTGAGCACTCAGCACCCTGAGTACTGAGCACCGAGCACCCCGAGCACTGAGCACCCAGCACCCTGAGCACTGAGCACCCTGAGGACTGAGCACCCAGCACCCTGAGCACTGAGCACCCAGCACCCTGAGTACTGAGCACCGATCACCCTGAGCACTGAGCACCCAGCACCCCGAGCACTGAGCACCCAGCACCCTGAGTACTGAGCACCCAGCAACCTGAGCACTGAGCACCCAGCACCCTGAGCACTGAGCACCCTGAGTACTGAGCACCGATCACCCTGAGCACTGAGCACCCAGCACCCTGAGCACTGAGCACCCAGCACCGTGAGTACTGAGCACCCAGCACCCTGAGTACTGAACACCCAGCACCCTGAGCACTGAGCACTGAGCACCCTGAGCACAGAGTACTGAGCACCCTGAGCACTGAGCACCCAGCACCCCGAGTACTGAGCACTGAGCACCCTGAGTACTGAGCACCAAGCACCCCGAGTACTGAGCACTGAGCACCCTGAGTACTGAGCACCCAGCACCCTGAGCACTGAGCACCCAGCACCCTGAGTACTGAGCACTGAGAACCCTGAGTACTGAGCACCGAGCACCCTGAGTACTGAGCACCCAGCACCCTGATCACTGAGCACGGAGCACCCCGAGGACTGAGTGCCCAGCACCCTGAGCACTGAGCACCCAGCACCTTGAGTACTGAGCACCGAGCGCCCCGAGCACTGAGCACCCAGCACCCTGAGTACTGAGCACCCAGCACCCTGAGCACTGAGCACCCAGCACCCTGAGCACTGAGCACCCAGCACCCTGAACACTGAGCACCCAGCACACTGAGTACTGAGCACCCAGCACCCTGAGTACTGAGCACCCAGCACCCTGAGTACTGAGCACTCAGCACCCTGAGTACTGAGCAACCAGCACCCTGAGCACTGAGCACTGAGCACCCAGCAACCTGAGCACTGAGCACGCAGCACCCCGAGCACTGAGCACCCTGCACCCTGAGTACTGAGCACCCAGCACCCCGAGTACTGAGCACCCAGCACCCTGAGTACTGAGCACTGATCACACTGAGCACTGAGCACCCAGCACCCCGAGCACTGAGCACCCAGCACCCTGAGTACTGAGCACCCAGCACCCTGAGCACTGAGCACCCAGCACCCTGAGCACTGAGCACCCAGCACCCCGAGCACTGAGCACCCAGCACCCTGAGTACTGAGCACCCAGCACCCTGAGCACTGAGCACCGAGCACCCTGAGCACTGAGCACCCAGCACCCTGAGCACTGAGCACTGAGCACCCAGCACCCCGAGCACTGAGCACCCAGCACCCTGAGCACCCAGCACCCTGAACACTGAGCACCCTGAGCACTGAGCACCCTGAGCACTGAGCACCCAGCACCCTGAGTACTGAGCACCCAGCACCCTGTGTACTGAGCACTCAGCACCCTGAGTACTGAGCAACCAGCACCCTGAGCACTGAGCAATGAGCACCCAGCACCCTGAGCACTGAGCACCCAGCAACCTGAGCACTGAGCACGCAGCACCCCGAGCACTGAGCACCCAGCACCCTGAGTACTGTGCACAGAGCACCCTGAGCACTGAGCACCCAGCACCCTGAGTACTGAGCACCCAGCACCCCGAGCACTGAGCACCCAGCACCCTGAGTACTGAGCACCCAGCACCCCGAGTACTGAGCACCCAGCACCCTGAGTACTGAGCACCCAGCACCCCGAGTACTGAGCACCCAGCACCCTGAGTACTGAGCACCCTGAGTACTGAGCACTAAGCACCGAGCACCCTGAGGACTGAGCACCCTGAGGACTGAGCACCCAGCACCCTGAGCACTGAGCACCCAGCACACTGAGTACTGAGCACTGATCACCCTGAGCACTGAGCACCCAGCACCCCGAGCACTGAGCACCCAGCACCCTGAGTACTGAGCACCCAGCACCCTGAGCACTGAGCACCGAGCACCCTGAGTACTGAACACCCAGCACCCTGAGCACTGAGCACTGAGCACCCAGCACCCTGAGCACTGAGCACTGAGCACCCAGCACCCCGAGCACTGAGCACCCAGCACCCTGAGCACCCAGTACCCTGAACACTGAGCACCCTGAGCACTGAGCACCCTGAGCACTGAGCACCCAGCACCCTGAGTACTGAACACCCAACACTCTGAGCACTGAGCACCCAGCATGCTGAGTACTGAGCACTAAGCACACAGCACCCTGAGTACTGAGCACCCAGCACCCCGAGCACTGAGCACCCAGCCCCCTGAGTACTGAGCACCCAGCACCATGAGTACTGAGCACCCAGCACCCTGAGTACTGAGCACTCAGCACCCTGAGTACTGAGCACCGAGCACCCCGAGCACTGAGCACCCAGCACCCTGAGCACTGAGCACCCTGAGGACTGAGCACCCAGCACCCTGAGCACTGAGCACCCAGCACCCTGAGTACTGAGCACCGATCACCCTGAGCACTGAGCACCCAGCACCCCGAGCACTGAGCACCCAGCACCCTGAGTACTGAGCACCCAGCAACCTGAGCACTGAGCACCCAGCACCCTGAGCACTGAGCACCCTGAGTACTGAGCACCGATCACCCTGAGCACTGAGCACCCAGCACACTGAGTACTGAGCACCCAGCACCCTGAGCACTGAGCACCCAGCACCCTGAGCACTGAGCACCCAGCACCCTGAGTACTGAGCACCCAGCACCCTGAGTACCGAGTACCCAGAACCCTGAGCACTGAGCACCCAGCACCCTGAGTACTGAGCACCGAGCACCCTGAGTACTGAGCACCCAGCACCCTGAGTACTGAGCACCCAGCAACCTGAGCACTGAGCACCCAGCACCCTGAGTACTGATCACCCAGCACCCTGAGCACTGAGCACCCAGCACCCTGAGTACTGATCACCCAGCACCGTGAGTACTGAGCACACAGCACCCTGAGTACTGAACACCCAGCACCCTGAGCACTGAGCACTGAGCACCCTGAGCACTGAGTACTGAGCACTGAGCACCCTTAGCACTGAGTACTGAGCACTGAGCACCCTGAGCACTGAGCACCCAGCAGCCCGAGTACTGAGCACCCAGCACCCCGAGCACTGAGCACCCAGCGCCCCGAGCACTGAGCACCCAGCACCCCAAGCACTGAGCACTGAGCACCCTGAGCACTGAGCACCCAACTCCCCGAGTACTGAGTACTGAGCACCCTGAGTACTGAGCACCAAGCACCCCGAGTACTGAGCACTGAGCACCGTGAGTACTGAGCACCCAGCACCCTGAGCACTGAGCACCCAGCACCCTGAGTACTGAGCACCCAGCACCCTGAGCACTGAGCACCCAGCACCTCGTGTACTGAGCACCGAGCACCCCGAGCACTGAGCACCCAGCACCCTGAGTACTGAGCACCCAGCACCCTGAGCACTGAGCACCCAGCACCCTGAGCACTGAGCACTCAGCACCCCGAGCACTGAGCACCCAGCACCCTGAGTACTGAGCACAGAGCACCCTGAGCACTGAGCACCCAGCACCCTGAGTACTGAGCACCCAGCACCCTGAGTACTGAGCAACCAGCACCCTGAGCACTGAGCACTGAGCACCCAGCACCCTGAGCACTGAGCACCCAGCACCCTGAGCACTGAGCACGCAGCACCCCGAGCACTGAGCACCCAGCACCCTGAGTACTGAGCACAGAGCACCGTGAGCACTGAGCACCCAGCACCCTGAGTACTGAGCACCCAGCACCCTGAGTACTGAGCAACCAGCACCCTGAGCACTGAGCACTGAGCACCCAGCACCCTGAGCACTGAGTACTGAGCACCCAGCACCACAGCCCTGAGCACCCAGCACCCCGAGCACTGAGCAGCCAGCACCCTGAGCACTGAGCACCCTGAGCACTGAGCACCCAGCACCCTGAGTACTGAGCACCCAACACTCTGAGCACTGAGCACCCAGCACCCTGAGTACTGAGCACCCAGCACCCTGAGCACTGAGCACCGAGCACCCTGAGCACTGAGCACCCAGCACCCTGAGTACTGAGCACCCAGCACCCTGAGTACTGAGCAACCAGCACCCTGAGCACTGAGCACCCTGAGCACTGAGCACCCTGAGCACTGAGCACCCAGCACCCTGAGTACTGAGCACCCAGCACCCTGTGTACTGAGCACTCAGCACCCTGAGTACTGAGCAACCAGCACCCTGAGCACTGAGCACTGAGCACCCAGCACCCTGAGCACTGAGCACCCAGCACCCTGAGCACTGAGCACGCAGCACCCCGAGCACTGAGCACCCAGCACCCTGAGTACTGAGCACAGAGCACCGTGAGCACTGAGCACCCAGCACCCTGAGTACTGAGCACCCAGCACCCTGAGTACTGAGCAACCAGCACCCTGAGCACTGAGCACTGAGCACCCAGCACCCTGAGCACTGAGTACTGAGCACCCAGCACCACAGCCCTGAGCACCCAGCACCCCGAGCACTGAGCAGCCAGCACCCTGAGCACTGAGCACCCTGAGCACTGAGCACCCAGCACCCTGAGTACTGAGCACCCAACACTCTGAGCACTGAGCACCCAGCACCCTGAGTACTGAGCACCCAGCACCCTGAGCACTGAGCACCGAGCACCCTGAGCACTGAGCACCCAGCACCCTGAGTACTGAGCACCCAGCACCCCGAGCACTGAGCACCCAGCACCCTGAGTACTGAGCACCCTGAGTACTGAGCACTAAGCACCGAGCACCCTGAGGACTGAGCACCCTGAGGACTGAGCACCCAGCACCCTGAGCACTGAGCACCCAGCACACTGAGTACTGAGCACTGATCACCCTGAGCACTGAGCACCCAGCTCCCCGAGCACTGAGCACCCAGCACCCTGAGTACTGAGCACCCAGCACCCTGAGCACTGAGCACCGAGCACCCTGAGTACTGAACACCCAGCACCCTGAGCACTGAGCACTGAGCACCCAGCACCCTGAGCACTGAGCACTGAGCACCCAGCACCCCGAGCACTGAGCACCCAGCACCCTTAGTACTGAGCACCCAGCAACCTGAGCACTGAGCACCCAGCACCCTGAGCACTGAGCACCCTGAGTACTGAGCACCGATCACCCTGAGCACTGAGCACCCAGCACCCTGAGTACTGAGCACCCAGCACCCTGAGCACTGAGCACCCAGCACCCTGAGCACTGAGCACCCAGCACCCTGAGTACTGAGCACCCAGCACCCTGAGTACCGAGTACCCAGAACCCTGAGCACTGAGCACCCAGCACCCTGAGTACTGAGCACCGAGCACCCTGAGTACTGAGCACCCAGGACCCTGAGTACTGAGCACCCAGCACCCTGAGCACTGAGCACCCAGCACCCTGAGTACTGATCACCCAGCACCCTGAGCACTGAGCACCCAGCACCCTGAGTACTGAGCACCCAGCACCGTGAGTACTGAGCACACAGCACCCTGAGTACTGAACACCCAGCACCCTGAGCACTGAGCACTGAGCACCCTGAGCACTGAGTACTGAGCACTGAGCACCCTGAGCACTGAGCACCCAGCACCCCGAGTTCTGAGCACCCAGCACCCCGAGCACTGAGCACCCAGCGCCCCTAGCACTGAGCACCCAGCACCCCAAGCACTGAGCACTGAGCACCCTGAGCACTGAGCACCCAGCTCCCCGAGTACTGAGTACTGAGCACCCTGAGTACTGAGCACCAAGCACCCCGAGTACTGAGCACTGAGCACCGTGAGTACTGAGCACCCAGCACCCTGAGCACTGAGCACCCAGCACCCTGAGTACTGAGCACTGAGAACCCTGAGTACTGAGCACCGAGCACCCTGAGTACTGAGCACCCAGCACCCTGAGCACTGAGCAACCAGCACCTCGTGTACTGAGCACCGAGCACCCCGAGCACTGAGCACCCAGCACCCTGAGTACTGAGCACCCAGCACCCTGAGCACTGAGCACCCAGCACCCTGAGCACTGAGCACTCAGCACCCCGAGCACTGAGCACCCAGCACCCTGAGTACTGAGCACAGAGCACCCTGAGCACTGAGCACCCAGCACCCTGAGTACTGAGCACCCAGCACCCTGAGTACTGAGCAACCAGCACCCTGAGCACTGAGCACTGAGCACCCAGCACCCTGAGCACTGAGCACCCAGCACCCTGAGCACTGAGCACGCAGCACCCCGAGCACTGAGCACCCAGCACCCTGAGTACTGAGCACAGAGCACCCTGAGCACTGAGCACCCAGCACCCTGAGCACTGAGCACCCAGCACCCTGAGTACTGAGCAACCAGCACCCTGAGCACTGAGCACTGAGCACCCAGCACCCTGAGCACTGAGTACTGAGCACCCAGCACCACAGCCCTGAGCACCCAGCACCCCGAGCACTGAGCAGCCAGCACCCTGAGCACTGAGCACCCTGAGCACTGAGCACTGAGCACCCAGCACCCTGAGTACTGAGCACCCAACACTCTGAGCACTGAGCACCCAGCACCCTGAGTACTGAGCACCCAGCACCCTGAGCACTGAGCACCGAGCACCCTGAGCACTGAGCACCCAGCACCCTGAGTACTGAGCACCCAGCACCCCGAGCACTGAGCACCCAGCACCCTGAGTACTGAGCACCCTGAGTACTGAGCACTAAGCACCGAGCACCCTGAGGACTGAGCACCCTGAAGACTGAGCACCCAGCACCCTGAGCACTGAGCACCCAGCACACTGAGTACTGAGCACTGATCACCCTGAGCACTGAGCACCCAGCACCCCGAGCACTGAGCACCCAGCACCCTGAGTACTGAGCACCCAGCACCCTGAGCACTGAGCACCGAGCACCCAGCACCCTGAGCACTGAGCACTGAGCACCCAGCACACCGAGCACTGAGCACCCAGCACCCTGAGCACTGAGCACTGAGCAGCCAGCACCCTGAGCACTGAGCACTGAGCACCCAGCACCCCGAGCACTGAGCACCCAGCACCCTGAGCACCCAGTACCCTGAACACTGAGCACCCTGAGCACTGAGCACCCTGAGCACTGAGCACCCAGCACCCTGAGTACTGAACACCCGAGTACTGAGCACTCAGCACCCTGAGTACTGAGCACCGAGCACCCCGAGCACTGAGCACCCAGCACCCTGAGCACTGAGCACCCAGCACACTGAGTACTGAGCACTGATCACCCTGAGCACTGAGCACCCAGCTCCCCGAGCACTGAGCACCCAGCACCCTGAGTACTGAGCACCCAGCACCCTGAGCACTGAGCACCGAGCACCCTGAGTACTGAACACCCAGCACCCTGAGCACTGAGCACTGAGCACCCAGCACCCTGAGCACTGAGCACTGAGCACCCAGCACCCCGAGCACTGAGCACCCAGCACCCTTAGTACTGAGCACCCAGCAACCTGAGCACTGAGCACCCAGCACCCTGAGCACTGAGCACCCTGAGTACTGAGCACCGATCACCCTGAGCACTGAGCACCCAGCACCCTGAGTACTGAGCACCCAGCACCCTGAGCACTGAGCACCCAGCACCCTGAGCACTGAGCACCCAGCACCCTGAGTACTGAGCACCCAGCACCCTGAGTACCGAGTACCCAGAACCCTGAGCACTGAGCACCCAGCACCCTGAGTACTGAGCACCGAGCACCCTGAGTACTGAGCACCCAGCACCCTGAGTACTGAGCACCCAGCACCCTGAGCACTGAGCACCCAGCACCCTGAGTAGTGATCACCCAGCACCCTGAGCACTGAGCACCCAGCACCCTGAGTACTGAGCACCCAGCACCGTGAGTACTGAGCACACAGCACCCTGAGTACTGAACACCCAGCACCCTGAGCACTGAGCACTGAGCACCCTGAGCACTGAGTACTGAGCACTGAGCACCCTGAGCACTGAGCACCCAGCACCCCGAGTACTGAGCACCCAGCACCCCGAGCACTGAGCACGCAGCGCCCCGAGCACTGAGCACCCAGCACCCCAAGCACTGAGCACTGAGCACCCTGAGCACTGAGCACCCAGCTCCCCGAGTACTGAGTACTGAGCACCCTGAGTACTGAGCACCAAGCACCCCGAGTACTGAGCACTGAGCACCGTGAGTACTGAGCACCCAGCACCCTGAGCACTGAGCACCCAGCACCCTGAGTACTGAGCACTGAGAACCCTGAGTACTGAGCACCGAGCACCCTGAGTACTGAGCACCCAGCACCCTGAGCACTGAGCAACCAGCACCTCGTGTACTGAGCACCGAGCACCCCGAGCACTGAGCACCCAGCACCCTGAGTACTGAGCACCCAGCACCCTGAGCACTGAGCACCCAGCACCCTGAGCACTGAGCACTCAGCACCCCGAGCACTGAGCACCCAGCACCCTGAGTACTGAGCACAGAGCACCCTGAGCACTGAGCACCCAGCACCCTGAGTACTGAGCACCCAGCACCCTGAGTACTGAGCAACCAGCACCCTGAGCACTGAGCACTGAGCACCCAGCACCCTGAGCACTGAGCACCCAGCACCCTGAGCACTGAGCACGCAGCACCCCGAGCACTGAGCACCCAGCACCCTGAGTACTGAGCACAGAGCACCCTGAGCACTGAGCACCCAGCACCCTGAGCACTGAGCACCCAGCACCCTGAGTACTGAGCAACCAGCACCCTGAGCACTGAGCACTGAGCACCCAGCACCCTGAGCACTGAGTACTGAGCACCCAGCACCACAGCCCTGAGCACCCAGCACCCCGAGCACTGAGCAGCCAGCACCCTGAGCACTGAGCACCCTGAGCACTGAGCACTGAGCACCCAGCACCCTGAGTACTGAGCACCCAACACTCTGAGCACTGAGCACCCAGCACCCTGAGTACTGAGCACCCAGCACCCTGAGCACTGAGCACCGAGCACCCTGAGCACTGAGCACCCAGCACCCTGAGTACTGAGCACCCAGCACCCCGAGCACTGAGCACCCAGCACCCTGAGTACTGAGCACCCTGAGTACTGAGCACTAAGCACCGAGCACCCTGAGGACTGAGCACCCTGAAGACTGAGCACCCAGCACCCTGAGCACTGAGCACCCAGCACACTGAGTACTGAGCACTGATCACCCTGAGCACTGAGCACCCAGCACCCCGAGCACTGAGCACCCAGCACCCTGAGTACTGAGCACCCAGCACCCTGAGCACTGAGCACCGAGCACCCAGCACCCTGAGCACTGAGCACTGAGCACCCAGCACACCGAGCACTGAGCACCCAGCACCCTGAGCACTGAGCACTGAGCAGCCAGCACCCTGAGCACTGAGCACTGAGCACCCAGCACCCCGAGCACTGAGCACCCAGCACCCTGAGCACCCAGTACCCTGAACACTGAGCACCCTGAGCACTGAGCACCCTGAGCACTGAGCACCCAGCACCCTGAGTACTGAACACCCGAGTACTGAGCACTCAGCACCCTGAGTACTGAGCACCGAGCACCCCGAGCACTGAGCACCCAGCACCCTGAGCACTGAGCACCCAGCACACTGAGTACTGAGCACTGATCACCCTGAGCACTGAGCACCCAGCTCCCCGAGCACTGAGCACCCAGCACCCTGAGTACTGAGCACCCAGCACCCTGAGCACTGAGCACCGAGCACCCTGAGTACTGAACACCCAGCACCCTGAGCACTGAGCACTGAGCACCCAGCACCCTGAGCACTGAGCACTGAGCACCCAGCACCCCGAGCACTGAGCACCCAGCACCCTTAGTACTGAGCACCCAGCAACCTGAGCACTGAGCACCCAGCACCCTGAGCACTGAGCACCCTGAGTACTGAGCACCGATCACCCTGAGCACTGAGCACCCAGCACCCTGAGTACTGAGCACCCAGCACCCTGAGCACTGAGCACCCAGCACCCTGAGCACTGAGCACCCAGCACCCTGAGTACTGAGCACCCAGCACCCTGAGTACCGAGTACCCAGAACCCTGAGCACTGAGCACCCAGCACCCTGAGTACTGAGCACCGAGCACCCTGAGTACTGAGCACCCAGCACCCTGAGTACTGAGCACCCAGCACCCTGAGCACTGAGCACCCAGCACCCTGAGTAGTGATCACCCAGCACCCTGAGCACTGAGCACCCAGCACCCTGAGTACTGAGCACCCAGCACCGTGAGTACTGAGCACACAGCACCCTGAGTACTGAACACCCAGCACCCTGAGCACTGAGCACTGAGCACCCTGAGCACTGAGTACTGAGCACTGAGCACCCTGAGCACTGAGCACCCAGCACCCCGAGTACTGAGCACCCAGCACCCCGAGCACTGAGCACCCAGCGCCCCGAGCACTGAGCACCCAGCACCCCAAGCACTGAGCACTGAGCACCCTGAGCACTGAGCACCCAGCTCCCCGAGTACTGAGTACTGAGCACCCTGAGTACTGAGCACCAAGCACCCCGAGTACTGAGCACTGAGCACCGTGAGTACTGAGCACCCAGCACCCTGAGCACTGAGCACCCAGCACCCTGAGTACTGAGCACTGAGAACCCTGAGTACTGAGCACCGAGCACCCTGAGTACTGAGCACCCAGCACCCTGAGCACTGAGCAACCAGCACCTCGTGTACTGAGCACCGAGCACCCCGAGCACTGAGCACCCAGCACCCTGAGTACTGAGCACCCAGCACCCTGAGCACTGAGCACCCAGCACCCTGAGCACTGAGCACTCAGCACCCCGAGCACTGAGCACCCAGCACCCTGAGTACTGAGCACAGAGCACCCTGAGCACTGAGCACCCAGCACCCTGAGTACTGAGCACCCAGCACCCTGAGTACTGAGCAACCAGCACCCTGAGCACTGAGCACTGAGCACCCAGCACCCTGAGCACTGAGCACCCAGCACCCTGAGCACTGAGCACGCAGCACCCCGAGCACTGAGCACCCAGCACCCTGAGTACTGAGCACAGAGCACCCTGAGCACTGAGCACCCAGCACCCTGAGCACTGAGCACCCAGCACCCTGAGTACTGAGCAACCAGCACCCTGAGCACTGAGCACTGAGCACCCAGCACCCTGAGCACTGAGTACTGAGCACCCAGCACCACAGCCCTGAGCACCCAGCACCCCGAGCACTGAGCAGCCAGCACCCTGAGCACTGAGCACCCTGAGCACTGAGCACTGAGCACCCAGCACCCTGAGTACTGAGCACCCAACACTCTGAGCACTGAGCACCCAGCACCCTGAGTACTGAGCACCCAGCACCCTGAGCACTGAGCACCGAGCACCCTGAGCACTGAGCACCCAGCACCCTGAGTACTGAGCACCCAGCACCCCGAGCACTGAGCACCCAGCACCCTGAGTACTGAGCACCCTGAGTACTGAGCACTAAGCACCGAGCACCCTGAGGACTGAGCACCCTGAAGACTGAGCACCCAGCACCCTGAGCACTGAGCACCCAGCACACTGAGTACTGAGCACTGATCACCCTGAGCACTGAGCACCCAGCACCCCGAGCACTGAGCACCCAGCACCCTGAGTACTGAGCACCCAGCACCCTGAGCACTGAGCACCGAGCACCCAGCACCCTGAGCACTGAGCACTGAGCACCCAGCACACCGAGCACTGAGCACCCAGCACCCTGAGCACTGAGCACTGAGCAGCCAGCACCCTGAGCACTGAGCACTGAGCACCCAGCACCCCGAGCACTGAGCACCCAGCACCCTGAGCACCCAGTACCCTGAACACTGAGCACCCTGAGCACTGAGCACCCTGAGCACTGAGCACCCAGCACCCTGAGTACTGAACACCCAACACTCTGAGCACTGAGCACCCAGCACGCTGAGTACTGAGCACTAAGCACACAGCACCCTGAGTACTGAGCACCCAGCACCCCGAGCACTGAGCACCCAGCGTCCCGAGCACTGAGCACCCAGCACCCCGAGCTTTGAGCACTGGGCACACTGAGCACTGAGCACCCAGCACCCTGAGCACTGAGCACATAGCCCCCTGATTACTGAGCACCCAGCACCCTGAGTACTGAGCACTCAGCACCCTGAGTACTGAGCACCGAGCACCCCGAGCACTGAGCACCCAGCACCCTGAGCACTGAGCACCCTGAGGACTGAGCACCCAGCACCCTGAGCACTGAGCACCCAGCACCCTGAGTACTGAGCACCGATCACCCTGAGCACTGAGCACCCAGCACCCCGAGCACTGAGCACCCAGCACCCTGAGTACTGAGCACCCAGCAACCTGAGCACTGAGCACCCAGCACCCTGAGCACTGAGCACCCTGAGTACTGAGCACCGATCACCCTGAGCACTGAGCACCCAGCACCCTGAGTACTGAGCACCCAGCACCCTGAGCACTGAGCACCCAGCACCCTGAGCACTGAGCACCCAGCACCCTGAGTACTGAGCACCCACCACCCTGAGTACTGAGCACCCAGCACCCTGAGTACTGATCAACCAGCACCCTGAGCACTGAGCACCCAGCACCCTGAGTACTGAGCACCCAGCACCGTGAGTACTGAGCATACAGCACCCTGAGTACTGAACACCCAGCACCCTGAGCACTGAGCACTGAGCACCCTGAGCACTGAGTACTGAGCACTGAGCACCCTGAGCACTGAGCACCCAGCACCCCGAGTACTGAGCACCCAGCACCCCGAGCACTGAGCACCCAGCGCCCCGAGCACTGAGCACCCAGCACCCCAAGCACTGAGCACTGAGCACCCTGAGCACTGAGCACCCAGCTCCCCGAGTACTGAGTACTGAGCACCCTGAGTACTGAGCACCAAGCACCCCGAGTACTGAGCACTGAGCACCGTGAGTACTGAGCACCCAGCACCCTGAGCACTGAGCACCCAGCACCCTGACTACTGAGCACTGAGAACCCTGAGTACTGAGCACCGAGCACCCTGAGTACTGAGCACCCAGCACCCTGAGCACTGAGCACCCAGCACCTCGTGTACTGAGCACCGAGCACCCCGAGCACTGAGCACCCAGCACCCTGAGTACTGAGCACCCAGCACCCTGAGCACTGAGCACCCAGCACCCTGAGCACTGAGCACTTAGCACCCCGAGCACTGAGCACCCAGCACCCGGAGTACTGAGCACAGAGCACCCTGAGCACTGAGCACCCAGCACCCTGAGTACTGAGCACCCAGCACCCTGAGTACTGAGCAACCAGCACCCTGAGCACTGAGCACTGAGCACCCAGCACCCTGAGCACTGAGCACCCAGCACCCTGAGCACTGAGCACGCAGCACCCCGAGCACTGAGCACCCAGCACCCTGAGTTCTGAGCACAGAGCACCCTGAGCACTGAGCACCCAGCACCCTGAGTACTGAGCACCCAGCACCCTGAGTACTGAGCAACCAGCACCCTGAGCACTGAGCACTGAGCACCCAGCACCCTGAGCACTGAGTACTGAGCACCCAGCACCACAGCCCTGAGCACCCAGCACCCCGAGCACTGAGCAGCCAGCACCCTGAGTACAGAGCACCCAGCACCCTAAGTACTGAGCACTCAGCACCCTGAGTACTGAGCAGCCAGCACCCTGAGTACAGAGCACCCAGCACCCTAAGTACTGAGCACTCAGCACCCTGAGTACTGAGCACCGAGCACCCCGAGCACTGAGCACCCAGCACCCCGAGCACTGAGCACCCAGCACCCTGAGCACTGAGCACCCTGAGCACTGAGCACTGAGCACCCAGCACCCTGAGTACTGAGCACCCAACACTCTGAGCACTGAGCACCCAGCACGCTGAGTACTGAGCACTAAGCACACAGCACCCTGAGTACTGAGCACCCAGCACCCCGAGCACTGAGCACCCAGCGCCCCGAGCACTGAGCACCCAGCATCCCGAGCACTGAGCACTGAGCACCCTGAGCACTGAGCACCCAGCACCCTGAGCACTGAGCACCCAGCACCTTGAGTACTGAGCACCGAGCACCTCGAGCACTGAGCACCGAGCACCTCGAGCACTAAGCACCCAGCACCCTGAGTACTGAGCACCCAGCACCCTGAGTACTGAGCACCGAGCACCTCGAGCACTGAGCAGCCAGCACCCTGAGTACAGAGCACCCAGCACCCTAAGTACTGAGCACTCAGCACCCTGAGTACT
Source organism: Microtus oregoni (assembly GCF_018167655.1). Classification (NCBI taxonomy): domain Eukaryota; kingdom Metazoa; phylum Chordata; class Mammalia; order Rodentia; family Cricetidae; genus Microtus; species Microtus oregoni. The sequence goes on from NW_024544774.1 coordinate 557,321, forward strand.
GAGCACCGAGCACCCCGAGGACTGAGCACCCAGCACCCCGAGCACTGAGCACCCAGCACCCTGAGCACTGAGCACCCTGAGCACTGAGCACTGAGCACCCAGCACCCTGAGTACTGAGCACCCAACACTCTGAGCACTGAGCACCCAGCACGCTGAGTACTGAGCACTAAGCACACAGCACCCTGAGTACTGAGCACCCAGCACCCCGAGCACTGAGCACCCAGCATCCCGAGCACTGAGCACCCAGCATCCCGAGCACTGAGCACTGAGCACACTGAGCACTGAGCACCCAGCACCCTGAGCACTGAGCACCCAGCACCTTGAGTACTGAGCACCGAGCACCTCGAGCACTGAGCACCGAGCACCTCGAGCACTAAGCACCCAGCACCCTGAGTACTGAGTACCCAGCACCCTGAGCACTGAGCACCCAGCACCCTGAGCACTGAGCACCCAGCACCCTGAACACTGAGCACGCAGCACACTGAGTACTGAGCACCCAGCACCCTGAGTACTGAGCACCCAGCACCCTGAGTACTGAGCACCCAGCACCCTGAGCACTGAGCACCCAGCACCCTGAGCACTGAGCACGCAGCACCCCGAGCACTGAGCACCCAGCACCCTGAGTACTGAGCACAGAGCACCCTGAGCACTGAGCACCCAGCACCCTGAGTACTGAGCACCCAGCACCCCGAGCACTGAGCACCCAGCACCCTGAGTACTGAGCACCCAGCACCCCGAGTACTGAGCACCCAGCACCCTGAGTACTGAGCACCCAGCACCCCGAGCACTGAGCACCCAGCACCCTGAGTACTGAGCACCCTGAGTACTGAGCACTAAGCACCGAGCACCCTGAGTACTGAGCACCCTGAGGACTGAGCACCCAGCACCCTGAGCACTGAGCACCCAGCACCCTGAGTACTGAGCACTGATCACCCTGAGCACTGAGCACCCAGCACCACAGCACTGAGCACCCAGCACCCTGAGTACTGAACACCCAGCACCCTGAGCACTGAGCACTGAGCACCCAGCACCCTGAGCACTGAGCACTGAGCACCCAGCACCCCGAACACTGAGCACCCAGCACCCTGAGCACCCAGCACCCTGAACACTGAGCACCCTGAGCACTGAGCACCCTGAGCACTGAGCACCTAGCACCCTGAGTACTGAACACCCAACACTCTGAGCACTGAGCACCCAGCACGCTGAGTACTGAGCACTAACCACACAGCACCCTGAGTACTGAGCACCCAGCACCCCGAGCACTGAGCACCCAGCGTCCCGAGCACTGAGCACCCAGCACCCCGAGCACTGAGCACTGATCACACTGAGCACTGAGCACCCAGCACCCTGAGCACTGAGCACCCAGCACCTTGAGTACTGAGCACCGAGCACCTCGAGCACTAAGCACCCAGCACCCTGAGTACTGAGCACCCAGCACCCTGAGCACTGAGCACCCAGCACCTTGTGTACTGAGCACCGAGCACCCCGAGCACTGAGGACCCAGCACCCTGAGTACTGACCACCCAGCACCCTGAGCACTGAGCACCCAGCACCCCGAGCACTGAGCACCCAGGACCCTGAGTACTGAGCACCCCACACCCAGAGTTCTGAGCACCCAGCACCCTGAGAACTGAGCACCCAGCACCCTGAGTACTGAGCACCCAGCACCCTGAGTACTGAGCACCCAGCACCCTGAGCACTGAGCACTGAGCACCCAGCACCCTGAGCACTGAGCACTGACCACCCAGCACCCCGAGAACTGAGCACCCAGCACACCGAGCACTGAGCACCCAGCGCCCTGAGCACTGAGCACCCAGCACCCTGAGCACTGAGCACCCAGCCCCCTGAGTACTGAGCACCCAGCACCATGAGTACTGAGCACCCAGCTCCCTGAGTACTGAGCACTCATCACCCTGAGTACTGAGCACCGAGCACCCCGAGCACTGAGCACCCAGCACCCTGAGCACTGAGCACCCTGAGGACTGAGCACCAAGCACCCTGAGCACTGAGCACCCAGCACCCTGAGTACTGAGCACCGATCACCCTGAGCACTGAGCACCCAGCACCCCGAGCACTGAGCACCCAGCACACTGAGTACTGAGCACCCAGCACCCTGAGCACTGAGCACCCAGCACCCTGAGCACTGAGCACCTGAGTACTGAGCACCGATCACCCTGAGCACTGAGCACCCAGCACCCTGAGTACTGAGCACCCAGCAACCTGAACACTGAGCACCCAGCACCCTGAGCACTGAGCACCCTGAGTACTGAGCACCGATCACCCTGAGCACTGAGCACCCAGCACCCTGAGTACTGAGCACCCAGCACCCTGAGCACTGAGCACCCAGCACCCTGAGCACTGAGCACCCAGCACCCTGAGTACTGAGCACCCACCACCCTGAGTACTGAGCACCCAGCACCCTGAGTACTGATCACCCAGCACCCTGAGCACTGAGCACCCAGCACCCTGAGTACTGAGCATCCAGCACCGTGAGTACTGAGCACACAGCACCCTGAGTACTGAACACCCAGCACCCTGAGCACTGAGCACTGAGCACCCTGAGCACTGAGTACTGAGCACTGAGCACCCTGAGCACTGAGCACCCAGCACCCCGAGTACTGAGCACCCAGCACCCCGAGCACTGAGCACCCAGCGCCCCGAGCACTGAGCACCCAGCACCCCAAGCACTGAGCACTGAGCACCCTGAGCACTGAGCACCCAGCTCCCCGAGTACTGAGTACTGAGCACCCTGAGTACTGAGCACCAAGCACCCCGAGTACTGAGCACTGAGCACCGTGAGTACTGAGCACCCAGCACCCTGAGCACTGAGCACCCAGCACCCTGAGTACTGAGCACTGAGAACCCTGAGTACTGAGCACCGAGCACCCTGAGTACTGAGCACCCAGCACCCTGAGCACTGAGCACCCAGCACCTCGTGTACTGAGCACCGAGCACCCCGAGCACTGAGCACCCAGCACCCTGAGTACTGAGCACCCAGCACCCTGAGCACTGAGCACCCAGCACCCTGAGCACTGAGCACTTAGCACCCCGAGCACTGAGCACCCAGCACCCGGAGTACTGAGCACAGAGCACCCTGAGCACTGAGCACCCAGCACCCTGAGTACTGAGCACCCAGCACCCTGAGTACTGAGCAACCAGCACCCTGAGCACTGAGCACTGAGCACACAGCACCCTGAGTACTGAGCACCCAGCACCCCGAGCACTGAGCACCCAGCGCCCCGAGCACTGAGCACCCAGCACCCCGAGCACTGAGCACTGAGCACACTGAGCACTGAGCACCCAGCACCCTGAGCACTGAGCACCCAGCACCTTGAGTACTGAGCACCGAGCACCTCGAGCACTGAGCACCGAGCACCTCGAGCACTAAGCACCCAGCACCCTGAGTACTGAGCACCCAGCACCCTGAGCACTGAGCACCCAGCACCCTGAGCACTGAGCACCCAGCACCCTGAACACTGAGCACGCAGCACACTGAGTACTGAGCACCCAGCACCCTGAGTACTGAGCACCCAGCACCCTGAGTACTGAGCACTCAGCACCCTGAGTACTGAGCAACCAGCACCCTGAGCACTGAGCACAGAGCACCCTGAGCACTGAGCACCCAGCACCCTGAGTACTGAGCACCCAGCACCCCGAGCACTGAGCACCCAGCACCCTGAGTACTGAGCACCCAGCACCCCGAGTACTGAGCACCCAGCACCCTGAGTACTGAGCACCCAGCACCCCGAGCACTGAGCACCCAGCACCCTGAGTACTGAGCACCCTGAGTACTGAGCACTAAGCACCGAGCACCCTGAGTACTGAGCACCCTGAGGACTGAGCACCCAGCACCCTGAGTACTGAGCACCCAGCACCCCGAGCACTGAGCACCCAGCACCCTGAGTACTGAGCACCCTGAGTACTGAGCACTAAGCACCGAGCACCCTGAGTACTGAGCACCCTGAGGACTGAGCACCCAGCACCCTGAGCACTGAGCACCCAGCACCCTGAGTACTGAGCACTGATCACCCTGAGCACTGAGCACCCAGCACCACAGCACTGAGCACCCAGCACCCTGAGTACTGAACACCCAGCACCCTGAGCACTGAGCACTGAGCACCCAGCACCCTGAGCACTGAGCACTGAGCACCCAGCACCCCGAACACTGAGCACCCAGCACCCTGAGCACCCAGCACCCTGAACACTGAGCACCCTGAGCACTGAGCACCCTGAGCACTGAGCACCCAGCACCCTGAGTACTGAACACCCAACACTCTGAGCACTGAGCACCCAGCACGCTGAGTACTGAGCACTAACCACACAGCACCCTGAGTACTGAGCACCCAGCACCCCGAGCACTGAGCACCCAGCGTCCCAAGCACTGAGCACCCAGCACCCCGAGCACTGAGCACTGATCACACTGAGCACTGAGCACTCAGCACCCTGAGCACTGAGCACCCAGCACCTTGAGTACTGAGCACCGAGCACCTCGAGCACTAAGCACCCAGCACCCTGAGTACTGAGCACCCAGCACCCTGAGCACTGAGCACCCAGCACCTTGTGTACTGAGCACCGAGCACCCCGAGCACTGAGCACCCAGCACCCTGAGTACTGACCACCCAGCACCCTGAGCACTGAGCACCCAGCACCCCGAGCACTGAGCACCCAGGACCCTGAGTACTGAGCACCCCACACCCAGAGTACTGAGCACCCAGCACCCTGAGAACTGAGCACCCAGCACCCTGAGTACTGAGCACCCAGCACCCTGAGTACTGAGCACCCAGCACCCTGAGCACTGAGCACTGAGCACCCAGCACCCTGAGCACTGAGCACTGACCACCCAGCACCCCGAGAACTGAGCACCCAGCACACCGAGCACTGAGCACCCAGCGCCCTGAGCACTGAGCACCCAGCACCCTGAGCACTGAGCACCCAGCCCCCTGAGTACTGAGCACCCAGCACCATGAGTACTGAGCACCCAGCTCCCTGAGTACTGAGCACTCATCACCCTGAGTACTGAGCACCGAGCACCCCGAGCACTGAGCACCCAGCACCCTGAGCACTGAGCACCCTGAGGACTGAGCACCAAGCACCCTGAGCACTGAGCACCCAGCACCCTGAGTACTGAGCACCGATCACCCTGAGCACTGAGCACCCAGCACCCCGAGCACTGAGCACCCAGCACCCTGAGTACTGAGCACCCAGCACCCTGAGCACTGAGCACCCAGCACCCTGAGCACTGAGCACCTGAGTACTGAGCACCGATCACCCTGAGCACTGAGCACCCAGCACCCTGAGTACTGAGCACCCAGCACCCTGAGCACTGAGCACCCAGCACCCTGAGCACTGAGCACCCAGCACCCTGAGCACTGAGCACCCAGCACCCTGAGTACTGAGCACTGAGAACCCTGAGTACTGAGCACCGAGCACCCTGAGTACTGAGCACCCAGCACCCTGATCACTGAGCACGGTGCACCCCGAGGACTGAGCACTGAGCACCCTGAGCACTGAGCACCCAGCACCTCGTGTACTGAGCACCGAGCACCCTGAGCACTGAGCAACCAGCAACCTGAGTACTGAGCACCCAGCACCCTGAGCACTGAGCACCCAGCACCCTGAGCACTGAGCACGCAGCACCCCGAGCACTGAGCACCCAGCACCCTGAGTACTGAGCACAGAGCACCCTGAGCACTGAGCACCCAGCACCCTGAGTACTGAGCACCCAGCACCCTGAGTACTGAGCAACCAGCACCCTGAGCACTGAGCACTGAGCACCCAGCACCCTGAGCACTGAGCACCCAGCACCCTGAGCACTGAGCACGCAGCACCCCGAGCACTGAGCACCCAGCACCCTGAGTACTGAGCACAGAGCACCCTGAGCACTGAGCACCCAGCACCCTGAGTACTGAGCACCCAGCACCCTGAGTACTGAGCAACCAGCACCCTGAGCACTGAGCACTGAGCACCCAGCACACTGAGCACTTAGTACTGAGCACCCAGCACCACAGCCCTGAGCACCCAGCACCCCGAGCACTGAGCAGCCAGCACCCTGAGTACAGAGCACCCAGCACCCTAAGTACTGAGCACTCAGCACCCTGAGTACTGAGCACCCAGCGCCCTGAGCACTGAGCACCCAGCACCCCGAGCACGGAGCACCCAGCACCATGAATATTGAGCACCCAACACCCAGAGTACTGAGCACCCAGCACCCTGAGCACTGAGCACCCAGCACCGTGAGTACTGAGCACCCAGCACCCTGAGTACTGAACACCCAGCACCCTGAGCACTGAGCACTGAGCACCCTGAGCACTGAGTACTGAGTACTGAGCACCCTGAGAACTGAGCACCCAGCACCCCGAGCACGGAGCACCCAGCACCATGAATATTGAGCACCCAACACCCAGAGTACTGAGCACCCAGCACCCTGAGCACTGAGCACCCAGCACCCCGAGTACTGAGCACCCAGCACCCCGAGCACTGAGCACCCAGCGCCCCGAGCACTGAGCACCCAGCACCCCGAGCACTGAGCACTGAGCACCCTGAGCACTGAGCACCCAGTACCCCGAGTACTGAGCACTGAGCACCCTGAGTACTGAGCACCAAGCACCCCGAGTACTAAGCACTGAGCACCCTGAGTACTGAGCACCCAGCACCCTGAGCACTGAGCACCCAGCACCCTGAGTACTGAGCACTGAGAACCCTGAGTACTGAGCACCGAGCACCCTGAGTACTGAGCACCCAGCACCCTGATCACTGAGCACGGAGCACCCCGAGGACTGAGTACCCAGCACCCTGAGCACTGAGCACCCAGCACCTTGAGTACTGTGCACCGAGCGCCCCGAGCACTGAGCACCCAGCACCCTGAGTACTGAGCACCCAGCACCCTGAGCACTGAGCACACAGCACCCTGAGCACTGAGCACGCAGCACCCCGAGCACTGAGCACCCAGCACCCTGAGTACTGAGCACAGAGCACCCTGAGCACTGAGAACCCAGCACCCTGAGTACTGAGCACCCAGCACCCTGAGTACTGAGCAACCAGCACCCTGAGCACTGAGCACTGAGCACCCAGCACCCTGAGCACTGAGCACCCAGCACCCTGAGTACTGAGCAACCAGCACCCTGAGCACTGAGCACTGAGCACCCAGCACCCTGAGCACTGAGCACTGAGCACCCAGCACCACAGCCCTGAGCAACCAGCACCCCGAGCACTGAGCAACCAGCACCCTGAGCACTGAGCACCCAGCACCCTGAACACTGAGCACCCAGCACACTGAGTACTGAGCACCCAGCACCCTGAGTACTGAGCAACCAGCACCCTGAGCACTGAGCACTGAGCACCCAGCACCCTGAGCACTGAGCACTGAGCACCCAGCACCACAGCCCTGAGCAACCAGCACCCCGAGCACTGAGCAACCAGCACCCTGAGCACTGAGCACCCAGCACCCTGAACACTGAGCACCCAGCACACTGAGTACTGAGCACCCAGCACCCTGAGTACTGAGCACTCAGCACCCTGAGTAGTGAGCAACCAGCACCCTGAGCACTGAGCACTGAGCACCCAGCACCCTGAGCACTGAGCACCCAGCACCCTGAGCACTGAGCATGCAGCACCCCGAGCACTGAGCACCCAGCACCCTGAGTACTGAGCACAGAGCACCCTGAGCACTGAGCACCCAGCACCCTGAGTACTGAGCACCCAGCACCCTGAGTACTGAGCAACCAGCACACTGAGCACTGAGTACTGAGCACCCAGCACCCTGAGCACTGAGCACTGTGCAACCAGCACCACAGCCATGAGAACCCAGCACCCCGAGCACAGAGCACCCAGCACCCTGAGCACTGAGCACCCGGAGGACTGAGCACCCAGCACCCTGAGCACTGAGCACCGATCACCCTGAGCACTGAGCACCCAGCACCCCGAGCACTGAGCACCCAGCACCCTGAGTACTGAGCACCCAGCACCCCGAGTACTGAGCACCCAGCACCCTGAGTACTGAGCACCCAGCACCCCGAGCACTGAGCACCCAGCACCCTGAGTACTGAGCACCCTGAGTACTGAGCACTAATCACCGAGCACCCTGAGTACTGAGCACCCTGAGGACTGAGCACCCAGCACCCTGAGCACTGAGCACTGATCACCCTGAGCACTGAGCACCCAGCACCCCTAGCACTGAGCACCCAGCACCCTGAGTACTGAGCACCCAGCACCCTGAGCACTGAGCAACGAGCACCCTGAGTACTGAACACCCAGCACCCTGAGCACTGAGCACTGAACACCCAGATCCCTGAGCACTGATCACTGAGCACCCAGCACCCCGAGCACTGAGCACCCAGCACCCTGAGCACCCAGGACCCTGAACACTGAGCACCCTGAGCACTGAGCACCCTGAGCACTGAGCACCCAGCACCCTGAGTACTGAACACCCAACACTCTGAGCACTGAGCACCCAGCACGCTGAGTACTGAGCACTAAGCACACAGCACCCTGAGTACTGAGAACCCAGCACCCCGAGCACTGAGCACCCAGCGTCCCGAGCACTGAGCACCCAGTACCCCGAGCACTGAGCACTGAGCACACTGAGCACTGAGCACCCAGCACCCTGAGCACTGAGCAACCAGCACCTTGAGTTCTGAGCACCGAGCACCTCGAGCACTAAGCACCCAGCACCCTGAGTACTGAGCACACAGCACCCTGCGCACTGAGCACCCAGCACCCTGAGCACTGAGCATCCAGCACCCCGAGCACGGAGCACCCAGCACCATGAATACTGAGCACCCAACACCCAGAGTACTGAGCACCCAGCACCCTGATTACTGAGCACCCAGCACCCTGAGTACTGAGCACCCAGCACCCTGAGCCGTGAGCACCCAGCACCCTGAGCACTGAGCACCCAGCACCCTGAGTACTGAGCACCCAGCACCCCGAGCACTGAGCACTGAGCACCCTGAGCACTGAGCACCCAGTACCCCGAGTACTGAGCACTGAGCACCCTGAGTACTGAGCACCAAGCACCCCGAGTACTAAGCACTGAGCACCCTGAGTACTGAGCACCCAGCACCCTGAGCACTGAGCACCCAGCACCCTGAGAACTGAGCACTGAGAACCCTGAGTACTGAGCACCGAGCACCCTGAGTACTGAGCACCCAGCACCCTGATCACTGAGCACGGAGCACCCCGAGGACTGAGTACCCAGCACCCTGAGCACTGAGCACCCAGCACCTTGAGTACTGTGCACCGAGCGCCCCGAGCACTGAGCACCCAGCACCCTGAGTACTGAGCACCCAGCACCCTGAGCACTGAGCACACAGCACCCTGAGAACTGAGCACGCAGCACCCCGAGCACTGAGCACCCAGCACCCTGAGTACTGAGCACAGAGCACCCTGAGCACTGAGAACCCAGCACCCTGAGTACTGAGCACCCAGCACCCTGAGTACTGAGCAACCAGCACCCTGAGCACTGAGCACTGAGCACCCAGCACCCTGAGCACTGAGCACCTGAGTACTGAGCACCGATCACCCTGAGCACTGAGCACCCAGCACCCTGAGTACTGAGCACCCAGCACCCTGAGCACTGAGCACCCAGCACCCTGAGCACTGAGCACCCAGCACCCTGAGCACTGAGCACCCAGCACCCTGAGTACTGAGCACTGAGAACCCTGAGTACTGAGCACCGAGCACCCTGAGTACTGAGCACCCAGCACCCTGATCACTGAGCACGGTGCACCCCGAGGACTGAGCACTGAGCACCCTGAGCACTGAGCACCCAGCACCTCGTGTACTGAGCACCGAGCACCCTGAGCACTGAGCAACCAGCAACCTGAGTACTGAGCACCCAGCACCCTGAGCACTGAGCACCCAGCACCCTGAGCACTGAGCACGCAGCACCCCGAGCACTGAGCACCCAGCACCCTGAGTACTGAGCACAGAGCACCCTGAGCACTGAGCACCCAGCACCCTGAGTACTGAGCACCCAGCACCCTGAGTACTGAGCAACCAGCACCCTGAGCACTGAGCACTGAGCACCCAGCACCCTGAGCACTGAGCACCCAGCACCCTGAGCACTGAGCACGCAGCACCCCGAGCACTGAGCACCCAGCACCCTGAGTACTGAGCACAGAGCACCCTGAGCACTGAGCACCCAGCACCCTGAGTACTGAGCACCCAGCACCCTGAGTACTGAGCAACCAGCACCCTGAGCACTGAGCACTGAGCACCCAGCACACTGAGCACTTAGTACTGAGCACCCAGCACCACAGCCCTTAGCACTCAGCACCCCGAGCACTGAGCAGCCAGCACCCTGAGTACAGAGCACCCAGCACCCTAAGTACTGAGCACTCAGCACCCTGAGTACTGAGCACCCAGCGCCCTGAGCACTGAGCACCCAGCACCCCGAGCACGGAGCACCCAGCACCATGAATATTGAGCACCCAACACCCAGAGTACTGAGCACCCAGCACCCTGAGCACTGAGCACCCAGCACCGTGAGTACTGAGCACCCAGCACCCTGAGTACTGAACACCCAGCACCCTGAGCACTGAGCACTGAGCACCCTGAGCACTGAGTACTGAGTACTGAGCACCCTGAGAACTGAGCACCCAGCACCCCGAGTACTGAGCACCCAGCACCCCGAGCACTGAGCACCCAGCGCCCTGAGCACTGAGCACCCAGCACCCCGAGCACTGAGCACTGAGCACCCTGAGCACTGAGCACCCAGTACCCCGAGTACTGAGCACTGAGCACCCTGAGTACTGAGCACCAAGCACCCCGAGTACTAAGCACTGAGCACCCTGAGTACTGAGCACCCAGCACCCTGAGCACTGAGCACACAGCACCCTGAGTACTGAGCACTGAGAACCCTGAGTACTGAGCACCGAGCACCCTGAGTACTGAGCACCCAGCACCCTGATCACTGAGCACGGAGCACCCCGAGGACTGAGTACCCAGCACCCTGAGCACTGAGCACCCAGCACCTTGAGTACTGTGCACCGAGCGCCCCGAGCACTGAGCACCCAGCACCCTGAGTACTGAGCACCCAGCACCCTGAGCACTGAGCACACAGCACCCTGAGCACTGAGCACGCAGCACCCCGAGCACTGAGCACCCAGCACCCTGAGTACTGAGCACAGAGCACCCTGAGCACTGAGAACCCAGCACCCTGAGTACTGAGCACCCAGCACCCTGAGTACAGAGCAACCAGCACCCTGAGCACTGAGCACTGAGCACCCAGCACCCTGAGCACTGAGCACTGAGCACCCAGCACCACAGCCCTGAGCAACCAGCACCCCGAGCACTGAGCAACCAGCACCCTGAGCACTGAGCACCCAGCACCCTGAACACTGAGCACCAAGCACACTGAGTACTGAGCACCCAGCACCCTGAGTACTGAGCACTCAGCACCCTGAGTAGTGAGCAACCAGCACCCTGAGCACTGAGCACTGAGCACCCAGCACCCTGAGCACTGAGCACCCAGCACCCTGAGCACTGAGCATGCAGCACCCCGAGCACTGAGCACCCAGCACCCTGAGTACTGAGCACAGAGCACCCTGAGCACTGAGCACCCAGCACCCTGAGTACTGAGCACCCAGCACCCTGAGTACTGAGCAACCAGCACCCTGAGCACTGAGCACTGAGCACCCAGCACCCTGAGCACTGAGCACTGAGCACCCAGCACCACAGCCCTGAGCAACCAGCACCCCGAGCACTGAGCAACCAGCACCCTGAGCACTGAGCACCCAGCACCCTGAACACTGAGCACCCAGCACACTGAGTACTGAGCACCCAGCACCCTGAGTACTGAGCACCCAGCACCCTGAGTACTGAGCACTCAGCACCCTGAGTACTGAGCAACCAGCACCCTGAGCACTGAGCACTGAGCACCCAGCACCCTGAGCACTGAGCACCCAGCACCCTGAGCACTGAGCATGCAGCACCCCGAGCACTGAGCACCCAGCACCCTGAGTACTGAGCACAGAGCACCCTGAGCACTGAGCACCCAGCACCCTGAGTACTGAGCACCCAGCACCCTGAGTACTGAGCAACCAGCACCCTGAGCACTGAGTACTGAGCACCCAGCACCCTGAGTACTGAGCACCCAGCACCCCGAGCACTGAGCACCCAGCACCCTGAGTACTGAGCACCCTGAGTACTGAGCACTAATCACCGAGCACCCTGAGTACTGAGCACCCTGAGGACTGAGCACCCAGCACCCTGAGCACTGAGCACCCAGCACCCTGAGTACTGAGCACTGATCACCCTGAGCACTGAGCACCCAGCACCCCTAGCACTGAGCACCCAGCACCCTGAGTACTGAGCACCCAGCACCCTGAGCACTGAGCAACGAGCACCCTGAGTACTGAACACCCAGCACCCTGAGCACTGAGCACTGAACACCCAGATCCCTGAGCACTGATCACTGAGCACCCAGCACCCCGAGCACTGAGCACCCAGCACCCTGAGCACCCAGGACCCTGAACACTGAGCACCCTGAGCACTGAGCACCCTGAGCACTGAGCACCCAGCACCCTGAGTACTGAACACCCAACACTCTGAGCACTGAGCACCCAGCACGCTGAGTACTGAGCACTAAGCACACAGCACCCTGAGTACTGAGAACCCAGCACCCCGAGCACTGAGCACCCAGCGTCCCGAGCACTGAGCACCCAGTACCCCGAGCACTGAGCACTGAGCACACTGAGCACTGAGCACCCAGCACCCTGAGCACTGAGCAACCAGCACCTTGAGTTCTGAGCACCGAGCACCTCGAGCACTAATCACCCAGCACCCTGAGTACTGAGCACCCAGCACCCTGCGCACTGAGCACCCAGCACCCTGAGCACTGAGCATCCAGCACCCCGAGCACGGAGCACCCAGCACCATGAATACTGAGCACCCAACACCCAGAGTACTGAGCACCCAGCACCCTGATTACTGAGCACCCAGCACCCTGAGTACTGAGCACCCAGCACCCTGAGCCCTGAGCACCCAGCACCCTGAGCACTGAGCACCCAGCACCCTGAGTACTGAGCACCCAGCATCCTGAGCACTGAGCACCCAGCACCCTGAGTACTGAGCACCCAGCACCGTGAGTACTGAGCACACAGCACCCTGAGTACTGAACACCCAGCACCCTGAGCACTGAGCACTGAGCACCCTGAGCACTGACTACTGAGCACTGAGCACCCTGAGCACTGAGCACCCAGCACCCCGAGTACTGAGCACCCTGCACCCCGAGCACTGAGCACCCAGCGCCCTGAGCACTGAGCACCCAGCACCCCAAGCACTGAGCACTGAGCACCCTGAGCACTGAGCACCCAGCTCCCCGAGTACTGAGCACCCAGCACCCTGAGTACTGAGCACTGAGGACCCTGAGTACTGAGCACCGAGCACCCTGAGTACTGAGCAACCAGCACCCTGATCACTGAGCACGGAGCACCCCGAGGACTGAGCACCCAACACCCTGAGCACTGAGCACCCAGCACCTCGTGTACTGAGCACCGAGCACCCTGAGCACTGAGCACCCAACACCCAGAGTACTGAGCACCCAGCACCCTGAGCACTGAGCACCCAGCACCCTGAGCACTGAGCACGCAGCACCCCGAGCACTGAGCACCCAGCACCCTGAGTACTGAGCACGCAGCACCCTGAGTACTGAGCACAGAGCACCCTGAGCACTGATCAACCAGCACCCTGAGTACTGAGCACCCAGCACCCTGAGTACTGAGCAACCAGCACCCTGATCACTGAGCACTGAGCACCCAGCACCCTGAGCACTGAGCACCCAGCACCCTGAGTACTGAGCACAGAGCACCCTGAGCACTGAGCACTGAGCACCCAGCACCCTGAGTACTGAGCACCCAGCACCCTGAGTACTGAGCAACCAGCACCCTGATCACTGAGCACTGAGCACCCAGCACCCTGAGTACTGAGCACCCAGCACCCTGAGTACTGAGCAACCAGCACCCTGATCACTGAGCACTGAGCACCCAGCACCCTGAGTACTGAGCACCCAGCACCCTGAGTACTGAGCTACCAGCACCCTGATCACTGAGCACTGAACACCCAGCACCCTGAGCACTGAGTACTGAGCACCCACCACCACAGCCCTGAGCACCCAGCACCCCGAGCACTGAGCACCCAGCACCCTGAGTACTGAGCACCCAGCACCCTAAGTACTGAGCACTCAGCACCCTGAGTACTGAGCACCGAGCACCCCGAGCACTGAGCACCCAGCACCCTGAGCACTGAGCACCCGGAGGACTGAGCACAAAGCACCCTGAGCACTGAGCACCGATCACCCTGAGCACTGAGCACCCAGCACCCCGAGCACTGAGCACCCAGCACACAGCACACTGAGTACTGAGCACCCAGCATCCTGAGCACTGAGCACCCAGCACCCTGAGTACTGAGCACCCAGCACCGTGAGTACTGAGCACACAGCACCCTGAGTACTGAACACCCAGCACCCTGAGCACTGAGCACTGAGCACCCTGAGCACTGAGCACCCAGCTCCCCGAGTACTGAGCACCTAGCACCCTGAGTACTGAGCACTGAGAACCCTGAGTACTGAGCACCGAGCACCCTGAGTACTGAGCACCCAGCACCCTGATCACTGAGCATGGAGCACCCCGAGGACTGAGCACCCAATACCCTGAGCACTGAGCACCCAGCACCTCGTGTACTGAGCACCGAGCACCCCGAGCACTGAGCACCCAGCACCCTGAGTACTGAGCACCCAGCACCCTGAGCACTGAGCACCCAGCACCCTGAGCACTGAGCACGCAGCACCCCGAGCACTGAGCACCCAGCACCCTGAGTACTGAGCACAGAGCACCCTGAGCACTGAGCACCCAGCACCCTGAGTACTGAGCACCCAGCACCCTGAGTACTGAGCAACCAGCACCCTGAGCACTGAGCACTGAGCACCCAGCACCCTGAGCACTGAGCACGCATCACCCCGAGCACTGAGCACCCAGCACCCTGAGTACTGAGCACAGAGCACCCTGAGCACTGAGCACCCAGCACCCTGAGTACTGAGCACCCAGCACTCTGAGTACTGAGCAACCAGCACCCTGAGCACTGAGCACTGAGCACCCAGCACCCTGAGCACTGAGCACCCAGCACCCTGAGCACTGAGCACGGAGCACCCTGAGTACTGAGCACAGAGCACCCTGAGCACTGATCACCCAGCACCCTGAGTACTGAGCACCCAGCACCCTGAGTACTGAGCAAACAGCACCCTGATCACTGAGCACTGAGCACCCAGCACCCTGAGCACTGAGCACCCAGCACCATGAGTACTGAGCACAGAGCACCCTGAGCACTGATCACGCAGCACCCTGAGTACTGAGCACCCAGCACCCTGAGTACTGAGCAACCAGCACCCTGATCACTGAGCACTGAGCACCCAGCACCCTGAGTACTGAGCACCCAGCACCACAGCCCTGAGCACCCAGCACCCCGAGCACTGAGCACCCAGCACCCTGAGTACTGAGCACCCAGCACCCTAAGTACTGAGCACTCAGCACCCTGAGTACTGAGCACCGAGCACCCCGAGCACTGAGCACCCAGCACCCTGAGCACTGAGCACCCGGAGGACTGAGCACAAAGCACCCTGAGCACTGAGCACCGATCAACCTGAGCACTGAGCACCCAGCACCCCGAGCACTGAGCACCCAGCACCCTGAGCACTGAGCACCCTGAGCACTGAGCACTGAGCACCCAGCACGCTGGGTACTGAGCACTAAGCACACAGCACCCTGAGTACTGAGCACCCAGCACCCTGAGCACTGAGCACCCAGCACCCCGAGCACTGAGCACTGAGCACACTGAGCACTGAGCACCCAGCACCCTGAGCACTGAGCACCCAGCACCTTGAGTACTGAGCACCGAGCACCTCGAGCACTAAGCACCCAGCACCCTGAGTACTGAGCACTGAGCACCCAGCACGCTGGGTACTGAGCACTAAGCACACAGCACCCTGAGTACTGAGCACCCAGCACCCCGAGCACTGAGCACCCAGCGTCCCGAGCACTGAGCACCCAGCACCCCGAGCACTGAGCACTGAGCACACTGAGCTCTGAGCACCCAGCACCCTGAGCACTGAGCAACCAGCACCTTGAGTACTGAGAACCGAGCACCTCGAGCACTAAGCACCCAGCACCCTGAGTACTGAGCACCCAGCACCCTGAGCACTGAGCACCCAGCACCCTGAGCACTGAGCATCCAGCACCCCGAGCACGGAGCACCCAGCACGATGAATACTGAGCACCCAACACCCAGAGTACTGAGCACCCAGCACCCTGATTACTGAGCACCCAGCACCCTGAATACTGAGCACCCAGCTCCCCGAGTACTGAGTACTGAGCACCCTGAGTACTGAGCACAGAGCACCCTGACCACTGAGCACCCAGCACCCTGAGCACTGAGCACCCAGCACCCTGAGTACTGAGCACCCAGCACCCTGAGTTCTGAGCAACCAGCACCCTGAGTACTGAACACCCAGCACCCTGAGCACTGAGCAGCCTGAGCACTGAGTACTGAGCACTGAGCACCCTGAGTACTGAGCACCAAGCACCCCGAGTACTGAGCACTGAGCACCCAGCTCCCCGAGTACTGAGTACTGAGCACCCTGAGTACTGAGCACCAAGCACCCCGAGTACTGAGCACTGAGCACCCTGAGTACTGAGCACCCAGCACCCTGAGCACTGAGCAACCAGCACCCTGAGTACTGAGCACTGAGAACCCTGAGTACTGAGCACCGAGCACCCTGAGTACTGAGCACCCAGCACCCTGATCACTGAGCACCCCGAGGACTGAGCACCCAGCACCCTGAGCACTGAGCACCCAGCACCTCGTGTGCTGAGCACCGAGCACCCCGAGCACTGAGCACCCAGCACCCTGAGTACTGAGCACCCAGCACCCTGAGCACTGAGCACCCAGCAGCCTGAGCACTGAGCACGCAGCACCCCGAGCACTGAGCACCCAGCACCCTGAGTACTGAGCACAGAGCACCCTGAGCACTGAGCACCCAGCACCCTGAGTACTGAGCAACCAGCACCCTGAGCACTGAGCACTGAGCACCCAGCACCCTGAGCACTGAGCACCCAGCACCCTGAGCACTGAGCACGCAGCACCCCGAGCACTGAGCACCCAGCACCCTGAGTACTGAGCACAGAGCACCCTGAGCACTGAGCGCCCAGCACCCTGAGTACTGAGCACCCAGCACCCTGAGTACTGAGCAACCAGCACCCTGAGCACTGAGCACTGAGCACCCAGCACCCTGAGCACTGAGTACTGAGCACCCAGCACCACAGCCCTGAGCACCCAGCACCCCGAGCACTGAGCACCCAGCATCCTGAATACTGAGCACCCAGCACCCTAAGTACTGAGCACTCAGTACCCTGAGTACTGAGCACCGAGCACCCCGAGCACTGAGCACCCAGCACACTGAGCACTGAGCACCCGGAGGACTGAGCACCCAGCACCCTGAGCACAGAGCACCGATCACCCTGAGCGCTGAGCACCCAGCACCCGAGCACTGAGCACCCAGCACCCTGAGTACTGAGCACCCAGCACCCCGAGTACTGAGCACACAGCACCCTGTGTACTGAGCACCCAGCAGCCCGAGCACTGAGCACCAAGCACCCTGAGTACTGAGCACCCTGAGTACTGAGCACTAAGCACCGAGCACCCTGAGTACTGAGCACCCTGAGGACTGAGCACCCAGCACCCTGAGCACTGAGCACCCAGCACCCTGAGTACTGAGCACTGATCACCCTGAGCACTGAGCACCCAGCACCCCTAGCACTGAGCACCCAGCACCCTGAGTACTGAGCACCCAGCACCCTGAGCACTGAGCACCGAGCACCCTGAGTACTGAACACCCAGCACCCTGAGCACTGAGCACTGAACACCCAGATCCCTGAGCACTGATCACTGAGCACCCAGCACCCCGAGCACTGAGCACCCAGCACCCTGAGCACCCAGGACCCTGAACACTGAGCACCCTGAGCACTGAGCACCCTGAGCACTGAGCACCCAGCACCCTGAGCACTGAGCACGCAGCACCCCGAGCACTGAGCACCCAGCACCCTGAGTACTGAGCACAGAGCACCCTGAGCACTGAGCACCCAGCACCCTGAGTACTGAGCACCCAGCACCCTGAGCACTGAGCATCCAGCACCCTGAGCACTGAGCACGCAGCACCCCGAGCACTGAGCACGCAGCACCCTGAGTACTGAGCACAGAGCACCCTGAGCACTGAGAACCCAGCACCCTGAGTACTGAGCACCCAGCACCCTGAGTACTGAGCACTGAGCACCCAGCACCACAGCCCTGAGCACCCAGCACCCCGAGCACTGAGCACCCAGCACCCTGAACACTGAGCACCCAGCACACTGAGTACTGAGCACCCAGCACCCTGAGTACTGAGCACCCAGCACCCTGAGTACTGAGCACTCAGCACCCTGAGTACTGAGCAACCAGCACCCTGAGCACTGAGCACTGAGCACCCAGCACCCTGAGCACTGAGCACTGAGCACCCAGCACCACAGCCCTGAGCACCCAGCACCCTGAGCACTGAGCACGCAGCACCCCGAGCACTGAGCACCCAGCATCCTGTGTACTGAGCACAGAGCACCCTGAGCACTGAGCACCCAGCACCCTGAGTACTGAGCACCCAGCACCCTGAGTACTGAGCAACCAGCACCCTGAGCACTGAGCACTGAGCACCCAGCACCCTGAGCACTGAGCACTGAGCACCCAGCACCACAGCCCTGAGCACCCAGCACCCCGAGCACTGAGCAGCCAGCACCCTGAGCACTGAGCACCCGGAGGACTGAGCACCCAGCACCCTGAGCACTGAGCACCGATCACCCTGAGCACTGAGCACCCAGCACCCCGAGCACTGAGCACCCAGCACCCTGAGTACTGAGCACCCAGCACCCCGAGTACTGAGCACCCAGCACCCTGAGTACTGAGCACCCAGCACCCCGAGCACTGAGCACCCAGCACCCTGAGTACTGAGCACCCTGAGTACTGAGCACTAAGCACCGAGCACCCTGAGTACTGAGCACCCTGAGGACTGAGCACCCAGCATCCTGAGCACTGAGCACCCAGCACCCTGAGTACTGAGCACTGATCACCCTGAGCACTGAGCACCCAGCACCCCGAGCACTGAGAACCCAGCACCCTGAGTACTGAGCACCCAGCACCCTGAGCACTGAGCACCGAGCACCCTGAGTTCTGAACACCCAGCACCCTGAGCACTGAGCACTGAGCACCCAGCACCCTGAGCACTGAGCACTGAGCACCCAGCACCCCGAGCACTGAGCACCCAGCACCCTGAGCACCCAGCACCCTGAACACTGAGCACCCTGAGCACTGAGCACCCTGAGCACTGAGCACCCAGCACCCTGAGTACTGAACACCCAACACTCTGACCACTGAGCACCCAGCACGCTGAGTACTGAGCACTAAGCACACAGCACCCTGAGTACTGAGCACCCAGCACCCCGAGCACTGAGCACCCAGCGTCCCGAGCACTGAGCACCCAGCACCCCGAGCACTGAGCACTGAGCACACTGAGCTCTGAGCACCCAGCACCCTGAGCACTGAGCAACCAGCACCTTGAGTACTGAGAACCGAGCACCTCGAGCACTAAGCACCCAGCACCCTGAGTACTGAGCACCCAGCACCCTGAGCACTGAGCACCCAGCACCCTGAGCACTGAGCATCCAGCACCCCGAGCACGGAGCACCCAGCACGATGAATACTGAGCACCCAACACCCAGAGTACTGAGCACCCAGCACCCTGATTACTGAGCACCCAGCACCCTGAATACTGAGCACCCAGCTCCCCGAGTACTGAGTACTGAGCACCCTGAGTACTGAGCACCCAGCACCCTGAGTTCTGAGCAACCAGCACCCTGAGTACTGAACACCCAGCACCCTGAGCACTGAGCAGCCTGAGCACTGAGTACTGAGCACTGAGCACCCTGAGTACTGAGCACCAAGCACCCCGAGTACTGAGCACTGAGCACCCAGCTCCCCGAGTACTGAGTACTGAGCACCCTGAGTACTGAGCACCAAGCACCCCGAGTACTGAGCACTGAGCACCCTGAGTACTGAGCACCCAGCACCCTGAGCACTGAGCAACCAGCACCCTGAGTACTGAGCACTGAGAACCCTGAGTACTGAGCACCGAGCACCCTGAGTACTGAGCACCCAGCACCCTGATCACTGAGCACCCCGAGGACTGAGCACCCAGCACCCTGAGCACTGAGCACCCAGCACCTCGTGTGCTGAGCACCGAGCACCCCGAGCACTGAGCACCCAGCACCCTGAGTACTGAGCATCCAGCACCCTGAGCACTGAGCACCCAGCAGCCTGAGCACTGAGCACGCAGCACCCCGAGCACTGAGCACCCAGCACCCTGAGTACTGAGCACAGAGCACCCTGAGCACTGAGCACCCAGCACCCTGAGTACTGAGCACCCAGCACCCTGAGTACTGAGCAACCAGCACCCTGAGCACTGAGCACTGAGCACCCAGCACCCTGAGCACTGAGCACCCAGCACCCTGAGCACTGAGCACGCAGCACCCCGAGCACTGAGCACCCAGCACCCTGAGTACTGAGCACAGAGCACCCTGAGCACTGAGCGCCCAGCACCCTGAGTACTGAGCACCCAGCACCCTGAGTACTGAGCAACCAGCACCCTGAGCACTGAGCACTGAGCACCCAGCACCCTGAGCACTGAGTACTGAGCACCCAGCACCACAGCCCTGAGCACCCAGCACCCCGAGCACTGAGCACCCAGCATCCTGAATACTGAGCACCCAGCACCCTAAGTACTGAGCACTCAGTACCCTGAGTACTGAGCACCGAGCACCCCGAGCACTGAGCACCCAGCACACTGAGCACTGAGCACCCGGAGGACTGAGCACCCAGCACCCTGAGCACAGAGCACCGATCACCCTGAGCGCTGAGCACCCAGCACCCGAGCACTGAGCACCCAGCACCCTGAGTACTGAGCACCCAGCACCCCGAGTACTGAGCACCCAGCACCCTGTGTACTGAGCACCCAGCAGCCCGAGCACTGAGCACCAAGCACCCTGAGTACTGAGCACCCTGAGTACTGAGCACTAAGCACCGAGCACCCTGAGTACTGAGCACCCTGAGGACTGAGCACCCAGCACCCTGAGCACTGAGCACCCAGCACCCTGAGTACTGAGCACTGATCACCCTGAGCACTGAGCACCCAGCACCCCTAGCACTGAGCACCCAGCACCCTGAGTACTGAGCACCCAGCACCCTGAGCACT
This sequence comes from Microtus oregoni, assembly GCF_018167655.1. Classification (NCBI taxonomy): domain Eukaryota; kingdom Metazoa; phylum Chordata; class Mammalia; order Rodentia; family Cricetidae; genus Microtus; species Microtus oregoni. The sequence goes on from NW_024544774.1 coordinate 578,643, forward strand.
GAGCACCGAGCACCCTGAGTACTGAACACCCAGCACCCTGAGCACTGAGCACTGAACACCCAGATCCCTGAGCACTGATCACTGAGCACCCAGCACCCCGAGCACTGAGCACCCAGCACCCTGAGCACCCAGGACCCTGAACACTGAGCACCCTGAGCACTGAGCACCCTGAGCACTGAGCACCCAGCACCCTGAGCACTGAGCACGCAGCACCCCGAGCACTGAGCACCCAGCACCCTGAGTACTGAGCACAGAGCACCCTGAGCACTGAGCACCCAGCACCCTGAGTACTGAGCACCCAGCACCCTGAGTACTGAGCACCCAGCACCCTCAGCACTGAGCACTGAGCACCCAGCACCCTGAGCACTGAGCACCCAGCACCCTGAGCACTGAGCACGCAGCACCCCGAGCACTGAGCACCCAGCACCCTGAGTACTGAGCAACCAGCACCCTGAGCACTGAGCACTGAGCACCCAGCAGCCTGAGCACTGAGCACTGAGCACCCAGCACCACAGCCCTGAGCACCCAGCACCCCGAGCACTGAGCACCCAGCACCCTGAGCACTGAGCACCCAGCACCCTGAACACTGAGCACCCAGCACACTGAGTACTGAGCACCCAGCACCCTGAGTACTGAGCACCCAGCACCCTCAGTACTGAGCACTCAGCACCCTGAGTACTGAGCAACCAGCACCCTGAGCACTGAGCACTGAGCACACAGCTCCCTGAGCACTGAGCACCCAGCACCCTGAGCACTGAGCACGCAGCACCCCGAGCACTGAGCACTGAGCACACTGAGCTCTGAGCACCCAGCACCCTGAGCACTGAGCAACCAGCACCTTGAGTACTGAGAACCGAGCACCTCGAGCACTAAGCACCCAGCACCCTGAGTACTGAGCACCCAGCACCCTGAGCACTGAGCACCCAGCACCCTGAGCACTGAGCATCCAGCACCCCGAGCACGGAGCACCCAGCACGATGAATACTGAGCACCCAACACCCAGAGTACTGAGCACCCAGCACCCTGATTACTGAGCACCCAGCACCCTGAATACTGAGCACCCAGCTCCCCGAGTACTGAGTACTGAGCACCCTGAGTACTGAGCACAGAGCACCCTGACCACTGAGCACCCAGCACCCTGAGCACTGAGCACCCAGCACCCTGAGTACTGAGCACCCAGCACCCTGAGTTCTGAGCAACCAGCACCCTGAGTACTGAACACACAGCACCCTGAGCACGGAGCACCCTGAGCACTGAGTACTGAGCACTGAGCACCCTGAGTACTGAGCACCAAGCACCCCGAGTACTGAGCACTAAGCACCCAGCTCCCCGAGTACTGAGTACTGAGCACCCTGAGTACTGAGCACCCAGCACCCTGAGCACTGAGCAACCAGCACCCTGAGTACTGAGCACTGAGAACCCTGAGTACTGAGCACCGAGCACCCTGAGTACTGAGCACCCAGCACCCTGATCACTGAGCACCCCGAGGACTGAGCACCCAGCACCCTGAGCACTGAGCACCCAGCACCTCGTGTACTGAGCACCGAGCACCCCGAGCACTGAGCACCCAGCACCCTGAGTACTGAGCACCCAGCACCCTGAGCACTGAGAACCCAGCACCCTGAGCACTGAGCACGCAGCACCCCGAGCACTGAGCACCCAGCACCCTGAGTACTGAGCACAGAGCACCCTGAGCACTGAGCACCCAGCACCCTGAGTACTGAGCACCCAGCACCCTGAGTACTGAGCAACCAGCACCCTGAGCACTGAGCACTGAGCACCCAGCACCCTGAGCACTGAGCACCCAGCACCCTGAGCACTGAGCACGCAGCACCCCGAGCACTGAGCACCCAGCACCCTGAGTACTGAGCACAGAGCACCCTGAGCACTGAGCACCCAGCACCCTGAGTACTGAGCAACCAGCACCCTGAGTACTGAGCAACCAGCACCCTGAGCACTGAGCAATGAGCACCCAGCACCCTGAGCACTGAGTACTAAGCACCCAGCACCACAGCCCTGAGCACCCAGCACCCCGAGCACTGAGCACCCAGCACCCTGAGTACTGAGCACCCAGCACCCTAAGTACTGAGCACTCAGCACCCTGAGTACTGAGCACCCAGCACCCCGAGTACTGAGCACCCAGCACCCTGTGTACTGAGCACCCAGCACCCCGAGCACTGAGCACCCAGCACCCTGAGTACTGAGCACCCTGAGTACTGAGCACTAAGCACCGAGCACCCTGAGTACTGAGCACCCTGAGGACTGAGCACCCAGCACCCTGAGTACTGAGCACTGATCACCCTGAGCACTGAGCACCCAGCACCCCTAGCACTGAGCACCCAGCACCCTGAGTACTGAGCACCCAGCACCCTGAGCACTGAGCACCGAGCACCCTGAGTACTGAACACCCAGCACCCTGAGCACTGAGCACTGAACACCCAGATCCCTGAGCACTGATCACTGAGCACCCAGCACCCCGAGCACTGAGCACCCAGCACCCTGAGCACCCAGGACCCTGAACACTGAGCACCCTGAGCACCGAGCACCCTGAGCACTGAGCACCCAGCACCCTGAGTACTGAGCACCCAGCACCCTGAGTACTGAGCACTCAGCACCCTGAGTACTGAGCAACCAGCACCCTGAGCACTGAGCACTGAGCACCCAGCACCCTGAGCACTGAGCACCCAGCACCCTGAGCACTGAGCACGCAGCACCCCGAGCACTGAGCACCCAGCATCCTGTGTACTGAGCACAGAGCACCCTGAGCACTGAGCACCCAGCACCCTGAGTACTGAGCACCCAGCACCCTGAGTACTGAGCAACCAGCACCCTGAGCACTGAGCACTGAGCACCCAGCACCCTGAGCACTGAGCACTGAGCACCCAGCACCACAGCCCTGAGCACCCAGCACCCCGAGCACTGAGCACCCAGCACCCTGAGCACTGAGCACCCGGAGGACTGAGCACCCAGCACCCTGAGCTCTGAGCACCGATCACCCTGAGCACTGAGCACCCAGCACCCCGAGCACTGAGCACCCAGCACCCTGAGTACTGAGCACCCAGCACCCCGAGTACTGAGCACCCAGCACCCTGAGTACTGAGCACCCAGCACCCCGAGCACTGAGCACCCAGCACCCTGAGTACTGAGCACCCTGAGTACTGAGCACTAAGCACCGAGCACCCTGAGTACTGAGCACCCTGAGGACTGAGCACCCAGCATCCTGAGCACTGAGCACCCAGCACCCTGAGTACTGAGCACTGATCACCCTGAGCACTGAGCACCCAGCACCCCGAGCACTGAGCACCCAGCACCCTGAGTACTGAGCACCCAGCACCCTGAGCACTGAGCACTGAGCACCCAGCACCCTGAGCACTGAGCACCCAGCACCCTGAGTACTGAGCACTGATCACCCTGAGCACTGAGCACCCAGCACCCCGAGCACTGAGCACCCAGCACCCTGAGTACTGAACACCCAGCACCCTGAGCACTGAGCACTGAGCACCCAGCACCCTGAGCACTGAGCACTGAGCACCCAGCACCCCGAGCACTGAGCACCCAGCACCCTGAGCACCCAGCACCCTGAACACTGAGCACCCTGAGCACTGAGCACCCTGAGCACTGAGCACCCAGCACCCTGAGTACTGAACACCCAACACTCTGAGCACTGAGCACCCAGCACGCTGAGTACTGAGCACTAAGCACACAGCACCCTGAGTACTGAGCACCCAGCACCCCGAGCACTGAGCACCCAGCGTCCCGAGCACTGAGCACCCAGCACCCCGAGCACTGAGCACTGAGCACACTGAGCTCTGAGCACCCAGCACCCTGAGCACTGAGCAACCAGCACCTTGAGTACTGAGAACCGAGCACCTCGAGCACTAAGCACCCAGCACCCTGAGTACTGAGCAACCAGCACCCTGAGCACTGAGCACCCAGCACCCTGAGCATTGAGCATCCAGCACCCCGAGCACGGAGCACCCAGCACGATGAATACTGAGCACCCAACACCCAGAGTACTGAGCACCCAGCACCCTGATTACTGAGCACCCAGCACCCTGAATACTGAGCACCCAGCTCCCCGAGTACTGAGTACTGAGCACCCTGAGTACTGAGCACAGAGCACCCTGACCACTGAGCACCCAGCACCCTGAGCACTGAGCACCCAGCACCCTGAGTACTGAGCACCCAGCACCCTGAGTTCTGAGCAACCAGCACCCTGAGTACTGAACACCCAGCACCCTGAGCACTGAGCACCCTGAGCACTGAGTACTGAGCACTGAGCACCCTGAGTACTGAGCACCAAGCACCCCGAGTACTGAGCACTGAGCACCCAGCTCCCCGAGTACTGAGTACTGAGCACCCTGAGTACTGAGCACCAAGCACCCCGAGTACTGAGCACTGAGCACCCTGAGTACTGAGCACCCAGCACCCTGAGCACTGAGCAACCAGCACCCTGAGTACTGAGCACTGAGAACCCTGAGTACTGAGCACCGAGCACCCTGAGTACTGAGCACCCAGCACCCTGATCACTGAGCACCCCGAGGACTGAGCACCCAGCACCCTGAGCACTGAGCACCCAGCACCTCGTGTACTGAGCACCGAGCACCCCGAGCACTGAGCACCCAGCACCCTGAGTACTGAGCACCCAGCACCCTGAGCACTGAGCAACCAGCACCCTGAGCACTGAGCACGCAGCACCCCGAGCACTGAGCACCCAGCACCCTGAGTACTGAGCACAGAGCACCCTGAGCACTGAGCACCCAGCACCCTGAGTACTGAGCACCCAGCACCCTGAGTACTGAGCAACCAGCACCCTGAGCACTGAGCACTGAGCACCCAGCATCCTGAGCACTGAGCACCCAGCACCCTGAGCACTGAGCACGCAGCACCCCGAGCACTGAGCACCCAGCACCCTGAGTACTGAGCACAGAGCACCCTGAGCACTGAGCACCCAGCACCCTGAGTACTGAGCACCCAGCACCCTGAGTACTGAGCAACCAGCACCCTGAGCACTGAGCACCCAGCACCCTGAGCACTGAGTACTGAGCACCCAGCACCACAGCCCTGAGCACCCAGCACCCCGAGCACTGAGCACCCAGCACCCTGAGTACTGAGCACCCAGCACCCTAAGTACTGAGCACTCAGCACCCTGAGTACTGAGCACCGAGCACCCCGAGCACTGAGCACCCAGCACCCTGAGCACTGAGCACCCGGAGGACTGAGCACCCAGCACCCTGAGCACAGAGCACCGATCACCCTGAGCACTGAGCACCCAGCACCCCGAGCACTGAGCACCCAGCACCGTGAGTACTGAGCACCCAGCACCCCGAGTACTGAGCACCCAGCACCCTGTGTACTGAGCACCCAGCAACCCGAGCACTGAGCACCCAGCACCCTGAGTACTGAGCACCCTGAGTACTGAGCACTAAGCACCGAGCACCCTGAGTACTGAGCACCCTGAGGACTGAGCACCCAGCACCCTGAGCACTGAGCACCCAGCACCCTGAGTACTGAGCACTGATCACCCTGAGCACTGAGCACCCAGCACCCCTAGCACTGAGCACCCAGCACCCTGAGTACTGAGCACCCAGCACCCTGAGCACTGAGCACCGAGCACCCTGAGTACTGAACACCCAGCACCCTGAGCACTGAGCACTGAACACCCAGATCCCTGAGCACTGATCACTGAGCACCCAGCACCCCGAGCACTGAGCACCCAGCACCCTGAGCACCCAGGACCCTGAACATTGAGCACCCTGAGCACTGAGCACCCTGAGCACTGAGCACCCAGCACCCTGAGTACTGAACACCCAACACTCTGAGCACTGAGCACCCAGCACGCTGAGTACTGAGCACTAAGCACACAGCACCCTGAGTACTGAGCACCCAGCACCCCGAGCACTGAGCACCCAGCGTCCCGAGCACTGAGCACCCAGTACCCCGAGCACTGAGCACTGAGCACCCTGAGTACTGAGCACCCAGCACCCTGCGCACTGAGCACCCAGCACCCTGAGCACTGAGCATCCAGCACCCCGAGCACGGAGCACCCAGCACCATGAATACTGAGCACCCAACACCCAGAGTACTGAGCACCCAGCACCCTGAGCCCTGAGCACCCAGCACCCTGAGTACTGAGCACCCAGCACCCTGAGCCCTGAGCACCCAGCACCCTGAGCACTGAGCACCCAGCACCCTGAGTACTGAGCACCCAGCATCCTGAGCACTGAGCACCCAGCACCCTGAGTACTGAGCACCCAGCACCGTGAGTACTGAGCACACAGCACCCTGAGTACTGAACACCCAGCACCCTGAGCACTGAGCACTGAGCACCCTGAGCACTGAGTACTGAGCACTGAGCACCCTGAGCACTGTGCACCCAGCACCCCGAGTACTGAGCACACTGCACCCCGAGCACTGAGCACCCAGCGCCCTGAGCACTGAGCACCCAGCACCCCAAGCACTGAGCACTGAGCACCCTGAGCACTGAGCACCCAGCTCCCCGAGTACTGAGCACCCAGCACCCTGAGTACTGAGCACTGAGAACCCTGAGTACTGAGCACCGAGCACCCTGAGTACTGAGCACCCAGCACCCTGATCACTGAGCACGGAGCACCCCGAGGACTGAGCACCCAACACCCTGAGCACTGAGCACCCAGCACCTCGTGTACTGAGCACCGAGCACCCCGAGCACTGAGCACCCAGCACCCTGAGTACTGAGCACCCAGCACCCTGAGCACTGAGCACCCAGCACCCTGAGCACTGAGCACGCAGCACCCCGAGCACTGAGCACCCAGCACCCTGAGTACTGAGCACAGAGCACCCTGAGCACTGAGCACCCAGCACCCTGAGTACTGAGCACCCAGCACCCTGAGTACTGAGCAACCAGCACCCTGAGCACTGAGCACTGAGCACCCAGCACCCTGAGCACTGAGCACGCAGCACCCCGAGCACTGAGCACCCAGCACCCTGAGTACTGAGCACAGAGCACCCTGAGCACTGAGCACCCAGCACGCTGAGTACTGAGCACCCAGCACCCTGAGTACTGAGCAACCAGCACCCTGAGCACTGAGCACTGAGCACCCAGCACCCTGAGCACTGAGCACCCAGCACCCTGAGCACTGAGCACGCAGCACCCCGAGCACTGAGCACCCAGCACCCTGAGTACTGAGCACAGAGCACCCTGAGCACTGAGCACCCAGCACCCTGAGTACTGAGCACCCAGCACCCTGAGTACTGAGCAACCAGCACCCTGATCACTGAGCACTGAGCACCCAGCACCCTGAGCACTGAGTACTGAGCACCCAGCACCACAGCACTGAGCACCCAGCACCCCGAGCACTGAGCACCCAGCACCCTGAGTACTGAGCACCCAGCACCCTAAGTACTGAGCACTCAGCACCCTGAGTACTGAGCACCGAGCACCCCGAGCACTGAGCACCCAGCACCCTGAGCACTGAGCACCCGGAGGACTGAGCACAAAGCACCCTGAGCACTGAGCACCGATCACCCTGAGCACTGAGCACCCAGCACCCCGAGCACTGAGCACCCAGCACCCTGAGCACTGAGCACCCTGAGCACTGAGCACTGAGCACCCAGCATGCTGGGTACTGAGCACTAAGCACATAGCACCCTGAGTACTGAGCACCCAGCACCCCGAGCACTGAGCACCCAGCACCCCGAGCACTGAGCACTGAGCACACTGAGCACTGAGCACCCAGCACCCTGAGCACTGAGCACCCAGCACCTTGAGTACTGAGCACCGAGCACCCTGAGCACTGAGCACCCAGCACCCTGATCACTGAGCACGGAGCACCCCGAGGACTGAGTACCCAGCACCCTGAGCACTGAGCACCCAGCACCTTGAGTACTGAGCACCGAGCGCCCCGAGCACTGAGCACCCAGCACCCTGAGTACTGAGCACCCAGCACCCTGAGCACTGAGCACCCAGCACCCTGAGCACTGAGCACGCAGCACCCCGAGCACTGAGCACCCAGCACCCTGAGCACTGAGCACTCAGCACCCTGAGTACTGAGCAACCAGCACCCTGAGCACTGAGCACTGAGCACCCAGCACCCTGAGCACTGAGCAAACAGCACCCTGAGCATTGAGCACGCAGCACCCCGAGCACTGAGCACCCAGCATCCTGTGTACTGAGCACAGAGCACCCTGAGCACTGAGCACCCAGCACAATGAGTACTGAGCACACAGCACCCTGAGTACTGAACAACCAGCACCCTGAGCACTGAGCACTGAGCACCCAGCACCCTGAGCACTGAGCACTGAGCACCCAGCACCACAGCCCTGAGCACCCAGCACCCCGAGCACTGAGCACCCAGCACCCTGAGCACTGAGCACCCGGAGGACTGAGCACCCAGCACCCTGAGCACTGAGCACCGATCACCCTGAGCACTGAGCACCCAGCACCCCGAGCACTGAGCACCCAGCACCCTGAGTACTGAGCACCCAGCACCCCGAGTACTGAGCACCCAGCACCCTGAGTACTGAGCACCCAGCACCCCGAGCACTGAGCACCCAGCACCCTGAGTACTGAGCACCCTGAGTACTGAGCACTAAGCACCGAGCACCCTGAGTACTGAGCACCCTGAGGACTGAGCACCCAGCATCCTGAGCACTGAGCACCCAGCACCCTGAGTACTGAGCACTGATCACCCTGAGCACTGAGCACCCAGCACCCCGAGCACTGAGCACCCAGCACCCTGAGTACTGAGCACCCAGCACCCTGAGCACTGAGCACCGAGCACCCTGAGTACTGAACACCCAGCACCCTGAGCACTGAGCACTGAGCACCCAGCACCCTGAGCACTGAGCACTGAGCACCCAGCACCCTGAGTACTGAACACCCAACACTCTGAGCACTGAGCACCCAGCACGCTGAGTACTGAGCACTAAGCACACAGCACCCTGAGTACTGAGCACCCAGCACCCCGAGCACTGAGCACCCAGCGTCCCGAGCACTGAGCACCCAGCACCCCGAGCACTGAGCACTGAGCACACTGAGCTCTGAGCACCCAGCACCCTGAGCACTGAGCAACCAGCACCTTGAGTACTGAGAACCGAGCACCTCGAGCACTAAGCACCCAGCACCCTGAGTATTGAGCACCCAGCACCCTGAGCACTGAGCACCCAGCACCCTGAGCACTGAGCACCCAGCACCTTGAGTACTGAGCACCGAGCACCTCGAGCACTAAGCACCCAGCACCCTGAGTACTGAGCACAAAGCACCCTGAGCACTGAGCACCCAGCACCCTGAGCACTGAGGACCCAGCACCCCGAGCACGGAGCACCCAGCACCATGAATATTGAGCACCCAACACCCAGAGTACTGAGCACCCAGCACCCTGAGCACTGAGCACCCAGCACCGTGAGTACTGAGCACCCAGCACCCTGAGTACTGAACACCCAGCACCCTGAGCACTGAGCACCCTGAGCACTGAGTACTGAGTACTGAGCACCCTGAGCACTGAGCACCCAGCACCCCGAGTACTGAGCAACCAGCACCCCGAGCACTGAGCACCCAGCGCCCCGAGCACTGAGCACTGAGCACCCTGAGCACTGAGCATCCAGCACCCCGAGTACTGAGCACTGAGCACCCTGAGTACTGAGCACCAAGCACCCCGAGTACTAAGCACTGAGCACCCTGAGTACTGAGCACCCAGCACCCTGAGCACTGAGCACCCAGCACCCTGAGTACTGAGCACTGAGAACCCTGAGTACTGAGCACCGAGCACCCTGAGTACTGAGCACCCAGCACCCTGATCACTGAGCACGGAGCACCCCGAGGACTGAGTACCCAGCACCCTGAGCACTGAGCACCCAGCACCTTGAGTACTGAGCACCGAGCGCCCCGAGCACTGAGCACCCAGCACCCTGAGTACTGAGCACCCAGCACCCTGAGCACTGAGCACCCAGCACCCTGAGCACTGAGCACGCAGCACCCCGAGCACTGAGCACCCAGCACCCTGAGTACTGAGCACAGAGCACCCTGAGCACTGAGAACCCAGCACCCTGAGTACTGAGCACCCAGCACCCTGAGTACTGAGCAACCAGCACCCTGAGCACTGAGCACCCAGCACCCTGATTACTGAGCACCCAGCACCCTGAATACTGAGCAACCAGCTCCCCGAGTACTGAGTACTGAGCACCCTGAGTACTGAGCACAGAGCACCCTGAGCACTGAGCACCCAGCACCCTGAGCACTGAGCACCCAGCACCCTGAGTACTGAGCACCCAGCACCCTGAGTTCTGAGCAACCAGCACCCTGAGTACTGAACACCCAGCACCCTGAGCACTGAGCACCCTGAGCACTGAGTACTGAGCACTGAGCACCCTGAGTACTGAGCACCAAGCACCCCGAGTACTGAGCACTGAGCACCCAGCTCCCCGAGTACTGAGTACTGAGCACCCTGAGTACTGAGCACCAAGCACCCCGAGTACTGAGCACTGAGCATCCTGAGTACTGAGCACCCAGCACCCTGAGCACTGAGCAACCAGCACCCTGAGTACTGAGCACTGAGAACCCTGAGTACTGAGCACCGAGCACCCTGAGTACTGAGCACTCAGCACCCTGATCACTGAGCACCCTGAGGACTGAGCACCCAGCATCCTGAGCACTGAGCACCCAGCACCTCGTGTACTGAGCACCGAGCACCCCGAGCACTGAGAACCCAGCACCCTGAGTACTGAGCACCCAGCACCCTGAGCACTGAGCACCCAGCACCCTGAGCACTGAGCATGCAGCACCCCGAGCACTGAGCACCCAGCACACCCAGCACAATGAGTACTGAGCACCCAGCACCCTGAGCACTGAGCACCCAGCACCCTGAGCACTGAGCACCCAGCACCCTGAGTACTGAGCACCCAGCACCCTGAGTACTGAGTACCCAGCACCCTGAGCACTGAGCACCCAGCACCCTGAGTACTGAGCACGGAGCACCCTGAGTACTGAGCACCCAGCACCCTAAGCACTGAGCACCCAGCACCCTGAGTACTGAGCACCCAGCACCCTGAGTACTGAGCACCCAGCACCCAGAGAACTGAGCACCCAGCACCCTGAGCACTCAGCACCCAGGACCCCGAGCACTGAGTATTGTGCACCCAGCACCCTGAGTACTGAGCATACAGCACGCTGAGTACTGAGCACCCAGCACCCCGAGCACTGAGCACCCAGCACCATGAGTACTGAGCACCCAGCACCCTGAGTACTGAGCACTGAGCACCCTGAGTACTGAGCACCGAGCACCCCGAGCACTGAGCACCCAGCACCCTGAGCCCTGAGCACCCTGAGGACTGAGCACCCAGCACCCTGAGCACTGAGCACCCAGCACCCTGAGTACTGAGCACCGATCACCCTGAGCACTGAGCACCCAGCACCCCGAGCACTGAGCACCCAGCACCCTGAGCACTGAGCACCCAGCACCCTGAGTACTGAGCACCCAGCACCCTGAGCACTGAGCACCCAGCACCCTGAGCACTGAGCACCCAGCACCCTGAGCACGGAGCACCCTGAGGACTGAGCACCCAGCACCCTGAGCACTGAGCACCCAGCACCTTGAGTACTGAGCACCGAGCCCCTCGAGCACTAAGCACCCAGCACCCTGAGTACTGAGCACCCAGCACCCTGAGCACTGAGCACCCAGCACCCTGAGCACTGAGCACCCACCACCCCGAGCACGGAGCACAAAGCACCCTGAGTACTGAGCACCCAACACCCAGAGTACTGAGCACCCAGCACCCTGAGCACTGAGCACCCAGCACCCTGAGTACTGAGCACCCAGCACCCTGAGTACTGAACACCCAGCACCCTGAGCACTGAGCAATGAGCACCCTGAGCACTGAGCACCCAGCACCCTGAGTACTGAGCACCCAGCACCCCGAGCACTGAGCAGGCAGCGCCCCGAGCACTGAGCACACAGCACCCCGAGCACTGAGCACTGAGCACCCTGAGCAATGAGCACCCAGCACCCCGAGTACTGAGTACTGAGCACCCTGAGTACTGAGCACCCAGCACCCCGAGCACTGAGCACCTAGCGCCCTGAGCACTGAGCAGCCAGCACCCTGAGCACTGAGCACCCAGTCCCCTGAGTACTGAGCACCCAGCACCATGAGTACTGAGAACCCAGCAACCTGAGTACTGAGCACTCAGCACCCTGAGTACTGAGCACCGAGCACCCCGAGCACTGAGCACCCAGCACCCTGAGCACTGAGCACCCTGAGGACTGAGCACCCAGCACCCTAAGCACTGAGCACCCAGCACCCTGAGTACTGAGCACCGATCACCCTGAGCACTGAGCACCCAGCACCCCGAGCACTGAGCACCCAGCACCCTGAGTACTGAGCACCCAGCACCCTGAGCACTGAGCACACAGCACCCTGAGTACTGAGCACCCTGAGTACGGAGCACCGATCACCCTGAGCACTGAGCACCCAGCACCCTGAGTACTGAGCACCCAGCACCCTGAGCACTGAGCACCCAGGACACTGAGCACTGAGCACCCAGCACCCTGAGTACTGAGCACCCAGCATCCTGAGTACTGAGGATCCAGCACCATGAGCACTGAGCACCCAGCACCCTGAGTACTGAGCACCCAGCACCCTGAGTACTGAGCACCCAGCACCGTGAGTACTGAGCACGCAGCACGCTGAGTACTGAGCACCCAGCACCCCGAGCACTGAGCACCCAGCACCATGAGTACTGAGCACAAAGCACCCTGAGTACTGAGCACTCAGCACCCTGAGTACTGAGCACCGAGCACCCCGAGCACTGAGCACCCAGCACCCTGAGCACTGAGCACCCTGAGGACTGAGCACCTAGCACCCTGAGTACTGAGCACCCAGCACCCTGAGTACTGAGCACCGATCACCCTGAGCACTGAGCACCCAGCAGCCCGAGCACTGAGCACCCAGCACCCTGAGCACTGAGCACCCAGCACCCTGAGCACTGAGCAATGAGCACCCTGAGCACTGAGCACCCAGCACCCTGAGTACTGAGCACCCAGCACCCCGAGCACTGAGCAGGCAGCGCCCCGAGCACTGAGCACACAGCACCCCGAGCACTGAGCACTGAGCACCCTGAGCACTGAGCACCCAGCACCCCGAGTACTGAGTACTGAGTACCCTGAGTACTGAGCACCCAGCACCCCGAGCACTGAGCACCTAGCGCCCTGAGCACTGAGCACCCAGCACCCTGAGCACTGAGCACCCAGCACCCTGAGCACTGAGCACCCAGCACCTTGAGTACTGAGCACCGAGCCCCTCGAGCACTAAGCACCCAGCACCCTGAGTACTGAGCACCCAGCACCCTGAGCACTGAGCACCCAGCACCCTGAGCACTGAGCACCCAGCACCCCGAGCACGGAGCACAAAGCACCCTGAGTACTGAGCACCCAACACCCAGAGTACTGAGCACCCAGCACCCTGAGCACTGAGCACCCAGCACCCTGAGTACTGAGCACCCAGCACCCTGAGTACTGAACACCCAGCACCCTGAGCACTGAGCACTGAGCACCCTGAGCACTGAGTACTGAGCAATGAGCACCCTGAGCACTGAGCACCCAGCACCCTGAGTACTGAGCACCCAGCACCCCGAGCACTGAGCAGGCAGCGCCCCGAGCACTGAGCACACAGCACCCCGACCACTGAGCACTGAGCACCCTGAGCACTGAGCACCCAGCACCCCGAGCACTGAGCACCCAGCACCCTGAGCACTGAGCACCCAGCACCATGAGCACGGAGCACCCCGAGGACTGAGCACCCAGCACCCTGAGCACTGAGCACCCAGCACCTTGAGTACTGAGCACCGAGCCCCTCGAGCACTAAGCACCCAGCACCCTGAGTACTGAGCACCCAGCACCCTGAGCACTGAGCACCCAGCACCCTGAGCACTGAGCACCCAGCACCCCGAGCACGGAGCACAAAGCACCCTGAGTACTGAGCACCCAACACCCAGAGTACTGAGCACCCAGCACCCTGAGCACTGAGCACCCAGCACCCTGAGTACTGAGCACCCAGCACCCTGAGTACTGAACACCCAGCACCCTGAGCACTGAGCACTGAGCACCCTGAGCACTGAGTACTGAGCAATGAGCACCCTGAGCACTGAGCACCCAGCACCCTGAGTGCTGAGCACCCAGCACCCCGAGCACTGAGCAGGCAGCGCCCCGAGCACTGAGCACACAGCACCCCGAGCACTGAGCACTGAGCACCCTGAGCACTGAGCACCCAGCACCCCGAGTACTGAGTACTGAGCACCCTGAGTACTGAGCACCCAGCACCCCGAGCACTGAGCACCTAGCGCCCTGAGCACTGAGCACCCAGCACCCTGAGCACTGAGCACCCAGTCCCCTGAGTACTGAGCACCCAGCACCATGAGTACTGAGAACCCAGCAACCTGAGTACTGAGCACTCAGCACCCTGAGTACTGAGCACCGAGCACCCCGAGCACTGAGCACCCAGCACCCTGAGCACTGAGCACCCTGAGGACTGAGCACCCAGCACCCTAAGCACTGAGCACCCAGCACCCTGAGTACTGAGCACCGATCACCCTGAGCACTGAGCACCCAGCACCCCGAGCACTGAGCACCCAGCACCCTGAGTACTGAGCACCCAGCACCCTGAGCACTGAGCACACAGCACCCTGAGTACTGAGCACCCTGAGTACTGAGCACCGATCACCCTGAGCACTGAGCACCCAGCACCCTGAGTACTGAGCACCCAGCACCCTGAGCACTGAGCACCCAGGACACTGAGCACTGAGCACCCAGCACCCTGAGTACTGAGCACCCAGCATCCTGAGTACTGAGGATCCAGCACCATGAGCACTGAGCACCCAGCACCCTGAGTACTGAGCACCCAGCACCCTGAGTAGTGAGCACCCAGCACCCTGAGTACCCAGCACCCAGCACCCAGAGCACTGAGCACCCAGCACCCTGAGCACTCAGCACCCAGGACCCCGAGCACTGAGTATTGAGCACCCAGCACCCTGAGTACTGAGCACGCAGCACGCTGAGAACTGAGCACCCAGCACCCCGAGCACTGAGCACCCAGCACCATGAGTACTGAGCACCCAGCACCCTGAGTACTGAGCACTCAGCACCATGAGCACTGAGCACCCAGCACCCCGAGCACTGAGCACCCAGCACCCTGAGTACTGAGCACCCAGCACCCCGAGCACTGAGCACCCAGCACCCTGAGCACTGAGCACCCAGCACGCTGAGCACTGAGCACCAAGCACCCCGAGCACTGAGCACCATGCACCCTGAGTACTGAGCACTGAGCACCCAGCACCCCGAGCACTGAGCACTCAGCACCCTGAGTACTGAGCACTGAGCACCCAGCACCCCGAGCACTGAGCACCCAGCACCCTGAGCACTGAGAACCCTGAGTACTGAGCACTGAGCACCCTGAGTACTGAGCACTGAACACCCTGAGTATTGAGCACCCAGCACCCTGAGTACTGAGCACCCAGCACCCTGAGCACTGAGCACCCTGAGCACTGAGCACTGAGCACCCAGCACCCTGAGTACTGAGCACCCAACACTCTGAGCACTGAGCACCCAGCACGCTGATTACTGAGCCCTGAGCACCCAGCACCCTGAGTACTGAGCACCCAGCACCCCGAGCACTGAGCACCCAGCAACCTGTGTACTGAGCATCGAGCACCCCGAGCACTGAGCAACCAGCACCCTGAGTACTGAGCACCCAGCTCCCTGAGCACTGAGCACCCAGCACCCGAGTACTGAGCACCCAGCACAATGAGTACTGAGCACCCAGCTCCCTGAGTACTGAGCACCCAGCACCCCGAGTACTGAGCACCAAGCACCCTGAGTACTGAGCACTCAGCACCCTGAGCACTGAGGACGCAGCACCCTGAGTACTGAGCACCGAGCACCCTGAGTACTGAGCACCCAGCACCCTGAGTACTGAGCACCCAGCACACTGAGTACTGAGCACCCAGCACCCTGAGCACTGATCACCCAGCACCCTGAGTACTGAGCACCGAGTACCCTGAGTACTGAGCACCAAGCACCCCGAGCACTGAGCACTCAGCACCCTGAGTACTGAGCACTGAGCACCCAGCACCCCGAGCACTGAGCACCCAGCACCCTGTGTACTGAGCACTGAGTACCCAGTACCCCGAACAATGAGAACCAGCACCCTGAGCAGTGAGCACCCAACACCGTGAGTACTGATCACACAGCACCCGAGCACTGAGCAACCAGCACCCTGAGCACTGAGCACCCAGCACGCTGAGTACTGAGCACCCAGCACCCCGAGTACTGAGCACCCAGCACCCTGAGCACTGTGCAACCGGCACCCTGAGCACTGAGCACCGAGAACCCTGAGTACTGAGCACAGAGCACCCTGAGTACTGAGCACCCAGCACCCTGAGCACTGAGCACCCAGTACCCTGAGCACTGAGCACCCAGCACCCTGAGTACTGAGCACCCAGCACACTGAGTACTGAGCACCCAGCACCCTGAGCACTGATCACCCAGCACACTGAGTACTGAGCACCGAGTACCCTGTGTACTGAGCACCCAGCACCCCGAGCACTGAGCACTCAGCACCCTGAGTACTGAGCACTGAGCACCCAGCACCCCGAGCACTGAGCACCCAGCACGCTGTGTACTGAGCACTGAGTACCCAGTACCCCGAGCACTGAGAACCAGCACCCTGAGCAGTGAGCACCCAGCACCGCGAGTACTGAGCACACAGCACCCCGAGCACTGAGCAACCAGCACCCTGAGCACTGAGCACCCAGCACGCTGAGTACTGAGCACCCAGCACCCCGAGTACTGAGCACCCAGCACCCTGAGCACTGTGCACCCAGCACCCTGAGCACTGAGCACCGAGAACCCTGAGTACTGAGCACGGAGCACCCTGAGTACTGAGCGCCCAGCACCCTGAGCACTGAGCACCCAGCACCCTGAGCACTGAGCACCCAGCACCCTGAGTACTGAGCACCCAGCACCCTGAGTACTGAACACCCAGCACCCTGAGCACTGAGCACTGAGCACCCAGCACCCTGAGCACTGAGCACTGAGCACCCAGCACCCTGAGCACTGAGCACCCAGCACCCCGAGCACTGAGCACCCAGCACCCTGAGCACCCAGCACCCTGAGCACTGAGCAAGCTGAGCACTGAGCACCCAGAACCCTGAGTACTGAGCACCCAACACTCTGAGCACTGAGCACCCAGCACGCTGAGTACTGAGCCCTGAGCACCCAGCACCCTGAGTACTGAGCATCGAGCACCCCGAGCACTGAGCAACCAGCACCCTGAGTACTGAGCACCCAGCACCCCGAGAATGAGCACCCAGCACCCCGAGCACTGAGCACCCAGCACCCTGAGCACTGAGCACCCAGCACCCTGAGTACTGAGCACCCTGAGTACTGACCACCCAGCACCCTGAGTACTGAGCACACTGCACCCCGAGCACTGAGCTCCCTAAGTACTGAGCACTCAGCACCCTGAGTACTGAGCACACAGCACCCTGAGTACTGAGCACTGAGCACCCAGAGAACTGAGCACCCAGCACCCCGAGGACTGAGCACCCAGCACCCTGTGCACTGAGAACTGAGCATTCAGCACCCCGAGCACTGACCACCCTGAGCTCTTAGCACCCTGAGTACTGAGCACCCAGCACCCTGAGTACTGAGCACCCAGCACCCTGAGCACTGAGCACCCAGCACCCTGAGTACTGAGCACCCAGCACCCTGAGTACTGAGCACCGAGCACCCGAGCACTGAGCACCCAGCACCCTGAGCACTGAGCACCCAGCACCGTGAGCACTGAGCACCCAGCACCCCGAGTACTGAGCACCGAGCACCCCGAGCACTGAGCACCCAGCACCCCGAGCACTGAGCACCCAGCACCCTGAGCACTGGGCACCCGGCACCCCGAGTACTGAGCACCCAGCACCCCGAGTACTGAGCACTGAGCACCCTGAGTACTGAGCACCCAGCAACCCGAGTACTGAGCACTGAGCACTATGAGTACTGAGCACCCAGCACCCTGAGTACTGAGCACCCAGTACCCTGAGCACTGAGCACCCAGCACCCTGAGTACTGAGCACGAGGCACCCTGAGCACTGAGCACCCAGCACCCTAAGTACTGAGCATCCAGCACCCCGAGCACTGAGCACCCAGCACCCTGAGTACTGAGCACTGAGCACCCAGCACCCCGAGCACTGAGCACTCAGCACCCTGTGTACTGAGCACTGAGTACCCAGCACCCCGAGCACTGAGCACCGAGCACCCTGAGTACTGAGCACTGAGCATCCAGCACCCCGAGCACTGAGCACTCAGCACCCTGTGTACTGAGCACTGAGCACCCAGCACCCCGAGCACTGAGCACCGAGCACCCTGAGTACTGAGCACCCAGCACACCGAGTACTGAGCACCCAGCACCCTGAGTACTGAGCACCCAGCACCCCGAGCACTGAGCACCGAGCACCCCGAGCACTGAGCACCCAGCACCCCGAGCACTGAGCACCCAGCACCCTGAGTACTGAGCACCCAGCACCCCGAGCACTGAGCACCCAGCACCCCGAGCACTGAGCACCCAGCACCCTGAGTACTGAGCACCCAGCACCCTGAGCACTGAGCACCCAGCACCCTGATCACTGAGCACCCAGCACCCTGAGCACTGAGCACTCAGCACCCTGAGTACTGAGCACCCAGCAGCCTGAGTACTGAGCACCCAATGTACTGAGCACCGAGCACCCTGAGCACTGAGCACCCAGCACCCTGAGTACTGAGCACCCAGCACCCTGAGCACTGAGCACCCTGAGTACTGAGCACTGAGCACCCTGAGTACTGAGCAATGAGCACCCTGAGTACTGAGCACCCAGCACCCTGAGTACTGAGCACCCAGCAACCTGAGCACTGAGCACCGAGAACCCTGAGCACTGAGCACCCAGCACCCTGAGCACTGAGCACCCAGCACCCTGAGCACTGAGCACCCAGCACCCCGAGCACTGAGCACCCAGCACCCTGAGCAGTGAGAACCCTGAGTACTGAGCACTGAGCACCCTGAGTACTGAGCACTGAGCACCCTGAGTATTGAGCACCCAGCACCCTGAGTACTGAGCACCCAGCACCCTGAGTACTGAGCACCCAGCACCCCGAGCACTGAGCACCCAGCACGCTGAGTACTGAGCCCTGAGCACCCAGCACCCTGAGTACTGAGCACCCAGCACCCCGAGCACTGAGCAACCAGCACCCTGTGTACTGAGCATCGAGCACCCCGAGCACTGAGCAACCAGCACCCTGAGTACTGAGCACCCAGCACCCCGAGAATGAGCACCCAGCACCCCGAGCACTGAGCACCCAGCACCCTGAGCACTGAGCACCCAGCACCCTGAGTACTGAGCACCCTGAGTACTGACCACCCAGCACCCTGAGTACTGAGCACACTGCACCCCGAGCACTGAGCTCCCTGAGTACTGAGCACCCAGCACCCTGAGTACTGAGCACTGAGCAGCCAGAGAACTGAGCACCCAGCACCCCGAGGACTGAGCACCCAGCACCCTGTGCACTGAGCACTGAGCATTCAGCACCCCGAGCACTGAGCACCCTGAGCTCTTAGCACCCTGAGTACTGAGCACCCAGCACCCTGAGTACTGTGCACCCAGCACCCTGAGCACTGAGCACCCAGCACCCTGAGTACTGAGCACCCAGCACCCTGAGTACTGAGCACCGAGCACCCCGAGCACTGAGCACCCAGCACCTTGAGCACTGAGCACCCAGCACCCTGAGCACTGAGCACCCAGCACCCCGAGTACTGAGCACCGAGCACCCCGAGCACTGAGCACCAAGCACCCCGAGAACTGAGCACCCAGCACCCTGAGCACTGAGCTCCCAGCACCCTGAGTACTGAGCACTGAGCACCCTGAGTACTGAGCACCCAGCACCCCGAGTACTGAGCACTGAGCACTATGAGTACTGAGCACCCAGCACCCTGAGTACTGAGCACCCAGTACCCTGAGCACTGAACACACAGAAACCTGAGTACTGAGTACCCCGAGCACTGAGGACCCAGCACCCTGAGCACTGAGGACCCAGCACCCTGAGTACTGAGCACCCAGCACCCTGAGCACTGAGCACCCAGCACACTGAGTACTGAGCACTGAGCACCCAGCACCCCGAGCACTTAGCACCCAGCACCCAGAGCACTGAGCACCCAGCACCCGAGTACTGAGCACCCAGCACCCCGAGTACTGAGCACCCAGCACCCTGAGTACTGAGCACTCAGCACCCTGAGCACTGAGGACCCAGCACCCTGAGTACTGAGCACCGAGCACCCTGAGTACTGAGCACCCAGCACCCTGAGTACTGAGCACCCAGCACACTGAGTACTGAGCACCCAGCACCCTGAGCACTGATCACCCAGCACCCTGAGTACTGCGCACCGAGTACCCTGAGTACTGAGCACCCAGCACCCCGAGCACTGAGCACTCAGCACCCTGAGTACTGAGCACTGAGCACCCAGCACCCCGAGCACTGAGCACCCAGCACCCTGTGTACTGAGCACTGAGTACCCAGTACCCCGAGCACTGAGAACCAGCACCCTGAGCAGTGAGCACCCAGCACCGCGAGTACTGAGCACACAGCACCCCGAGCACTGAGCAACCAGCACCCTGAGCACTGAGCACCCAGCACGCTGAGTACTGAGCACCCAGCACCCCGAGTACTGAGCACCCAGCACCCTGAGCACTGTGCACCCAGCACCCTGAGCACTGAGCACCGAGAACCCTGAGTACTGAGCACGGAGCACCCTGAGTACTGAGCACCCAGCACCCTGAGCACTGAGGACCCAGAACCCTGAGCACTGAGCTCCCAGCACCCTGAGTACTGAGCACCCAGCACCCTGAGTACTGAACACCCAGCACCCCGAGCACTGAGCACCCAGCACCCTGAGCACTGAGCACCGAGCACCCTGAGTACTGAGCACCGAGCACCCTGAGTACTGAGCACCCAGCACCCTGAGCACTGAGCACCCAGCACCCTGAGCACTGAGGACCCAGCACCCTGAGTACTGAGCACCCAGCACCCTGAGTACTGAACACCCAGCACCCTGAGCACTGAGCACTGAGCACCCAGCACCCTGAGCACTGATCACTGAGCACCCAGCACCCTGAGCACTGAGCACCCAGCACCCCGAGCACTGAGCACCCAGCACCCTGAGCACCCAGCACCCTGAGCACTGAGCACCCTGAGCACTGAGCACTGAGCACCCAGCACCCTGAGTACTGAGCACGAGGCACCCTGAGCACTGAGCACCCAGCACCCTAAGTACTGAGCATCCAGTACCCCGAGCAATGAGCACCCAGCACCCTGAGTACTGAGCACTGAGCACACAGCACCCCGAGCACTGAGCACTCAGCACCCTGTGTACTGAGCACTGAGTACCCAGCACCCCGAGCACTGAGCACCGAGCACCCTGAGTACTGAGCACTGAGCACCCAGCACCCCGAGCACTGAGCACTCAGCACCCTGTGTACTGAGCACTGAGCACCCAGCACCCCGAGCACTGAGCACCGAGCACCCTGAGTACTGAGCACCCAGCACACCGAGTACTGAGCACCCAGCACCCTGAGTACTGAGCACCCAGCACCCCGAGCACTGAGCACCGAGCACCCCGAGCACTGAGCACCCAGCACCCCGAGCACTGAGCACCCAGCACCCTGAGTACTGAGCACCCAGCACCCCGAGCACTGAGCACCCAGCACCCTGAGTACTGAGCACCGAGCACCCTGTGTACTGAGCACCCAGCACCCTGAGCACTGAGCACCCAGCACCCTGAGCACTGAGCACCCAGCACCCTGAGCACTGAGCACCCAGCACCCTGAGTACTGAGCACCCAATGTACTGAGCACTGAGCACCCTGAGCACTGAGCACCCAGCACCCTGAGTACTGAGCACCCAGCACCCTGAGTACTGAGCACCCAATGTACTGAGCACCGAGCACCCTGAGCACTGAGCACCCAGCACACTGAGTACTGAGCACCCAGCACCCTGAGCACTGAGCACCCTGAGTACTGAGCACTGAGCACCCTGAGTACTGAGCACTGAGCACCCTGAGTACTGAGCAATGAGCACCCTCAGTACTGAGCACCCAGCACCCCGAGCACTGAGCACCCAGCACCCTGAGTACTGAGCACCGAGCACCCTGAGTACTGAGCACCCAGCACCCTGAGCACTGAGCACCCAGCACCCTGATCACTGAGCACCCAGCACCCTGAGCACTGAGCACTCAGCACCCTGAGTACTGAGCACCCAGCAGCCTGAGTACTGAGCACCCAATGTACTGAGCACCGAGCACCCTGAGCACTGAGCACCCAGCACCCTGAGTACTGAGCACCCAGCACCCTGAGCACTGAGCACCCTGAGTACTGAGCACTGAGCACCCTGAGTACTGAGCAATGAGCACCCTGAGTACTGAGCACCCAGCACCCTGAGTACTGAGCACCCAGCAACCTGAGCACTGAGCACCGAGCACCCTGAGCACTGAGCACCCAGCACCCTGAGCACTGAGCACCCAGCATGCTGAGCACTGAGCACCCAGCACCCCGAGCACTGAGCACCCAGCACCCTGAGCAGTGAGAACCCTGAGTACTGAGCACTGAGCACCCTGAGTACTGAGCACTGAGCACCCTGAGTATTGAGCACCCAGCACCCTGAGTACTGAGCACCCAGCACCCTGAGTACTGAGCACCCAGCACCCCGAGCACTGAGCACCCAGCACGCTGAGTACTGAGCCCTGAGCACCCAGCACCCTGAGCACTGAGCTCCCAGCACCCCGAGTACTGAGCACTGAGCACCCTGAGTACTGAGCACCCAGCACCCCGAGTACTGAGCATTGAGCACTATGAGTACTGAGCACCCAGCACTCTGAGTACTGAGCACCCAGTACCCTGAGCACTGAACACACAGAACCCTGAGTACTGAGCACCCCGAGCACTGAGCACCCAGCACCCTGAGCACTGAGGACCCAGCACCCTGAGTACTGAGCACCCAGCACCCTGAGCACTGAGCACCCAGCACCCTGAGTACTGAGCACTGAGCACCCAGCACCCCGAGCACTGAGCACCCAGCACCCAGAGCACTGAGCACCCAGCACCCGAGTACTGAGCACCCAGCACAATGAGTACTGAGCACCCAGCTCCCTGAGTACTGAGCACCCAGCAACCCGAGTACTGAGCACCCAGCACACTGAGTACTGAGCACTCAGCACCCTGAGCACTGAGGACCCAGCACCCTGAGTACTGAGCACCGAGCACCCTGAGTACTGAGCACCCAGCACCCTGAGTACTGAGCACCCAGCACACTGAGTACTGAGCACCCAGCACCCTGAGCACTGATCACCCAGCACCCTGAGTACTGCGCACCGAGTACCCTGAGTACTGAGCACCCAGCACCCCGAGCACTGAGCACTCAGCACCCTGAGTACTGAGCACTGAGCACCCAGCACCCCGAGCACAGAGCACCCAGCACAATGTGTACTGAGCACTGAGTACCCAGTACCCCGAGCACTGAGAACCAGCACCCTGAGCAGTGAGCACCCAGCACCGCGAGTACTGAGCACACAGCACCCCGAGCACTGAGCAACCAGCACCCTGAGCACTGAGCACCCAGCACGCTGAGTACTGAGCACCCAGCACCCTGAGCACTGAGCACCCAGCACCCTGAGTACTGAGCACCCAGCACCCTGAGTACTGAACACCCAGCACCCTGAGCACTGAGCACTGAGCACCCAGCACCCTGAGCACTGATCACTGAGCACCCAGCACCCTGAGCACTGAGCACCCAGCACCACGAGCACTGAGCACCCAGCACCCTGAGCACCCAGCACCCTGAGCACTGAGCACCCTGAGCACTGAGCACTGAGCACCCAGCACCCTGAGTACTGAGCACCCAGCACCCCGAGCACTGAGCAACCAGCACCCTGTGTACTGAGCATCGAGCACCCCGAGCACTGAGCAACCAGCACCCTGAGTACTGAGCACCCAGCACCCCGAGAATGAGCAACCAGCACCCCGAGCACTGAGCACCCAGCACCCTGAGCACTGAGCACCCAGCACCCTGAGTACTGAGCACCCTGAGTACTGACCACCCAGCACCATGAGTACTGAGCACACTGCACCCCGAGCACTGAGCTCCCTGAGTACTGAGCACCCAGCACCCTGAGTACTGAGCACACAGCACCCTGAGTACTGAGCACTGAGCACCCAGAGAACTGAGCACCCAGCACCCCGAGGACTGAGCACCCAGCACCCTGTGCACTGAGCACTGAGCATTCAGCACCCCGAGCACTGAGCACCCTGAGCTCTTAGCACCCTGAGTACTGAGCACCCAGCACCCTGAGTACTGAGCACCCAGCACCCTGAGCACTGAGCACCCAGCACCCTGAGTACTGAGCACCCAGCACCCTGAGTACTGAGCACCGAGCACCCCGAGCACTGAGCACCCAGCACCCTGAGCACTGAGCACCCAGCACCCTGGGCACTGAGCACCCAGCACCCCGAGTACTGAGCACCGAGCACCCCGAGCACTGAGCACCCAGCACCCTGAGCACTGAGCACCCAGCACCCCGAGTACTGAGCACTGAGCACCCTGAGTACTGAGCACCCAGCACCCCGAGTACTGAGCACTGAGCACTATGAGTACTGAGCACCCAGCACCCTGAGTACTGAGCACCCAGTACCCTGAGCACTGAACACACAGAACCCTGAGTACTGAGCACCCCGAGCACTGAGCACCCAGCACCCTGAGCACTGAGGACCCAGCACCCTGAGTACTGAGCACCCAGCACCCTGAGCACTGAGCACCCAGCACCCTGAGTACTGAGCACGAGGCACCCTGAGCACTGAGCACCCAGCACCCTAAGTATGAGCATCCAGCACCCCGAGCAATGAGCACCCAGCACCCTGAGTACTGAGCACTGAGCACCCAGCACCCCGAGCACTGAGCACTCAGCACCCTGTGTACTGAGCACTGAGTACCCAGCACCCCGAGCACTGAGCACCGAGCACCCTGAGTACTGAGCACTGAGCACCCAGCACCCCGAGCACTGAGCACTCAGCACCCTGTGTACTGAGCACTGAGCACCCAGCACCCCGAGCACTGAGCACCGAGCACCCTGAGTACTGAGCACCCAGCACACCGAGTACTGAGCACCCAGCACCCTGAGTACTGAGCACCCAGCACCCCGAGCACTGAGCACCGAGCACCCCGAGCACTGAGCACCCAGCACCCCGAGCACTGAGCACAAAGCACCCTGAGTACTGAGCACCCAGCACCCCGAGCACTGAGCACCCAGCACCCTGAGTACTGAGCACCGAGCACCCTGAGTACTGAGCACCCAGCTCCCTGAGCACTGAGCACCCAGCACCCTGAGCACTGAGCACCCAGGACCCTGAGCACTGAGCACCCAGCACCCTGAGTACTGAGCACCCAATGTACTGAGCACTGAGCACCCTGAGCACTGAGCACCCAGCACCCTGAGTACTGAGCACCCAGCACCCTGAGTACTGAGCACCCAATGTACTGAGCACCGAGCACCCTGAGCACTGAGCACCCAGCACACTGAGTACTGAGCACCCAGCACCCTGAGCACTGAGCACCCTGAGTACTGAGCACTGAGCACCCTGAGTACTGAGCAATGAGCACCCTGAGTACTGAGCACCCAGCACCCTGAGTACTGAGCACCCAGCAACCTGAGCACTGAGCACCGAGCACCCTGAGCACTAAGAACCCAGCACCCTGAGCACTGAGCACCCAGCACCCTGAGCACTGAGCACCCAGCACCCCGAGCACTGAGCACCCAGCACCCTGAGCACTGAGAACCCTGAGTACTGAGCACTGAGGACCCTGAGTACTGAGCACTGAGCACCCTGAGTATTGAGCACCCAGCACCCTGAGTACTGAGCACCCAGGACCCGGAGCAATGAGCACCCTGAGTACTGAGCACCCAGCACCCTGAGCACTGAGCACCGAGGACCCCGAGCACTGAGCACCCAGCACCCGGAGTACTGAGCACCCAGCACCCTGAGTACTAAGCACCGAGCACCCTGAGTACTGAGCACCCAGTACCCTGAGCACTGAACACACAGCACCCTGAGTACTGAGCTCCCCGAGCACTGAGCACCCAGCACCCTGAGCACTGAGGACCCAGCACCCTGAGTACTGAGCACCCAGCACCCTGAGCACTGAGCACCCAGCACCCTGAGTACTGAGCACCCAGCACCCTGAGCACTGAGCACCCAGCACCCTGAGCACTGAGCACCCTGAGTACTGAGCACCCAGCACACTAAGCACTGAGCACCCAGCACCCTGAGCCCTGAGCACCCAGCACCCTGAGCACTGAGCACTGAGCACCCTGAGTACTGAGCACTGAGCACCCTGAGCACTGAGCACCGAGCACCCTGAGTACTGAGCACTGAGCACCCTGAGCACTGAGCACCCAGCACCCTGAGTACTGAGCACCCAGCACCCTGAGCACTGAGCATCCAGCACGCTGAGTACTGAGCACTGAGCACCGTGAGTACTGAGTACCGAGCACCCTGAGTACTGAGCACCCAGCACCCTGAGCACTGAGCACCCAGCACAACGAGTACTGAGCACCCAGCACCCTGATTACTGAGCACCAAGCACCCCGAGCACTGAGCACCGAGCACCCCGAGCACTGAGCACCCAGCACCCCGAGCACTGAGCACCCATCACCCTGAGTACTAAGCACCCAGCACCCTGAGTACTGAGCACCCAGCACCCCGAGCACTGAGCACCCAGCACCCTGAGTACTGAGCACTCAGCACCCTGAGCACTGAGCACCCAGCACCCTGAGTACTGAGCACCCAGCACCCTGAGTACTGAAAACCCAGCACCCTGAGTACTGAGCACCCAGCACCCAGAGTACTGAGCACTGAGCACTATGAGTACTGAGCACCCAGCACCCTGAGTACTGAGCACCCAGTACCCTGAGCACTGAACACACAGAACCCTGAGTACTGAGCACCCCGAGCACTGAGCACCCAGCACCCTGAGCACTGAGGACCCAGCACCCTGAGTACTGAGCACCCAGCACCCTGAGCACTGAGCACCCAGCACACTGAGTACTGAGCACGAGGCACCCTGAGCACTGAGCACCCAGCACCCTAAGTACTGAGCATCCAGCACCCCGAGCACTGAGCACCCAGCACCCTGAGTACTGAGCACTGAGCACCCAGCACCCCGAGCACTGAGCACTCAGCACCCTGTGTACTGAGCACTGAGTTCCCAGCACCCCGAGCACTGAGCACCGAGCACCCTGAGTACTGAGCACTGAGCACCCAGCACCCCGAGCACTGAGCACTCAGCACCCTGTGTACTGAGCACTGAGCACCCAGCACCCCGAGCACTGAGCACCGAGCACCCTGAGTACTGAGCACCCAGCACACCGAGTACTGAGCACCCAGCACCCTGAGTACTGAGCACCCAGCACCCCGAGCACTGAGCACCGAGCACCCCGAGCACTGAGCACCCAGCACCCCGTGCACTGAGCACCCAGCACCCTGAGTACTGAGCACCCAGCACCCCGAGCACTGAGCACCCAGCACCCTGAGCACTGAGCACCCAGCACCCTGAGCACTGAGCACCCAGCACCCTGAGCACTGAGCACACAGCACCCTGAGTACTGAGCACCCAATGTACTGAGCACTGAGCACCCTGAGCACTGAGCACCCAGCACCCTGAGTACTGAGCACCCAGCACCCTGAGTACTGAGCACCCAATGTACTGAGCACCGAGCACCCTGAGCACTGAGCACCCAGCACCCTGAGTACTGAGCACCCAGCACCCTGAGCACTGAGCACCCTGAGTACTGAGCACTGAGCACCCTGAGTACTGAGCAATGAGCACCCTGAGTACTGAGCACCCAGCACCCTGAGTACTGAGCACCCAGCAAACTGAGCACTGAGCACCGAGCACCCTGAGCACTGAGCACCCAGCACCCTGAGCACTGAGCACCCTGAGTACTGAGCACTGAGCACCCTGAGTACTGAGCAATGAGCACCCTGAGTACTGAGCACCCAGCACCCTGAGTACTGAGCACCCAGCAAACTGAGCACTGAGCACCGAGCACCCTGAGCACTGAGCACCCAGCACCCTGAGCACTGAGCACCCAGCACCCTGAGCACTGAGCACCCAGCACCCCAAGCACTGAGCACCCAGCACCCTGAGTACTAAGCACCCAGCACCCTGAGTACTGAGCACCCAGCACCCCGAGCACTGAGCACCCAGCACCCTGAGTACTGAGCACTCAGCACCCTGAGCACTGAGCACCCAGCACCCTGAGTACTGAGCACCCAGCACCCTGAGTACTGAACACCCAGCACCCCGCGCACTGAGCACCCAGCACCCTGAGCACTGAGCAACGAGCACCCTGAGTACTGAGCACCCAGCACCCTGAGTACTGAGCACCCAGCACCCTGAGCACTGAGCACCCAGCACCCTGAGCACTGAGCACCCAGCACCCTGAGTACTGAGCACCCAGCACCGTGAGTACTGAACACCCAGCACCCTGAGCACTGAGCACTGAGCACCCAGCACCCTGAGCACTAAGCACTGAGCACCCAGCACCCTGAGCACTGAGCACCCAGCACCCCGAGCACTGAGCACCCAGCACCCTGAGCACCCAGCACCCTGAGCACTGAGCACCCTGAGCACTGAGCACTGAGCACCCAGCACCCTGAGTACTGAGCACCCAACACTCTGAGCACTGAGCACCCAGCACGCTGAGTACTGAGCCCTGAGCACCCAGCACCCTGAGTACTGAGCACCCAGCACCCCGAGCACTGAGCACCCAGCAACCTGTGTACTGAGCATCGAGCACCCCGAGCACTGAGCAACCAGCACCCCGAGCACTGAGCACCCAGCACCCCGAGCACTGAGCACCCAGCACCCCGAGCACTGAGCACCCTGAGTACTAAGCACCGAGCACCCTGAGCACTGAGCATCCAGCACCCTGAGCACTGAGCACCCAGCACCCTGAGTACTGAGCACCCAGCACCCCGAGCACTGAGCACCCAGCACCCTGAGTACTGAGCACCCAGCACCCTGATCACTGAGCATCGAGCACCCTGATCACTGAGCACCCAGCAACCTGAGGACTGAGCACCCAGCAACCCGAGCACTGAGCTCCCAGCACCCTGAGCACTGAGCACCCTGAGTACTGAGCACTGAGCACCCTGAGTAGTGAGCACCCAGCACCCTGAGTACTGAGCACCCAGCACCCTGAGAACTGAGCACCGAGCACCCTGAGCACGCAGCACCCTGAGCACTGAGCACCCAGCACCCCGAGCAGTGAGCACCCAGCACCCTGATCCCTGAGCACCCTGAGTACTGAGCACTGAGCACCCTGAGTACTGAGCACCCAGCACCCTGAGTACTGAGCACCCAGCACCCTGAGTACTGAGCACCCAGCACCCTGAGCAATGAGCACCCTGAGTACTGAGCACCCAGCACCCTGAGCAATGAGCACCCAGCACCCTGAGTACTGAGCAACCAGCACCCTGAGCACTGAGCACCCAGCACCCTGAGTACTGAGCATCCAGCACCCTGAGCACTGAGCACCCAGCTCCCTGAGTACTGAGCACTGAGCACCCAGCACCCCGAGCACTGAGCACCCAGCACCCTGTGTACTGAGCACTGAGTACCCAGCACCGCGAGCACTGAGCACCCAGCACCCTGAGCACTGAGCACCCTGAGTACTGAGCACTGAGCACCCTGCACCCTGAGTACTGAGCACCCAGCACCCTGAGCACTGAGCACCCTGAGTACTGAGCACCGAGCACCCTGACCACTGAGCACCCAGCACGCTGAGTACTGAGCACTGAGCACCCTGAGCACTGAGCACCCAGCACCCTGAGTACTGAGCACCGAGTACCCTGAGTACTGAGCACCCAGCACTCTGAGCACTGAGCACCCAGCACCCTGAGCACTGAGCACTGAGCACCCCGAGTACTGAGCACCGAGCACCCCGAGCACTGAGCACCCAGCACCCCGAGCACTGATCACCCAGCACCCTGAGCACTGAGCACCCTTAGTACTGAGCACTGAGCACCCTGAGTACTGAGCACTGAGCACCCTGAGTACTGAGCACCCAGCACCCTGTGTACTGAGCACTGAGTACCCAGCACCCCGAGCACTGAGCACCCAGCACCCTGAGCACTGAGCACCCTGAGTACTGAGCACTGAGCACCCTGCACCCTGAGTACTGAGCACCCAGCACCCTGAGCACTGAGCACCCTGAGTACTGAGCACCGAGCACCCTGACCACTGAGCACCCAGCACGCTGAGTACTGAGCACTGAGCACCCTGAGCACTGAGCACCCAGCACCCTGAGTACTGAGCACCGAGCACCCTGAGTACTGAGCACCCAGCACCCTGAGCACTGAGCACCCAGCACCCTGAGCACTGAGCACCCAGCACCCTGAGCACTGAGCACCCTGCACCACCCTCAGCACTTAGCACCCAGCACCCCGAGCAAGGAGCACACAGCAACCTGAGTACTGAGAAGAGATCACCCTGAGTACTGAGCACCCAGCACCCTGAGTACTGAGCCCCCAGCACCCTGAGTACTGAGCACCCAGCACCCTCAGTACTGAGCACTGAGCACCCCGAGTACTGACCACCCATCACCCCGAGCACTGAGCACCCAGCAACCTGAGTACTGAGAAGAGATCACTCTGAGTACTGAGCACCCAGCACCCTGAGTACTGAGCCCCCAGCACCCTGAGTACTGAGCACCCAGCACCACGAACACTGTGCACCCAGCACCCCGAGAATGAGCACCCAGCACCCTGAATACTGAGATCCGAGCACCCTGAGTACTGAGCACCCAGCACCCTGAGTACTGAGCCCCCAGCACCCTGAGTACTGAGCACCCAGCACCCCGAGCACTGAGCACCCAGCACCCGGAGAATGAGCACCCAGCACCCTGAGTACTGAGCACCGAGCTCCCCGAGCACTGAGCACCCTGAGTACTGAGCACCCAGCACCCCGATCACTGAGCACCCAGCACCCTGAGCACTGATCACCCAGCACCCTGAGCACTGAGCACAAAGCACCCTGAGTACTGAGCACCCAACAACCAGAGTACTGAGCACCCAGCACCCTGAGCACTGAGCACCCAGCACCCTGAGTACTGAGCACCCAGCACCCTGTGCACTGAGCACTGAGCACCCTGAGCACTGAGCACCCAGCACCCTGAGTACTGAGCACCCAGCACCCTGAGTACTGAGCACCGAGCACCCCGAGCACTGAGCACCCAGCACCCTGAGCACTGAGCACCCAGCACCCTGAGCACTGAGCACCGAGCACCCCAAGCACTGAGCACCCAGCACCCGAGAACTGAGCACCCAGCACCCTGAGCACTGAGCACCCAGCACCCCGAGTACTGAGCACCCAGCACCCCGAGTACTGAGCACTGAGCACCCTGAGTACTGAGCACCCAGCACCCCGAGTACTGAGCACTGAGCACTATGAGTACTGAGCACCCAGCACCCTGAGTACTGAGCACCAAGTACCCTGAGCACTGAACACACAGAACCCTGAGTACTGAGCACCCCGAGCACTGAGCACCCAGCACCCTGAGCACTGAGGACCCAGCACCCTGAGTACTGAGCACCCAGCACCCCGAGCACTGAGCACCGAGCACCCCGAGCACTGAGCACCCAGCACCCCGAGCACTGAGCACCCAGCACCCTGAGTACTGAGCACCCAGCACCCCGAGCACTGAGCACCCAAAACCCTGAGTACTGAGCACCGAGCGCCCTGAGTACTGAGCACCCAGCACCCTGAGCACTGAGCACCCAGCACCCTGAGCACTGAGCACCCAGCACCCTGAGCACTGAGCACCCAGCACCCTGAGTACTGAGCACCCAATGTACTGAGCACTGAGCACCCTGAGCACTGAGCACCCTGCACCCTGAGTACTGAGCACCCAGCAACCTGAGTACTGAGCACCCAATGTACTGAGCACCGAGCACCCTGAGCACTGAGCACCCAGCACCCTGAGTACTGAGCACCCAGCACCCTGAGCACTGAGCACCCTGAGTACTGAGCACTGAGCACCCTGAGTACTGAGCAATGAGCACCCTGAGGACTGAGCACCCAGCACCCTGAGTACTGAGCACCCAGCAACCTGAGCACTGAGCACCCAGGACCCGGAGCAATGAGCACCCTGAGTACTGAGCACCCAGCACCCTGAGCACAGAGCACCGAGCACCCCGAGCACTGAGCACCCAGCACCCGGAGTACTGAGCACCCAGCACCCTGAGTACTAAGCACCGAGCACCCTGAGTACTGAGCACCCAGTACCCTGAGCACTGAACACAGAGCACCCTGAGTACTGAGCTCCCCGAGCACTGAGCACCCAGCACCCTGAGCACTGAGGACCCAGCACCCTGAGTACTGAGCACCCAGCACCCTGAGCACTGAGCACCCAGCACCCTGAGTACTGAGCACCCAGCACCCTGAGCACTGAGCACCCAGCACCCTGAGTACTGAGCATCCAGCACCCTGAGCACTGAGCAGCCAGCACCCTGAGTACTGAGCACTGAGCACCCAGCACCCAGAGCACTGAGCACTCAGCACCCTGTGTACTGAGCACTGAGCACCCAGCACCCTGAGCACTGAGCACCCTGAGTACTGAGCACCCAGCACCCTGAGCACTGAGCACCCAGCACCCCGAGCACTGAGCACCCAGCACCCTGAGCACTGAGCACTGAGCACCCTGAGTACTGAGCACTGAGCACCCTGAGCACTGAGCACAGAGCACCCTGAGTACTGAGCACTGAGCACCCTGAGCACTGAGCACCCAGCACCCTGAGTACTGAGCACCCAGCACCCTGAGCACTGAGGACCGAGCACCCTGAGTACTAAGCACCCAGCACCCTGAGTACTGAGCACCCAGCACCCTGAGCACTGAGCACCCAGCACGCTGAGTACTGAGCACTGAGCACCCTGAGTACTGAGCACCGAGCACCCTGAGCACTGAGCACCCAGCACGCTGAGTACTGAGCTCTGAGCACTCTGAG
Source organism: Microtus oregoni (assembly GCF_018167655.1). Lineage (NCBI taxonomy): Eukaryota > Metazoa > Chordata > Mammalia > Rodentia > Cricetidae > Microtus > Microtus oregoni. The sequence continues at coordinate 611,740 of NW_024544774.1, forward strand.
TACTGAGCACCGAGCACCCTGAGTACTGAGCACCCAGCACTCTGAGCACTGAGCACCCAGCACCCTGAGCACTGAGCACCCAGCACCCCGAGCACTGAGCACCCAGCAACCCGAGCACTGAGCACCCAGCACCCCGAGCACTGAGCACCCAGCACCCTGAGCACTGAGCACTGAGCACCCTAAGTACTGAGCACTGAGCACCCTGAGTACTGAGCACCCAGCACACTGAGTACTGAGCACCCAACGTACTGAGCACCGAGTACCCCGAGCACTGAGCACCCAGCACCCTGAGTACTGAGCACCCAGCACCCCGAGCACTGAGCTCCCAGCACCCTGAGTAGTGAGCACCGAGCACCCTGAGTACTGAGCACCCAGCACCCTGAGTACTGAGCACCCAGCGTACTGAGCACCGAGCACCCAGCACCCTGAGTACTGAGCACCCAGCACCCTGAGCACTGAGCACCCAGCACCCGGAGTACTGAGCACTGAGCTCCCTGAGTACTGAGCACCGAGCACCCCGAGCACTGAGCACCCAGCACCCCGAGCACCGAGCACCCAGCACCCTGAGCACTGAGCACCCAGCACCCTGAGCACTGAGCACCCAGCACCCTGAGTACTGAGCACCCAGCACCTGAGTACTGAGCACCCAACGTACTGAGCACCGAGCACCCTGACCACTGAGCACCCAGCACCCTGAGTACTGAGCACCCAGCACCCTGAGCAATGAGCACCCTGTGTACTGAGCACCCAGCACCTTGAGCACTGAGCACCCAGCACCCCGAGCACTGAGCACCCAGAACCCTGAGTACTGAGCACCCAGCACCCTGAGCACTGAGCACCGAGCACCCTGAGTACTGAACACCCAGCACCCTGAGCACTGAGCACTGAGCACCCAGCACCCTGAGCACTGAGCACTGAGCACCCAGCACCCCGAGCACTGAGCACCCAGCACCCTGAGCACCCAGCACCCTGAGCACTGAGCACCCTGAGCACTGAGCACCCTGAGCACTGAGCACTGAGCACCCAGCACCCTGAGTACTGAGCACCCAACACTATGAGCACTGAGCACCCAGCACGCTGAGTACTGAGCACTGAACACACAGCACCCTGAGTACTGAGCAACCAGCACCTCGAGCACTGAGCACCCAGCGCCCCGAGCACTGAGCACCCAGCACCCCGAGCACTGAGCACTGAGCACACTAAGCACTGAGCACCCAGCACCCCGAGTACTGAGCACTGAGCACCCTGAGTACTGAGCACCCAGCACCCCGAGTACTGAGCACTGAGCACCCTGAGTACTGAGCACCCAGCACCCTGAGCACTGAGAACCCTGAGTACTGAGCACCGAGCACCCTGACTACTGAGCACCCAGCACCCTGAGCACTGAGCACGTAGCACCCCGAGGACTGAGCACCCAGCACCCTGAGCACTGAGCACCCAGCACCTTGAGTACTGAGCACCGAGCACCCCGAGAACTGAGCACCCAGCACGCTGAATACTGAGCACCCAGCACCCTGAGCACTGAGCACCAAGCACCCCGAGCACTGAGCACCCAGCACCCCGAGCACTGAGCACCCAGCACCCTGAGTACTGAGCACCCAACACCCAGAGTCCAGAGCACCCAGCACCCTGAGCACTGAGCACTCAGCACCCTGAGTACTGAGCACCCAGCACCCTGAGTACTGAGCACCCAGCACCCTGAGCAGTGAGCACTGAGCACCCAACACCCTGAGCACTGAGCACTGAGCACCCAGCACCCCGAGCACTGAGCACCCAGCACCCCGCGCACTGAGCACCCAGCACCCTGAGCACTGAGCACCCAGCACCCTGAGTACTGAGCACCCAGCACCATGAGTACTGAGCACCCAGCACCCTGAGTACTGAGCACTCAGCACCCTGAGTACTGAGCACCGAGCACCCCGAGCACTGAGCACCCAGCACCCTGAGCACTGAGCACCCTGAGGACTGAGTACCCAGCACCCTGAGCACTGAGCACCCAGCACCCTGAGTACTGAGCACCCAGCACCCTGAGCACTGAGCACCCAGGACCCCGAGCACTGAGCACCCAGCACCCTGAGCACTGAGCACCCAGCACCCTGAGTACTGAGCACCCAGCACCCTGAGCACTGAGCACCAAGCACCCTGAGCACTGAGAACCCAGCACCCTGAGTACTGAGCACCCAGCACCCTGAGTACTGAGTACCCAGCACCCTGAGCACTGAGCACCCAGCACCCTTAGTACTGAGCACCCAGCACCCTGAGCACTGAGCACCCAGCACCCTGAGTACTGAGCACCCAGCACCACCCTCAGCACTGAGCACCCAGCACCCCGAGCACTGAGCACCCAGCACCCTGAGCACTGAGCACCCAGCACCCCGAGTACTGAGCACCCAGCACCCCGAGTACTGAGCACCGAGCACCCCGAGCACTGAGCACCCAGCACCCTGAGTACTGAGCACCCAGCACCCTGAGTACTGAGCACTGAGCACCCCGAGTACTAAGCACCCATCACCCCGAGCACTGAGCACCCAGCAACCTGAGTACTGAGAACAGATCACCCTGAGTACTGAGCACCCAGCACCCTGAGTACTGAGCCCCCAGCACCCTGAGTACTGAGCACCCAGCACCCCGAGCACTGAGCACCCAGCACCCTGAGTACTGAGCACCAAGCACCCCGAGCACTGAGCACCCAGCATCCCGAGAATGAGCACCCAGCACCCTGAGTACTGAGCACCCAGCACCCTGAGTACTGAGCACTAAGCACCCAGAGAACTGAGCACCCAGCACCCCGAGCACGGAGCACCCAGGACCCCGAGCACTGAGTACTGAGCACCCAGCACCCTGAGTACTGAGCACAGAACTCCCTGAGCACTGAGCACAATGAGTACTGAGCACCCAGCACCCCGATCACTGAGCACCCAGCACCCTGAGCACTGAGCACCCAGCACCCTGAGTACTGAGCACCCAGCACCCTGAGCACTGAGCACCCAGCACCCTGAGCAATGAGCACCCAGCACCCCGAGCACGGAGCACCCAGCACCCTGTGTACTGAGCACCCAACACCCAGAGTACTGAGCACCCAGCACCCTGAGTACTGAGCCCCCAGCACCCTGAGTACTGAGCACCCAGCACCCCGAGCACTGAGCACCCAGCACCCCGAGAATGAGCACCCAGCACCCTGAGTACTGAGCACCCAGCACCCTGAGTACTGAGCACTAAGCACCCAGAGCACTGAGCACCCAGCACCCCGAGCACGGAGCACCCAGGACCCTGAGCATTGAGTACTGAGCACCCAGCACCCTGAGTACTGAGCACAGAGCTCGCGAGCACTGAGCACCCTGAGTACTGAGCACCCAGCACCCCGATCACTGAGCACCCAGCACCCTGAGTACTGAGCACCCAGCACCCTGAGTACTGAGCACCCAGCACCCTGAGCACTGAGCACCCAGCACCCTGAGCAATGAGCACCCAGCACCCCGAGCATGGAGCACCCAGCACACTGTGTACTGAGCACCCAACACCCAGAGTACTGAGCACCCAGCACCCTGAGCACTGAGCACCCAGCACCCTGAGTACTGAGCACCCAGCACCCTGAGTACTGAACAACCAGCACCCTGAGCACTGAGCACTGAGCACCCAGCACCCTGAGTACTGAGCACTAAGCACCCAGAGCACTGAGCACCCAGCGCCCCGAGCACTGAGCACCTAGCACCCTGAGCACTGAGCACCCAGCACCCTGAGCACTGAGCACCCAGCCCCCTGAGTACTGAGCACCCAGCACCATGAGAACTGAGCACCCAGCACCCTGAGTACTGAGCACTCAGCACCCTGAGTACTGAGCACCGAGCACCCCGAGCACTGAGCACCCAGCACCCTGAGCACTGAGCACCCTGAGGACTGAGCACCCAGCACCTTGAGCACTGAGCACCCAGCACCCTGAGTACTGAGCACCGATCACCCTGAGCACTGAGCACCCAGGACCCCGAGCACTGAGCACCCAGCACCCTGAGTTCAGAGCATCCAGCACCCCGAGTTCTGAGCACCCAGCACCCCGAGCACTGAGCACCCAGCACCCTGAGTACTGAGCATCCTGAGTACTGAGCACCGATCACCCTGAGCACTGAGCACTAAACACCCAGAACACTGAGCGCCCAGCACCCCGAGCACGGAGCACCCAGGACCCCGAGCACTGAGTACTGAGCACCCAGCACCCTGAGTACTGAGCACCGAGCTCCCCGAGCACTGAGCACCCTGAGTACTGAGCACCCAGCACCCTGATCACTGAGCACCCAGCGACCCTAGCACTGAGCACCCAGCACCCCGAGCACTGAGCACTGAGCACCCTGAGTACTGAGCACCAAGCACTCCGAGTACTGAGCACCCTGAGTACTGAGCACCCAGCACCGTGAGCACTGAGCACCCAGCACCCTGAGTAATGAGCACTGAGAACCCTGAGTACTGAGCACCGAGCACCCTGAGTACTGAGCACCCAGCACCCTGATCACTGAGCACGGAGCACCCCGAGGACTGAGCACCCGGCACCCTGAGCACTGAGCACCCAGCACCTTGAGTACTGAGCACCGAGCACCCCGAGCACTGAGCACCCAGCACCCTGAGTACTGAGCACCCAGCACCCTGAGCACAGAGCACCCAGCACCCTGAGCACTGAGCACGCAGCACCCCGAGCACTGAGCACCCAGCACCCCGAGAATGAGCACCCAGCACCCTGAGTACTGAGCACCCAGCACCCTGAGTACTGAGCACCCAGCACCCCGAGCACTGAGCACCCAGCACCCCGAGAATGAGCACCCAGCACCCTGAATACTGAGAACCGCGCACCCTGAGTACTGAGCACCCAGCACCCTGAGTACTGAGCCCCCAGCACCCTGAGTACTGAGCACCAAGCACACCGAGCACTGAGCACCCAGCACCCCGAGAATGAGCACCCAGCACCCTGAGTACTGAGCACCCAGCACCCTGAGTACTGAGCACTAAGCACCCAGAGCACTGAGCACCCAGCACCCCGAGCACGGAGCACCCAGGACCCCGAGCACTGAGTACTGAGCACCCAGCACCCTGAGTACTGAGCACAGAGCTCCCCGAGCACTGAGCACCCTGAGTACTGAGCACCCAGCACCCCGATCACTGAGCACCCAGCACCCTGAGTACTGAGCACCCAGCACCCTGAGTACTGAGCACCCAGCACCCTGAGCACTGAGCACCCAGCACCCTGAGCAATGAGCACCCAGCACCCCGAGCACGGAGCACCCAGCACCCTGTGTACTGAGCACCCAACACCCAGAGTACTGAGCACCCAGCACACTGAGTACTGAGCACCCAGCACCCTGAGTACTGAGCACCCAGCACCCTGAGTACTGAGCCCCCAGCACCCTGAGTACTGAGCACCCAGCACCCCGAACACTGAGCACCCAGCACCCCGAGAAGGAGCACCCAGCACCCTGAGTACTGAGCACCCAGCACCCTGAGTACTGAGCACTAAGCACCCAGAGCACTGAGCACCCAGCACCCCGAGCACGGAGCACCCAGGACCCTGAGCACTGAGTACTGAGCACCCAGCACCCTGAGTACTGAGCACAGAGCTCCCCGCGCACTGAGCACCCTGAGTACTGAGCACCCAGCACCCCGATCACTGAGCACCCAGCACCCTGAGTACTGAGCACCCAGCACCCTGAGTACTGAGCACCCAGCACCCCGAGCACTGAGCACTGAGGACCCTGAGCACTGAGCACCCAGCGCCCCGAGCACTGAGCACCCAGCACCCCGAGCACTGAGCACTGAGCACCCTGAGCACTGAGCACCCAGCACCCCGAGTACTGAGCACTGAGCACCCTGAGTACTGAGCACCTAGCACTCCGAGTACTGAGCACTGAGGACCCTGAGTACTGAGCACCCAGCACCCTGAGCACTGAGCACCCAGCACGCTGAGCACTGAGCACACAGCACCCCGAGTACTGAGCACGCAGAACTCCGAGCACTGAGCACCCAGCTCCCCGAGCACTGAGCACTAAGCACCCAGAGCACTGAGCACCCAGCACCCCGAGCACGGAGCACCCAGGACCCCGAGCACTGAGTACTGAGCACCCAGCACCCTGAGTACTGAGCACAGAGCTCCCCGAGCACTGAGCACCCTGAGTACTGAGCACCCAGCACCCCGATCACTGAGCACCCAGCACCCTGAGTACTGAGCACCCAGCACCCTGAGTACTGAGCACTAAGCACCCAGAGCACTGAGCACCCAGCACCCCGAGCACGGAGCACCCAGGACCCTGAGCACTGAGTACTGAGCACCCAGCACCCTGAGTACTGAGCACAGAGCTCCCCGAGCACTGAGCACCCTGAGTACTGAGCACCCAGCACCCCGATCACTGAGCACCCAGCACCCTGAGTACTGAGCACCCAGCAACCTGAGTACTGAGCACCCAGCACCCTGAGCACTGAGCACCCAGCACCCTGAGCAATGAGCACCCAGCACCCCGAGCACGGAGCACCCAGCACCCTGTGTACTGAGCACCCAACACCCAGAGTACTGAGCACCGAGCACACTGAGTACTGAGCACCCAGCACCCTGAGTACTGAGCACCCAGCACCCTGAGTACTGAGCCCCCAGCACCCTGAGTACTGAGCACCCAGCACCCTGAGTACTGAACAACCAGCACCCTGAGCACTGAGCACTGAGCACCCAGCACCCCGAGCACTGAGCACTGAGCACCCTGAGCACTGAGCACCCAGCACCCCGAGTACTGAGCACTGAGCACCCTGAGTACTGAGCACCAAGCACTCTGAGTACTGAGCACTGAGCACCCTGAGTACTGAGCACCCAGCACCCTGAGCACTGAGCACCCAGCACCCTGAGCAAGCACCCAGCACCCTGAGCACTGAGCACCCAGCACCCTGAGTACTGAGCACGGAGCACGCTGAGTACTGAGCACCCAGCACCCCGAGCACTGAGCACCCAGCACCCTGAGTACTGAGCACTGAGCACCCAGCACCCCGAGCACTGAGCACCCAGCACCCTGTGTACTGAGCACTGAGCACCCTGAGTACTAAGCACCCAGCACCCTGAGTACTGAGCACCCAGGACCCTGAGCACTGAGCACCGAGCACCCCGAGCACTGAGCACCCAGCACCCTGAGCACTCAGCACCCAGCACCCCGAGCACTGAGCAACCAGCACCCTGAGCACTGAGCACCCAGCACCCTGAGCATGGAGCACCCCGAGGACTGATCACTCAGCACCCTGAGAACTGAGAACCCAAGTACTGAGCACCGAGCACCCTGAGTACTGAGCACCCAGCACCCTGATCACTGAGCACGGAGCACCCCGAGGACTGAGCACCCAGCACCCTGAACACTGAGCACCCAGCACCTTGAGTACTGAGCACCGAGCACCCCGAGCACTGAGCACCCAGCACCCTGAGTACTGAGCACCCAGCACCCTGAGCACTGAGCACCCAGCACCCTGAGCACTGAGCACGCAGCACCCCGAGCACTGAGCACCCAGCACCCTGAGTACTGAGCACAGAGCACCCTGAGCACTGAGCACCCAGCACCCTGAGTACTGAGCACCCAGCACCCTGAGTACTGAGCAACCAGCACCCTGAGCACTGAGCACTGAGCACCCAGCACCCTGAGCACTGAGCACTGAGCACCCAGCACCACAGCCCTGAGCACCCAGCACCCCGAGCACTGAGCACCCAGCACCCTGAGCACTGAGCACCCAGCACCATGAGCATTGAGCACCCAGCACCCTGAGTACTGAGCACCCAACACCCAGAGTCCTGAGCACCCAGCACCCTGAGCACTGAGCACCCCGCACCCTGAGTACTGAGCACCCAGCACCCTGAGTACTGAGCACCCAGCACCCTGAGCACTGAGCACTGAGCACCGAACACCCTGAGCACTGAGCACTGAGCACCCAGCACCCCGAGCACTGAGCACCCAGCACCCCGAGCACTGAGCACCCAGCACCCGGAGCACTGAGCACACAGCACCCTGAGCACTGAGCACCCAGCCCCCTGAGTACTGAGCACTCAGCACCATGAGTACTGACCACCCAGCACCCTGAGTACTGAGCACTCAGCACCCTGAGTACTGAGCACCGAGCACCACGAGCACTGAGCACCCAGGACCCTGAGCACTGAGCACCCTGAGGACTGAGTACCCAGCATCCTGAGCACTGAGCACCCAGCACCCTGAGTACTGAGCACCGATCACCCTGAGCACTGAGCACCCAGGACCCCGAGAACTGAGCACCCAGCACCCTGAGTACAGAGCACCCAGCACCCCGAGTACTGAGCACCCAGCACCCCGAGCACTGAGCAGCCAGCACCCTGAGTACTGAGCACCCTGAGTACTGAGCACCGATCACCCTGAGCACTGAGCACCCAGCACCCTGAGTACTGAGCACCCAGCACCAGGAGCACTGAGCACCAAGCACCCTGAGCACTGAGCACCCAGCACCCTGAGTACTGAGCACCCAGCACCCTGAGTACTGAGTACCCAGCACCCTGAGCACTGAGCACCCAGCACCCTGAGTACTGAGCACCGAGCACCCTGAGTACTGAGCACCCAGCACCCTTAGTACTGAGCACCCAGCACCCTGAGCACTGAGCACCCAGCACCCTGAGTACTGAGCACCCAGCACAACCCTCAGTACTGAGCACCCAGCACCCCGAGCACTGAGCACCCAGCACCCCGAGTACTGAGCACCCAGCACCCCGAGCACTGAGCACCGAGCACCCCGAGCACTGAGCACCCAGCACCCTGAGTACTGAGCACCCAGCACCCTGAGTACTGAATACTGAGCACCCCGAGTACTGAGCACCCATCACCCCGAGCACTGACCACCCAGCAACAGGAGTACTGAGAACAGATCACCCTGAGTACTGAGCACCCAGCACCCTGAGTACTGAGCCCCCAGCACCAAGAGTACTGAGCACCCAGCACCCTGAGCACTGCGCACCCAGCACCCCGAGAATGAGCACCCAGGACCCTGAATACTGAGAACCGAGCACCCTGATTACTGAGCACCCAGCACCCTGAGTACTGAGCCCCCAGCACCCTGAGTACTGAGCTCACAGCTCCCCGAGCACTGAGCACCCTGAGTACTGAGCACCCAGCACCCCGATCACTGAGCACCCAGCACCCTGAGTACTGAGCACCCAGCACCCTGAGTACTGAGCACCCAGCACCCTGAGCACTGAGCACCCAGCACCCTGAGCAATGAGCACCCAGCACCCCGAGCACGGAGCACCCAGTACTCTCTGTACTGAGCACCCAACACCCAGAGTACTGAGCACCCAGCACCCTGAGCACTGAGCCCCCAGCACCCTGAGTACTGAGCACCCAGCACCCTGAGTACTGAACACCCAGCACCCTGAGCAATGAGCACTGAGCACCCTGAGCACTGAGTACTGAGCACTGAGCACCCTGAGCACTGAGCACCCAGCACCCCAAGTACTGAGCACCCAGCACCCCGAGCACTGAGCACCCAGCGCCCCGAGCACTGAGCACCCAGCACCCTGAGCACTGAGCACCCAGCACTCCGAGCACTGAGCACCCAGCGCCCCGAGCACTGAGCACCCAGCACCCCGAGCACTGAGCACTGAGCACCCTGAGCACTGAGCACCCAGCACCCTGAGTACTGAGCACTGAGAACCCTGAGTACTGAGCACTGAGTACCCTGAGTACTGAGCACCTAGCTCCCTGATCACTGAGCACGGAGCACCCCGAGGACTGAGCACCCAGCACCCTGAGCACTGAGCACCCAGCACCTTGAGTACTGAGCACCGAGCACCCCGAGCACTGAGCACCCAGCACCCTGAGTACTGAGCACCCAGCACCCTGAGCACTGAGCACCCAGCACCCTGAGCACTGAGCACCCAGCACCCCGAGCACTGAGCACCCAGCATTCTGAGTACTGAGCACAGAGCACCCTGAGCACTGAGCACCCAGCACCCTGAGTACTGAGCACCCAGCACCCTGAGTACTGAGCAACCAGTACCCTGAGCACTGAGCACTGAGCACCCAGCACCCTGAGCACTGAGCACTGAGCACCCAGCACCACAGCCCTGAGCACCCAGCACCCCGAGCACTGAGCACCCAGCACCCTGAGCACTGAGCACCCAGCACCATGAGCATTGAGCACTCAGCACCCTGAGTACTGAGCACCCAGCACCCTGAGTACTGAGCACCCAGCACCCTGAGTACTGAGCACTCAGGACCCTGAGTACTGAGCACCGAGCACCCCGAGCACTGAGCACCCAGCACCCTGAGCACTGAGCACCCAGCACGCTGAGTACTGAGCACTGAGCACACAGCACCCTGAGTACTGAGCAACCAGCACCTCGAGCACTGAGCACCCAGCGCCCCGAGCACTGAGTACCCAGCACCCCGAGTACTGAGCACTGAGCACCCAGAGTACTGAGCACCCAGCACCCCGAGTACTGAGAACTGAGCACCCTGAGTACTGAGCACCCAGCACCCTGAGCACTGAGAACCCTGAGTACTGAGCACCGAGCACCCTGAGTACTGAGCACCCAGCACCCTGAGCACTGAGCACGGAGCACCCCGAGGACTGAGCACCCAGCACCCTGAGCACTGAGCACCCAGCACCTTGAGTACTGAGCACCGAGCACCCCGAGAACTGAGCACCCAGCACCCTGAATACTGAGCACCCAGCACCCTGAGCACTGAGCACCCAGCACCCCGAGCACTGAGCACCCAGCACCCCGAGCACTGAGCACCCAGCACCCTGAGTACTGAGCACCCAACACCCAGAGTCCTGAGCACCCAGCACCCTGAGCACTGAGCACCCAGCACCCTGAGTACTGAGCACCCAGCACCCTGAGTACTGAGCACCCAGCAACCTGAGCACTTAGCACTGAGCACCCAACACCCTGAGCACTGAGCACTGAGCACCCAGCACCCCGAGCACTGTGCACCCAGCACCCTGAGCACTGAGCACCCAGCACCCTGAGCACTGAGCACCCAGCCCCCTGAGTACTGAGCACCTAGCACCATGAGTACTGAGCACCCAGCACCCTGAGTACTGAGCACTCAGCACCCTGAGTACTGAGCACCGAGCACCCCGAGCACTGAGCACCCAGCACCCTGAGCACTGAGCACCCTGAGGACTGAGTATCCAGCACCCTGAGCACTGAGCACCCAGCACCCTGAGTACTGAGCACCGATCACCCTGAGCACTGAGCACCCAGCACCCCGAGCACTGAGCAGCCAGCACCCTGAGTACTGAGCACCCTGAGTACTGAGCACCGATCACCCTGAGCACTGACCTCACAGCACCCTGAGTACTGAGCACCCTGAGTACTGAGCACCGATCACCCTGAGCACTGAGCACCCAGCACCCTGAGTACTGAGCACCCAGTACCAGGAGCACTGAGCACCAAGCACCCTGAGCACTGAGCACCCAGCACCCTGAGTACTGAGCACCCAGCACCCTGAGTACTGAGTACCCAGCACCCTGAGCACTGAGCACCCAGCACCCTGAGTACTGAGCACCGAGCACCCTGAGTACTGAGCACCCAGCACCCTTAGTACTGAGCACCCAGCACCCTGAGCACTGAGCACCCAGCACCCTGAGTACTGAGCACCCAGCACCACCCTCAGTACTGAGCACCCAGCACGCAGAGCACTGAGCACCCAGCCCCCTGAGCACTGAGCACCCAGCACCCCGAGTACTGAGCACCCAGCACCCCGAGCACTGAGCACCGAGCACCCCGAGCACTGAGCACCCAGCACCCTGAGTACTGACCACCCAGCACCCTGAGTACTGAGCACTGAGCACCCCGAGTACTGAGCACCCTTCACCCCGAGCACTGACCACCCAGCAACCTGAGTACTGAGAACAGATCACCCTGAGTACTGAGCACCCAGCACCCTGAGTACTGAGACCCCAGCACCAAGAGTACTGAGCACCCAGCACCCTGAGCACTGAGCACCCAGCACCCCGAGAATGAGCACCCAGCACCCTGAATACTGAGAACCGAGCACCCTGATTACTGAGCACGCAGCACCCTGAGTACTGAGCCCCCAGCACCCTGAGTACTGAGCACCCAGCACCCCGAGCACTGAGCACCCAGCACCCCGAGAATGAGCACCCAGCACCCTGAGTACTGAGCACCCAGCACCCTGAGTACTGAGCACTAAGCACCCAGAGCACTGAGCACCCAGCACCCCGAGCAGGGAGCACCCAGGACCCCGAGCACTGAGTACTGAGCACCCAGCACCCTGAGTACTGAGCACCGAGCTCCCCGAGCACTGAGCACCCTGAGTACTGAGCACCCAGCACCCCGATCACTGAGCACCCAGCACCCTGAGCACTGATCACCCAGCACCCTGAGCACTGAGCACCCAGCACCCCGAGCACTGAGTACCCAGCACCCTGAGTACTGAGCACTGAGCAACCAGCACGCCGAGCACTGAGCACCCAGCACCCTGTGTACTTAGCACTGAGCACCCTGAGTACTAAGCACCCAGCACCCTGAGTACTGAGTACCCAGGACCCTGAGCACTGAGCACCGAGCACCCAGAGCACTGAGCACCCAGCACCCTGAGCACTCAGCACCCAGCACCCCGAGCACTGAGCACCCAGCACCCTGAGCCCTGAGCACCCAGCACCCTGAGCACTGAGCACCCAGCACCCCGAGCACTGAGCACCCAGCATTCTGAGTACTGAGCACAGAGCACCCTGAGCACTGAGCACCCAGCACCCTGAGTACTGAGCACCCAGCACCCTGAGTACTGAGCAACCAGTACCCTGAGCACTGAGCACTGAGCACCCAGCACCCTGAGCACTGAGCACTGAGCACCCAGCACCACAAACCTGAGCACCCAGCACCCCGAGCACTGAGCACCCAGCACCCTGAGCACTGAGCACCCAGCACCATGAGCATTGAGCACTCAGCACCCTGAGTACTGAGCACCCAGCACCCTGAGTACTGAGCACCCAGCACCCTGAGTACTGAGCACTCAGGACCCTGAGTACTGAGCACCGAGCACCCCGAGCACTGAGCACCCAGCACCCTGAGCACTGAGCACCCAGCACGCTGAGTACTGAGCACTGAGCACACAGCACCCTGAGTACTGAGCAACCAGCACCTCGAGCACTGAGCACCCAGCGCCCCGAGCACTGAGTACCCAGCACCCCGAGTACTGAGCACTGAGCACCCAGAGTACTGAGCACCCAGCACCCCGAGTACTGAGAACTGAGCACCCTGAGTACTGAGCACCCAGCACCCTGAGCACTGAGAACCCTGAGTACTGAGCACCGAGCACCCTGAGTACTGAGCACCCAGCACCCTGAGCACTGAGCACGGAGCACCCCGAGGACTGAGCACCCAGCACCCTGAGCACTGAGCACCCAGCACCTTGAGTACTGAGCACCGAGCACCCCGAGAACTGAGCACCCAGCACCCTGAATACTGAGCACCCAGCACCCTGAGCACTGAGCACCCAGCACCCCGAGCACTGAGCACCCAGCACCCCGAGCACTGAGCACCCAGCACCCTGAGTACTGAGCACCCAACACCCAGAGTCCTGAGCACCCAGCACCCTGAGCACTGAGCACCCAGCACCCTGAGTACTGAGCACCCAGCACCCTCAGTACTGAGCACCCAGCAACCTGAGCACTTAGCACTGAGCACCCAACACCCTGAGCACTGAGCACTGAGCACCCAGCACCCCGAGCACTGTGCACCCAGCACCCTGAGCACTGAGCACCCAGCACCCTGAGCACTGAGCACCCAGCCCCCTGAGTACTGAGCACCCAGCACCATGAGTACTGAGCACCCAGCACCCTGAGTACTGAGCACTCAGCACCCTGAGTACTGAGCACCGAGCACCCCGAGCACTGAGCACCCAGCACCCTGAGCACTGAGCACCCTGAGGACTGAGTACCCAGCACCCTGAGCACTGAGCACCCAGCACCCTGAGTACTGAGCACCGATCACCCTGAGCACTGAGCACCCAGCACCCCGAGCACTGAGCAGCCAGCACCCTGAGTACTGAGCACCCTGAGTACTGAGCACCGATCACCCTGAGCACTGAGCACACAGCACCCTGAGTACTGAGCACCCTGAGTACTGAGCACCGATCACCCTGAGCACTGAGCACCCAGCACCCTGAGTACTGAGCACCCAGTACCAGGAGCACTGAGCACCAAGCACCCTGAGCACTGAGCACCCAGCACCCTGAGTACTGAGCACCCAGCACCCTGAGTACTGAGTACCCAGCACCCTGAGCACTGAGCACCCAGCACCCTGAGTACTGAGCACCGAGCACCCTGAGTACTGAGCACCCAGCACCCTTAGTACTGAGCACCCAGCACCCTGAGCACTGAGCACCCAGCACCCTGAGTACTGAGCACCCAGCACCACCATCAGTACTGAGCACCCAGCATGCAGAGCACTGAGCACCCAGCCCCCTGAGCACTGAGCACCCAGCACCCCGAGTACTGAGCACCCAGCACCCCGAGCACTGAGCACCGAGCACCCCGAGCACTGAGCACCCAGCACCCTGAGTACTGACCACCCAGCACCCTGAGTACTGAGCACTGAGCACCCCGAGTACTGAGCACCCTTCACCCCGAGCACTGACCTCCCAGCAACCTGAGTACTGAGAACAGATCACCCTGAGTACTGATCACCCAGCACCCTGAGTACTGAGACCCCAGCAGCAAGAGTACTGAGCACCCAGCACCCTGAGCACTGAGCACCCAGCACCCCGAGAATGAGCACCCAGCACCCTGAATACTGAGAACCGAGCACCCTGATTACTGAGCACGCAGCACCCTGAGTACTGAGCCCCCAGCACCCTGAGTACTGAGCACCCAGCACCCCGAGCACTGAGCACCCAGCACCCCGAGAATGAGCACCCAGCACCCTGAGTACTGAGCACCCAGCACCCTGAGTACTGAGCACTAAGCACCCAGAGCACTGAGCACCCAGCACCCCGAGCAGGGAGCACCCAGGACCCCGAGCACTGAGTACTGAGCACCCAGCACCCTGAGTACTGAGCACCGAGCTCCCCGAGCACTGAGCACCCTGAGTACTGAGCACCCAGCACCCCGATCACTGAGCACCCAGCACCCTGAGCACTGATCACCCAGCACCCTGAGCACTGAGCACCCAGCACCCCGAGCACTGAGTACCCAGCACCCTGAGTACTGAGCACTGAGCAACCAGCACGCCGAGCACTGAGCACCCAGCACCCTGTGTACTTAGCACTGAGCACCCTGAGTACTAAGCACCCAGCACCCTGAGTACTGAGTACCCAGGACCCTGAGCACTGAGCACCGAGCACCCAGAGCACTGAGCACCCAGCACCCTGAGCACTCAGCACCCAGCACCCCGAGCACTGAGCACCCAGCACCCTGAGCCCTGAGCACCCAGGACCCTGAGCACGGAGCACCCCGAGGACTGAGCACCCAGCACCCTGAGCACTGAGCACCCAGCACCTTGAGTACTGAGCACCGAGCACCTCGAGCACTACGCACCCAGCACCCTGAGTACTGAGCACCCAGCACCCTGAGCACTGAGCACCCAGCACCGTGAGCAATGAGCACCCGGCACCCCGAGCACGGAGCACCCAGCACCCTGAGTACTGAGCACCCAACACCCAGAGTACTGAGCACCCAGCAACCTGAGCACTCAGCACCCAGCACCCTGAGTACTGAGCACCCAGCACCCTGAGTACTGAACACCCAGCACCCTGAGCACTGAGCACTGAGCACCCTGAGCACTGAGTACTGAGCACTGAGCACCCTGAGCACTGAGCACCCAGCACCCCGAGTACTGAGCACCCAGCACCCCGAGCACTGAGCACCCAGCGCCCCGAGCACTGAGCACCCAGCACCCCGAGAACTGAGCACCCAGCACCTTGAGTACTGAGCACCGAGCACCCCGAACACTGCGCACCCAGCCCCCTGAGTACTGAGCACCCAGCACCCTGAGCACTGAGCACCCAGCACCCTGAGCACTGAGCACGCAGCACCCCGAGCACTGAGCACCCAGCACCCTGAGTACTGAGCACAGAGCACCCTAAGCACTGAGCACCCAGCACCCTGAGTACTGAGCACCCAGCACCCTGAGTACTGAGCAACCAGCACCCTGAGCACTGAGCACTGAGCACCCAGCACCCTGAGAACTGAGCACTGAGCACCCAGCACCACCGCCCTGAGCACCCAGCACCCCGAGCACTGAGCACCCAGCACCCTGAGCACTGAGCACCCAGCACCATGAGCATTGAGCACCCAGCACCCTGAGTACTGAGCACCCAACACCCAGAGTCCTGAGCACCCAGCACCCTGAGCACTGAGCACCCAGCACCCTGAGTACTGAGCACCCAGCACCCTGAGTACTGAGCACCCAGCACCCTGAGCACTGAGCACTGAGCACCCAACACCCTGAGCACTGAGCACTGAGCACCCAGCACCCCGAGCACTGAGCACCCAGCACCCCGAGCACTGAGCACCCAGCACCCTGAGCACTGAGCACCCAGCACCCTGAGCACTGAGAACCCAGCCCCCTGAGTACTGAGCACCCAGCACCATGAGTACTGACCACCCAGCACCCTGAGTACTGAGCACCCAGCACCCTGAGTACTGAGCACTCAGGACCGTGAGTACTTAGCACCGAGCACCCCGAGCACTGAGCACCCAGCACTCTGAGCACTGAGCACCCAGCACGCTGAGTACTGAGCACTGAGCACACAGCACCCTGAGTACTGAGCACCGAGCTCCCCGAGCACTGAGCACCCAGCACCCCAAGCACTGAGCACTGAGCACCCTGAGCACTGAGCACCCAGCACCCTGATTACTGAGCACTGAGAACCCTGAGTACTGAGCACTGAGTACCCTGAGTACTGAGCACCCAGCACCCTGATCACTGAGCACGGAGCACCCCGAGGACTGAGCACCCAGCACCCTGAGCACTGAGCACCCAGCACCTTGAGTACTGAGCACCGAGCACCCCGAGCACTGAGCACCCAGCACCCTGAGTACTGAGCACCCAGCACCCTGAGCACTGAGCACCCAGCACCCTGAGCACTGAGCACGCAGCACCCCGAGCACTGAGCACCCATCATTCTGAGTACTGAGCACAGAGCACCCTGAGCACTGAGCACCCAGCACCCTGAGTACTGAGCACCCAGCACCCTGAGTACTGAGCAACCAGCACCCTGAGCACTGAGCACTGAGCACCCAGCACCCTGAGCACTGAGCACTGAGCACTGAGCACCCAGCACCACAGCCCTGAGCACCCAGCACCCCGAGCACTGAGCACCCAGCACCCTGAGCACTGAGCACCCAGCACCATGAGCATTGAGCACCCAGCACCCTGAGTACTGAGCACCCTGCACCCTGAGTACTGAGCACCCAGCACCCTGAGTACTGAGCACTCAGGACCCTGAGTACTGAGCACCGAGCACCCCGAGCACTGAGCACCCAGCACCCTGAGCACTGAGCACCCAGCACGCTGAGTACTGAGCACTGAGCACACAGCACCCTGAGTACTGAGCAACCAGCACCTCGAGCACTGAGCACCCAGCGCCCCGAGCACTGAGTACCCAGCACCCCGAGTACTGAGCACTGAGCACCCAGAGTACTGAGCACCCAGCACCCCGAGTACTGAGCACTGAGCACCCTGAGTACTGAGCACCCAGCACCCTGAGCACTGAGAACCCTGAGTACTGAGCACCGAGCACCCTGAGTACTGAGCACCCAGCACCCTGAGTACTGAGCACGGAGCACCCCGAGGACTGAGCACCCAACACCCTGAGCACTGAGCACCCAGCACCTTGAGTACTGAGCACCGAGCACCCCGAGCACTGAGCACCCAGCACCCTGAATACTGAGCACCCAGCACCCTGAGCACTGAGCACCCAGCACCCCGAGCACTGAGCACCCAGCACCCCGAGCACTGAGCACCCAGCACCCTGAGTACTGAGCACCCAACACCCAGAGTCCTGAGCACCCAGCACCCTGAGCACTGAGCACCGAGCACCCTGAGTACTGAGCACCCAGCACCCTGAGTACTGAGCACCCAGCACCCTGAGCACTGAGCACTGAGCACCCAACACCCTGAGCACTGAGCACTGAGCACCCAGCACCCCGAGCACTGAGCACCCAGCACCCCGAGCACTGAGCACCCAGCACCCTGAGCACTGAGCACCCAGAACCCTGAGCACTGAGCACCCAGCCCCCTGAGTACTGAGCACCCAGCACCATGAGTACTGACCACCCAGCACCCTGAGTACTGAGCACTCAGCACCCTGAGTACTGAGCACCGAGCACCCCGAGCACTGAGCACCCAGCACCCTGAGCACTGAGCACCCTGAGGACTGAGTACCCAGCACCCTGAGCACTGAGCACCCAGCACCCTGAGTACTGAGCACCGATCACCCTGAGCACTGAGTACCCAGCACCCCGAGCACTGAGCAGCCAGCACCCTGAGTACTGAGCACCCTGAGTACTGAGCACCGATCACCCTGAGCACTGAGCACCCAGCACCCTGAGTACTGAGCACCCAGCACCAGGAGCACTGAGCACCAAGCACCCTGAGCACTGAGCACCCAGCACCCTGAGTACTGAGCACCCAGCACCCTGAGTACTGAGTACCCATCACCCTGAGCACTGAGCACCCAGCACCCTGAGTACTGAGCACCGAGCACCCTGAGTACTGAGCACCCAGCACCCTTAGTACTGAGCACCCAGCACCCTGAGCCCTGAGCACCCAGCACCCTGAGTACTGAGCACCCAGCACCACCCTCAGTACTGAGCACCCAGCACCCCGAGCACTGAGCACCCAGCACCCTGAGCACTGAGCACCCAGCACCCCGAGTACTGAGCACCCAGCACCCCGAGCACTGAGCACCGAGCACCACGAGCACTGAGCACCCAGCACCCTGAGTACTGAGCACCCAGCACCCTGAGTACTGAGCACTGAGCACCCCGAGTACTGAGTACCCATCACCCCGAGCACTGACCACCCAGCAACCTGAGTACTGAGAACAGATCACCCTGAGTACTGAGCACCCAGCACCCTGAGTACTGAGCCCCCAGCACCAAGAGTACTGAGCACCCAGCACCCTGAGCACTGAGCACCCAGCACACCTAGAATGAGCACCCAGCACCCTGAATACTGAGAACCGAGCACCCTGATTTCTGAGCACGCAGCACCCTGAGTACTGAGCCCCCAGCACCCTGAGTACTGAGCACCCAGCACCCCGAGCACTGAGCACCCAGCACCCCGAGAATGAGCACCCAGCACCCTGAGTACTGAGCACCCAGCACCCTGAGTACTGAGCACTAAGCACCCAGAGCACTGAGCACCCAGCACCCCGAGCAGGGAGCACCCAGGACCCCGAGCACTGAGTACTGAGCACCCAGCACCCTGAGTAATGAGCACCGAGCTCCCCGAGCACTGAGCACCCTGAGTACTGAGCACCCAGCACCCCGATCACTGAGCACCCAGCACCCTGAGCACTGATCACCCAGCACCCTGAGCACTGAGCACACAGCACCCCGAGCACTGAGTACCCAGCACCCTGAGTACTTAGCACTGAGCAACCAGCACGCCGAGCACTGAGCACCTAGCACCCTGTGTACTTAGCACTGAGCACCCTGAGTAGTAAGCACCCAGCACCCTGAGTACTGAGTACCCAGGACCCTGAGCACTGAGCACCGAGCACCCCGAGCACTGAGCACCCAGCACCCTGAGCACTCAGCACCCAGCACCCCGAGCACTGAGCACCCAGCACCCTGAGCGCTGAGCACCCAGCACCCTGAGCACGGAGCACCCCGAGGACTGAGCACCCAGCACCCTGAGCACTGAGCACCCAGCACCTTGAGTACTGAGCACCGAGCACCTCGAGCACTAAGCACCCAGCACCCTGAGTACTGAGCACCCAGCACCCTGAGCACTGAGCACCCAGCACCGTGAGCAATGAGCACCCGGCACCCCGAGCACGGAGCACCCAGCACCCTGAGTACTGAGCACCAAACACCCAGAGTACTGAGCACCCAGCACCCTGAGCACTCAGCACCCAGCACCCTGAGTACTGAGCACCCAGCACCATGAGTACTGAACACCCAGCACCCTGAGCACTGAGCACTGAGCACCCTGAGCACTGAGTACTGAGCACTGAGCACCCTGAGTACTGAGCACCAAGCACCCCGAGTACTGAGCACCCAGCACCCCGAGCACTGAGCACCCAGCGCCCCGAGCACTGAGCACCCAGCACCCCGAGCACTGAGCACCCAGCACCCTGAGCACTGAGCACTGAGCACCCAGCACCACAGCCCTGAGCACCCAGCACCCCGAGCACTGAGCACCCAGCACCTTGAGCACTGAGCACCCAGCACCATGAGAATTGAGCACCCAGCACCCTGAGTACTGAGCACCCAACACCCAGAGTCCTGAGCACCCAGCACCCTTAGCACTGAGCACCCAGCACCCTGAGTACTGAGCACCCAGCACCCTGAGTACTGAGCACCCAGCACCCTGAGCACTGAGCACTGAGCACCCAACACCCTGAGCACTGAGCACTGAGCACCCAGCACCCCGAGCACTGAGCACCCAGCACCCCGAGCACTGAGCACCCAGCACCCTGAGCACTGAGCACCCAGCACACTGAGCACTGAGAACCCAGCCCCCTGAGTAGTGAGCACCCAGCACCATGAGTACTGACCACCCAGCACCCTGAGTACTGAGCACTCAGCAACCTGAGTACTGAGCACCGAGCACCCCGAGCACTGAGCACCCAGCACCCTGAGCACTGAGCACCCTGAGTACTGAGCACCCAGCACCCCGAGCACTGAGCACCCAGCACCCCGAGAATGAGCACCCAGCACCCTGAGTACTGAGCACCCAGCACCCTGAGTACTGAGCACTAAGCACCCAGAGCACTGAGCACCCAGCACCCCGAACACGGAGCACCCAGGACCCCGAGCACTGAGTACTGAGCACCCAGCACCCTGAGTACTGAGCACCGAGCTCCCCGAGCACTGAGCACCCAGCACCCCAAGCACTGAGCACTGAGCACCCTGTGCACTGAGCACCCAGCACCCTGAGTACTGAGCACTGAGAACCCTGAGTACTGAGCACTGAGTACCCTGAGTACTGAGCACCCAGCACCCTGATCACTGAGCACGGAGCACCCCGAGGACTGAGCACGAAGCACCCTGAGCACTGAGCACCCAGCACCTTGAGTACTGAGCACCGAGCACCCCGAGCACTGAGCACCCAGCACCCTGAGTACTGAGCACCCAGCACCCTGAGCACTGAGCACCCAGCACCCTGAGCACTGAGCACGCAGCACCCCGAGCACTGAGCACCCATCATTCTGAGTACTGAGCACAGAGCACCCTGAGCACTGAGCACCCAGCACCCTGAGTACTGAGCACCCAGGACCCTGAGTACTGAGCAACCAGCACCCTGAGCACTGAGCACTGAGCACCCAGCACCCTGAGCATTGAGCACTGAGCACTGAGCACCCAGCACCACAGCCCTGAGCACCCAGCACCCCGAGCACTGAGCACCCAGCACCCTGAGCACTGAGCACCCAGCACCATGAGCATTGAGCACCCAGCACCCTGAGTACTGAGCACCCAGCACCCTGAGTACTGAGCACCCAGCACCCTGAGTACTGAGCACTCAGGACCCTGAGTACTGAGCACCGAGCACCCCGAGCACTGAGCACCCAGCACCCTGAGCACTGAGCACCCAGCACGCTGAGTACTGAGCACTGAGCACACAGCACCCTGAGTACTGAGCAACCAGCACCTCGAGCACTGAGCACCCAGCGCCCCGAGCACTGAGTACCCAGCACCCCGAGTACTGACCACTGAGCACCCAGAGTACTGAGCACCCAGCACCCCGAGTACTGAGCACTGAGCACCCTGAGTACTGAGCACCCAGCACCCTGAGCACTGAGAACCCTGAATACTGAGCACCCAGCACCCTGAGCACTGAGCACCCAGCACCCCGAGCACTGAGCACCCAGCACCCCGAGCACTGAGCACCCAGCACCCTGAGTACTGAGCACCCAACACCCAGAGTCCTGAGCACCCAGCACCCTGAGCACTGAGCACCCAGCACCCTGAGTACTGAGCACCCAGCACCCTGAGTACTGAGCACCCAGCACCCTGAGCACTGAGCACTGAGCACCCAACACCCTGAGCACTGAGCACTGAGCACCCAGCACCCCGAGCACTGAGCACCCAGCACCCCGAGCACTGAGCACCCAGCACCCTGAGCACTGAGCACCCAGCACCCTGAGCACTGAGCACCCAGCCCCCTGAGTACTGAGCACCCAGCACCATGAGTACTGACCACCCAGCACCCTGAGTACTGAGCACTCAGCACCCTGAGTACTGAGCACCGAGCACCCCGAGCACTGAGCACCCAGCACCCTGAGCACTGAGCACCCTGAGGACTGAGTACCCAGCACCCTGAGCACTGAGCACCCAGCACCCTGAGTACTGAGCACCGATCACCCTGAGCACTGAGTACCCAGCACCCCGAGCACTGAGCAGCCAGCACCCTGAGTACTGAGCACCCTGAGTACTGAGCACCGATCACCCTGAGCCCTGAGCACCCAGCACCCTGAGTACTGAGCACCCAGCACCAGGAGCACTGAGCACTAAGCACCCTGAGCACTGAGCACCCAGCACCCTGAGTACTGAGCACCCAGCACCCTGAGCACTGAGCACCCAGCACCTTGAGCAATGAGCACCCGGCACCCCGAGCACGGAGCACCCAGCACCCTGAGTACTGAGCACCAAACACCCAGAGTACTGAGCACCCAGCACCCTGAGCACTCAGCACCCAGCACCCTGAGTACTGAGCACCCAGCACCATGAGTACTGAACACCCAGCACCCTGAGCACTGAGCACTGAGCACCCTGAGCACTGAGTACTGAGCACTGAGCACCCTGAGCACTGAGCACCAAGCACCCCGAGTACTGAGCACCCAGCACCCCGAGCACTGAGCACCCAGCGCCCCGAGCACTGAGCACCCAGCACCCCGAGCACTGAGCACCCAGCACCCTGAGCACTGAGCACTGAGCACCCAGCACCACAGCCCCGAGCACCCAGCACCCCGAGCACTGAGCACCCAGCACCTTGAGCACTGAGCACCCAGCACCATGAGCATTGAGCACCCAGCACCCTGAGTACTGAGCACCCAACACCCAGAGTCCTGAGCACCCAGCACCCTGAGCACTGAGCACCCAGCACCCTGAGTACTGAGCACCCAGCACCCTGAGTACTGAGCACCCAGCACCCTGAGCACTGAGCACTGAGCACCCAACACCCTGAGCACTGAGCACTGAGCATCCAGCACCCCGAGCACTGAGCACCCAGCACCCCGAGCACTGAGCACCCAGCACCCTGAGCACTGAGCACCCAGCACACTGAGCACTGAGAACCCAGCCCCCTGAGTAGTGAGCACCCAGCACCATGAGTACTGACCACCCAGCACCCTGAGTACTGAGCACTCAGCACCCTGAGTACTGAGCACCGAGCACCCCGAGCACTGAGCACCCAGCACCCTGAGCACTGAGCACCCTGAGTACTGAGCACCCAGCACCCCGAGCACTGAGCACCCAGCACCCCGAGAATGAGCACCCAGCACCCTGAGTACTGAGCACCCAGCACCCTGAGTACTGAGCACTAAGCACCCAGAGCACTGAGCACCCAGCACCCCGAACACGGAGCACCCAGGACCCCGAGCACTGAGTACTGAGCACCCAGCACCCTGAGTTCTGAGCACCGAGCTCCCCGAGCACTGAGCACCCAGCACCCCAAGCACTGAGCACTGAGCACCCTGAGCACTGAGCACCCAGCACCCTGAGTACTGAGCACTGAGAACCCTGAGTACTGAGCACTGAGTACCCTGAGTACTGAGCACCCAGCACCCTGATCACTGAGCACGGAGCACCCCGAGGACTGAGCACCCAGCACCCTGAGCACTGAGCACCCAGCACCTTGAGTACTGAGCACCGAGCACCCCGAGCACTGAGCACCCAGCACCCTGATTACTTAGCACCCAGCACCCTGAGCACTGAGCACCCAGCACCCTGAGCACTGAGCACGCAGCACCCCGAGCACTGAGCACCCATCATTCTGAGTACTGAGCACAGAGCACCCTGAGCACTGAGCACCCAGCACCCTGAGTACTGAGCACCCAGGACCCTGAGTACTGAGCAACCAGCACCCTGAGCACTGAGCACTGAGCACCCAGCACCCTGAGCACTGAGCACTGAGCACTGAGCATCCAGCACCACAGCCCTGAGCACCCAGCACCCCGAGCACTGAGCACCCAGCACCCTGAGCACTGAGCACCCAGCACCATGAGCATTGAGCACCCAGCACCCTGAGTACTGAGCACCCAGCACCCTGAGTACTGAGCACCCAGCACCCAGCGTACTGAGCACTCAGGACCCTGAGTACTGAGCACCGAGCACCCCGAGCACTGAGCACCCAGCACCCTGAGCACTGAGCACCCAGCACGCTGAGTACTGAGCACTGAGCACACAGCACCCTGAGTACTGAGCAACCAGCACCTCGAGCACTGAGCACCCAGCGCCCCGAGCACTGAGTACCCAGCACCCCGAGTACTGAGCACTGAGCACCCAGAGTACTGAGCACCCAGCACCCCGAGTACTGAGCACTGAGCACCCTGAGTACTGAGCACCCAGCACCCTGAGCACTGAGAACCCTGAATACTGAGCACCCAGCACCCTGAGCACTGAGCACCCAGCACCCCGAGCACTGAGCACCCAGCACCCCGAGCACTGAGCACCCAGCACCCTGAGTACTGAGCACCCAACACCCAGAGTCCTGAGCACCCAGCACCCTGAGCACTGAGCACCCAGCACCCTGAGTACTGAGCACCCAGCACCCTGAGTACTGAGCACCCAGCACCCTGAGCACTGAGCACTGAGCACCCAACACCCTGAGCACTGAGCACTGAGCACCCAGCACCCCGAGCACTGAGCACCCAGCACCCCGAGCACTGAGCACCCAGCACCCTGAGCACTGAGCACCCAGCACCCTGAGCACTGAGCACCCAGCCCCCTGAGTACTGAGCACCCAGCACCATGAGTACTGACCACCCAGCACCCTGAGTACTGAGCACTCAGCACCCTGAGTACTGAGCACCGAGCACCCCGAGCACTGAGCACCCAGCACCCTGAGCACTGAGCACCCTGAGGACTGAGTACCCAGCACCCTGAGCACTGAGCACCCAGCACCCTGAGTACTGAGCACCGATCACCCTGAGCACTGAGTACCCAGCACCCCGAGCACTGAGCAGCCAGCACCCTGAGTACTGAGCACCCTGAGTACTGAGCACCGATCACCCTGAGCACTGAGCACCCAGCACCCTGAGTACTGAGCACCCAGCACCAGGAGCACTGAGCACCAAGCACCCTGAGCACTGAGCACCCAGCACCCTGAGTACTGAGCACCCAGCACCCTGAGTACTGAGTACCCATCACCCTGAGCACTGAGCACCCAGCACCCTGAGTACTGAGCACCGAGCACCCTGAGTACTGAGCACCCAGCACCCTTAGTACTAAGCACCCAGCACCCTGAGCACTGAGCACCCAGCACCCTGAGTACTGAGCACCCAGCACCACCCTCAGTACTGAGCACCCAGCACCCCGAGCACTGAGCACCCAGCACCCTGAGCACTGAGCACCCAGCACCCCGAGTACTGAGCACCCAGCACCCCGAGCACTGAGCACCGAGCACCCCGAGCACTGAGCACCCAGCACCCTGAGTACTGAGCACCCAGCACCCTGAGTACTGAGCACTGAGCACCCCGAGTACTGAGTACCCATCACCCCGAGCACTGACCACCCAGCAACCTGAGTACTGAGAACAGATCACCCTGAGTACTGAGCACCCAGCACCCTGAGTACTGAGCCCCCAGCACCAAGAGTACTGAGCACCCAGCACCCTGAGCACTGAGCACCCAGCACCCCTAGAATGAGCACCCAGCACCCTGAATACTGAGAACCGAGCACCCTGATTACTGAGCACGCAGCACCCTGAGTACTGAGCCCCCAGCACCCTGAGTACTGAGCACCCAGCACCCTGAGTACTGAGCACCCAGCACCCTGAGTACTGAGCACTAAGCACCCAGAACACTGAGCACCCAGCACCCCGAGCAGGGAGCACCCAGGACCCCGAGCACTGAGTACTGAGCACCCAGCACCCTGAGTACTGAGCACCGAGCTCCCCGAGCACTGAGCACCCTGAGTACTGAGCACCCAGCACCCCGATCACTGAGCACCCAGCACCCTGAGCACTGATCACCCAGCACCCTGAGCACTGAGCAACCAGCACGCCGAGCACTGAGCACCCAGCACCCTGTGTACTTAGCACTGAGCACCCTGAGTAGTAAGCACCCAGCACCCTGAGTACTGAGTACCCAGGACCCTGAGCACTGAGCACCGAGCACCCCGAGCACTGAGCACCCAGCACCCCGAGCACTGAGCACCGAGCACCCTGAGTACTGAGCACCCAGCACCCTTAGTACTAAGCACCCAGCACCCTGAGCACTGAGCACCCAGCACCCTGAGTACTGAGCACCCAGCACCACCCTCAGTACTGAGCACCCAGCACCCCGAGCACTGAGCACCCAGCACCCTGAGCACTGAGCACCCAGCACCCCGAGTACTGAGCACCCAGCACCCCGAGCACTGAGCACCGAGCACCCCGAGCACTGAGCACCCAGCACCCTGAGTACTGAGCACCCAGCACCCTGAGTACTGAGCACCCAGCACCCTGAGCACTGAGCACTGAGCACCCAACACCCTGAGCACTGAGCACTGAGCACCCAGCACCCCGAGCACTGAGCACCCAGCACCCCGAGCACTGAGCACCCAGCACCCTGAGCACTGAGCACCCAGCACACTGAGCACTGAGAACCCAGCCCCCTGAGTAGTGAGCACCCAGCACCATGAGTACTGACCACCCAGCACCCTGAGTACTGAGCACTCAGCAACCTGAGTACTGAGCACCGAGCACCCCGAGCACTGAGCACCCAGCACCCTGAGCACTGAGCACCCTGAGTACTGAGCACCCAGCACCCCGAGCACTGAGCACCCAGCACCCCGAGAATGAGCACCCAGCACCCTGAGTACTGAGCACCCAGCACCCTGAGTACTGAGCACTAAGCACCCAGAGCACTGAGCACCCAGCACCCCGAACACGGAGCACCCAGGACCCCGAGCACTGAGTACTGAGCACCCAGCACCCTGAGTACTGAGCACCGAGCTCCCCGAGCACTGAGCACCCAGCACCCCAAGCACTGAGCACTGAGCACCCTGAGCACTGAGCACCCAGCACCCTGAGTACTGAGCACTGAGAACCCTGAGTACTGAGCACTGAGTACCCTGAGTACTGAGCACCCAGCACCCTGATCACTGAGCACGGAGCACCCCGAGGACTGAGCACGAAGCACCCTGAGCACTGAGCACCCAGCACCTTGAGTACTGAGCACCGAGCACCCCGAGCACTGAGCACCCAGCACCCTGAGTACTGAGCACCCAGCACCCTGAGCACTGAGCACCCAGCACCCTGAGCACTGAGCACGCAGCACCCCGAGCACTGAGCACCCATCATTCTGAGTACTGAGCACAGAGCACCCTGAGCACTGAGCACCCAGCACCCTGAGTACTGAGCACCCAGGACCCTGAGTACTGAGCAACCAGCACCCTGAGCACTGAGCACTGAGCACCCAGCACCCTGAGCATTGAGCACTGAGCACTGAGCACCCAGCACCACAGCCCTGAGCACCCAGCACCCCGAGCACTGAGCACCCAGCACCCTGAGCACTGAGCACCCAGCACCATGAGCATTGAGCACCCAGCACCCTGAGTACTGAGCACCCAGCACCCTGAGTACTGAGCACCCAGCACCCTGAGTACTGAGCACTCAGGACCCTGAGTACTGAGCACCGAGCACCCCGAGCACTGAGCACCCAGCACCCTGAGCACTGAGCACCCAGCACGCTGAGTACTGAGCACTGAGCACACAGCACCCTGAGTACTGAGCAACCAGCACCTCGAGCACTGAGCACCCAGCGCCCCGAGCACTGAGTACCCAGCACCCCGAGTACTGACCACTGAGCACCCAGAGTACTGAGCACCCAGCACCCCGAGTACTGAGCACTGAGCACCCTGAGTACTGAGCACCCAGCACCCTGAGCACTGAGAACCCTGAATACTGAGCACCCAGCACCCTGAGCACTGAGCACCCAGCACCCCGAGCACTGAGCACCCAGCACCCCGAGCACTGAGCACCCAGCACCCTGAGTACTGAGCACCCAACACCCAGAGTCCTGAGCACCCAGCACCCTGAGCACTGAGCACCCAGCACCCTGAGTACTGAGCACCCAGCACCCTGAGTACTGAGCACCCAGCACCCTGAGCACTGAGCACTGAGCACCCAACACCCTGAGCACTGAGCACTGAGCACCCAGCACCCCGAGCACTGAGCACCCAGCACCCCGAGCACTGAGCACCCAGCACCCTGAGCACTGAGCACCCAGCACCCTGAGCACTGAGCACCCAGCCCCCTGAGTACTGAGCACCCAGCACCATGAGTACTGACCACCCAGCACCCTGAGTACTGAGCACTCAGCACCCTGAGTACTGAGCACCGAGCACCCCGAGCACTGAGCACCCAGCACCCTGAGCACTGAGCACCCTGAGGACTGAGTACCCAGCACCCTGAGCACTGAGCACCCAGCACCCTGAGTACTGAGCACCGATCACCCTGAGCACTGAGTACCCAGCACCCCGAGCACTGAGCAGCCAGCACCCTGAGTACTGAGCACCCTGAGTACTGAGCACCGATCACCCTGAGCCCTGAGCACCCAGCACCCTGAGTACTGAGCACCCAGCACCAGGAGCACTGAGCACTAAGCACCCTGAGCACTGAGCACCCAGCACCCTGAGTACTGAGCACCCAGCACCCTGAGCACTGAGCACCCAGCACCTTGAGCAATGAGCACCCGGCACCCCGAGCACGGAGCACCCAGCACCCTGAGTACTGAGCACCAAACACCCAGAGTACTGAGCACCCAGCACCCTGAGCACTCAGCACCCAGCACCCTGAGTACTGAGCACCCAGCACCATGAGTACTGAACACCCAGCACCCTGAGCACTGAGCACTGAGCACCCTGAGCACTGAGTACTGAGCACTGAGCACCCTGAGCACTGAGCACCAAGCACCCCGAGTACTGAGCACCCAGCACCCCGAGCACTGAGCACCCAGCGCCCCGAGCACTGAGCACCCAGCACCCCGAGCACTGAGCACCCAGCACCCTGAGCACTGAGCACTGAGCACCCAGCACCACAGCCCCGAGCACCCAGCACCCCGAGCACTGAGCACCCAGCACCTTGAGCACTGAGCACCCAGCACCATGAGCATTGAGCACCCAGCACCCTGAGTACTGAGCACCCAACACCCAGAGTCCTGAGCACCCAGCACCCTGAGCACTGAGCACCCAGCACCCTGAGTACTGAGCACCCAGCACCCTGAGTACTGAGCACCCAGCACCCTGAGCACTGAGCACTGAGCACCCAACACCCTGAGCACTGAGCACTGAGCATCCAGCACCCCGAGCACTGAGCACCCAGCACCCCGAGCACTGAGCACCCAGCACCCTGAGCACTGAGCACCCAGCACACTGAGCACTGAGAACCCAGCCCCCTGAGTAGTGAGCACCCAGCACCATGAGTACTGACCACCCAGCACCCTGAGTACTGAGCACTCAGCACCCTGAGTACTGAGCACCGAGCACCCCGAGCACTGAGCACCCAGCACCCTGAGCACTGAGCACCCTGAGTACTGAGCACCCAGCACCCCGAGCACTGAGCACCCAGCACCCCGAGAATGAGCACCCAGCACCCTGAGTACTGAGCACCCAGCACCCTGAGTACTGAGCACTAAGCACCCAGAGCACTGAGCACCCAGCACCCCGAACACGGAGCACCCAGGACCCCGAGCACTGAGTACTGAGCACCCAGCACCCTGAGTTCTGAGCACCGAGCTCCCCGAGCACTGAGCACCCAGCACCCCAAGCACTGAGCACTGAGCACCCTGAGCACTGAGCACCCAGCACCCTGAGTACTGAGCACTGAGAACCCTGAGTACTGAGCACTGAGTACCCTGAGTACTGAGCACCCAGCACCCTGATCACTGAGCACGGAGCACCCCGAGGACTGAGCACCCAGCACCCTGAGCACTGAGCACCCAGCACCTTGAGTACTGAGCACCGAGCACCCCGAGCACTGAGCACCCAGCACCCTGATTACTTAGCACCCAGCACCCTGAGCACTGAGCACCCAGCACCCTGAGCACTGAGCACGCAGCACCCCGAGCACTGAGCACCCATCATTCTGAGTACTGAGCACAGAGCACCCTGAGCACTGAGCACCCAGCACCCTGAGTACTGAGCACCCAGGACCCTGAGTACTGAGCAACCAGCACCCTGAGCACTGAGCACTGAGCACCCAGCACCCTGAGCACTGAGCACTGAGCACTGAGCATCCAGCACCACAGCCCTGAGCACCCAGCACCCCGAGCACTGAGCACCCAGCACCCTGAGCACTGAGCACCCAGCACCATGAGCATTGAGCACCCAGCACCCTGAGTACTGAGCACCCAGCACCCTGAGTACTGAGCACCCAGCACCCAGCGTACTGAGCACTCAGGACCCTGAGTACTGAGCACCGAGCACCCCGAGCACTGAGCACCCAGCACCCTGAGCACTGAGCACCCAGCACGCTGAGTACTGAGCACTGAGCACACAGCACCCTGAGTACTGAGCAACCAGCACCTCGAGCACTGAGCACCCAGCGCCCCGAGCACTGAGTACCCAGCACCCCGAGTACTGAGCACTGAGCACCCAGAGTACTGAGCACCCAGCACCCCGAGTACTGAGCACTGAGCACCCTGAGTACTGAGCACCCAGCACCCTGAGCACTGAGAACCCTGAATACTGAGCACCCAGCACCCTGAGCACTGAGCACCCAGCACCCCGAGCACTGAGCACCCAGCACCCCGAGCACTGAGCACCCAGCACCCTGAGTACTGAGCACCCAACACCCAGAGTCCTGAGCACCCAGCACCCTGAGCACTGAGCACCCAGCACCCTGAGTACTGAGCACCCAGCACCCTGAGTACTGAGCACCCAGCACCCTGAGCACTGAGCACTGAGCACCCAACACCCTGAGCACTGAGCACTGAGCACCCAGCACCCCGAGCACTGAGCACCCAGCACCCCGAGCACTGAGCACCCAGCACCCTGAGCACTGAGCACCCAGCACCCTGAGCACTGAGCACCCAGCCCCCTGAGTACTGAGCACCCAGCACCATGAGTACTGACCACCCAGCACCCTGAGTACTGAGCACTCAGCACCCTGAGTACTGAGCACCGAGCACCCCGAGCACTGAGCACCCAGCACCCTGAGCACTGAGCACCCTGAGGACTGAGTACCCAGCACCCTGAGCACTGAGCACCCAGCACCCTGAGTACTGAGCACCGATCACCCTGAGCACTGAGTACCCAGCACCCCGAGCACTGAGCAGCCAGCACCCTGAGTACTGAGCACCCTGAGTACTGAGCACCGATCACCCTGAGCACTGAGCACCCAGCACCCTGAGTACTGAGCACCCAGCACCAGGAGCACTGAGCACCAAGCACCCTGAGCACTGAGCACCCAGCACCCTGAGTACTGAGCACCCAGCACCCTGAGTACTGAGTACCCATCACCCTGAGCACTGAGCACCCAGCACCCTGAGTACTGAGCACCGAGCACCCTGAGTACTGAGCACCCAGCACCCTTAGTACTAAGCACCCAGCACCCTGAGCACTGAGCACCCAGCACCCTGAGTACTGAGCACCCAGCACCACCCTCAGTACTGAGCACCCAGCACCCCGAGCACTGAGCACCCAGCACCCTGAGCACTGAGCACCCAGCACCCCGAGTACTGAGCACCCAGCACCCCGAGCACTGAGCACCGAGCACCCCGAGCACTGAGCACCCAGCACCCTGAGTACTGAGCACCCAGCACCCTGAGTACTGAGCACTGAGCACCCCGAGTACTGAGTACCCATCACCCCGAGCACTGACCACCCAGCAACCTGAGTACTGAGAACAGATCACCCTGAGTACTGAGCACCCAGCACCCTGAGTACTGAGCCCCCAGCACCAAGAGTACTGAGCACCCAGCACCCTGAGCACTGAGCACCCAGCACCCCTAGAATGAGCACCCAGCACCCTGAATACTGAGAACCGAGCACCCTGATTACTGAGCACGCAGCACCCTGAGTACTGAGCCCCCAGCACCCTGAGTACTGAGCACCCAGCACCCCGAGCACTGAGCACCCAGCACCCCGAGAATGAGCACCCAGCACCCTGAGTACTGAGCACCCAGCACCCTGAGTACTGAGCACTAAGCACCCAGAACACTGAGCACCCAGCACCCCGAGCAGGGAGCACCCAGGACCCCGAGCACTGAGTACTGAGCACCCAGCACCCTGAGTACTGAGCACCGAGCTCCCCGAGCACTGAGCACCCTGAGTACTGAGCACCCAGCACCCCGATCACTGAGCACCCAGCACCCTGAGCACTGATCACCCAGCACCCTGAGCACTGAGCAACCAGCACGCCGAGCACTGAGCACCCAGCACCCTGTGTACTTAGCACTGAGCACCCTGAGTAGTAAGCACCCAGCACCCTGAGTACTGAGTACCCAGGACCCTGAGCACTGAGCACCGAGCACCCCGAGCACTGAGCACCCAGCACCCCGAGCACTGAGCACCCAGCGCCCCGAGCACTGAGCACCCAGCACCCCGAGCACTGAGCACCCAGCACCCTGAGCACTGAGCACTGAGCACCCAGCACCACAGCCCTGAGCACCCAGCACCCCGAGCACTGAGCACCCAGCACCTTGAGCACTGAGCACCCAGCACCATGAGAATTGAGCACCCAGCACCCTGAGTACTGAGCACCCAACACCCAGAGTCCTGAGCACCCAGCACCCTTAGCACTGAGCACCCAGCACCCTGAGTACTGAGCACCCAGCACCCTGAGTACTGAGCACCCAGCACCCTGAGCACTGAGCACTGAGCACCCAACACCCTGAGCACTGAGCACTGAGCACCCAGCACCCCGAGCACTGAGCACCCAGCACCCCGAGCACTGAGCACCCAGCACCCTGAGCACTGAGCACCCAGCACACTGAGCACTGAGAACCCAGCCCCCTGAGTAGTGAGCACCCAGCACCATGAGTACTGACCACCCAGCACCCTGAGTACTGAGCACTCAGCAACCTGAGTACTGAGCACCGAGCACCCCGAGCACTGAGCACCCAGCACCCTGAGCACTGAGCACCCTGAGTACTGAGCACCCAGCACCCCGAGCACTGAGCACCCAGCACCCCGAGAATGAGCACCCAGCACCCTGAGTACTGAGCACCCAGCACCCTGAGTACTGAGCACTAAGCACCCAGAGCACTGAGCACCCAGCACCCCGAACACGGAGCACCCAGGACCCCGAGCACTGAGTACTGAGCACCCAGCACCCTGAGTACTGAGCACCGAGCTCCCCGAGCACTGAGCACCCAGCACCCCAAGCACTGAGCACTGAGCACCCTGAGCACTGAGCACCCAGCACCCTGAGTACTGAGCACTGAGAACCCTGAGTACTGAGCACTGAGTACCCTGAGTACTGAGCACCCAGCACCCTGATCACTGAGCACGGAGCACCCCGAGGACTGAGCACGAAGCACCCTGAGCACTGAGCACCCAGCACCTTGAGTACTGAGCACCGAGCACCCCGAGCACTGAGCACCCAGCACCCTGAGTACTGAGCACCCAGCACCCTGAGCACTGAGCACCCAGCACCCTGAGCACTGAGCACGCAGCACCCCGAGCACTGAGCACCCATCATTCTGAGTACTGAGCACAGAGCACCCTGAGCACTGAGCACCCAGCACCCTGAGTACTGAGCACCCAGGACCCTGAGTACTGAGCAACCAGCACCCTGAGCACTGAGCACTGAGCACCCAGCACCCTGAGCATTGAGCACTGAGCACTGAGCACCCAGCACCACAGCCCTGAGCACCCAGCACCCCGAGCACTGAGCACCCAGCACCCTGAGCACTGAGCACCCAGCACCATGAGCATTGAGCACCCAGCACCCTGAGTACTGAGCACCCAGCACCCTGAGTACTGAGCACCCAGCACCCTGAGTACTGAGCACTCAGGACCCTGAGTACTGAGCACCGAGCACCCCGAGCACTGAGCACCCAGCACCCTGAGCACTGAGCACCCAGCACGCTGAGTACTGAGCACTGAGCACACAGCACCCTGAGTACTGAGCAACCAGCACCTCGAGCACTGAGCACCCAGCGCCCCGAGCACTGAGTACCCAGCACCCCGAGTACTGACCACTGAGCACCCAGAGTACTGAGCACCCAGCACCCCGAGTACTGAGCACTGAGCACCCTGAGTACTGAGCACCCAGCACCCTGAGCACTGAGAACCCTGAATACTGAGCACCCAGCACCCTGAGCACTGAGCACCCAGCACCCCGAGCACTGAGCACCCAGCACCCCGAGCACTGAGCACCCAGCACCCTGAGTACTGAGCACCCAACACCCAGAGTCCTGAGCACCCAGCACCCTGAGCACTGAGCACCCAGCACCCTGAGTACTGAGCACCCAGCACCCTGAGTACTGAGCACCCAGCACCCTGAGCACTGAGCACTGAGCACCCAACACCCTGAGCACTGAGCACTGAGCACCCAGCACCCCGAGCACTGAGCACCCAGCACCCCGAGCACTGAGCACCCAGCACCCTGAGCACTGAGCACCCAGCACCCTGAGCACTGAGCACCCAGCCCCCTGAGTACTGAGCACCCAGCACCATGAGTACTGACCACCCAGCACCCTGAGTACTGAGCACTCAGCACCCTGAGTACTGAGCACCGAGCACCCCGAGCACTGAGCACCCAGCACCCTGAGCACTGAGCACCCTGAGGACTGAGTACCCAGCACCCTGAGCACTGAGCACCCAGCACCCTGAGTACTGAGCACCGATCACCCTGAGCACTGAGTACCCAGCACCCCGAGCACTGAGCAGCCAGCACCCTGAGTACTGAGCACCCTGAGTACTGAGCACCGATCACCCTGAGCCCTGAGCACCCAGCACCCTGAGTACTGAGCACCCAGCACCAGGAGCACTGAGCACTAAGCACCCTGAGCACTGAGCACCCAGCACCCTGAGTACTGAGCACCCAGCACCCTGAGCACTGAGCACCCAGCACCTTGAGCAATGAGCACCCGGCACCCCGAGCACGGAGCACCCAGCACCCTGAGTACTGAGCACCAAACACCCAGAGTACTGAGCACCCAGCACCCTGAGCACTCAGCACCCAGCACCCTGAGTACTGAGCACCCAGCACCATGAGTACTGAACACCCAGCACCCTGAGCACTGAGCACTGAGCACCCTGAGCACTGAGTACTGAGCACTGAGCACCCTGAGCACTGAGCACCAAGCACCCCGAGTACTGAGCACCCAGCACCCCGAGCACTGAGCACCCAGCGCCCCGAGCACTGAGCACCCAGCACCCCGAGCACTGAGCACCCAGCACCCTGAGCACTGAGCACTGAGCACCCAGCACCACAGCCCCGAGCACCCAGCACCCCGAGCACTGAGCACCCAGCACCTTGAGCACTGAGCACCCAGCACCATGAGCATTGAGCACCCAGCACCCTGAGTACTGAGCACCCAACACCCAGAGTCCTGAGCACCCAGCACCCTGAGCACTGAGCACCCAGCACCCTGAGTACTGAGCACCCAGCACCCTGAGTACTGAGCACCCAGCACCCTGAGCACTGAGCACTGAGCACCCAACACCCTGAGCACTGAGCACTGAGCATCCAGCACCCCGAGCACTGAGCACCCAGCACCCCGAGCACTGAGCACCCAGCACCCTGAGCACTGAGCACCCAGCACACTGAGCACTGAGAACCCAGCCCCCTGAGTAGTGAGCACCCAGCACCATGAGTACTGACCACCCAGCACCCTGAGTACTGAGCACTCAGCACCCTGAGTACTGAGCACCGAGCACCCCGAGCACTGAGCACCCAGCACCCTGAGCACTGAGCACCCTGAGTACTGAGCACCCAGCACCCCGAGCACTGAGCACCCAGCACCCCGAGAATGAGCACCCAGCACCCTGAGTACTGAGCACCCAGCACCCTGAGTACTGAGCACTAAGCACCCAGAGCACTGAGCACCCAGCACCCCGAACACGGAGCACCCAGGACCCCGAGCACTGAGTACTGAGCACCCAGCACCCTGAGTTCTGAGCACCGAGCTCCCCGAGCACTGAGCACCCAGCACCCCAAGCACTGAGCACTGAGCACCCTGAGCACTGAGCACCCAGCACCCTGAGTACTGAGCACTGAGAACCCTGAGTACTGAGCACTGAGTACCCTGAGTACTGAGCACCCAGCACCCTGATCACTGAGCACGGAGCACCCCGAGGACTGAGCACCCAGCACCCTGAGCACTGAGCACCCAGCACCTTGAGTACTGAGCACCGAGCACCCCGAGCACTGAGCACCCAGCACCCTGATTACTTAGCACCCAGCACCCTGAGCACTGAGCACCCAGCACCCTGAGCACTGAGCACGCAGCACCCCGAGCACTGAGCACCCATCATTCTGAGTACTGAGCACAGAGCACCCTGAGCACTGAGCACCCAGCACCCTGAGTACTGAGCACCCAGGACCCTGAGTACTGAGCAACCAGCACCCTGAGCACTGAGCACTGAGCACCCAGCACCCTGAGCACTGAGCACTGAGCACTGAGCATCCAGCACCACAGCCCTGAGCACCCAGCACCCCGAGCACTGAGCACCCAGCACCCTGAGCACTGAGCACCCAGCACCATGAGCATTGAGCACCCAGCACCCTGAGTACTGAGCACCCAGCACCCTGAGTACTGAGCACCCAGCACCCAGCGTACTGAGCACTCAGGACCCTGAGTACTGAGCACCGAGCACCCCGAGCACTGAGCACCCAGCACCCTGAGCACTGAGCACCCAGCACGCTGAGTACTGAGCACTGAGCACACAGCACCCTGAGTACTGAGCAACCAGCACCTCGAGCACTGAGCACCCAGCGCCCCGAGCACTGAGTACCCAGCACCCCGAGTACTGAGCACTGAGCACCCAGAGTACTGAGCACCCAGCACCCCGAGTACTGAGCACTGAGCACCCTGAGTACTGAGCACCCAGCACCCTGAGCACTGAGAACCCTGAATACTGAGCACCCAGCACCCTGAGCACTGAGCACCCAGCACCCCGAGCACTGAGCACCCAGCACCCCGAGCACTGAGCACCCAGCACCCTGAGTACTGAGCACCCAACACCCAGAGTCCTGAGCACCCAGCACCCTGAGCACTGAGCACCCAGCACCCTGAGTACTGAGCACCCAGCACCCTGAGTACTGAGCACCCAGCACCCTGAGCACTGAGCACTGAGCACCCAACACCCTGAGCACTGAGCACTGAGCACCCAGCACCCCGAGCACTGAGCACCCAGCACCCCGAGCACTGAGCACCCAGCACCCTGAGCACTGAGCACCCAGCACCCTGAGCACTGAGCACCCAGCCCCCTGAGTACTGAGCACCCAGCACCATGAGTACTGACCACCCAGCACCCTGAGTACTGAGCACTCAGCACCCTGAGTACTGAGCACCGAGCACCCCGAGCACTGAGCACCCAGCACCCTGAGCACTGAGCACCCTGAGGACTGAGTACCCAGCACCCTGAGCACTGAGCACCCAGCACCCTGAGTACTGAGCACCGATCACCCTGAGCACTGAGTACCCAGCACCCCGAGCACTGAGCAGCCAGCACCCTGAGTACTGAGCACCCTGAGTACTGAGCACCGATCACCCTGAGCACTGAGCACCCAGCACCCTGAGTACTGAGCACCCAGCACCAGGAGCACTGAGCACCAAGCACCCTGAGCACTGAGCACCCAGCACCCTGAGTACTGAGCACCCAGCACCCTGAGTACTGAGTACCCATCACCCTGAGCACTGAGCACCCAGCACCCTGAGTACTGAGCACCGAGCACCCTGAGTACTGAGCACCCAGCACCCTTAGTACTGAGCACCCAGCACCCTGAGCACTGAGCACCCAGCACCCTGAGTACTGAGCACCCAGCACCACCCTCAGTACTGAGCACCCAGCACCCCGAGCACTGAGCACCCAGCACCCTGAGCACTGAGCACCCAGCACCCCGAGTACTGAGCACCCAGCACCCCGAGCACTGAGCACCGAGCACCCCGAGCACTGAGCACCCAGCACCCTGAGTACTGAGCACCCAGCACCCTGAGTACTGAGCACTGAGCACCCCGAGTACTGAGTACCCATCACCCCGAGCACTGACCACCCAGCAACCTGAGTACTGAGAACAGATCACCCTGAGTACTGAGCACCCAGCACCCTGAGTACTGAGCCCCCAGCACCAAGAGTACTGAGCACCCAGCACCCTGAGCACTGAGCACCCAGCACCCCTAGAATGAGCACCCAGCACCCTGAATACTGAGAACCGAGCACCCTGATTACTGAGCACGCAGCACCCTGAGTACTGAGCCCCCAGCACCCTGAGTACTGAGCACCCAGCACCCCGAGCACTGAGCACCCAGCACCCCGAGAATGAGCACCCAGCACCCTGAGTACTGAGCACCCAGCACCCTGAGTACTGAGCACTAAGCACCCAGAACACTGAGCACCCAGCACCCCGAGCAGGGAGCACCCAGGACCCCGAGCACTGAGTACTGAGCACCCAGCACCCTGAGTACTGAGCACCGAGCTCCCCGAGCACTGAGCACCCTGAGTACTGAGCACCCAGCACCCCGATCACTGAGCACCCAGCACCCTGAGCACTGATCACCCAGCACCCTGAGCACTGAGCAACCAGCACGCCGAGCACTGAGCACCCAGCACCCTGTGTACTTAGCACTGAGCACCCTGAGTAGTAAGCACCCAGCACCCTGAGTACTGAGTACCCAGGACCCTGAGCACTGAGCACCGAGCACCCCGAGCACTGAGCACCCAGCACCCTGAGCACTCAGCACCCAGCACCCCGAGCACTGAGCACCCAGCACCCTGAGCGCTGAGCACCCAGCACCCTGAGCACGGAGCACCCCGAGGACTGAGCACCCAGCACCGTGAGCACTGAGCACCCAGCACCTTGAGTACTGAGCACCGAGCACCTCGAGCACTAAGCACCCAGCACCCTGAGTACTGAGCACCCAGCACCGTGAGCAATGAGCACCCGGCACCCCGAGCACGGAGCACCCAGCAGCCTGAGTACTGAGCACCCAACACCCAGAGTACTGAGCACCCAGCACCCTGAGCACTCAGCACCCAGCACCCTGAGTACTGAGCACCCAGCACCCTGAGTACTGAACACCCAGCACCCTGAGCACTGAGCACTGAGAACCCTGAGCACTGAGTACTGAGCACTGAGCACCCTGAGCACTGAGCACCAAGCACCCCGAGTACTGAGCACCCAGCACCCCGAGCACTGAGCACCCAGCGCCCCGAGCACTGAGCACCCAGCACCCCGAGCACTGAGCACCCAGCACCCCGAGCACTGAGCACCCAGCACCCCGAGCACTGAGCACCCAGCACCCTGAGCACTGAGCACTGAGCACCCAGCACCACAGCCCTGAGCACCCAGCACCCCGAGCACTGAGCACCCAGCACCTTGAGCACTGAGCACCCAGCACCATGAGCATTGAGCACCCAGCACCCTGAGTACTGAGCACCCAACACCCAGAGTCCTGAGCACCCAGCACCCTGAGCACTGAGCACCCAGCACCCTGAGTACTGAGCACCCAGCACCCTGAGTACTGAGCACCCAGCACCCTGAGCACTGAGCACTGAGCACCCAACACCCTGAGCACTGAGCACTGAGCAACCAGCACCCCGAGCACTGAGCACCCAGCACCCCGAGCACTGAGCACCCAGCACCCTGAGCACTGAGCACCCAGCACACTGAGCACTGAGAACCCAGCCCCCTGAGTAGTGAGCACCCAGCACCATGAGTACTGACCACCCAGCACCCTGAGTACTGAGCACTCAGCACCCTGAGTACTGAGCACCGAGCACCCCGAGCACTGAGCACCCAGCACCCTGAGCACTGAGCACCCTGAGTACTGAGCACCCAGCACCCCGAGCACTGAGCACCCAGCACCCCGAGAATGAGCACCCAGCACCCTGAGTACTGAGCACCCAGCACCCTGAGTACTGAGCACTAAGCACCCAGAGCACTGAGCACCCAGCACCCCGAACACGGAGCACCCAGGACCCCGAGCACTGAGTACTGAGCACCCAGCACCCTGAGTACTGAGCACCGAGCTCCCCGAGCACTGAGCACCCAGCACCCCAAGCACTGAGCACTGAGCACCCTGAGCACTGAGCACCCAGCACCCTGAGTACTGAGCACTGAGAACCCTGAGTACTGAGCACTGAGTACCCTGAGTACTGAGCACCCAGCACCCTGATCACTGAGCACGGAGCACCCCGAGGACTGAGCACCCAGCACCCTGAGCACTGAGCACCCAGCACCTTGAGTACTGAGCACCGAGCACCCCGAGCACTGAGCACCCAGCACCCTGAGTACTGAGCACCCAGCACCCTGAGCACTGAGCACCCAGCACCCTGAGCACTGAGCACGCAGCACCCCGAGCACTGAGCACCCATCATTCTGAGTACTGAGCACAGAGCACCCTGAGCACTGAGCACCCAGCACCCTGAGTACTGAGCACCCAGGACCCTGAGTACTGAGCAACCAGCACCCTGAGCACTGAGCACTGAGCACCCAGCACCCTGAGCACTGAGCACTGAGCACTGAGCACCCAGCACCACAGCCCTGAGCACCCAGCACCCCGAGCACTGAGCACCCAGCACCCTGAGCACTGAGCACCCAGCACCATGAGCATTGAGCACCCAGCACCCTGAGTACTGAGCACCCAGCACCCTGAGTACTGAGCACCCAGCACCCAGCGTACTGAGCACTCAGGACCCTGAGTACTGAGCACCGAGCACCCCGAGCACTGAGCACCCAGCACCCTGAGCACTGAGCACCCAGCACGCTGAGTACTGAGCACTGAGCACACAGCACCCTGAGTACTGAGCAACCAGCACCTCGAGCACTGAGCACCCAGCGCCCCGAGCACTGAGTACCCAGCACCCCGAGTACTGAGCACTGAGCACCCAGAGTACTGAGCACCCAGCACCCCGAGTACTGAACACTGAGCACCCTGAGTACTGAGCACCCAGCACCCTGAGCACTGAGAACCCTGAATACTGAGCACCCAGCACCCTGAGCACTGAGCACCCAGCACCCCGAGCACTGAGCACCGAGCACCCCGAGCACTGAGCACCCAGCACCCTGAGTACTGAGCACCCAACACCCAGAGTCCTGAGCACCCAGCACCCTGAGCACTGAGCACCCAGCACCCTGAGTACTGAGCACCCAGCACCCTGAGTACTGAGCACCCAGCACCCTGAGCACTGAGCACTGAGCACCCAACACCCTGAGCACTGAGCACTGAGCACCCAGCACCCCGAGCACTGAGCACCCAGCACCCCGAGCACTGAGCACCCAGCACCCTGAGCACTGAGCACCCAGCACCCTGAGCACTGAGCACCCAGCCCCCTGAGTACTGAGCACCCAGCACCATGAGTACTGACCACCCAGCACCCTGAGTACTGAGCACTCAGCACCCTGAGTACTGAGCACCGAGCACCCCGAGCACTGAGCACCCAGCACCCTGAGCACTGAGCACCCTGAGGACTGAGTACCCAGCACCCTGAGCACTGAGCACCCAGCACCCTGAGTACTGAGCACCGATCACCCTGAGCACTGAGTACCCAGCACCCCGAGCACTGAGCAGCCAGCACCCTGAGTACTGAGCACCCTGAGTACTGAGCACCGATCACCCTGAGCACTGAGCACCCAGCACCCTGAGTACTGAGCACCCAGCACCAGGAGCACTGAGCACCAAGCACCCTGAGCACTGAGCACCCAGCACCGTGAGTACTGAGCACCCAGCACCCTGAGTACTGAGTACCCATCACCCTGAGCACTGAGCACCCAGCACCCTGAGTACTGAGCACCGAGCACCCTGAGTACTGAGCACCCAGCACCCTTAGTACTGAGCACCCAGCACCCTGAGCACTGAGCACCCAGCACCCTGAGTACTGAGCACCCAGCACCACCCTCAGTACTGAGCACCCAGCACCCCGAGCACTGAGCACCCAGCACCCTGAGCACTGAGCACCCAGCACCCCGAGTACTGAGCACCCAGCACCCCGAGCACTGAGCACCGAGCACCCCGAGCACTGAGCACCCAGCACCCTGAGTACTGAGCACCCAGCACCCTGAGTACTGAGCACTGAGCACCCCGAGTACTGAGTACCCATCACCCCGAGCACTGACCACCCAGCAACCTGAGTACTGAGAACAGATCACCCTGAGTACTGAGCACCCAGCACCCTGAGTACTGAGCCCCCAGCACCAAGAGTACTGAGCACCCAGCACCCTGAGCACTGAGCACCCAGCACCCCTAGAATGAGCACCCAGCACCCTGAATACTGAGAACCGAGCACCCTGATTACTGAGCACGCAGCACCCTGAGTACTGAGCCCCCAGCACCCTGAGTACTGAGCACCCAGCACCCCGAGCACTGAGCACCCAGCACCCCGAGAATGAGCACCCAGCACCCTGAGTACTGAGCACCCAGCACCCTGAGTACTGAGCACTAAGCACCCAGAACACTGAGCACCCAGCACCCCGAACAGGGAGCACCCAGGACCCCGAGCACTGAGTACTGAGCACCCAGCACCCTGAGTACTGAGCACCGAGCTCCCCGAGCACTGAGCACCCTGAGTACTGAGCACCCAGCACCCCGATCACTGAGCACCCAGCACCCTGAGCACTGATCACCCAGCACCCTGAGCACTGAGCAACCAGCACGCCGAGCACTGAGCACCCAGCACCCTGTGTACTTAGCACTGAGCACCCTGAGTAGTAAGCACCCAGCACCCTGAGTACTGAGTACCCAGGACCCTGAGCACTGAGCACCGAGCACCCCGAGCACTGAGCACCCAGCACCCTGAGCACTCAGCACCCAGCACCCCGAGCACTGAGCACCCAGCACCCTGAGCGCTGAGCACCCAGCACCCTGAGCACGGAGCACCCCGAGGACTGAGCACCCAGCACCCTGAGCACTGAGCACCCAGCACCTTGAGTACTGAGCACCGAGCACCTCGAGCACTAAGCACCCAGCACCCTGAGTACTGAGCACCCAGCACCGTGAGCAATGAGCACCCGGCACCCCGAGCACGGAGCACCCAGCAGCCTGAGTACTGAGCACCCAACACCCAGAGTACTGAGCACCCAGCACCCTGAGCACTCAGCACCCAGCACCCTGAGTACTGAGCACCCAGCACCCTGAGTACTGAACACCCAGCACCCTGAGCACTGAGCACTGAGAACCCTGAGCACTGAGTACTGAGCACTGAGCACCCTGAGCACTGAGCACCAAGCACCCCGAGTACTGAGCACCCAGCACCCCGAGCACTGAGCACCCAGCGCCCCGAGCACTGAGCACCCAGCACCCCGAGCACTGAGCACCCAGCACCCCGAGCACTGAGCACCCAGCGCCCCGAGCACTGAGCACCCAGCACCCCGAGCACTGAGCACTGAGCACCCTGAGCACTG
Source organism: Microtus oregoni (assembly GCF_018167655.1). Classification (NCBI taxonomy): domain Eukaryota; kingdom Metazoa; phylum Chordata; class Mammalia; order Rodentia; family Cricetidae; genus Microtus; species Microtus oregoni. The sequence goes on from NW_024544774.1 coordinate 655,625, forward strand.
AGCACCCAGCACCCCGAGTACTGAGCACTGAGCACCCTGAGTACTGAGCACCAAGCACTCCGAGTACTGAGCACTGAGCACCCTGAGTACTGAGCACCCAGCACCCTGAGCACTGAGCACCCAGCACCCTGAGTACTGAGCACTGAGAACCCTGAGTACTGAGCACCGAGCACACTGAGTACTGAGCACCAAACACCCAGAGTACTGAGCACCCAGCACCCTGAGCACTCAGCACCCAGCACCCTGAGTACTGAGCACCCAGCACCATGAGTACTGAACACCCAGCACCCTGAGCACTGAGCACTGAGCACCCTGAGCACTGAGTACTGAGCACTGAGCACCCTGAGCACTGAGCACCAAGCACCCCGAGTACTGAGCACCCAGCACCCCGAGCACTGAGCACCCAGCGCCCCGAGCACTGAGCACCCAGCACCCCGAGCACTGAGCACCCAGCACCCTGAGCACTGAGCACTGAGCACCCAGCACCACAGCCCTGAGCACCCAGCACCCCGAGCACTGAGCACCCAGCACCTTGAGCACTGAGCACCCAGCACCATGAACATTGAGCACCCAGCACCCTGAGTACTGAGCACCCAACACCCAGAGTCCTGAGCACCCAGCACCCTGAGCACTGAGCACCCAGCACCCTGAGTACTGAGCACCCAGCACCCTGAGTACTGAGCACCCAGCACCCTGAGCACTGAGCACTGAGCACCCAACACCCTGAGCACTGAGCACTGAGCACCCAGCACCCCGAGCACTGAGCACCCAGCACCCCGAGCACTGAGCACCCAGCACCCTGAGCACTGAGCACCCAGCACACTGAGCACTGAGAACCCAGCCCCCTGAGTAGTGAGCACCCAGCACCATGAGTACTGACCACCCAGCACCCTGAGTACTGAGCACTCAGCACCCTGAGTACTGAGCACCGAGCACCCCGAGCACTGAGCACCCAGCACCCTGAGCACTGAGCACCCTGAGTACTGAGCACCCAGCACCCCGAGCACTGAGCACCCAGCACCCCGAGAATGAGCACCCAGCACCCTGAGTACTGAGCACCCAGCACCCTGAGTACTGAGCACTAAGCACCCAGAGCACTGAGCACCCAGCACCCCGAACACGGAGCACCCAGGACCCCGAGCACTGAGTACTGAGCACCCAGCACCCTGAGTACTGAGCACCGAGCTCCCCGAGCACTGAGCACCCAGCACCCCAAGCACTGAGCACTGAGCACCCTGAGCACTGAGCACCCAGCACCCTGAGTACTGAGCACTGAGAACCCTGAGTACTGAGCACTGAGTACCCTGAGTACTGAGCACCCAGCACCCTGATCACTGAGCACGGAGCACCCCGAGGACTGAGCACCCAGCACCCTGAGCACTGAGCACCCAGCACCTTGAGTACTGAGCACCGAGCACCCCGAGCACTGAGCACCCAGCACCCTGAGTACTTAGCACCCAGCACCCTGAGCACTGAGCACCCAGCACCCTGAGCACTGAGCACGCAGCACCCCGAGCACTGAGCACCCATCATTCTGAGTACTGAGCACAGAGCACCCTGAGCACTGAGCACCCAGCACCCTGAGTACTGAGCACCCAGGACCCTGAGTACTGAGCAACCAGCACCCTGAGCACTGAGCACTGAGCACCCAGCACCCTGAGCACTGAGCACTGAGCACTGAGCATCCAGCACCACAGCCCTGAGCACCCAGCACCCCGAGCACTGAGCACCCAGCACCCTGAGCACTGAGCACCCAGCACCATGAGCATTGAGCACCCAGCACCCTGAGTACTGAGCACCCAGCACCCTGAGTACTGAGCACCCAGCACCCAGCGTACTGAGCACTCAGGACCCTGAGTACTGAGCACCGAGCACCCCGAGCACTGAGCACCCAGCACCCTGAGCACTGAGCACCCAGCACGCTGAGTACTGAGCACTGAGCACACAGCACCCTGAGTACTGAGCAACCAGCACCTCGAGCACTGAGCACCCAGCGCCCCGAGCACTGAGTACCCAGCACCCCGAGTACTGAGCACTGAGCACCCAGAGTACTGAGCACCCAGCACCCCGAGTACTGAGCACTGAGCACCCTGAGTACTGAGCACCCAGCACCCTGAGCACTGAGAACCCTGAATACTGAGCACCCAGCACCCTGAGCACTGAGCACCCAGCACCCCGAGCACTGAGCACCCAGCACCCCGAGCACTGAGCACCCAGCACCCTGAGTACTGAGCACCCAACACCCAGAGTCCTGAGCACCCAGCACCCTGAGCACTGAGCACCCAGCACCCTGAGTACTGAGCACCCAGCACCCTGAGTACTGAGCACCCAGCACCCTGAGCACTGAGCACTGAGCACCCAACACCCTGAGCACTGAGCACTGAGCACCCAGCACCCCGAGCACTGAGCACCCAGCACCCCGAGCACTGAGCACCCAGCACCCTGAGCACTGAGCACCCAGCACCCTGAGCACTGAGCACCCAGCCCCCTGAGTACTGAGCACCCAGCACCATGAGTACTGACCACCCAGCACCCTGAGTACTGAGCACTCAGCACCCTGAGTACTGAGCACCGAGCACCCCGAGCACTGAGCACCCAGCACCCTGAGCACTGAGCACCCTGAGGACTGAGTACCCAGCACCCTGAGCACTGAGCACCCAGCACCCTGAGTACTGAGCACCGATCACCCTGAGCACTGAGTACCCAGCACCCCGAGCACTGAGCAGCCAGCACCCTGAGTACTGAGCACCCTGAGTACTGAGCACCGATCACCCTGAGCACTGAGCACCCAGCACCCTGAGTACTGAGCACCCAGCACCAGGAGCACTGAGCACCAAGCACCCTGAGCACTGAGCACCCAGCACCCTGAGTACTGAGCACCCAGCACCCTGAGTACTGAGTACCCATCACCCTGAGCACTGAGCACCCAGCACCCTGAGTACTGAGCACCGAGCACCCTGAGTACTGAGCACCCAGCACCCTTAGTACTGAGCACCCAGCACCCTGAGCACTGAGCACCCAGCACCCTGAGTACTGAGCACCCAGCACCACCCTCAGTACTGAGCACCCAGCACCCCGAGCACTGAGCACCCAGCATCCTGAGCACTGAGCACCCAGCACCCCGAGTACTGAGCACCCAGCACCCCGAGCACTGAGCACCGAGCACCCCGAGCACTGAGCACCCAGCACCCTGAGTACTGAGCACCCAGCACCCTGAGTACTGAGCACTGAGCACCCCGAGTACTGAGTACCCATCACCCCGAGCACTGACCACCCAGCAACCTGAGTACTGAGAACAGATCACCCTGAGTACTGAGCACCAAGCACCCTGAGTACTGAGCCCCCAGCACCAAGAGTACTGAGCACCCAGCACCCTGAGCACTGAGCACCCAGCACCCCTAGAATGAGCACCCAGCACCCTGAATACTGAGAACCGAGCACCCTGATTACTGAGCACGCAGCACCCTGAGTACTGAGCCCCCAGCACCCTGAGTACTGAGCACCCAGCACCCCGAGCACTGAGCACCCAGCACCCCGAGAATGAGCACCCAGCACCCTGAGTACTGAGCACCCAGCACCCTGAGTACTGAGCACTAAGCACCCAGAACACTGAGCACCCAGCACCCCGAGCAGGGAGCACCCAGGACCCCGAGCACTGAGTACTGAGCACCCAGCACCCTGAGTACTGAGCACCGAGCTCCCCGAGCACTGAGCACCCTGAGTACTGAGCACCCAGCACCCCGATCACTGAGCACCCAGCACCCTGAGCACTGATCACCCAGCACCCTGAGCACTGAGCAACCAGCACGCCGAGCACTGAGCACCCAGCACCCTGTGTACTTAGCACTGAGCACCCTGAGTAGTAAGCACCCAGCACCCTGAGTACTGAGTACCCAGGACCCTGAGCACTGAGCACCGAGCACCCCGAGCACTGAGCACCCAGCACCCTGAGCACTCAGCACCCAGCACCCCGAGCACTGAGCACCCAGCACCCTGAGCGCTGAGCACCCAGCACCCTGAGCACGGAGCACCCCGAGGACTGAGCACCCAGCACCCTGAGCACTGAGCACCCAGCACCTTGAGTACTGAGCACCGAGCACCTCGAGCACTAAGCACCCAGCACCCTGAGTACTGAGCACCCAGCACCGTGAGCAATGAGCACCCGGCACCCCGAGCACGGAGCACCCAGCAGCCTGAGTACTGAGCACCCAACACCCAGAGTACTGAGCACCCAGCACCCTGAGCACTCAGCACCCAGCACCCTGAGTACTGAGCACCCAGCACCCTGAGTACTGAACACCCAGCACCCTGAGCACTGAGCACTGAGAACCCTGAGCACTGAGTACTGAGCACTGAGCACCCTGAGCACTGAGCACCAAGCACCCCGAGTACTGAGCACCCAGCACCCCGAGCACTGAGCACCCAGCGCCCCGAGCACTGAGCACCCAGCACCCCGAGCACTGAGCACCCAGCACCCCGAGCACTGAGCACCCAGCACCCCGAGCACTGAGCACCCAGCACCCTGAGCACTGAGCACTGAGCACCCAGCACCACAGCCCTGAGCACCCAGCACCCCGAGCACTGAGCACCCAGCACCTTGAGCACTGAGCACCCAGCACCATGAGCATTGAGCACCCAGCACCCTGAGTACTGAGCACCCAACACCCAGAGTCCTGAGCACCCAGCACCCTGAGCACTGAGCACCCAGCACCCTGAGTACTGAGCACCCAGCACCCTGAGTACTGAGCACCCAGCACCCTGAGCACTGAGCACTGAGCACCCAACACCCTGAGCACTGAGCACTGAGCACCCAGCACCCCGAGCACTGAGCACCCAGCACCCCGAGCACTGAGCACCCAGCACCCTGAGCACTGAGCACCCAGCACACTGAGCACTGAGAACCCAGCCCCCTGAGTAGTGAGCACCCAGCACCATGAGTACTGACCACCCAGCACCCTGAGTACTGAGCACTCAGCACCCTGAGTACTGAGCACCGAGCACCCCGAGCACTGAGCACCCAGCACCCTGAGCACTGAGCACCCTGAGTACTGAGCACCCAGCACCCCGAGCACTGAGCACACAGCACCCCGAGAATGAGCACCCAGCACCCTGAGTACTGAGCACCCAGCACCCTGAGTACTGAGCACTAAGCACCCAGAGCACTGAGCACCCAGCACCCCGAACACGGAGCACCCAGGACCCCGAGCACTGAGTACTGAGCACCCAGCACCCTGAGTACTGAGCACCGAGCTCCCCGAGCACTGAGCACCCAGCACCCCAAGCACTGAGCACTGAGCACCCTGAGCACTGAGCACCCAGCACCCTGAGTACTGAGCACTGAGAACCCTGAGTACTGAGCACTGAGTACCCTGAGTACTGAGCACCCAGCACCCTGATCACTGAGCACGGAGCACCCCGAGGACTGAGCACCCAGCACCCTGAGCACTGAGCACCCAGCACCTTGAGTACTGAGCACCGAGCACCCCGAGCACTGAGCACCCAGCACCCTGAGTACTGAGCACCCAGCACCCTGAGCACTGAGCACCCAGCACCCTGAGCACTGAGCACGCAGCACCCCGAGCACTGAGCACCCATCATTCTGAGTACTGAGCACAGAGCACCCTGAGCACTGAGAACCCAGCACCCTGAGTACTGAGCACCCAGGACCCTGAGTACTGAGCAACCAGCACCCTGAGCACTGAGCACTGAGCACCCAGCACCCTGAGCACTGAGCACTGAGCACTGAGCACCCAGCACCACAGCCCTGAGCACCCAGCACCCCGAGCACTGAGCACCCAGCACCCTGAGCACTGAGCACCCAGCACCATGAGCATTGAGCACCCAGCACCCTGAGTACTGAGCACCCAGAACCCTGAGTACTGAGCACCCAGCACCCAGCGTACTGAGCACTCAGGACCCTGAGTACTGAGCACCGAGCACCCCGAGCACTGAGCACCCAGCACCCTGAGCACTGAGCACCCAGCACGCTGAGTACTGAGCACTGAGCACACAGCACCCTGAGTACTGAGCAACCAGCACCTCGAGCACTGAGCACCCAGCGCCCCGAGCACTGAGTACCCAGCACCCCGAGTACTGAGCACTGAGCACCCAGAGTACTGAGCACCCAGCACCCCGAGTACTGAACACTGAGCACCCTGAGTACTGAGCACCCAGCACCCTGAGCACTGAGAACCCTGAATACTGAGCACCCAGCACCCTGAGCACTGAGCACCCAGCACCCCGAGCACTGAGCACCGAGCACCCCGAGCACTGAGCACCCAGCACCCTGAGTACTGAGCACCCAACACCCAGAGTCCTGAGCACCCAGCACCCTGAGCACTGAGCACCCAGCACCCTGAGTACTGAGCACCCAGCACCCTGAGTACTGAGCACCCAGCACCCTGAGCACTGAGCACTGAGCACCCAACACCCTGAGCACTGAGCACTGAGCACCCAGCACCCCGAGCACTGAGCACCCAGCACCCCGAGCACTGAGCACCCAGCACCCTGAGCACTGAGCACCCAGCACCCTGAGCACTGAGCACCCAGCCCCCTGAGTACTGAGCACCCAGCACCATGAGTACTGACCACCCAGCACCCTGAGTACTGAGCACTCAGCACCCTGAATACTGAGCACCGAGCACCCCGAGCACTGAGCAACCAGCACCCTGAGCACTGAGCACCCTGAGGACTGAGTACCCAGCACCCTGAGCACTGAGCACCCAGCACCCTGAGTACTGAGCACCGATCACCCTGAGCACTGAGTACCCAGCACCCCGAGCACTGAGCAGCCAGCACCCTGAGTACTGACCACCCTGAGTACTGAGCACCGATCACCCTGAGCACTGAGCACCCAGCACCCTGAGTACTGAGCACCCAGCACCAGGAGCACTGAGCACCAAGCACCCTGAGCACTGAGCACCCAGCACCCTGAGTACTGAGCACCCAGCACCCTGAGTACTGAGTACCCATCACCCTGAGCACTGAGCACCCAGCACCCTGAGTACTGAGCACCGAGCACCCTGAGTACTGAGCACCCAGCACCCTTAGTACTGAGCACCCAGCACCCTGAGCACTGAGCACCCAGCACCCTGAGTACTGAGCACCCAGCACCACCCTCAGTACTGAGCACCCAGCACCCCGAGCACTGAGCACCCAGCACCCTGAGCACTGAGCACCCAGCACCCCGAGTACTGAGCACCCAGCACCCCGAGCACTGAGCACCGAGCACCCCGAGCACTGAGCACCCAGCACCCTGAGTACTGAGCACCCAGCACCCTGAGTACTGAGCACTGAGCACCCCGAGTACTGAGTACCCATCACCCCGAGCACTGACCACCCAGCAACCTGAGTACTGAGAACAGATCACCCTGAGTACTGAGCACCCAGCACCCTGAGTACTGAGCCCCCAGCACCAAGAGTACTGAGCACCCAGCACCCTGAGCACTGAGCACCCAGCACCCCTAGAATGAGCACCCAGCACCCTGAATACTGAGAACCGAGCACCCTGATTACTGAGCACGCAGCACCCTGAGTACTGAGCCCCCAGCACCCTGAGTACTGAGCACCCAGCACCCCGAGCACTGAGCACACAGCACCCCGAGAATGAGCACCCAGCACCCTGAGTACTGAGCACCCAGCACCCTGAGTACTGAGCACTAAGCACCCAGAACACTGAGCACCCAGCACCCCGAACAGGGAGCACCCAGGACCCCGAGCACTGAGTACTGAGCACCCAGCACCCTGAGTACTGAGCACCGAGCTCCCCGAGCACTGAGCACCCTGAGTACTGAGCACCCAGCACCCCGATCACTGAGCACCCAGCACCCTGAGCACTGATCACCCAGCACCCTGAGCACTGAGCAACCAGCACGCCGAGCACTGAGCACCCAGCACCCTGTGTACTTAGCACTGAGCACCCTGAGTAGTAAGCACCCAGCACCCTGAGTACTGAGTACCCAGGACCCTGAGCACTGAGCACCGAGCACCCCGAGCACTGAGCACCCAGCACCCTGAGCACTCAGCACCCAGCACCCCGAGCACTGAGCACCCAGCACCCTGAGCGCTGAGCACCCAGCACCCTGAGCACGGAGCACCCCGAGGACTGAGCACCCAGCACCCTGAGCACTGAGCACCCAGCACCTTGAGTACTGAGCACCGAGCACCTCGAGCACTAAGCACCCAGCACCCTGAGTACTGAGCACCCAGCACCGTGAGCAATGAGCACCCGGCACCCCGAGCACGGAGCACCCAGCAGCCTGAGTACTGAGCACCCAACACCCAGAGTACTGAGCACCCAGCACCCTGAGCACTCAGCACCCAGCACCCTGAGTACTGAGCACCCAGCACCCTGAGTACTGAACACCCAGCACCCTGAGCACTGAGCACTGAGAACCCTGAGCACTGAGTACTGAGCACTGAGCACCCTGAGCACTGAGCACCAAGCACCCCGAGTACTGAGCACCCAGCACCCCGAGCACTGAGCACCCAGCGCCCCGAGCACTGAGCACCCAGCACCCCGAGCACTGAGCACCCAGCACCCCGAGCACTGAGCACCCAGCGCCCCGAGCACTGAGCACCCAGCACCCCGAGCACTGAGCACTGAGCACCCTGAGCACTGAGCACCCAGCACCCCGAGTACTGAGCACTGAGCACCCTGAGTACTGAGCACCAAGCACTCCGAGTACTGAGCACTGAGCACCCTGAGTACTGAGCACCCAGCACCCTGAGCACTGAGCACCCAGCACCCTGAGTACTGAGCACTGAGAACCCTGAGTACTGAGCACCGAGCACCCTGAGTACTGAGCACCCAGCACCCTGATCACTGAGCACGGAGCACCCCGAGGACTGAGCACCCAGCACCCTGAGCACTGAGCACCCAGCACCTTGAGTACTGAGCACCGATCACCCCGAGCACTGAGCACCCAGCCCCCTGAGTACTGAGCCCCCAGCACCCTGAGCACTGAGCACCCAGCACCCTGAGCACTGAGCACGCAGCACCCCGAGCACTGAGCACCCAGCACCCTGAGTACTGAGCACCCAGCACCCTGAGTACTGAGCACCCAGCACCCTGAGTACTGAGCAACCAGCACCCTGAGCACTGAGCACTGAGCACCCAGCACCCTGAGCACTGAGCACGCAGCACCCCGAGCACTGAGCACCCAGCACCCTGAGCACTGAGCACCCAGCACCCTGAGTACTGAGCACCCAGCACCCTGAGTACTGAGCAACCAGCACCCTGAGCACTGAGCACTGAGCACCCAGCACCCTGAGCACTGAGCACTGAGCACCCAGCACCACAGCCCTGAGCACCCAGCACCCCGAGCACTGAGCACCCAGCACCCTGAGCACTGAGCACCCAGCACCATGAGCATTGAGCACCCAGCACCCTGAGTACTGAGCACCCAACACCCAGAGTCCTGAGCACCCAGCACCCTGAGCACTGAGCACCCAGCCCCCTGAGTACTGAGCACCCAGCACCCTGAGTACTGAGCACCCAGCACTCTGAGCACTGAGCACTGAGCACCCAACACCCTGAGCACTGAGCACTCAGCAGCCAGCACCCCGAGCACTGAGCACCCAGCACCCCGAGCACTGAGCACCCAGCACCCTGAGCACTGAGCACCCAGCACCCTGATAACTGAGAACACAGTCCCCTGAGTACTGAGCACCCAGCACCATGAGTACTGACCACCCAGCACCCTGAGTACTGAGCACTCAGCACCCTGAGTACTGAGTACCGAGCACCCCGAGCACTGAGCACCCAGCACCCTGAGCACTGAGCACCCTGAGTACTGAGCACCCAGCACCCCGAGCACTGAGCACCCAGCACCCTGAGTACTGAGCACCGATCACCCTGAGCACTGAGCACCCAGCAACCTGAGTACTGAGCACCCAGCACCCCGAGCACTGAGCACCCAGCACCCCGAGAATGAGCACCCAGCACCCTGAGTACTGAGCACCCAGCACCCTGAGTACTGAGCACTAAGCACCCAGAGCACTGAGCACCCAGCACCCCGAGCACGGAGCACCTAGGACCCCGAGCACTGAGTACTGAGCACCCAGCACCCTGAGTACTGAGCACCGAGCTCCCCGAGCACTGAGCACCCTGAGCACTGAGCACCCAGCACCACAGCCCTGAGCACCCAGCACCCCGAGCACTGAGCACCCAGCACCCTGAGCACTGAGCACCCAGCACCATGAGCATTGAGCACCCAGCACCCTGAGTACTGAGCACCCAGCACCCTGAGTACTGAGCACCCAGCACCCTGAGTACTGAGCACTCAGCACCCTGAGTACTGAGCACCGAGCACCCCGAGCACTGAGCACCCAGCACCCTGAGTACTGAGCACCCGGAGGACTGAGCACCCAGCACCCTGGGCACTGAGCACCGATCACCCTGAGCACTGAGCACCCAGCACCCCGAGCACTGAGCACCCAGGACCCTGAGTCATGAGCACCCAGCACCCCGAGTACTGAGCACCCAGCACCCTGAGTACTGAGCACCCAGCACCCCGAGCACTGAGCACCCAGCACCCTGAGTACTGAGCACCCTGAGTACTGAGCACTGAGCACCGAGCACCCTGAGTAGTGAGCACCCTGAGGACTGAGCACCTAGCACCCTGAGCACTGAGCACCCAGCACCCTGAGTACTGAGCACTGATCACCCTGAGCACTGAGCACCCAGCACCCCGAGCACTGAGCACCCAGAACCCTGAGTACTGAGCACCCAGCACCCTGAGCACTGATCACCCAGCACCCTGAGTTCTGAACACCCAGCACCCTGAGCACTGAGCACTGAGCACCTAGCACCCTGAGCACTGAGCACTGAGCACCCAGCACCCCGAGCACTGAGTACACAGCACCCTGAGCACTGAGCACCCAGCACCCTGAGTACGGAGCACCGATCACCCTGAGCACTGAGCACCCAGGACCCCGAGAACTGAGCACCCAGCACCCTGAGTACAGAGCACCCAGCACCCCGAGTACTGAGCACCCAGCACCCCGAGCACTGAGCAGCCAGCACCCTGAGTACTGAGCACTCTGAGTACTGAGCACCGATCACCCTGAGCACTGAGCACCCAGCACCCTGAGTACTGAGCACCCAGCACCCCGAGTACTGAGCACCCAGCACCCCGAGCACTGAGCAGCCAGCACCCTGAGTACTGAGCACCCTGAGTACTGAGTACCCAGCACCCTGAGCACTGAGCACCCAGCACCCTGAGTACTGAGCACCGAGCACCCTGAGTACTGAGCACCCAGCACCCTTAGTACTGAGCACCCAGCACCCTGAGCACTGAGCACCCAGCACCTGAGTACTGAGCACCCAGCACCACCCTCAGTACTGACCACCCAGCACCCCGAGCACTGAGCACCCAGCACCCAGAGCACTGAGCACCCAGCACCCCGAGTACTGAGCACCCAGCACCCCGAGCACTGAGCACCGAGCACCCCGAGCACTGAGCACCCAGCACCCTGAGTACTGAGCACCCAGCACCCTGAGTACTGAGCACTGAGCACCCCGAGTACGGAGCACCCATCACCCCGAGCACTGACGACCCAGCAACCTGAGTACTGAGAACAGATCACCCTGAGTACTGAGCACCCAGCATCCTGAGTACTGAGCCCCCAGCACCAAGAGTACTGAGCACCCAGCACCCTGAGCACTGAGCACCCAGCACCCTGAGCACTGAGCACCCAGCACCCTGAATACTGAGAACCGAGCACCCTGATTACTGAGCACGCAGCACCCTGAGTACTGAGCCCCCAGCACCCTGAGTACTGAGCACCCACCACCCCGAGCACTGAGCACCCAGCACCCCGAGAATGAGCACCCAGCACCCTGAGTACTGAGCACCCAGCACCCCGAGTACTGAGCACTAAGCACCCAGAGCACTGAGCACCCAGCACCCCGAGCACGGAGCACCCAGGACCCCGAGCACTGAGTACTGAGCACCCAGCACCCTGAGTACTGAGCACCCAGCACCCTGAGTACTGAGCACCCAGCACCCTGAGCACTGAGCACCCAGCACCCTGAGTACTGAGCACCCAGCTCCCTGAGTACTGAGCACCCAGCACCCTGAGCACTGAGCACTGAGCACCCAACACCCTGAGCACTGAGCACTGAGCACCCAGCACCCCGAGCACTGAGCACCCAGCACCCCGAGCACTGAGCACCCAGCACCCTGAGCACTGAGCACCCAGCACCCTGAGCACTGAGCACCCAGCCCCCTGAGTACTGAGCACCCAGCACCATGAGTACTGACCACCCAGCACCCTAAGTACTGAGCACTCAGCACCCTGAGTACTGAGCACCGAGCACCCCGAGCACTGAGCACCCAGCACCCTGAGTACTGAGCACCGAGCACCCCGAGCACTGAGCACCCAGCACCCTGAGTACTGAGCACCCAGCACCAGGAGCACTGAGCACCAAGCACCCTGAGCACTGAGCACCCAGCACCCTGAGTACTGAGCACCCAGCACCCTGAGAACTGAGTACCCATCAACCTGAGCACTGAGCACCGATCACCCTGAGCACTGAGCACCCAGCACCCTGAGTACTGAGCACCCAGCACCAGGAGCACTGAGCACCAAGCACCCTGAGCACTGAGCACCCAGCACCCTGAGTACTGAGCACCCATCACCCTGAGCACTGAGCACCCAGCACCCTGAGTACTGAGCACCGAGCACCCTGAGTACTGAGCACCCAGCACCCTTAGTACTGAGCACCCAGCACCCTGAGCCCTGAGCACCCAGCACCCTGAGTACTGAGCACCCAGCACCACCCTCAGTACTGAGCACCCAGCAGCCCGAGCACTGAGCACCCAGCACCTTGAGCACTGAGCACCCAGCACCCCGAGTACTGAGCACCCAGCACCCCGAGCACTGAGCACCGAGCACCCCGAGCACTGAGCACCCAGCACCCTGAGTACTGAGCACCCAGCACCCTGAGTACTGAGCACTGAGCACCCCGAGTACTGAGTACCCATCACCCCGAGCACTGACCACCCAGCAACCTGAGTACTGAGAACAGATCACCCTGAGTACTGAGCACCCAGCACCCTGAGTACTGAGCCCCCAGCACCAAGAGTACTGAGCAGCCAGCACCCTGAGCACTGAGCACCCAGCACCCCTAGAATGAGCACCCAGCACCCTGAATACTGAGAACCGAGCACCCTGATTACTGAGCACGCAGCACCCTGAGTACTGAGCCCCCAGCACCCCGAGAATGAGCACCCAGCACCCTGAGTACTGAGCACCCAGCACCCTGAGTACTGAGCACTAAGCACCCAGAGCACTGAGCACCCAGCACCCCGAGCAGGGAGCACCCAGGACCCCGAGCACTGAGTACTGAGCACCCAGCACCCTGAGTACTGAGCACCGAGCTCCCCGAGCACTGAGCACCCTGAGTACTGAGCACCCAGCACCCCGATCACTGAGCACCCAGCACCCTGAGCACTGATCACCCAGCACCCTGAGCACTGAGCACACAGCACCCCGAGCACTGAGTACCCAGGACCCTGAGCACTGAGCACCGAGCACCCCGAGCACTGAGCACCCAGCACCCTGAGCACTCAGCACCCAGCACCCCGAGCACTGAGCACCCAGCACCCTGAGCGCTGAGCACCCAGCACCCTGAGCACGGAGCACCCCGAGGACTGAGGACCCAGCACCCTGAACACTGAGCACCCAGCACCTTGAGTACTGAGCACCGAGCACCTCGAGCACTAAGCACCCAGCACCCTGAGTACTGAGCACCCAGCACCCTGAGCACTGAGCACCCAGCACCGTGAGCAATGAGCACCCGGCACCCCGAGCACGGAGCACCCAGCACCCTGAGTACTGAGCACCCAACACCCAGAGTACTGAGCACCCAGCACCCTGAGCACTCAGCACCCAGCACCCTGAGTACTGAGCACCCAGCACCCTGAGTACTGAACACCCAGCACCCTGAGCACTGAGCACTGAGCACCCTGAGCACTGAGTACTGAGCACTGAGCACCCTGAGCACTGAGCACCAAGCACCCCGAGTACTGAGCACCCAGCACACCGAGCACTGAGCACCCAGCGCCCCGAGCACTGAGCACCCAGCACCCCGAGCACTGAGCACCCAGCACCCTGAGCACTGAGCACTGAGCACCCAGCACCACAGCCCTGAGCACCCAGCACCCCGAGCACTGAGCACCCAGCACCTTGAGCACTGAGCACCCAGCACCATGAGCATTGAGCACCCAGCACCCTGAGTACTGAGCACCCAACACCCAGAGTCCTGAGCACCCAGCACCCTGAGCACTGAGCACCCAGCATCCTGAGTACTGAGCACCCAGCACCCTGAGTACTGAGCACCCAGCACCCTGAGCACTGAGCACTGAGCACCCAACACCCTGAGCACTGAGCACTGAGCACCCAGCACCCCGAGCAATGAGCACCCAGCAAGCCGAGCACTGAGCACCCAGCACCCTGAGCACTGAGCACCCAGCACCCTGAGCACTGAGAACCCAGCCCCCTGAGTAGTGAGCACCCAGCACCATGAGTACTGACCACCCAGCACCCTGAGTACTGAGCACTCAGCACCCTGAGTACTGAGCACCGAGCACCCCGAGCACTGAGCACCCAGCACCCTGAGCACTGAGCACCCTGAGTACTGAGCACCCAGCACCCCGAGCACTGAGCACCCAGCACCCCGAGAATGAGCACCCAGCACCCTGAGTACTGAGCACCCAGCACCCTGAGTACTGAGCACTAAGCACCCAGAGCACTGAGCACCCAGCACCCCGAACACGGAGCACCCAGGACCCCGAGCACTGAGTACTGAGCACCCAGCACCCTGAGTACTGAGCACCGAGCTCCCCGAGCACTGAGCACCCAGCACCCCAAGCACTGAGCACTGAGCACCCTGAGCACTGAGCACCCAGCACCCTGAGTACTGAGCACTGAGAACCCTGAGTACTGAGCACTGAGTACCCTGAGTACTGAGCACCCAGCACCCTGATCACTGAGCACGGAGCACCCCGAGGACTGAGCACCCAGCACCCTGAGCACTGAGCACCCAGCACCTTGAGTACTGAGCACCGAGCACCCCGAGCACTGAGCACCCAGCACCCTGAGTACTGAGCACCCAGCACCCTGAGCACTGAGCACCCAGCACCCTGAGCACTGAGCACGCAGCACCCCGAGCACTGAGCACCCATCATTCTGAGTACTGAGCACAGAGCACCCTGAGCACTGAGCACCCAGCACCCTGAGTACTGAGCACCCAGGACCCTGAGTACTGAGCAACCAGCACCCTGAGCACTGAGCACTGAGCACCCAGCACCCTGAGCACTGAGCACTGAGCACTGAGCACCCAGCACCACAGCCCTGAGCACCCAGCACCCCGAGCACTGAGCACCCAGCACCCTGAGCACTGAGCACCCAGCACCATGAGCATTGAGCACCCAGCACCCTGAGTACTGAGCACCCAGCACCCTGAGTACTGAGCACCCAGCACCCTGAGTACTGAGCACTCAGGACCCTGAGTACTGAGCACCGAGCACCCCGAGCACTGAGCACCCAGCACCCTGAGCACTGAGCACCCAGCACGCTGAGTACTGAGAACTGAGCACACAGCACCCTGAGTACTGAGCAACCAGCACCTCGAGCACTGAGCACCCAGCGCCCCGAGCACTGAGTACCCAGCACCCCGAGTACTGAGCACTGAGCACCCAGAGTACTGAGCACCCAGCACCCCGAGTACTGAGCACTGAGCACCCTGAGTACTGAGCACCCAGCACCCTGAGCACTGAGAACCCTGAGTACTGAGCACCGAGCACCCTGAGTACTGAGCACCCAGCACCCTGAGTACTGAGCACGGAGCACCCCGAGGACTGAGCACCCAACACCCTGAGCACTGAGCACCCAGCACCTTGAGTACTGAGCACCGAGCACCCCGAGCACTGAGCACCCAGCACCCTGAATACTGAGCACCCAGCACCCTGAGCACTGAGCACCCAGCACCCCGAGCACTGAGCACCCAGCACCCCGAGCACTGAGCACCCAGCACCCTGAGTACTGAGCACCCAACACCCAGAGTCCTGAGCACCCAGCACCCTGAGCACTGAGCACCCAGCACCCTGAGTACTGAGCACCCAGCACCCTGAGTACTGAGCACCCAGCACCCTGAGCACTGAGCACTGAGCACACAACACCCTGAGCACTGAGCACCCAGCACCCCGAGCACTGAGCACCCAGCACCCCGAGCACTGAGCACCCAGCACCCTGAGCACTGAGCACCCAGCACCCTGAGCACTGAGCACCCAGCCCCCTGAGTACTGAGCACCCAGCACCATGAGTACTGACCACCCAGCACCCTGAGTACTGAGCACTCAGCACCCTGAGTACTGAGCACCGAGCACCCCGAGCACTGAGCACCCAGCACCCTGAGCACTGAGCACCCTGAGGACTGAGTACCCAGCACCCTGAGCACTGAGCACCCAGCACCCTGAATACTGAGCACCGATCACCCTGAGCACTGAGTACCCAGCACCCCGAGCACTGAGCAGCCAGCACCCTGAGTACTGAGCACCCTGAGTACTGAGCACCGATCACCCTGAGCACTGAGCACCCAGCACCCTGAGTACTGAGCACCCAGCACCAGGAGCACTGAGCACCAAGCACCCTGAGCACTGAGCACCCAGCACCCTGAGTACTGAGCACCCAGCACCCTGAGTACTGAGTACCCATCACCCTGAGCACTGAGCACCCAGCACCCTGAGTACTGAGCACCGAGCACCCTGAGTACTGAGCACCCAGCACCCTTAGTACTGAGCACCCAGCACCCTGAGCACTGAGCACCCAGCACCCTGAGTACTGAGCACCCAGCACCACCCTCAGTACTGAGCACCCAGCACCCCGAGCACTGAGCACCCAGCACCCTGAGCACTGAGCACCCAGCACCCCGAGTACTGAGCACCCAGCACCCCGAGCACTGAGCACCGAGCACCCCGAGCACTGAGCACCCAGCACCCTGAGTACTGAGCACGGAGCACCCTGAGTACTGAGCACTGAGCACCCCGAGTACTGAGTACCCATCACCCCGAGCACTGACCACCCAGCAACCTGAGTACTGAGAAAAGATCACCCTGAGTACTGAGCACCCAGCACCCTGAGTACTGAGCCCCCAGCACCAAGAGTACTGAGCACCCAGCACCCTGAGCACTGAGCACCCAGCACCCCTAGAATGAGCACCCAGCACCCTGAATACTGAGAACCGAGCACCCTGATTACTGAGCACGCAGCACCCTGAGTACTGAGCCCCCAGCACCCTGAGTACTGAGCACCCAGCACCCAAGAGCACTGAGCACCCAGCACCCCGAGAATGAGCACCCAGCACCCTGAGTACTGAGCACCCAGCACCCTGAGTACTGAGCACTAAGCACCCAGAACACTGAGCACCCAGCACCCCGAGCAGGGAGCACCCAGGACCCCGAGCACTGAGTACTGAGCACCCAGCACCCTGAGTACTGAGCACCGAGCTCCACGAGCACTGAGCACCCTGAGTACTGAGCACCCAGCACCCCGATCACTGAGCACCCAGCACCCTGAGCACTGATCACCCAGCACCCTGAGCACTGAGCAACCAGCACGCCGAGCACTGAGCACCCAGCACCCTGTGTACTTAGCACTGAGCACCCTGAGTAGTAAGCACCCAGCACCCTGAGTACTGAGTACCCAGGACCCTGAGCACTGAGCACCGAGCACCCCGAGCACTGAGCACCCAGCACCCTGAGCACTCAGCACCCAGCACCCCGAGCACTGAGCACCCAGCACCCTGAGCGCTGAGCACCCAGCACCCTGAGCACGGAGCACCCCGAGGACTGAGCACCCAGCACCCTGAGCACTGAGCACCCAGCACCTTGAGTACTGAGCACCGAGCACCTCGAGCACTAAGCACCCAGCACCCTGAGTACTGAGCACCCAGCACCCTGAGACCTGAGCACCCAGCACCCCGAGCACTGAGCACCCTGCACCTTGAGCACTGAGCACCCAGCACCATGAGCATTGAGCACCCAGCACCCTGAGTACTGAGCACCCAACACCCAGAGTCCTGAGCACCCAGCACCCTGAGCACTGAGCACCCAGCACCCTGAGTACTGAGCACCCAGCACCCTGAGTACTGAGCACCCAGCACCCTGAGCACTGAGCACTGAGCACCCAACACCCTGAGCACTGAGCACTGAGCACCCAGCACCCCGAGCACTGAGCACCCAGCACCCCGAGCACTGAGCACCCAGCACCCTGAGCACTGAGCACCCAGCACCCTGAGCACTGAGAACCCAGCCCCCTGAGTAGTGAGCACCCAGCACCCTGAGTACTGAGCACTCAGCACCCTGAGTACTGAGCACCGAGCACCCCGAGCACTGAGCACCCAGCACCCTGAGCACTGAGCACCCTGAGTACTGAGCACCCAGCACCCCGAGCACTGAGCACCCAGCACCCCGAGAATGAGCACCCAGCACCCTGAGTACTGAGCACCCAGCACCCTGAGTACTGAGCACTAAGCACCCAGAGCACTGAGCACCCAGCACCCCGAACACGGAGCACCCAGGACCCCGAGCACTGAGTACTGAGCACCCAGCACCCTGAGTACTGAGCACCGAGCTCCCCGAGCACTGAGCACCCAGCACCCCAAGCACTGAGCACTGAGCACCCTGAGCACTGAGCACCCAGCACCCTGAGTACTGAGCACTGAGAACCCTGAGTACTGAGCACTGAGTACCCTGAGTACTGAGCACCCAGCACCCTGATCACTGAGCACGGAGCACCCCGAGGACTGAGCACCCAGCACCCTGAGCACTGAGCACCCAGCACCTTGAGTACTGAGCACCGAGCACCCCGAGCACTGAGCACCCAGCACCCTGAGTACTGAGCACCCAGCACCCTGAGCACTGAGCACCGAGCACCCTGAGCACTGAGCACGCAGCACCCCGAGCACTGAGCACCCATCATTCTGAGTACTGAGCACAGAGCACCCTGAGCACTGAGCACCCAGCACCCTGAGTACTGAGCACCCAGGACCCTGAGTACTGAGCAACCAGCACCCTGAGCACTGAGCACTGAGCACCCAGCACCCTGAGCACTGAGCACTGAGCACTGAGCACCCAGCACCACAGCCCTGAGCACCCAGCACCCCGAGCACTGAGCACCCAGCACCCTGAGCACTGAGCACCCAGCACCATGAGCATTGAGCACCCAGCACCCTGAGTACTGAGCACCCAGCACCCTGAGTACTGAGCACCCAGCACCCTGAGTACTGAGCACTCAGGACCCTGAGTACTGAGCACCGAGCACCCCGAGCACTGAGCACCCAGCACCCTGAGCACTGAGCACCCAGCACGCTGAGTACTGAGCACTGAGCACACAGCACCCTGAGTACTGAGCAACCAGCACCTCGAGCACTGAGCACCCAGCGCCCCGAGCACTGAGTACCCAGCACCCCGTGTACTGAGCACTGAGCACCCAGAGTACTGAGCACCCAGCACCCCGAGTACTGAGCACTGAGCACCCTGAGTACTGAGCACCCAGCACCCTGAGCACTGAGAACCCTGAGTACTGAGCACCGAGCACCCTGAGTACTGAGCACCCAGCACCCTGAGTACTGAGCACGGAGCACCCCGAGGACTGAGCACCCAACACCCTGAGCACTGAGCACCCAGCACCTTGAGTACTGAGCACCGAGCACCCCGAGCACTGAGCACCCAGCACCCTGAATACTGAGCACCCAGCACCCTGAGCACTGAGCACCCAGCACCCCGAGCACTGAGCACCCAGCACCCCGAGCACTGAGCACCCAGCACCCTGAGTACTGAGCACCCAACACCCAGAGTCCTGAGCACCCAGCACCCTGAGCACTGAGCACCCAGCACCCTGAGTACTGAGCACCCAGCACCCTGAGTACTGAGCACCCAGCACCCTGAGCACTGAGCACTGAGCACCCAACACCCTGAGCACTGAGCACTGAGCACCCAGCACCCCGAGCACTGAGCACCCAGCACCCCGAGCACTGAGCACCCAGCACCCTGAGCACTGAGCACCCAGCACCCTGAGCACTGAGCACCCAGCCCCCTGAGTACTGAGCACCCAGCACCATGAGTACTGACCACCCAGCACCCTGAGTACTGAGCACTCAGCACCCTGAGTACTGAGCACCGAGCACCCCGAGCACTGAGCACCCAGCACCCTGAGCACTGAGCACCCTGAGGACTGAGTACCCAGCACCCTGAGCACTGAGCACCCAGCACCCTGAGTACTGAGCACCGATCACCCTGAGCACTGAGTACCCAGCACCCTGAGCACTGAGCAGCCAGCACCCTGAGTACTGAGCACCCTGAATACTGAGCACCGATCACCCTGAGCACTGAGCACCCAGCACCCTGAGTACTGAGCACCCAGCACCAGGAGCACTGAGCACCAAGCACCCTGAGCACTGAGCACCCAGCACCCTGAGTACTGAGCACCCAGCACCCTGAGTACTGAGTACCCATCACCCTGAGCACTGAGCACCCAGCACCCTGAGTACTGAGCACCGAGCACCCTGAGTACTGAGCACCCAGCACCCTTAGTACTGAGCACCCAGCACCCTGAGCACTGAGCACCCAGCACCATGAGTACTGAGCACCCAGCACCACCCTCAGTGCTGAGCACCCAGCACCCCGAGCACTGAGCACCCAGCACCCTGAGCACTGAGCACCCAGCACCCCGAGTACTGAGCACCCAGCACCCCGAGCACTGAGCACCGAGCACCCCGAGCACTGAGCACCCAGCACCCTGAGTACTGAGCACCCAGCACCCTGAGTACTGAGCACTGAGCACCCCGAGTACTGAGTACCCATCACCCCGAGCACTGACCACCCAGCAACCTGAGTACTGAGAACAGATCACCCTGAGTACTGAGCACCCAGCACCCTGAGTACTGAGCCCCCAGCACCAAGAGTACTGAGCACCCAGCACCCTGAGCACTGAGCACCCAGCAACCCTAGAATGAGCACCCAGCACCCTGAATACTGAGAACCGAGCACCCTGATTACTGAGCACGCAGCACCCTGAGTACTGAGCCCCCAGCACCCTGAGTACTGAGCACCCAGCACCCCGAGCATTGAGCACCCAGCACCCCGAGAATGAGCACCCAGCACCCTGAGTACTGAGCACCCAGCACCCTGAGTACTGAGCACTAAGCACCCAGAACACTGAGCACCCAGCACCCCGAGCAGGGAGCACCCAGGACCCCGAGCACTGAGTACTGAGCACCCAGCACCCTGAGTACTGAGCACCGAGCTCCCCGAGCACTGAGCACCCTGAGTACTGAGCACCCAGCACCCCGATCACTGAGCACCCAGCACCCTGAGCACTGATCACCCAGCACCCTGAGCAGTGAGCAACCAGCACGCCGAGCACTGAGCACCCAGCACCCTGTGTACTTAGCACTGAGCACCCTGAGTAGTAAGCACCCAGCACCCTGAGTACTGAGTACCCAGGACCCTGAGCACTGAGCACCGAGCACCCCGAGCACTGAGCACCCAGCACCCTGAGCACTCAGCACCCAGCACCCCGAGCACTGAGCACCCAGCACCCTGAGCGCTGAGCACCCAGCACCCTGAGCACGGAGCACCCCGAGGACTGAGCACCCAGCACCCTGAGCACTGAGCACCCAGCACCTTGAGTACTGAGCACCGAGCACCTCGAGCACTAAGCACCCAGCACCCTGAGTACTGAGCACCCAGCACCCTGAGCACTGAGCACCCAGCACCGTGAGCAATGAGCACCCGGCACCCCGAGCACGGAGCACCCAGCAGCCTGAGTACTGAGCACCCAACACCCAGAGTACTGAGCACCCAGCACCCTGAGCACTCAGCACCCAGCACCCTGAGTACTGAGCACCCAGCACCCTGAGTACTGAACACCCAGCACCCTGAGCACTGAGCACTGAGCACCCTGAGCACTGAGTACTGAGCACTGAGCACCCTGAGCACTGAGCACCAAGCACCCCGAGTACTGAGCACCCAGCACCCCGAGCACTGAGCACCCAGCGCCCCGAGCACTGAGCACCCAGCTCCCCGAGCACTGAGCACTGAGCACCCTGAGCACTGAGCACCCAGCACCCCGAGTACTGAGCACTGAGCACCCTGAGTACTGAGCACCAAGCACTCCGAGTACTGAGCACTGAGCACCCTGAGTACTGAGCACCCAGCACACTGAGCACTGAGCACCCAGCACCCTGAGTACTGAGCACTGAGAACCCTGAGTACTGAGCACCGAGCACCCTGAGTACTGAGCACCCAGCACCCTGATCACTGAGCACGGAGCACCCCGAGGACTGAGCACCCAGCACCCTGAGCACTGAGCACCCAGCACCTTGAGTACTGAGCACCGAGCACCCCGAGCACTGAGCACCCAGCCCCCTGAGTACTGAGCCCCCAGCACCCTGAGCACTGAGCACCCAGCACCCTGAGCACTGAGCACGCAGCACCCCGAGCACTGAGCACCCAGCACCCTGAGCACTGAGCACAGAGCACCCTGAGCACTGAGCACCCAGCACCCTGAGTACTGAGCACACAGCACCCTGAGTACTGAGCAACCAGCACCCTGAGCACTGAGCACTGAGCACCCAGCACCCTGAGCACTGAGCACTGAGCACCCAGCACCACAGCCCTGAGCACCCAGCACCCCGAGCACTGAGCACTGAGCAGCCAGCACCCCGAGCACTGAGCAGCCAGCACCCCGAGCACTGAGCACCCAGCACCCCGAGCACTGAGCATCCAGCACCCTGAGCACTGAGCACCCAGCACCCTGAGCACTGAGAACACAGCCCCCTGAGTACTGAGCACCCAGCACCATGAGTACTGACCACCGAGCACCCTGAGTACTGAGCACTCAGCACCCTGAGTACTGAGCACCGAGCACCCCGAGCACTGAGCACCCAGCACCCTGAGCACTGAGCACCCTGAGTACTGAGCACCCAGCACCCCGAGCACTGAGCACCCAGCACCCTGAGTACTGAGCACCGATCACCCTGAGCACTGAGCACCCAGCACCCTGAGTACTAAGCACCCAGCACCCCGAGCACTGAGCACCCAGCACCCTGATAATGAGCACCCAGCACCCTGAGTACTGAGAACCCAGCACCCTGAGTACTGAGCACTAAGCACCCAGAGCACTGAGCACCCAGCACCCCGAGCACGGAGCACCCAGGACCCCGAGCACTGAGTACTGAGCACCCAGCACCCTGAGTACTGAGCACCGAGGTCCCCGAGCACTGAGCACCCTGAGCACTGAGCACCCAGCACCACAGCCCTGAGCACCCAGCACCCCGAGCACTGAGCACCCAGCACCCTGAGCACTGAGCACCCAGCACCATGAGCATTGAGCACCCAGCACCCTGAGTACGGAGCACCCAGCACCCTCAGTACTGAGCACCCAGCACCCTGAGTACTGAGCACTCAGCACCCTGAGTACTGAGCACCGAGCACCCCGAGCACTGAGCACCCAGCACCCTGAGTACTGAGCACCCGGAGGACTGAGCACCCAGCACCCTGGGCACTGAGCACCGATCACCCTGAGCACTGAGCACCCAGCACCCCGAGCACTGAGCACCCAGGACCCTGAGTCATGAGCACCCAGCACCCCGAGTACTGAGCACCCAGCACCCTGAGTACTGAGCACCCAGCACCCCGAGCACTGAGCACCCAGCACCCTGAGTACTGAGCACCCTGAGTACTGAGCACTGAGCACCGAGCACCCTGAGTACTGAGCACCCTGAGGACTGAGCACCCAGCACCCTGAGCACTGAGCACCCAGCACCCTGAGTACTGAGCACTGATCACCCTGAGCACTGAGCACCCAGCACCCCGAGCACTGAGTACCCAGAACCCTGAGTACTGAGCACCCAGCACCCTGAGCACTGAGCACCAAGCACCCTGAGTTCTGAACACCCAGCACCCTGAGCACTGAGCACTGAGCACCCAGCACCCTGAGCACTGAGCACTGAGCACCCAGCACCCCGAGCACTGAGTACCCAGCACCCTGAGCACTGAGCACCCAGCACCCTGAGTACTGAGCACCGATCACCCTGAGCACTGAGCACCCAGGACCCCGAGAACTGAGCACCCAGCACCCTGAGTACAGAGCACCCAGCACCCCGAGTACTGAGCACCCAGCACCCTGAGCACTGAGCAGCCAGCACCCTGAGTACTGAGCACCCTGAGTACTGAGCACCGATCACCCTGAGCACTGAGCACCCAGCACCCTGAGTACTGAGCACCCAGCACCCCGAGTACTGAGCACCCAGCACCCCGAGCACTGAGCAGCCAGCACCCTGAGTACTGAGCACCCTGAGTACTGAGTACCCAGCACCCTGAGCACTGAGCACCCAGCACCCTGAGTACTGAGCACCGAGCACCCTGAGTACTGAGCACCCAGCACCCTTAGTACTGAGCACCCAGCACCCTGAGCACTGAGCACCCAGCACCCTGAGTACTGAGCACCCAGCACCACCCTCAGTACTGAGCACCCAGCACCCCGAGCACTGAGCACCCAGCACCCAGAGCACTGAGCACCCAGCACCCCGAGTACTGAGCACCCAGCACCCCGAGCACTGAGCACCGAGCACCCCGAGCACTGAGCACCCAGCACCCTGTGTACTGAGCACCCAGCACCCTGAGTACTGAGCACTGAGCACCCCGAGTACGGAGCACCCATCACCCCGAGCACTGACGACCCAGCAACCTGAGTACTGAGAACAGATCACCCTGAGTACTGAGCACCCAGCATCCTGAGTACTGAGCCCCCAGCACCAAGAGTACTGAGCACCCAGCACCCTGAGCACTGAGCACCCAGCACCCTGAGCACTGAGCACCCAGCACCCTGAATACTGAGAAGCGAGCACCCTGATTACTGAGCACGCAGCACCCTGAGTACTGAGCCCCCAGCACCCTGAGTACTGAGCACCCACCACCCCGAGCACTGAGCACCCAGCACCCCGAGAATGAGCACCCAGCACCCTGAGTACTGAGCACCCAGCACCCTGAGTACTGAGCACTAAGCACCCAGAGCACTGAGCACCCAGCACCCCGAGCACGGAGCACCCAGGACCCCGAGCACTGAGTACTGAGCACCCAGCACCCTGAGTACTGAGCACCCAGCACCCTGAGTACTGAGCACCCAGCACCCTGAGCACTGAGCACCCAGCACCCTGAGTACTGAGCACCCAGCTCCCTGAGTACTGAGCACCCAGCACCCTGAGCACTGAGCACCCAGCACCCTGAGTACTGAGCACCCAGCTCCCTGAGTACTGAGCACCCAGCACCCTGAGCACTGAGCACTGAGCACCCAACACCCTGAGCACTGAGCACTGAGCACCCAGCACCCTGAGCACTGAGCACCCAGCCCCCTGAGTACTGAGCACCCAGCACCATGAGTACTGACCACCCAGCACCCTAAGTACTGAGCACTCAGCACCCTGAGTACTGAGCACCGAGCACCCCGAGCACTGAGCACCCAGCACCCTGAGCACTGAGCACCCTGAGGACTGAGTACCCAGCACCCTGAGCACTGAGCACCCAGCACCCTGAATACTGAGCACCGATCACCCTGAGCACTGAGCACCCAGGACCCCGAGAACTGAGCACCCAGCACCCTGAGTACAGAGCACCCAGCACCCCGAGTACTGAGCACCCAGCACCCCGAGCACTGAGCAGCCAGCACCCTGAGTACTGAGCACCCTGAGTACTGAGCACCGATCACCCTGAGCACTGAGCACCCAGCACCCTGAGTACTGAGCACCCAGCACCAGGAGCACTGAGCACCAAGCACCCTGAGCACTGAGCACCCAGCACCGTGAGTACTGAGCACCCAGCACCCTGAGTACTGAGTACCCAGCACCCTGACCACTGAGCACCCAGCACCCTGAGTACTGAGCACCGAGCACCCTGAGTAGTGAGCACCCAGCACCCTTAGTACTGAGCACCCAGCACCCTGAGCACTGAGCACCCAGCACCCTGAGTACTGAGCACCCAGCACCACCCTCAGTACTGAGCCCCCAGCACCCTGAGTACTGAGCACCCAGCAACCCGAGCACTGAGCACCCAGCACCCTGAGAATGAGCACCCAGCACCATGAGTACTGAGCACCCAGCACCCTGAGTACTGAGCACTAAGCACCCAGAGCACTGAGCACCCAGCACCCCGAGCACGGAGCACCCAGGACCCCGAGCACTGAGTACTGAGCACCCAGCACCCTGAGTACTGAGCACCCAGCACCCTGAGTACTGAGCACCGAGCTCCCCGAGCACTGAGCACCCTGAGTACTGAGCACCCAGCACCCCGATCACTGAGCACCCAGCACCCTGAGCACTGATCTCCCAGCACTCTGAGCACTGAGTACCCAGCACCCTGAGTACTGAACACTGAGCAACCAGCACGCCGAGCACTGAGCACCCAGCACCCTGTGTACTTAGCACTGAGCACACTGAGTACTAAGCACCCAGCACCCTGAGTACTGAGTACCCAGGACCCTGAGCACTGAGCACCGAGCACCCCGAGCACTGAGCACCCAGCACCCTGAGCACTCAGCACCCAGCACCCCGAGAACTGAGCACCCAGCACCCTGAGCCCTGAGAACCCAGCACCCTGAGCACGGAGCACCCCGATGACTGAGCACCCAGCACCCTGAGCACTGAGCACCCAGCACCTTGAGTACTGAGAACCGAGCACCTCGAGCACTAAGCACCCAGCACCCTGAGTACTGAGAACCCAGCACCCTGAGCACTGAGCACCCAGCACCCTGAGTACTGAGCACCCAGCACCCTGAGTACTGAACACCCAGCACCCTGAGCACTGAGCACTGAGCACCCTGAGCACTGAGAACTGAGCACAGAGCACCCTGAGCACTGAGCACCCAGCACCCCGAGTACTGAGCACCCAGCACCCCGAGCACTGAGCACCCAGCGCCCCGAGCACTGAGCACCCAGCACCCCGAGCACTGAGCACCCAGCACCCCGAGCACTGAGCACCCAGCGCCCCGAGCACTGAGCACCCAGCACCCCGAGCACTGAGCACTGAGCACCCTGAGCACTGAGCACCCAGCACCCCGAGTACTGAGCACTGAGCACCCTGAGTACTGAGCACCAAGCACTCCGAGTACTGAGCACTGAGCACCCTGAGTACTGAGCACCCAGCACCCTGAGCACTGAGCACCCAGCACCCTGAGTACTGAGCACTGAGAACCCTGAGTACTGAGCACCGAGCACCCTGAGTACTGAGCACCCAGCACCCTGATCACTGAGCACGGAGCACCCCGAGGACTGAGCACCCAGCACACTGAGCACTGAGCACCCAGCACCTTGAGCACTGAGCACCCAGCACCCTGAGCACTGAGCACGCAGCACCCCGAGCACTGAGCACCCAGCACCCTGAGTACTGAGCACAGAGCACCCTGAGCACTGAGCACCCAGCACCCTGAGTACTGAGCACCCAGCAACCTGAGTACTGAGCAACCAGCACCCTGAGCACTGAGCACTGAGCACCCAGAACCCTGAGCACTGAGCACTGAGCACCCAGCACCACAGCCCTGAGCACCCAGCACCCCGAGCACTGAGCACCCAGCACCCTGAGCACTGAACACCCAGCACCATGAGCATTGAGCACCCAGCACCCTGAGAACTGAGCACCCAACACCCAGAGTCCTGAGCACCCAGCACCCTGAGCACTGAGCACACAGCACCCTGAGTACTGAGCACCCAGCACCCTGAGTACTGAGCACCCAGCACCCTGAGCACTGAGCACTGAGCACCCAACACCCTGAGCACTGAGCACTGAGCACCCAGCACCCCGAGCACTGAGCACCCAGCACCCCGAGCACTGAGCACCCAGCACCCTGAGCACTGAGCACCCAGCACCCTGAGCACTGAGCACCCAGCCCCCTGAGTACTGAGCACCCAGCACCATGAGTACTGACCACCCAGCACCCTAAGTACTGAGCACTCAGCACCCTGAGTACTGAGCACCGAGCACCCCGAGCACTGAGCACCCAGCACCCTGAGCACTGAGCACCCTGAGGACTGAGTACCCAGCACCCTGAGCACTGAGCACCCAGCACCCTGAATACTGAGCACCGATCACCCTGAGCACTGAGCACCCAGGACCCCGAGAACTGAGCACCCAGCACCCTGAGTACAGAGCACCCAGCACCCCGAGTACTGAGCACCCAGCACCCCGAGCACTGAGCAGCCAGCACCCTGAGTACTGAG
Organism: Microtus oregoni; assembly: GCF_018167655.1. Lineage (NCBI taxonomy): Eukaryota > Metazoa > Chordata > Mammalia > Rodentia > Cricetidae > Microtus > Microtus oregoni. The sequence goes on from NW_024544774.1 coordinate 683,904, forward strand.
CACCCTGAGTACTGAGCACCGATCACCCTGAGCACTGAGCACCCAGCACCCTGAGTACTGAGCACCCAGCACCAGGAGCACTGAGCACCAAGCACCCTGAGCACTGAGCACCCAGCACCGTGAGTACTGAGCACCCAGCACCCTGAGTACTGAGTACCCAGCACCCTGACCACTGAGCACCCAGCACCCTGAGTACTGAGCACCGAGCACCCTGAGTAGTGAGCACCCAGCACCCTTAGTACTGAGCACCCAGCACCCTGAGCACTGAGCACCCAGCACCCTGAGTACTGAGCACCCAGCACCACCCTCAGTACTGAGCCCCCAGCACCCTGAGTACTGAGCACCCAGCAACCCGAGCACTGAGCACCCAGCACCCTGAGAATGAGCACCCAGCACCATGAGTACTGAGCACCCAGCACCCTGAGTACTGAGCACTAAGCACCCAGAGCACTGAGCACCCAGCACCCCGAGCACGGAGCACCCAGGACCCCGAGCACTGAGTACTGAGCACCCAGCACCCTGAGTACTGAGCACCCAGCACCCTGAGTACTGAGCACCGAGCTCCCCGAGCACTGAGCACCCTGAGTACTGAGCACCCAGCACCCCGATCACTGAGCACCCAGCACCCTGAGCACTGATCTCCCAGCACTCTGAGCACTGAGTACCCAGCACCCTGAGTACTGAACACTGAGCAACCAGCACGCCGAGCACTGAGCACCCAGCACCCTGTGTACTTAGCACTGAGCACACTGAGTACTAAGCACCCAGCACCCTGAGTACTGAGTACCCAGGACCCTGAGCACTGAGCACCGAGCACCCCGAGCACTGAGCACCCAGCACCCTGAGCACTCAGCACCCAGCACCCCGAGCACTGAGCACCCAGCACCCTGAGCCCTGAGAACCCAGCACCCTGAGCACGGAGCACCCCGATGACTGAGCACCCAGCACCCTGAGCACTGAGCACCCAGCACCTTGAGTACTGAGAACCGAGCACCTCGAGCACTAAGCACCCAGCACCCTGAGTACTGAGAACCCAGCACCCTGAGCACTGAGCACCCAGCACCCTGAGTACTGAGCACCCAGCACCCTGAGTACTGAACACCCAGCACCCTGAGCACTGAGCACTGAGCACCCTGAGCACTGAGAACTGAGCACAGAGCACCCTGAGCACTGAGCACCCAGCACCCCGAGTACTGAGCACCCAGCACCCCGAGCACTGAGCACCCAGCGCCCCGAGCACTGAGCACCCAGCACCCCGAGCACTGAGCACCCAGCACCCCGAGCACTGAGCACCCAGCGCCCCGAGCACTGAGCACCCAGCACCCCGAGCACTGAGCACTGAGCACCCTGAGCACTGAGCACCCAGCACCCCGAGTACTGAGCACTGAGCACCCTGAGTACTGAGCACCAAGCACTCCGAGTACTGAGCACTGAGCACCCTGAGTACTGAGCACCCAGCACCCTGAGCACTGAGCACCCAGCACCCTGAGTACTGAGCACTGAGAACCCTGAGTACTGAGCACCGAGCACCCTGAGTACTGAGCACCCAGCACCCTGATCACTGAGCACGGAGCACCCCGAGGACTGAGCACCCAGCACACTGAGCACTGAGCACCCAGCACCTTGAGCACTGAGCACCCAGCACCCTGAGCACTGAGCACGCAGCACCCCGAGCACTGAGCACCCAGCACCCTGAGTACTGAGCACAGAGCACCCTGAGCACTGAGCACCCAGCACCCTGAGTACTGAGCACCCAGCAACCTGAGTACTGAGCAACCAGCACCCTGAGCACTGAGCACTGAGCACCCAGAACCCTGAGCACTGAGCACTGAGCACCCAGCACCACAGCCCTGAGCACCCAGCACCCCGAGCACTGAGCACCCAGCACCCTGAGCACTGAACACCCAGCACCATGAGCATTGAGCACCCAGCACCCTGAGAACTGAGCACCCAACACCCAGAGTCCTGAGCACCCAGCACCCTGAGCACTGAGCACACAGCACCCTGAGTACTGAGCACCCAGCACCCTGAGTACTGAGCACCCAGCACCCTGAGCACTGAGCACTGAGCACCCAACACCCTGAGCACTGAGCACTGAGCACCCAGCACCCCGAGCACTGAGCACCCAGCACCCCGAGCACTGAGCACCCAGCACCCTGAGCACTGAGCACCCAGCACCCTGAGCACTGAGCACCCAGCCCCCTGAGTACTGAGCACCCAGCACCACCCTCAGTACTGAGCCCCCAGCACCCTGAGTACTGAGCACCCAGCAACCCGAGCACTGAGCACCCAGCACCCTGAGAATGAGCACCCAGCACCATGAGTACTGAGCACCCAGCACCCTGAGTACTGAGCACTAAGCACCCAGAGCACTGAGCACCCAGCACCCCGAGCACGGAGCACCCAGGACCCCGAGCACTGAGTACTGAGCACCCAGCACCCTGAGTACTGAGCACCCAGCACCCTGAGTACTGAGCACCGAGCTCCCCGAGCACTGAGCACCCTGAGTACTGAGCACCCAGCACCCCGATCACTGAGCACCCAGCACCCTGAGCACTGATCTCCCAGCACTCTGAGCACTGAGTACCCAGCACCCTGAGTACTGAACACTGAGCAACCAGCACGCCGAGCACTGAGCACCCAGCACCCTGTGTACTTAGCACTGAGCACACTGAGTACTAAGCACCCAGCACCCTGAGTACTGAGTACCCAGGACCCTGAGCACTGAGCACCGAGCACCCCGAGCACTGAGCACCCAGCACCCTGAGCACTCAGCACCCAGCACCCCGAGCACTGAGCACCCAGCACCCTGAGCCCTGAGAACCCAGCACCCTGAGCACGGAGCACCCCGATGACTGAGCACCCAGCACCCTGAGCACTGAGCACCCAGCACCTTGAGTACTGAGAACCGAGCACCTCGAGCACTAAGCACCCAGCACCCTGAGTACTGAGAACCCAGCACCCTGAGCACTGAGCACCCAGCACCCTGAGTACTGAGCACCCAGCACCCTGAGTACTGAACACCCAGCACCCTGAGCACTGAGCACTGAGCACCCTGAGCACTGAGAACTGAGCACAGAGCACCCTGAGCACTGAGCACCCAGCACCCCGAGTACTGAGCACCCAGCACCCCGAGCACTGAGCACCCAGCGCCCCGAGCACTGAGCACCCAGCACCCCGAGCACTGAGCACCCAGCACCCCGAGCACTGAGCACCCAGCGCCCCGAGCACTGAGCACCCAGCACCCCGAGCACTGAGCACTGAGCACCCTGAGCACTGAGCACCCAGCACCCCGAGTACTGAGCACTGAGCACCCTGAGTACTGAGCACCAAGCACTCCGAGTACTGAGCACTGAGCACCCTGAGTACTGAGCACCCAGCACCCTGAGCACTGAGCACCCAGCACCCTGAGTACTGAGCACTGAGAACCCTGAGTACTGAGCACCGAGCACCCTGAGTACTGAGCACCCAGCACCCTGATCACTGAGCACGGAGCACCCCGAGGACTGAGCACCCAGCACACTGAGCACTGAGCACCCAGCACCTTGAGCACTGAGCACCCAGCACCCTGAGCACTGAGCACGCAGCACCCCGAGCACTGAGCACCCAGCACCCTGAGTACTGAGCACAGAGCACCCTGAGCACTGAGCACCCAGCACCCTGAGTACTGAGCACCCAGCAACCTGAGTACTGAGCAACCAGCACCCTGAGCACTGAGCACTGAGCACCCAGAACCCTGAGCACTGAGCACTGAGCACCCAGCACCACAGCCCTGAGCACCCAGCACCCCGAGCACTGAGCACCCAGCACCCTGAGCACTGAACACCCAGCACCATGAGCATTGAGCACCCAGCACCCTGAGAACTGAGCACCCAACACCCAGAGTCCTGAGCACCCAGCACCCTGAGCACTGAGCACACAGCACCCTGAGTACTGAGCACCCAGCACCCTGAGTACTGAGCACCCAGCACCCTGAGCACTGAGCACTGAGCACCCAACACCCTGAGCACTGAGCACTGAGCACCCAGCACCCCGAGCACTGAGCACCCAGCACCCCGAGCACTGAGCACCCAGCACCCTGAGCACTGAGCACCCAGCACCCTGAGCACTGAGCACCCAGCCCCCTGAGTACTGAGCACCCAGCACCATGAGTACTGACCACCCAGCACCCTAAGTACTGAGCACTCAGCACCCTGAGTACTGAGCACCGAGCACCCCGAGCACTGAGCACCCAGCACCCTGAGCACTGAGCACCCTGAGGACTGAGTACCCAGCACCCTGAGCACTGAGCACCCAGCACCCTGAATACTGAGCACCGATCACCCTGAGCACTGAGCACCCAGGACCCCGAGAACTGAGCACCCAGCACCCTGAGTACAGAGCACCCAGCACCCCGAGTACTGAGCACCCAGCACCCCGAGCACTGAGCAGCCAGCACCCTGAGTACTGAGCACCCTGAGTACTGAGCACCGATCACCCTGAGCACTGAGCACCCAGCACCCTGAGTACTGAGCACCCAGCACCAGGAGCACTGAGCACCAAGCACCCTGAGCACTGAGCACCCAGCACCGTGAGTACTGAGCACCCAGCACCCTGAGTACTGAGTACCCAGCACCCTGACCACTGAGCACCCAGCACCCTGAGTACTGAGCACCGAGCACCCTGAGTAGTGAGCACCCAGCACCCTTAGTACTGAGCACCCAGCACCCTGAGCACTGAGCACCCAGCACCCTAAGTACTGAGCACCCAGCACCACCCTCAGTACTGAGCCCCCAGCACCCTGAGTACTGAGCACCCAGCAACCCGAGCACTGAGCACCCAGCACCCTGAGAATGAGCACCCAGCACCATGAGTACTGAGCACCCAGCACCCTGAGTACTGAGCACTAAGCACCCAGAGCACTGAGCACCCAGCACCCCGAGCACGGAGCACCCAGGACCCCGAGCACTGAGTACTGAGCACCCAGCACCCTGAGTACTGAGCACCCAGCACCCTGAGTACTGAGCACCGAGCTCCCCGAGCACTGAGCACCCTGAGTACTGAGCACCCAGCACCCCGATCACTGAGCACCCAGCACCCTGAGCACTGATCTCCCAGCACTCTGAGCACTGAGTACCCAGCACCCTGAGTACTGAACACTGAGCAACCAGCACGCCGAGCACTGAGCACCCAGCACCCTGTGTACTTAGCACTGAGCACACTGAGTACTAAGCACCCAGCACCCTGAGTACTGAGTACCCAGGACCCTGAGCACTGAGCACCGAGCACCCCGAGCACTGAGCACCCAGCACCCTGAGCACTCAGCACCCAGCACCCCGAGCACTGAGCACCCAGCACCCTGAGCCCTGAGAACCCAGCACCCTGAGCACGGAGCACCCCGATGACTGAGCACCCAGCACCCTGAGCACTGAGCACCCAGCACCTTGAGTACTGAGAACCGAGCACCTCGAGCACTAAGCACCCAGCACCCTGAGTACTGAGAACCCAGCACCCTGAGCACTGAGCACCCAGCACCCTGAGTACTGAGCACCCAGCACCCTGAGTACTGAACACCCAGCACCCTGAGCACTGAGCACTGAGCACCCTGAGCACTGAGAACTGAGCACAGAGCACCCTGAGCACTGAGCACCCAGCACCCCGAGTACTGAGCACCCAGCACCCCGAGCACTGAGCACCCAGCGCCCCGAGCACTGAGCACCCAGCACCCCGAGCACTGAGCACCCAGCACCCCGAGCACTGAGCACCCAGCGCCCCGAGCACTGAGCACCCAGCACCCCGAGCACTGAGCACTGAGCACCCTGAGCACTGAGCACCCAGCACCCCGAGTACTGAGCACTGAGCACCCTGAGTACTGAGCACCAAGCACTCCGAGTACTGAGCACTGAGCACCCTGAGTACTGAGCACCCAGCACCCTGAGCACTGAGCACCCAGCACCCTGAGTACTGAGCACTGAGAACCCTGAGTACTGAGCACCGAGCACCCTGAGTACTGAGCACCCAGCACCCTGATCACTGAGCACGGAGCACCCCGAGGACTGAGCACCCAGCACACTGAGCACTGAGCACCCAGCACCTTGAGCACTGAGCACCCAGCACCCTGAGCACTGAGCACGCAGCACCCCGAGCACTGAGCACCCAGCACCCTGAGTACTGAGCACAGAGCACCCTGAGCACTGAGCACCCAGCACCCTGAGTACTGAGCACCCAGCAACCTGAGTACTGAGCAACCAGCACCCTGAGCACTGAGCACTGAGCACCCAGAACCCTGAGCACTGAGCACTGAGCACCCAGCACCACAGCCCTGAGCACCCAGCACCCCGAGCACTGAGCACCCAGCACCCTGAGCACTGAACACCCAGCACCATGAGCATTGAGCACCCAGCACCCTGAGAACTGAGCACCCAACACCCAGAGTCCTGAGCACCCAGCACCCTGAGCACTGAGCACACAGCACCCTGAGTACTGAGCACCCAGCACCCTGAGTACTGAGCACCCAGCACCCTGAGCACTGAGCACTGAGCACCCAACACCCTGAGCACTGAGCACTGAGCACCCAGCACCCCGAGCACTGAGCACCCAGCACCCCGAGCACTGAGCACCCAGCACCCTGAGCACTGAGCACCCAGCACCCTGAGCACTGAGCACCCAGCCCCCTGAGTACTGAGCACCCAGCACCATGAGTACTGACCACCCAGCACCCTAAGTACTGAGCACTCAGCACCCTGAGTACTGAGCACCGAGCACCCCGAGCACTGAGCACCCAGCACCCTGAGCACTGAGCACCCTGAGGACTGAGTACCCAGCACCCTGAGCACTGAGCACCCAGCACCCTGAGTACTGAGCACCGATCACCCTGAGCACTGAGCACCCAGGACCCCGAGAACTGAGCACCCAGCACCCTGAGTACAGAGCACCCAGCACCCCGAGTACTGAGCACCCAGCACCCTGAGCACTGAGCAGCCAGCACCCTGAGTACTGAGCACCCTGAGTACTGAGCACCGATCACCCTGAGCACTGAGCACCCAGCACCCTGAGTACTGAGCACCCAGCACCAGGAGCACTGAGCACCAAGCACCCTGAGCACTAAGCACCCAGCACCCTGAGTACTGAGCACCCAGCACCCTGAGTACTGAGTACCCAGCACCCTGAGCACTGAGCAGCCAGCACCCTGAGTACTGAGCACCGAGCACCCTGAGTAGTGAGCACCCAGCACCCTTAGTACTGAGCACCCAGCACCCTGAGCACTGAGCACCCAGCACCCTGAGTACTGAGCACCCAGCACCACCCTCAATACTGAGCACCCAGCACCCCGAGCACTGAGCACCCAGCACCCTGAGCACTGAGCACCCAGCACCCCGAGTACTGAGCACCCAGCACCCCGAGCACTGAGCACCGAGCACCCCGAGCACTGAGCACCCAGCACCCTGAGTACTGAGCACCCAGCACCCTGAGTACTGAGCACTGAGCACCCCGAGTACTGAACACCCATCACCCCGAGCAATGACCACCCAGCAACCTGAGTACTGAGAACAGATCACCCTGAGTACTGAGCACCCAGCACCCTGAGTACTGAGCCCCCAGCACCAAGAGTACTGAGCACCCAGCACCCTGAGCACTGAGCACCCAGCACCCCGAGAATGAGCACCCAGCACCCTGAATACTGAGAACCGAGCACCCTGATTACTGAGCCCCCAGCACCCTGAGTACTGAGCCCCCAGCACCCTGAGTACTGAGCACTAAGCACCCAGAGCACTGAGCACCCAGCACCCCGAGCACGGAGCACCCAGGACCCCGAGCACTGAGTACTGAGCACCCAGCACCCTGAGTACTGAGCACCGAGCTCCCCGAGCACTGAGGACCCTGAGTACTGAGCACCCAGCACCCCGATCACTGAGCACCCAGCACCCTGAGCACTGATCACCCAGCACCCTGAGCACTGAGCACCCAGCACCCCGAGCACTGAGTACCCAGCACCCTGAGTACTGAGCACTGAGCAACCAGCACCCCGAGCACTGAGCACCCAGCACCCTGTGTACTTAGCACTGAGCACCCTGAGTACTAAGCACCCAGCACCCTGAGTACTGAGTACCCAGGACCCTGAGCACTGAGCACCGAGCACCCCGAGCACTGAGCACCCAGCACCCTGAGCACTCAGCACCCAGCACCCCGATCACTGAGCACCCAGCACCCTGAGCGCTGAGCACCCAGCACCCTGAGCACGGAGCACCCCGAGGACAGAGCACCCAGCACCCTGAGCACTGAGAACCCAGCACCTTGAGTACTGAGCACCGAGCACCTCGAGCACTAAGCACCCAGCACCCTGAGTACTGAGCACCCAGCACCCTGAGCACTGAGCACCCAGCACCGTGAGCAATGAGCACCCAGCACCCCGAGCACGGAGCACCCAGCACCCTGAGTACTGAGCACCCAACACCCAGAGTACTGAGCACCCAGCACCCTGAGCACTGAGCACCCAGCACCCTGAGTACTGAGCACCCTGCACCCTGAGTACTGAACACCCAGCACCCTGAGCACTGAGCACTGAGCACCCTGAGCACTGAGTACTGAGCACTGAGCACCCTGAGCACTGAGCACCCAGCACCCCGAGTACTGAGCACCCAGCACCCTGAGCACTGAGCACCCAGCACCCTGAGTACTGAGCACTGAGAACCCTGAGTACTGAGCACCGAGCACCCTGAGTACTGAGCACCCAGCACCCTGATCACTGAGCACGGAGCACCCCGAGGACTGAGCACCCAGCACCCTGAGCACTGAGCACCCAGCACCCTGAGTACTGAGCAACCAGCACCCTGAGCACTGAGCACTGAGCACCCAGCACCCTGAGCACTGAGCACTGAGCACCCAGCACCACAGCCCTGAGCACCCAGCACCCCGAGCACTGAGCACCCAGCACCCTGAGCACTGAGCACCCAGCACCATGAGCATTGAGCACCCAGCACCCTGAGTACTGAGCACCCAGCACCCTGAGTACTGAGCACCCAGCACCCTGAGTACTGAGCACTCAGCACCCTGAGTACTGAGCACCGAGCACCCCGAGCACTGAGCACCCAGCACCCTGAGCACTGAGCACCGATCACCCTGAGCACTGAGCACCCAGCACCCCGAGCACTGAGCACCCAGCACCCTGGGTACTGAGCACCCAGCACCCCGAGTACTGAGCACCCAGCACCCTGAGTACTGAGCACCCAGCACCCCGAGCACTGAGCACCCAGCACCCTGAGTACTGAGCACCCTGAGTACTGAGCACTGAGCACCGAGCACCCTGAGGACTGAGCACCCTGAGGACTGAGCACCCAGCACCCTGAGCACTGAGCACCCAGCACCCTGAGTACTGAGCACTGATCACCCTGAGCACTGAGCACCCAGCACCCCGAGCACTGAGCACCCAGAACCCTGAGTACTGAGCACCCAGCACCCTGAGCACTGAGCACCGAGCACCCTGAGTACTGAACACCCAGCACCCTGAGCACTGAGCACTGAGCACCCAGCACCCTGAGCACTGAGCACTGAGCACCCAGCACCCCGAGCACTGAGCACCCAGCACCCTGAGCACCCAGCACCCTGAGCACTGAGCACCCTGAGCACTGAGCACCCTGAGCACTGAGCACCCTGAGCACTGAGCACTGAGAACCCAGCACCTTGAGTACTGAGCACCCAAAACTCTGAGCACTGAGCACCCAGCACGCTGAGTACTGAGCACTGAGCACACAGCACCCTGAGTACTGAGCACCCAGCACCCCGAGCACTGAGCACCAAGCGCCCCGAGAACTGAGCACCCAGCACCCCGAGCACTGAGCACTGAGCACACTGAGCACTGAGCACCCAGCACCCCGAGTACTGAGCACTGAGCACCTTAGTACTGAGCACCCAGCACCCCGGGTACTGAGCACTGAGCACCCTGAGTACTGAACACCCAGCACCCTGAGCACTGAGAACCCTGAGTACTGAGCACCGAGCACCCTGAGCACTGAGCACCCAGCACCCTGAGTACTGAGCACCCTGAGTACTGAGCACTGAGCACCGAGCACCCTGAGTACTGAGCACCCTGAGGACTGAGCACCCAGCACCCTGAGCACTGAGCACCCAGCACCCTGAGTACTGAGCACTGATCACACTGAGCACTGAGCACCCAGCACCCTGAGCACTGAGCACCCAGAACCCTGAGTACTGAGCACCCAGCACCCTGAGCACTGAGCACCGAGCACCCTGAGTACTGAACACCCAGCACCCTGAGCACTGAGCACTGAGCACCCAGCAACCTGAGCACTGAGCACTGAGCACCCAGCACCCCGAGCACTGAGCATCCAGCACCCTGAGCAACCAGCACCCTGAGCACTGAGCACCCTGAGCACTGAGCACCCTGAGCACTGAGCACTGAGCACCCAGCACCCTGAGTACTGAGCACCCAACACTCTGAGCACTGAGCCCCCAGCACGCTGAGTACTGAGCACTGAGCACACAGCACGCTTAGTACTGAGCACCCAGCACCCCGAGCACTGAGGACCCAGCGCCCCGAGAACTGAGCACCCACCACCCCGAGCACTGAGCACTGAGCACACTGAGCACTGAGCACCCAGCACCCCGAGTACTGAGCACTGAGCACCCTGAGTACTGAGAACCCAGCACCCCGAGTACTGAGCACTGAGCATCCTGAGTACTGAGAACCCAGCACCCCGAGTACTGAGCACTGAGCACCCTGAGTACTGAGGACCCAGCACCCTGAGCACTGAGAACCCTGAGTACTGAGCACCGAGCACCCTGAGTACTGAGCACCCAGCACACTGAGCACTGAGCACCCAGCACCGTGAGCAATGAGCACCCAGCACCCCGAGCACGGAGCAACCAGCACCCTGAGTACTGAGCACCCAACACCCAGAGTACTGAGCACCCAGCACCCTGAGCACTGAGCACCCAGCACACTGAGTACTGAGCACCCAGCACCCTGAGTACTGAACACCCAGCACCCTGAGCACTGAGCACTGAGCACCCTGAGCTCTGAGTACTGAGCACTGAGCACCCTGAGCACTGAGCACCCAGCACCCCGAGTACTGAGCACCCAGCACCCCGAGCACTGAGCACCCAGCGCCCCGAGCACTGAGCACCCAGCACCCCGAGCACTGAGCACCCAGCACGCCGAGCACTGAGCACCCAGCGCCCCGAGCACTGAGCACCCAGCACCCCGAGCACTGAGCACTGAGCACCCTGAGCACTGAGCACCCAGCACCCCGAGTACTGAGCACTGAGCACCCTGAGTACTGAGCACCAAGCACTCCGAGTACTGAGCAGTGAGCACCCTGAGTACTGAGCACCCAGCACCCTGAGCACTGAGCACCCAGCACCCTGAGTACGGAGCACTGAGAACCCTGAGTACTGAGCACCGAGCACCCTGAGTACTGAGCACCCAGCACCCTGATCACTGAGCACGGAGCACCCCGAGGACTGAGCACCCAGCACCCTGAGCACTGAGCACCCAGCACCTTGAGCACTGAGCACCCAGCACCCTGAGCACTGAGCACGCAGCACCCCGAGCACTGAGCACCCAGCACCCTGAGTACTGAGCACCCAGCACCCTGAGTACTGAGCAACCAGCACCCTGAGCACTGAGCACTGAGCACCCAGCACCCTGAGCACTGAGCACTAAGCACCCAGCACCACAGCCCTGAGCACCCAGCACCCCGAGCACTGAGCACCCAGCACCCTGAGCACTGAACACCCAGCACCATGAGCATTGAGCACCCAGCACCCTGAGTACTGAGCACCCAACACCCAGAGTCCTGAGCACCCAGCACCCTGAGCACTGAGCACCCAGCACCCTGAGTACTGAGCACCCAGCACCCTGAGTACTGAGCACCCAGCACCCTGAGCACTGAGCACTGAGCACCCAACACCCTGAGCACTGAGCACTGAGCACCCAGCACCCCGAGCACTGAGCACCCAGCACCCCGAGCACTGAGCACCCAGCACCCTGAGCACTGAGCACCCAGCACACTGAGCACTGAGCACCCAGCCCCCTGAGTACTGAGCACCCAGCACCATGAGTACTGACCACCCAGCACCCTAAGTACTGAGCACTCAGCACCCTGAGTACTGAGCACCGAGCACCCCGAGCACTGAGCACCCAGCACCCTGAGCACTGAGCACCCTGAGGACTGAGTACCCAGCACCCTGAGCATTGAGCACACAGCACCCTGAGTACTGAGCACCGATCACCCTGAGCACTGAGCACCCAGGACCCCGAGAACTGAGCACCCAGCACCCTGAGTACAGAGCACCCAGCACCCCGAGTACTGAGCACCCAGCACCCCGAGCACTGAGCAGCCAGCACCCTGAGTACTGAGCACCCTGAATACTGAGCACCGATCACCCTGAGCACTGAGCACCCAGCACCCTGAGTACTGAGCACCCAGCACCAGGAGCACTGAGCACCAAGCACCCTGAGCACTGAGCACCCAGCACCCTGAGTACTGAGCACCCAGCACACTGAGTACTGAGTACCCAGCACCCTGAGCACTGAGCACCCAGCACCCTGAGTACTGAGCACCGAGCACCCTGAGTAGTGAGCACCCAGCACCCTTAGTACTGAGCACCCAGCACCCTGAGCACTGAGCACCCAGCACCCTGAGTACTGAGCACCCAGCACCACCCTCAGTACTGAGCACCCAGCACCCCGAGCACTGAGCACCCAGCACCCTGAGCACTGAGCACCCAGCACCCCGAGTACTGAGCACCCAGCACCCCGAGCACTGAGCACCGAGCACCCCGAGCACTGAGCACCCAGCACCCTGAGTACTGAGCACCCAGCACCCTGAGTACTGAGCACTGAGCACCCCGAGTACTGAGCACCCATCACCCCGAGCACTGACCACCCAGCAACCTGAGTACTGAGAACAGATCACCCTGAGTACTGAGCACCCAGCACCCTGAGTACTGAGCCCCCAGCACCAAGAGTACTGAGCACCCAGCACCCTGAGCCCTGAGCACCCAGCACCCCGAGAATGAGCTCCCAGCACCCTGAATACTGAGAACCGAGCACCCTGATTACTGAGCCCCCAGCACCCTGAGTACTGAGCCCCCAGCACCCTGAGTACTGAGCACTAAGCACCCAGAGCACTGAGCACCCAGCACCCCGAGCACGGAGCACCCAGGACCCCGAGCACTGAGTACTGAGCACCCAGCACCCTGAGTACTGAGCACCGAGCTCCCCGAGCACTGAGCACCCTGAGTACTGAGCACCCAGCACCCCGATCACTGAGCACCCAGCACCCTGAGCACTGATCACCCAGCACCCTGAGCACTGAGCACCCAGCACCCCGAGCACTGAGTACCCAGCACCCTGAGTACTGAGCACTGAGCAACCAGCACCCCGAGCACTGAGCACCCAGCACCCTGTGTACTTAGCACTGAGCACCCTGAGTACTAAGCACCCAGCACCCTGAGTACTGAGTACCCAGGACCCTGAGCACTGAGCACCGAGCACCCCGAGCACTGAGCACCCAGCACCCTGAGCACTCAGCACCCAGCACCCCGATCACTGAGCACCCAGCACCCTGAGCGCTGAGCACCCAGCACCCTGAGCACGGAGCACCCCGAGGACTGAGCACCCAGCACCCTGAGCACTGAGCACACAGCACCTTGAGTACTGAGCACCGAGCACCTCGAGCACTAAGCACCCAGCACCCTGAGTACTGAGCACCCAGCACCCTGAGCACTGAGCACCCAGCACCGTGAGCAATGAGCACCCAGCACCCCGAGCACGGAGCACCCAGCACCCTGAGTACTGAGCACCCAACACCCAGAGTACTGAGCACCCAGCACCCTGAGCACTGAGCACCCAGCACCCTGAGTACTGAGCACCCAGCACAGTGAGTACTGAACACCCAGCACCCTGAGCACTGAGCACTGAGCACCCTGAGCACTGAGTACTGAGCACTGAGCACCCTGAGCACTGAGCACCCAGCACCCCGAGTACTGAGCACCCAGCACCCTGAGCACTGAGCACCCAGCAACCTGAGTACTGAGCACTGAGAACCCTGAGTACTGAGCACCGAGCACCCTGAGTACTGAGCACCCAGCACCCTGATCACTGAGCACGGAGCACCCCGAGGACTGAGCACCCAGCACCCTGAGCACTGAGCACCCAGCACCTTGAGTACTGAGCACCGAGCACCCCGAGCACTGAGCACCCAGCACCCTGAGTACTGAGCAACCAGCACCCTGAGCACTGAGCACTGAGCACCCAGCACCCTGAGCACTGAGCACTGAGCACCCAGCACCACAGCCCTGAGCACCCAGCACCCCGAGCACTGAGCACCCAGCACCCTGAGCACTGAGCACCCAGCACCATGAGCATTGAGCACCCAGCACCCTGAGTACTGAGCACCCAGCACCCTGAGTACTGAGCACCCAGCACCCTGAGTACTGAGCACTCAGCACCCTGAGTACTGAGCACCGAGCACCCCGAGCACTGAGCACCCAGCACCCTGAGCACTGAGCACACGGAGGACTGAGCACCCAGCACCCTGAGCACTGAGCACCGATCACCCTGAGCACTGAGCACCCAGCACCCCGAGCACTGAGCACCCAGCACCCTGGGTACTGAGCACCCAGGACCCTGAGCACTGAGCACCGAGCACCCCGAGCACTGAGCACCCAGCACCCTGAGCACTCAGCACCCAGCACCCCGAGCACTGAGCACCCAGCACCCTGAGCCCTGAGAACCCAGCACCCTGAGCACGGAGCACCCCGATGACTGAGCACCCAGCACCCTGAGCACTGAGCACCCAGCACCTTGAGTACTGAGAACCGAGCACCTCGAGCACTAAGCACCCAGCACCCTGAGTACTGAGAACCCAGCACCCTGAGCACTGAGCACCCAGCACCCTGAGTACTGAGCACCCAGCACCCTGAGTACTGAACAACCAGCACCCTGAGCACTGAGCACTGAGCACCCTGAGCACTGAGAACTGAGCACAGAGCACCCTGAGCACTGAGCACCCAGCACCCCGAGTACTGAGCACCCAGCACCCCGAGCACTGAGCACCCAGCGCCCCGAGCACTGAGCACCCAGCACCCCGAGCACTGAGCACCCAGCACCCCGAGCACTGAGCACCCAGCGCCCCGAGCACTGAGCACCCAGCACCCCGAGCACTGAGCACTGAGCACCCTGAGCACTGAGCACCCAGCACCCCGAGTACTGAGCACTGAGCACCCTGAGTACTGAGCACCAAGCACTCCGAGTACTGAGCACTGAGCACCCTGAGTACTGAGCACCCAGCACCCTGAGCACTGAGCACCCAGCACCCTGAGTACTGAGCACTGAGAACCCTGAGTACTGAGCACCGAGCACCCTGAGTACTGAGCACCCAGCACCCTGATCACTGAGCACGGAGCACCCCGAGGACTGAGCACCCAGCACCCTGAGCACTGAGCACCCAGCACCTTGAGCACTGAGCACCCAGCACCCTGAGCACTGAGCACGCAGCACCCCGAGCACTGAGCACCCAGCACCCTGAGTACTGAGCACAGAGCACCCTGAGCACTGAGCACCCAGCACCCTGAGTACTGAGCACCCAGCAACCTGAGTACTGAGCAACCAGCACCCTGAGCACTGAGCACTGAGCACCCAGAACCCTGAGCACTGAGCACTGAGCACCCAGCACCACAGCCCTGAGCACCCAGCACCCCGAGCACTGAGCACCCAGCACCCTGAGCACTGAACACCCAGCACCATGAGCATTGAGCACCCAGCACCCTGAGAACTGAGCACCCAACACCCAGAGTCCTGAGCACCCAGCACCCTGAGCACTGAGCACCCAGCACCCTGAGTACTGAGCACCCAGCACCCTGAGTACTGAGCACCCAGCACCCTGAGCACTGAGCACTGAGCACCCAACACCCTGAGCACTGAGCACTGAGCACCCAGCACCCCGAGCACTGAGCACCCAGCACCCCGAGCACTGAGCACCCAGCACCCTGAGCACTGAGCACCCAGCACCCTGAGCACTGAGCACCCAGCCCCCTGAGTACTGAGCACCCAGCACCATGAGTACTGACCACCCAGCACCCTAAGTACTGAGCACTCAGCACCCTGAGTACTGAGCACCGAGCACCCCGAGCACTGAGCACCCAGCACCCTGAGCACTGAGCACCCTGAGGACTGAGTACCCAGCACCCTGAGCACTGAGCACCCAGCACCCTGAGTACTGAGCACCGATCACCCTGAGCACTGAGCACCCAGGACCCCGAGAACTGAGCACCCAGCACCCTGAGTACAGAGCACCCAGCACCCCGAGTACTGAGCACCCTGCACCCTGAGCACTGAGCAGCCAGCACCCTGAGTACTGAGCACCCTGAGTACTGAGCACCGATCACCCTGAGCACTGAGCACCCAGCACCCTGAGTACTGAGCACCCAGCACCAGGAGCACTGAGCACCAAGCACCCTGAGCACTAAGCACCCAGCACCCTGAGTACTGAGCACCCAGCACCCTGAGTACTGAGTACCCAGCACCCTGAGCACTGAGCAGCCAGCACCCTGAGTACTGAGCACCGAGCACCCTGAGTAGTGAGCACCCAGCACCCTTAGTACTGAGCACCCAGCACCCTGAGCACTGAGCACCCAGCACCCTGAGTACTGAGCACTGAGCACCCCGAGTACTGAGCACCCATCACCCCGAGCAATGACCACCCAGCAACCTGAGTACTGAGAACAGATCACCCTGAGTACTGAGCACCCAGCACCCTGAGTACTGAGCCCCCAGCACCAAGAGTACTGAGCACCCAGCACCCTGAGCACTGAGCACCCAGCACCCCGAGAATGAGCACCCAGCACCCTGAATACTGAGAACCGAGCACCCTGATTACTGAGCCCCCAGCACCCTGAGTACTGAGCCCCCAGCACCCTGAGTACTGAGCACTAAGCACCCAGAGCACTGAGCACCCAGCACCCCGAGCACGGAGCACCCAGGACCCCGAGCACTGAGTACTGAGCACCCAGCACCCTGAGTACTGAGCACCGAGCTCCCCGAGCACTGAGGACCCTGAGTACTGAGCACCCAGCACCCCGATCACTGAGCACCCAGCACCCTGAGCACTGATCACCCAGCACCCTGAGCACTGAGCACCCAGCACCCCGAGCACTGAGTACCCAGCACCCTGAGTACTGAGCACTGAGCAACCAGCACCCCGAGCACTGAGCACCCAGCACCCTGTGTACTTAGCACTGAGCACCCTGAGTACTAAGCACCCAGCACCCTGAGTACTGAGTACCCAGGACCCTGAGCACTGAGCACCGAGCACCCCGAGCACTGAGCACCCAGCACCCTGAGCACTCAGCACACAGCACCCCGATCACTGAGCACCCAGCACCCTGAGCGCTGAGCACCCAGCACCCTGAGCACGGAGCACCCCGAGGACAGAGCACCCAGCACCCTGAGCACTGAGAACCCAGCACCTTGAGTACTGAGCACCGAGCACCTCGAGCACTAAGCACCCAGCACCCTGAGTACTGAGCACCCAGCACCCTGAGCACTGAGCACCCAGCACCGTGAGCAATGAGCACCCAGCACCCCGAGCACGGAGCACCCAGCACCCTGAGTACTGAGCACCCAACACCCAGAGTACTGAGCACCCAGCACCCTGAGCACTGAGCACCCAGCACCCTGAGTACTGAGCACCCTGCACCCTGAGTACTGAACACCCAGCACCCTGAGCACTGAGCACTGAGCACCCTGAGCACTGAGTACTGAGCACTGAGCACCCTGAGCACTGAGCACCCAGCACCCCGAGTACTGAGCACCCAGCACCCTGAGCACTGAGCACCCAGCACCCTGAGTACTGAGCACTGAGAACCCTGAGTACTGAGCACCGAGCACCCTGAGTACTGAGCACCCAGCACCCTGATCACTGAGCACGGAGCACCCCGAGGACTGAGCACCCAGCACCCTGAGCACTGAGCACCCAGCACCTTGAGTACTGAGCACCGAGCACCCCGAGCACTGAGCACCCAGCACCCTGAGTACTGAGCACCCAGCACCCTGAGTACTGAGCAACCAGCACCCTGAGCACTGAGCACTGAGCACCCAGCACCCTGAGCACTGAGCACTGAGCACCCAGCACCACAGCCCTGAGCACCCAGCACCCCGAGCACTGAGCACCCAGCACCCTGAGCACTGAGCACCCAGCACCATGAGCATTGAGCACCCAGCACCCTGAGTACTGAGCACCCAGCACCCTGAGTACTGAGCACCCAGCACCCTGAGTACTGAGCACTCAGCACCCTGAGTACTGAGCACCGAGCACCCCGAGCACTGAGCACCCAGCACCCTGAGCACTGAGCACCGATCACCCTGAGCACTGAGCACCCAGCACCCCGAGCACTGAGCACCCAGCACCCTGGGTACTGAGCACCCAGCACCCCGAGTACTGAGCACCCAGCACCCTGAGTACTGAGCACCCAGCACCCCGAGCACTGAGCACCCAGCACCCTGAGTACTGAGCACCCTGAGTACTGAGCACTGAGCACCGAGCACCCTGAGGACTGAGCACCCTGAGGACTGAGCACCCAGCACCCTGAGCACTGAGCACCCAGCACCCTGAGTACTGAGCACTGATCACCCTGAGCACTGAGCACCCAGCACCCCGAGCACTGAGCACCCAGAACCCTGAGTACTGAGCACCCAGCACCCTGAGCACTGAGCACCGAGCACCCTGAGTACTGAACACCCAGCACCCTGAGCACTGAGCACTGAGCACCCAGCACCCTGAGCACTGAGCACTGAGCACCCAGCACCCCGAGCACTGAGCACCCAGCACCCTGAGCACCCAGCACCCTGAGCACTGAGCACCCTGAGCACTGAGCACCCTGAGCACTGAGCACCCTGAGCACTGAGCACTGAGAACCCAGCACCTTGAGTACTGAGCACCCAAAACTCTGAGCACTGAGCACCCAGCACGCTGAGTACTGAGCACTGAGCACACAGCACCCTGAGTACTGAGCACCCAGCACCCCGAGCACTGAGCACCAAGCGCCCCGAGAACTGAGCACCCAGCACCCCGAGCACTGAGCACTGAGCACACTGAGCACTGAGCACCCAGCACCCCGAGTACTGAGCACTGAGCACCTTAGTACTGAGCACCCAGCACCCCGGGTACTGAGCACTGAGCACCCTGAGTACTGAACACCCAGCACCCTGAGCACTGAGAACCCTGAGTACTGAGCACCGAGCACCCTGAGCACTGAGCACCCAGCACCCTGAGTACTGAGCACCCTGAGTACTGAGCACTGAGCACCGAGCACCCTGAGTACTGAGCACCCTGAGGACTGAGCACCCAGCACCCTGAGCACTGAGCACCCAGCACCCTGAGTACTGAGCACTGATCACACTGAGCACTGAGCACCCAGCACCCCGAGCACTGAGCACCCAGAACCCTGAGTACTGAGCACCCAGCACCCTGAGCACTGAGCACCGAGCACCCTGAGTACTGAACACCCAGCACCCTGAGCACTGAGCACTGAGCACCCAGCAACCTGAGCACTGAGCACTGAGCACCCAGCACCCCGAGCACTGAGCATCCAGCACCCTGAGCAACCAGCACCCTGAGCACTGAGCACCCTGAGCACTGAGCACCCTGAGCACTGAGCACTGAGCACCCAGCACCCTGAGTACTGAGCACCCAACACTCTGAGCACTGAGCCCCCAGCACGCTGAGTACTGAGCACTGAGCACACAGCACGCTTAGTACTGAGCACCCAGCACCCCGAGCACTGAGGACCCAGCGCCCCGAGAACTGAGCATCCACCACCCCGAGCACTGAGCACTGAGCACACTGAGCACTGAGCACCCAGCACCCCGAGTACTGAGCACTGAGCACCCTGAGTACTGAGAACCCAGCACCCCGAGTACTGAGCACTGAGCATCCTGAGTACTGAGAACCCAGCACCCCGAGTACTGAGCACTGAGCACCCTGAGTACTGAGGACCCAGCACCCTGAGCACTGAGAACCCTGAGTACTGAGCACCGAGCACCCTGAGTACTGAGCACCCAGCACCCTGAGCACTGAGCACCCAGCACCGTGAGCAATGAGCACCCAGCACCCCGAGCACGGAGCAACCAGCACCCTGAGTACTGAGCACCCAACACCCAGAGTACTGAGCACCCAGCACCCTGAGCACTGAGCACCCAGCACACTGAGTACTGAGCACCCAGCACCCTGAGTACTGAACACCCAGCACCCTGAGCACTGAGCACTGAGCACCCTGAGCTCTGAGTACTGAGCACTGAGCACCCTGAGCACTGAGCACCCAGCACCCCGAGTACTGAGCACCCAGCACCCCGAGCACTGAGCACCCAGCGCCCCGAGCACTGAGCACCCAGCACCCCGAGCACTGAGCACCCAGCACCCCGAGCACTGAGCACCCAGCGCCCCGAGCACTGAGCACCCAGCACCCGGAGCACTGAGCACTGAGCACCCTGAGCACTGAGCACCCAGCACCCCGAGTACTGAGCACTGAGCACCCTGAGTACTGAGCACCAAGCACTCCGAGTACTGAGCAGTGAGCACCCTGAGTACTGAGCACCCAGCACCCTGAGCACTGAGCACCCAGCACCCTGAGTACTGAGCACTGAGAACCCTGAGTACTGAGCACCGAGCACCCTGAGTACTGAGCACCCAGCACCCTGATCACTGAGCACGGAGCACCCCGAGGACTGAGCACCCAGCACCCTGAGCACTGAGCACCCAGCACCTTGAGCACTGAGCACCCAGCACCCTGAGCACTGAGCACGCAGCACCCCGAGCACTGAGCACCCAGCACCCTGAGTACTGAGCACCCAGCACCCTGAGTACTGAGCAACCAGCACCCTGAGCACTGAGCACTGAGCACCCAGCACCCTGAGCACTGAGCACTAAGCACCCAGCACCACAGCCCTGAGCACCCAGCACCCCGAGCACTGAGCACCCAGCACCCTGAGCACTGAACACCCAGCACCATGAGCATTGAGCACCCAGCACCCTGAGTACTGAGCACCCAACACCCAGAGTCCTGAGCACCCAGCACCCTGAGCACTGAGCACCCAGCACCCTGAGTACTGAGCACCCAGCACCCTGAGTACTGAGCACCCAGCACCCTGAGCACTGAGCACTGAGCACCCAACACCCTGAGCACTGAGCACTGAGCACCCAGCACCCCGAGCACTGAGCACCCAGCACCCTGATCACTGAGCACGGAGCACCCCGAGGACTGAGCACCCAGCACCCTGAGCACTGAGCACCCAGCACCTTGAGCACTGAGCACCCAGCACCCTGAGCACTGAGCACCCAGCACACTGAGCACTGAGCACCCAGCCCCCTGAGTACTGAGCACCCAGCACCATGAGTACTGACCACCCAGCACCCTAAGTACTGAGCACTCAGCACCCTGAGTACTGAGCACCGAGCACCCCGAGCACTGAGCACCCAGCACCCTGAGCACTGAGCACCCTGAGGACTGAGTACCCAGCACCCTGAGCATTGAGCACCCAGCACCCTGAGTACTGAGCACCGATCACACTGAGCACTGAGCACCCAGGACCCCGAGAACTGAGCACCCAGCACCCTGAGTACAGAGCACCCAGCACCCCGAGTACTGAGCACCCAGCACCCCGAGCACTGAGCAGCCAGCACCCTGAGTACTGAGCACCCTGAATACTGAGCACCGATCACCCTGAGCACTGAGCACCCAGCACCCTGAGTACTGAGCACCCAGCACCAGGAGCACTGAGCACCAAGCACCCTGAGCACTGAGCACCCAGCACCCTGAGTACTGAGCACCCAGCACACTGAGTACTGAGTACCCAGCACCCTGAGCACTGAGCACCCAGCACCCTGAGTACTGAGCACCGAGCACCCTGAGTAGTGAGCACCCAGCACCCTTAGTACTGAGCACCCAGCACCCTGAGCACTGAGCACCCAGCACCCTGAGTACTGAGCACCCAGCACCACCCTCAGTACTGAGCACCCAGCACCCCGAGCACTGAGCACCCAGCACCCTGAGCACTGAGCACCCAGCACCCCGAGTACTGAGCACCCAGCACCCCGAGCACTGAGCACCGAGCACCCCGAGCACTGAGCACCCAGCACCCTGAGTACTGAGCACCCAGCACCCTGAGTACTGAGCACTGAGCACCCCGAGTACTGAGCACCCATCACCCCGAGCACTGACCACCCAGCAACCTGAGTACTGAGAACAGATCACCCTGAGTACTGAGCACCCAGCACCCTGAGTACTGAGCCCCCAGCACCAAGAGTACTGAGCACCCAGCACCCTAAGCACTGAGCACCCAGCACCCCGAGAATGAGCTCCCAGCACGCTGAATACTGAGAACCGAGCACCCTGATTACTGAGCCCCCAGCACCCTGAGTACTGAGCCCCCAGCACCCTGAGTACTGAGCACTAAGCACCCAGAGCACTGAGCACCCAGCACCCCGAGCACGGAGCACCCAGGACCCCGAGCACTGAGTACTGAGCACCCAGCACCCTGAGTACTGAGCACCGAGCTCCCCGAGCACTGAGCACCCTGAGTACTGAGCACCCAGCACCCCGATCACTGAGCACCCAGCACCCTGAGCACTGATCACCCAGCACCCTGAGCACTGAGCACCCAGCACCCCGAGCACTGAGTACCCAGCACCCTGAGTACTGAGCACTGAGCAACCAGCACCCCGAGCACTGAGCACCCAGCACCCTGTGTACTTAGCACTGAGCACCCTGAGTACTAAGCACCCAGCACCCTGAGTACTGAGTACCCAGGACCCTGAGCACTGAGCACCGAGCACCCCGAGCACTGAGCACCCAGCACCCTGAGCACTCAGCACCCAGCACCCCGATCACTGAGCACCCAGCACCCTGAGCGCTGAGCACCCAGCACCCTGAGCACGGAGCACCCCGAGGACTGAGCACCCAGCACCCTGAGAACTGAGCACCCAGCACCTTGAGTACTGAGCACCGAGCACCTCGAGCACTAAGCACCCAGCACCCTGAGTACTGAGCACCCAGCACCCTCAGCACTGAGCACCCAGCACCGTGAGCAATGAGCACCCAGCACCCCGAGCACGGAGCACCCAGCACCCTGAGTACTGAGCACCCAACACCCAGAGTACTGAGCACCCAGCACCCTGAGCACTGAGCACCCAGCACCCTGAGTACTGAGCACCCAGCACAGTGAGTACTGAACACCCAGCACCCTGAGCACTGAGCACTGAGCACCCTGAGCACTGAGTACTGAGCACTGAGCACCCTGAGCACTGAGCACCCAGCACCCCGAGTACTGAGCACCCAGCACCCTGAGCACTGAGCACCCAGCAACCTGAGTACTGAGCACTGAGAACCCTGAGTACTGAGCACCGAGCACCCTGAGTACTGAGCACCCAGCACCCTGATCACTGAGCACGGAGCACCCCGAAGACTGAGCACCCAGCACCCTGAGCACTGAGCACCCAGCACCTTGAGTACTGAGCACCGAGCACCCCGAGCACTGAGCACCCAGCACCCTGAGTACTGAGCAACCAGCACCCTGAGCACTGAGCACTGAGCACCCAGCACCCTGAGCACTGAGCACTGAGCACCCAGCACCACAGCCCTGAGCACCCAGCACCCCGAGCACTGAGCACCCAGCACCCTGAGCACTGAGCACCCAGCACCATGAGCATTGAGCACCCAGCACCCTGAGTACTGAGCACCCAGCACCCTGAGTACTGAGCACCCAGCACCCTGAGTACTGAGCACTCAGCACCCTGAGTACTGAGCACCGAGCACCCCGAGCACTGAGCACCCAGCACCCTGAGCACTGAGCACACGGAGGACTGAGCACCCAGCACCCTGAGCACTGAGCACCGATCACCCTGAGCACTGAGCACCCAGCACCCCGAGCACTGAGCACCCAGCACCCTGGGTACTGAGCACCCAGCACCCCGAGTACTGAGCACCCAGCACCCTGAGTACTGAGCACCCAGCACCCCGAGCACTGAGCACCCAGCACCCTGAGTACTGAGCACCCTGAGTACTGAGCACTGAGCACCGAGCACCCTGAGTAGTGAGCACCCTGAGGACTGAGCACCCAGCACCCTGAGCACTGAGCACCCAGCACCCTGAGTACTGAGCACTGATCACCCTGAGCACTGAGCACCCAGCACCCCGAGCACTGAGCACCCAGAACCCTGAGTACTGAGCACCCAGCACCCTGAGCACTGAGCACCGAGCACCCTGAGTACTGAACACCCAGCACCCTGAGCACTGAGCACCCAGCACCCTGAGCACTGAGCACTGAGCACCCAGCACCCCGAGCACTGAGCACCCAGCACCCTGAGCACCCAGCACCCTGAGCACTGAGCACCCTGAGCACTGAGCACCCAGCACCTTGAGTACTGAGCACCCAAAACTCTGAGCACTGAGCACCCAGCACGCTGAGTACTGAGCACTGAGCACCCAGCACCCCGAGTACTGAGCACTGAGCACCTTAGTACTGAGCACCCAGCACCCCGGGTACTGAGCACTGAGCACCCTGAGTACTGAACACCCAGCACCCTGAGCACTGAGAACCCTGAGTACTGAGCACCGAGCACCCTGAGCACTGAGCACCCAGCACCCTGAGTACTGAGCACCCTGAGTACTGAGCACTGAGCACCGAGCACCCTGAGTACTGAGCACCCTGAGGACTGAGCACCCAGCACCCTGATCACTGAGCACCCAGCACCCTGAGTACTGAGCACTGATCACACTGAGCACTGAGCACCCAGCACCCCGAGCACTGAGCACCCAGAACCCTGAGTACTGGGCACCCAGCACCCTGAGCACTGAGCACCGAGCACCCTGAGTACTGAACACCCAGCACCCTGAGCACTGAGCACTGAGCACCCAGCAAACTGAGCACTGAGCACTGAGCACCCAGCACCCCGAGCACTGAGCACCCAGCACCCTGAGCACCCAGCACCCTGAGCACTGAGCACCCTGAGCACTGAGCACCCTGAGCACTGAGCACTGAGCACCCAGCACCCTGAGTACTGAGCACCCAACACTCTGAGCACTGAGCACCCAGCACGCTGAGTACTGAGCACTGAGCACACAGCACCGTTAGTACTGAGCACCCAGCACCCCGAGCACTGAGGACCCAGCGCCCCGAGAACTGAGCACCCACCACCCCGAGCACTGAGCACTGAGCACACTGAGCACTGAGCACCCAGCACCCCGAGTACTGAGCACTGAGCACCCTGAGTACTGAGAACCCAGCACCCCGAGTACTGAGCACTGAGCACCCTGAGTACTGAGGACCCAGCACCCTGAGCACTGAGAACCCTGAGTACTGAGCACCGAGCACCCTGAATACTGAGCACCCAGCACCCTGATCACTGAGCACGGAGCACCCCGAGGACTGAGCACCCAGCACCCTGAGCACTGAGCACCCAGCACCTTGAGTACTGAGCACCGAGCACCCCGAGCACTGAGCACCCAGCACCCTGAGTACTGAGCACCCAGCACCCTGAGTACTGAGCAACCAGCACCCTGAGCACTGAGCACTGAGCACCCAGCACCCTGAGCACTGAGCACTGAGCACCCAGCACCACAGCCCTGAGCACCCAGCACCCCGAGCACTGAGCCCCCAGCACCCTGAGCACTGAGCACCCAGCACCATGAGCATTGAGCACCCAGCACCCTGAGTACTGAGCACCCAGCACCCCGAGCACTGAGCACCCAGCACCCCGAGCACTGAGCACCCAGCACCCTGAGTACTGAGCACCCAACACCCAGAGTACTGAGCACCCAGCACCCTGAGCACTGAGCACCCAGCACCCTGAGTACTGAGCACCGAGCACCCTGAGTACTGAGCACCCAGCACCCTGAGCACCGAGCACTGAGCACCCAACACCCTGAGCACTGAGCACTGAGCACCCAGTACCCCGAGCACTGAGCACCCAGCACCCCGAGCACTGAGCACCCAGCACCCTGAGCACTGAGCACCCAGGACCCTGAGCAATGAGCACTCAGCCCCCTGAGTACTGAGCACCCAGAACCATGAGTACTGAGCACCCAGCACCCTGAGTACTGAGCACTCAGCACCCTGAGTACTGAGCACCGAGCACCACGAGCACTGAGCACTCAGCACCCTGAGCACTGAGCACCATGAGGACTGAGTACCCAGCACCCTGAGCACTGAGCACCCAGGACCCCGAGCACTGAGCACCCAGCAACCTGAGTACAGAGCACCCAGCACCCTGAGTACTGAGCACCCTGAGTACTGAGCACCGATCACCCTGAGCACTGAGCACCCAGCACCCTGAGTACTGAGCACCCAGCACACTGAGCACTGAGCACCCAGGACCCTGAGTAATGAGCACCCAGCACCACCCTCAGCACTGAGCACCCAGCACCCCGAGCACTGAGCACCCAGCACCCTGAGCACTGAGCACCCAGCACCCCGAGTACTGAGAACCCAGCACCCTGAGTACTGAGCACCGAGTACCCCGAGCACTGAGCACCCAGCACCCTGAGTTCTGAGCACCCAGCACCCCGAGCACTGAGCACCCAGCAACCTGAGTACTGAGAACAGATCATCCTGAGTACTGAGCACCCAGCACCCTGAGTACTGAGCCCCCAGCACCCTGAGTACTGAGCACCCAGCACCCCGAGCACTGAGCACCCAGCACCCCGAGAATGAGCACCCAGCACCCTGAGTACTGAGAACCGAGCACCCTGAGTACTGAGCACCCAGCACCCTGAGTACTGAGCCTCCAGCACCCTGAGTACTGAGCACCCAGCACCCCGAGCACTGAGCACCCAGCACCCCGAGAATGAGCACCCAGCACCCTGAGTACTGAGCACCCAGCACCCTGAGTACTGAGCACTAATCACCCAGAGCACTGAGCACCCAGCACCCCGAGCACGGAGCACCCAGGACACCGAGCACTGAGTACTGAGCACCCAGCACCCTGAGTACTGAACACCGAGCTCCCCGAGCACAGAGCACCCTGAGTACTGAGCACCCAGCACCCCGATCACTGAGCACCCAGCACCCTGAGCACTGATCACCCAGCACCCTGAGCACTGAGCACCCAGCACCCTGAGTACTGAGCACCCAGCACGCTGAGTACTGAGCACCCAGCACCCCGAGCACTGAGCACCCAGCACCCTGTGTACTGAGCACTGAGCACCCTGAGTACTAAGCACCCAGCACCCTGAGTACTGAACACCCAGGACCCTGAGCACTGAGCACCGAGCACCCCGAGCACTGAGCACCCAGCACCCTGAGCACTCAGCACCCAGCACCCCAAGCACTGAGCACCCAGCACCCTGAGTACTGAGCACCCAACACCCAGAGTACTGAGCACCCAGCACCCTGAGCACTGAGCACCCAGCACCCTGAGCACTGAGCACTGAGCACCCAACACCCTGAGCACTGAGCACTGAGCACCCAGCACCCCGAGCACTGAGCACCCAGCACCCCGAGCACTGAGCACCCAGCACCCTGAGCACTGAGCACCCAGCACCCTGAGCACTGAGCACCCAGCCCCCTGAGTACTGAGCACCCAGAACCATGAGTACTGAGCACCCAGCACCCTGAGAACTGAGCACTCAGCACCCTGAGTACTGAGCACCGAGCACCCCGAGCACTGAGCACCCAGCACCCTGAGCACTGAGCACCCTGAGGACTGAGTACCCAGCACCCTGAGCACTGAGCACCCAGCACCCTGAGTACTGAGCACCGATCACCCTGAGCACTGAGCACCCAGCACTCAGAGTACTGAGCACCCAGCACCCTGAGCACTGAGCACCCAGGACCCTGACTACTGAGCACCCAGCACCACCCTCAGCACTGAGCACCCAGCACCCCGAGCACTGAGCACCCAGCACCCTGAGCACTGAGCACCCAGCACCCCGAGTACTGAGCACCCAGCACCCCGAGTACTGAGCACCGAGCACCCCGAGCACTGAGCACCCAGCACCCTGAGTACTGAGCACCCAGCACCCCGAGCACTGAGCACCCAGCAACCTGAGTACTGAGAACAGATCACCCTGAGTACTGAGCACCCAGCACCCTGAGTACTGAGCCCCCAGCACCCTGAGTTCTGAGCACCCAGCACCCCGAGCACTGAGCACCCAGCACCCCGAGAATGAGCACCCAGCGCCCTGAGTACTGAGAACCGAGCACCCTGAGTACTGAGCACCCAGCACCCTGAGTACTGAGCCTCCAGCACCCTGAGTACTGAGCACCCAGCACCCCGAGCACTGAGCACCCAGCACCCCGAGAATGAGCACCCAGCACCCTGAGTACTGAGCACCCAGCACCCTGAGTACTGAGCACTAAGCACCCAGAGCACTGAGCACCCAGCACCCCGAGCACGGAGCACCCAGGACCCCGAGCACTGAGTACTGAGCACCCAGCACCCTGAGTACTGAGCACCGAGCTCCCCGAGCACTGAGCACCCTGAGTACTGAGCACCCAGCACCCCGATCACTGAGCACCCAGCACCCTGAGCACTGATCACCCAGCGCCCTGAGCACTGAGCACCCAGCACCCTGAGTACTGAGCACCCAGCACACTGAGTACTGAGCACCCAGCATCCCGAGCACTGAGCACCCAGCACCCTGTGTACTGAGCACTGAGCACCCTGAGTACTAAGCACCCAGCACCCTGAGTACTGAGCACCCAGGACCCTGAGCACTGAGCACCGAGCACCCCGAGCACTGAGCACCCAGCACCCTGAGCACTCAGCACCCAGCACCCCAAGCACTGAGCACCCAGCACCCTGAGCACTGAGCACCCAGCACCCTGAGCACGGAGCACCCTGAATACTGAGCACCGATCACCCTGAGCACTTAGCACCCATCACCCTGAGTACTGAGCACCCTGCACATTGAGCACTGAGCACCAAGCACCCTGAGCACTGAGCACCCAGCACCCTGAGCACTGAGCACCCAGCACCTTGAGTACTGAGCACTGAGCACCCCGAGTACTGAGCACCCAGCACCCCGAGCACTGAGCACTCAGCAACCTGAGTACTGAGAACAGATCACCCTGAGTTCTGAGCACCCAGCACCCTGAGTACTGAGCCCCCAGCACCCTGAGTACTGAGCACCCAGCACCCCGAGCACTGAGCACCCAGCACCCCGAGAATGAGCACCGAGCACCCTGAGTACTGAGAACCGAGCACCCTGAGTACTGAGCACCCAGCACCCTGAGTACTGAGCCTCCAGCACCCTGAGTACTGAGCACCCAGCACCCCGAGCACTGAGCACCCAGCACCCCGAGAATGAGCACCCAGCACCCTGAGTACTGAGCACCCAGCACCCTGAGTACTGAGCACTAAGCACCCAGAGCACTGAGCACCCAGCACCCTGAGCACGGAGTACCCAGGACCCCGAGCACTGAGTACTGAGCACCCAGCACCCTGAGTACTGAGCACCCAGCACCCTGAGTACTGAGCAACCAGCACCCTGAGCACTGAGCAGTGAGCACCCAGCACCCTGAGCACTGAGCACTGAGCACCCAGCACCCTGAGCACTGAGCACCCAGCACCCTGAGTACTGAGCACCCAGCACCCTGAGTACTGAGCACCCAGCACCCTGAGCTATGAGCACCCAGCAACCCGAGCACTGAGCACCCAGCACCCTGAGTACTGAGCACCCAGCACCCCGAGTACTGAGCACCCAGCACCCTGAGAACTGAGCACCCAGCACCCCGAGCACTGAGCACCCAGCACCCTGAGTACTGAGCACCCTGAGTACTGAGCACTGAGCACCGAGCACCCTGAGTACTGAGCACCCTGAGGACTGAGCTCCCAGCACCCTGCGCACTGAGCACCCAACACCCTGAGTACTGAGCACTGATCACCCTGAGCACTGAGCACCCAGCACCCCGAACACTGAGCACCCAGCAACCTGAGTACTGAGCACCCAGCACATTGAGCACTGAGCACCGAGCACCCTGAGTACTGAACACCCAGCACCCTGAGAAGGGAGCACTGAGCACCCAGCACCCTGAACACTGAGCACTGAGCACCCAGCACCCCGAGCACTGAGCACCCAGCACCCTGAGCACCCAGCACCCTGAGCACTGAGCACCCTGAGCACTGAGCACCCATCACTCTGAGCACTGAGCACCCAGCACGCTGAGTACTTAGCACTGAGCACACAGCACCCCGAGCACTGAGCACTGAGCACACTGAGCACTGAGCACCCAGAATCCCGAGTACTGAGCACTGAGCACCCTGAGTACTGAGCACCCAGCACCCTGAGCACTGAGAACCCTGAGTACTGAGCACCGAGCACCCTGAGTACTGAGCACCCAGCACCCTGAGCACTGAGCACGGAGCACCCCGAGGACTGAGCACCCAGCACCCTGAGCACTGAGCACCCAGCACCCTGAGCACTGAGCACCCAGCACCCCGAGCACTGAGCACCCAGCACCCGGAGCACTGAGCACCCAGCACACTGAGTACTGAGCACCCAACACCCAGAGTACTGAGCAACCAGGACCCTGAGCATTGAGCACCCAGCACCCTGAGTACTGAGCACCCAGCACCCTGAGTAGTGAGAACCCAGCACCCTGAGCACTGAGCACTGAGCACCCAACACCCTGAGCACTGAGCACTGAGCACCCAGCACCCTGAGTACTGAGCACCCATCACTCTGAGCACTGAGCACCCAGCACGCTGAGTACTTAGCACTGAGCACACAGCACCCCGAGCACTGAGACCCAGCACCCCGAGCACTGAGCACTGAGCACACTGAGCACTGAGCACCCAGAACCCCGAGTACTGAGCACTGAGCACCCTGAGTACTGAGCACCCAGCACCCTGAGCACTGAGAACCCTGAGTACTGAGCACCGAGCACCCTGAGTACTGAGCACCCAGCACCCTGAGCACTGAGCACGGAGCACCCCGAGGACTGAGCACCCAGCACCCTGAGCACTGAGCACCCAGCACCCTGAGCACTGAGCACCCAGCACCCCGAGCACTGAGCACCCAGCACCCGGAGCACTGAGCACCCAGCACACTGAGTACTGAGCACCCAACACCCAGAGTACTGAGCAACCAGGACCCTGAGCATTGAGCACCCAGCACCCTGAGTACTGAGCACCCAGCACCCTGAGTACTGAGAACCCAGCACCCTGAGCACTGAGCACTGAGCACCCAACACCCTGAGCCCTGAGCACTGAGCACCCAGCACCTCGAGCACTGAGCACCCAGCACCCTGAGCACTGAGCACCCAGCACCCTGAGCACTGAGCACCCAGCCCCCTGAGTACTGAGCACCCAGCACCATGAGTACTGAGCACCCAGCACCCTGAGTACTGAGCACCGAGCACCGCGAGCACTGTGCACCCAGCACCCTGAGCACTGAGCACCCTGAGGACTGAGCACCCAGCACCCTGAGCACTGAGCACCCTGCACCCTGAGTACTGAGCACCGATCTCCCTGAGCACTGAGCACCCAGGACCCCGAGCACTGAGCACCCAGCACCCTGAGTACAGAGCACCCTGAGTACTGAGCACCGATCACCCTGAGCACTGAGCACCCAGCACCCTGAGTACTGAGCACCCAGCACCCTGAGCACTGAGCACCCAGCACCCTGAGCACTGAGCTCCCAGCACCCTGCTACTGAGCACCCAGCACCCTGAGTACTGAGTACCCAGCACCCTGAGCACTGAGCACCCAGCACCCTGAGTACTGAGCACCCAGCACCCTGAGTACTGAGCACCCAGAACCACCCTCAGCACTGAGCACCCAACACCCCGAGCACTGAGCACCCAGCACCCTGAGCACTGAGCACCCAGCACCCCGAGTACTGAGCACCCAGCACCCCGAGTACTGAGCACCGAGCACCCCAAGCACTGAGCACCCAGCACACTGAGTACTGAGCACCCAGCACCCTGAGTACTGAGCACTGAGCACCCCGAGTACTGAGCACCCAGCACCCCGAGCACTGAGCACCCAGCAACCTGAGTACTGAGAACAGATCACCCTGAGTACTGAGCACCCAGCACCCTGAGTACTGAGCACTGAGCACCCCGAGTACTGAGCACCCAGCACCCCGAGCACTGAGCACTCAGCACCCTGAGTACTGAGCACCGAGCACCCTGAGCACTGAGCACCCAGCACCCTGATCACTGAGCACCCTGAGGACTGAGCACCCAGCACCCTGAGCACTGAGCACCCAGCACCCTGAGTACTTAGCACCGATCACCCTGAGCACTGAGCACCCAGCACCCTGAGTACAGAGCACCCAGCACCCCGAGTAATGAGCACCCAGCACCCTGAGCACTGAGCACCCAGCACCCTGAGTACTGAGCACCCTGAGTACTGAGCACCGATCACCCTGAGCACTGAGCACCCAGCACCCTGAGTACTGAGCACCCAGCACCCTGAGCACTGAGCACCCAGCACCCTGAGCACTGAGCACCCAGCACCCTGAGTACTGAGCACCCAGCACCCTGAGTACTGAGTACCCAGCACCCTGAGCACTGAGCACCCAGCACCCTGAGTACTGAGCACCGAGCACCCTGAGTACTGAGCACCCAGCACCCTTAGTACTGAGCACCCAGCACCCTGAGCACTGAGCACCCAGCACCCTGAGTACTGAGCACCCAGCACCCTGAGTACTGAGCCCCTAGCACCCTGAGAATGAGCACCCAGCACCATGAGTACTGAGCACCCAGCACCCTGAGTACTGAGCACTAAGCACCCAGAGCACTGAGCACACAGCACCCAAAGCACGGAGCACCCAGCACACTGAGTACTGAGCACCGAGCTCCCCGAGCACTGAGCACCCTGAGTACTGAGCACCCAGCACCCCGATCACTGAGCACCCAGCACCCTGAGCACTGAGCACCCAGCACCCTGAGCACTGAGCACACAGCACCCTGAGTACTGAGCACCCAGCACGCTGAGTACTGAGCACCCAGCACCCCGAGCACTGAGCACCAAGCACCCTGACTACTGACCACTGAGCACCCAGCACCCAGAGCACTGAGCACCCAGCACCCTGTGTACTGAGCACTGAGCACCCTGAGTACTAAGCACCCAGCACGCTGAGTACTGAGCACCCAGGACCCTGAGCACTGAGCACCGAGCACCCCGAGCACTGATCACCCAGCTCCCTGAGCACTCAGCACCCAGCACCCCGAGCACTGAGCACCCAGCACCCTGAGCACTGAGCACCCAGCACCCTGAGCACGGAGCACCCCGAGGACTGAGCACCCAGCACCCTGAGCACTGAGCACCCAGCACCTTGAGTACTGAGCACCGAGCACCCCGAGCACTAAGCACCCAGCACCCTGAGTACTGAGCACCCAGCACCCTGAGCACTGAGCACCCAGCACCCTGAGCACTGAGCACCCAGCACCCCGAGCACGGAGCACCCAGCACCCTGAGTACTGAGCACACAACACCCAGAGTACTGAGCACCCAGCACCCTGAGCACTGAGCACCCAGCACCCCGTGGACTGAGCACCCAGCACCCTGAGTACTGAGCAACCAGCACCCTGAGCACTGAGCACCCGGAGGACTGAGCATCCAGCACCCTGAGCACTGAGCACCGATCACCCTGAGCACTGAGCACCCAGCACCCCGAGCACTGAGCACCCAGCACCCTGAGTACTGAGCACCCAG
The DNA here is from genome assembly GCF_018167655.1 of Microtus oregoni. Classification (NCBI taxonomy): domain Eukaryota; kingdom Metazoa; phylum Chordata; class Mammalia; order Rodentia; family Cricetidae; genus Microtus; species Microtus oregoni. Next base: position 717,566 of record NW_024544774.1, read on the forward strand.
CACCCCGAGTACTGAGCACCCAGCACCCTGAGTACTGAGCACCCAGCACCCCGAGCACTGAGCACCCAGCACGGTGAGTACTGAGCACCCTGAGTACTGAGCACTGAGCACCGAGCACCCTGAGTACTGAGCACCCTGAGGACTGAGCACCCAGCACCCTGAGCACTGAGCACCCAGCACCCTGAGTACTGAGCACAGATCACCCTGAGCACTGAGCACCCAGCACCCCGAGCACTGAGCACTGAGCACCCTGAGTACTGAGCACCCAGCACCCTGAGCACTGAGCACCGAGCACCCTGAGTACTGAACACCCAGGACGCTGAGTACTGAGCACTGAGCACACAGCACCCCGAGCACTGAGCACCCAGCACCCCGAGCACTGAGCACTGAGCACACTGAGCACTGAGCACCCAGAACCCCGAGTACTGAGCACTGAGCACCCTGAGTACTGAGCACCCAGCACCCTGAGCACTGAGAACCCTGAGTACTGAGCACCGAGCACCCTGAGTACTGAGCACCCAGCACCCTGAGCACTGAGCACGGAGCACCCCGAGGACTGAGCACCCAGCACCCTGAGCACTGAGCACCCAGCACCTTGAGTACTGAGCACCGAGCACCCCGAGCACTGAGCACCCAGCACGCTGAATACTGAGCACCCAGCACCCTGAGCACTGAGCACCCAGCACCCCGAGCACTGAGCACCCAGCACCCGGAGCACTGAGCACCCAGCACACTGAGTACTGAGCACCCAACACCCAGAGTACTGAGCACCCAGCACCCTAAGCACTGAGCACCCAGCACCCTGAGTACTGAGCACCCAGCACCCTGAGTACTGAGAACCCAGCACCCTGAGCACTGAGCACTGAGCACCCAACACCCTGAGCACTGAGCACTGAGCACCCAGCACCCCGAGCACTGAGCACCCAGCACCCTGAGCACTGAGCACCCAGCACCCCGAGTACTGAGCACCCAGCACCCCGAGTACTGAGCACCGAGCACCCCGAGCACTGAGCACCCAGCACCCTGAGTACTGAGCACCCAGCACCCCGAGCACTGAGCACCCAGCAACCTGAGTACTGAGAACAGATCACCCTGAGTACTGAGCACCCAGCACCCTGAGTACTGAGCCCCCAGCACCCTGAGTTCTGAGCACCCAGCACCCCGAGCACTGAGCACCCAGCACCCCGAGAATGAGCACCCAGCGCCCTGAGTACTGAGAACCGAGCACCCTGAGTACTGAGCACCCAGCACCCTGAGTACTGAGCCTCCAGCACCCTGAGTACTGAGCACCCAGCACCCCGAGCACTGAGCACCCAGCACCCCGAGAATGAGCACCCAGCACCCTGAGTACTGAGCACCCAGCACCCTGAGTACTGAGCACTAAGCACCCAGAGCACTGAGCACCCAGCACCCCGAGCACGGAGCACCCAGGACCCCGAGCACTGAGTACTGAGCACCCAGCACCCTGAGTACTGAGCACCGAGCTCCCCGAGCACTGAGCACCCTGAGTACTGAGCACCCAGCACCCCGATCACTGAGCACCCAGCACCCTGAGCACTGATCACCCAGCGCCCTGAGCACTGAGCACCCAGCACCCTGAGTACTGAGCACCCAGCACACTGAGTACTGAGCACCCAGCATCCCGAGCACTGAGCACCCAGCACCCTGTGTACTGAGCACTGAGCACCCTGAGTACTAAGCACCCAGCACCCTGAGTACTGAGCACCCAGGACCCTGAGCACTGAGCACCGAGCACCCCGAGCACTGAGCACCCAGCACCCTGAGCACTCAGCACCCAGCACCCCAAGCACTGAGCACCCAGCACCCTGAGCACTGAGCACCCAGCACCCTGAGCACGGAGCACCCTGAATACTGAGCACCGATCACCCTGAGCACTTAGCACCCATCACCCTGAGTACTGAGCACCCTGCACATTGAGCACTGAGCACCAAGCACCCTGAGCACTGAGCACCCAGCACCCTGAGCACTGAGCACACAGCACCTTGAGTACTGAGCACTGAGCACCCCGAGTACTGAGCACCCAGCACCCCGAGCACTGAGCACTCAGCAACCTGAGTACTGAGAACAGATCACCCTGAGTTCTGAGCACCCAGCACCCTGAGTACTGAGCCCCCAGCACCCTGAGTACTGAGCACCCAGCACCCCGAGCACTGAGCACCCAGCACCCCGAGAATGAGCACCGAGCACCCTGAGTACTGAGAACCGAGCACCCTGAGTACTGAGCACCCAGCACCCTGAGTACTGAGCCTCCAGCACCCTGAGTACTGAGCACCCAGCACCCCGAGCACTGAGCACCCAGCACCCCGAGAATGAGCACCCAGCACCCTGAGTACTGAGCACCCAGCACCCTGAGTACTGAGCACTAAGCACCCAGAGCACTGAGCACCCAGCACCCTGAGCACGGAGTACCCAGGACCCCGAGCACTGAGTACTGAGCACCCAGCACCCTGAGTACTGAGCACCCAGCACCCTGAGTACTGAGCAACCAGCACCCTGAGCACTGAGCAGTGAGCACCGAGCACCCCGAGCACTAAGCACCCAGCACCCTGAGTACTGAGCACCCAGCACCCTGAGCACTGAGCACCCAGCACCCTGAGCACTGAGCACCCAGCACCCCGAGCACGGAGCACCCAGCACCCTGAGTACTGAGCACACAACACCCAGAGTACTGAGCACCCAGCACCCTGAGCACTGAGCACCCAGCACCCCGTGGACTGAGCACCCAGCACCCTGAGTACTGAGCAACCAGCACCCTGAGCACTGAGCACCCGGAGGACTGAGCATCCAGCACCCTGAGCACTGAGCACCGATCACCCTGAGCACTGAGCACCCAGCACCCCGAGCACTGAGCACCCAGCACCCTGAGTACTGAGCACCCAGCACCCCGAGTACTGAGCACCCAGCACCCTGAGTACTGAGCACCCAGCACCCCGAGCACTGAGCACCCAGCACGGTGAGTACTGAGCACCCTGAGTACTGAGCACTGAGCACCGAGCACCCTGAGTACTGAGCACCCTGAGGACTGAGCACCCAGCACCCTGAGCACTGAGCACCCAGCACCCTGAGTACTGAGCACAGATCACCCTGAGCACTGAGCACCCAGCACCCCGAGCACTGAGCACTGAGCACCCTGAGTACTGAGCACCCAGCACCCTGAGCACTGAGCACCGAGCACCCTGAGTACTGAACACCCAGGACGCTGAGTACTGAGCACTGAGCACACAGCACCCCGAGCACTGAGCACCCAGCACCCCGAGCACTGAGCACTGAGCACACTGAGCACTGAGCACCCAGAACCCCGAGTACTGAGCACTGAGCACCCTGAGTACTGAGCACCCAGCACCCTGAGCACTGAGAACCCTGAGTACTGAGCACCGAGCACCCTGAGTACTGAGCACCCAGCACCCTGAGCACTGAGCACGGAGCACCCCGAGGACTGAGCACCCAGCACCCTGAGCACTGAGCACCCAGCACCTTGAGTACTGAGCACCGAGCACCCCGAGCACTGAGCACCCAGCACGCTGAATACTGAGCACCCAGCACCCTGAGCACTGAGCACCCAGCACCCCGAGCACTGAGCACCCAGCACCCGGAGCACTGAGCACCCAGCACACTGAGTACTGAGCACCCAACACCCAGAGTACTGAGCACCCAGCACCCTAAGCACTGAGCACCCAGCACCCTGAGTACTGAGCACCCAGCACCCTGAGTACTGAGAACCCAGCACCCTGAGCACTGAGCACTGAGCACCCAACACCCTGAGCACTGAGCACTGAGCACCCAGCACCCCGAGCACTGAGCACCCAGCACCCTGAGCACTGAGCACCCAGCACCCCGAGTACTGAGCACCCAGCACCCCGAGTACTGAGCACCGAGCACCCCGAGCACTGAGCACCCAGCACCCTGAGTACTGAGCACCCAGCACCCCGAGCACTGAGCACCCAGCAACCTGAGTACTGAGAACAGATCACCCTGAGTACTGAGCACCCAGCACCCTGAGTACTGAGCCCCCAGCACCCTGAGTTCTGAGCACCCAGCACCCCGAGCACTGAGCACCCAGCACCCCGAGAATGAGCACCCAGCGCCCTGAGTACTGAGAACCGAGCACCCTGAGTACTGAGCACCCAGCACCCTGAGTACTGAGCCTCCAGCACCCTGAGTACTGAGCACCCAGCACCCCGAGCACTGAGCACCCAGCACCCCGAGAATGAGCACCCAGCACCCTGAGTACTGAGCACCCAGCACCCTGAGTACTGAGCACTAAGCACCCAGAGCACTGAGCACCCAGCACCCCGAGCACGGAGCACCCAGGACCCCGAGCACTGAGTACTGAGCACCCAGCACCCTGAGTACTGAGCACCGAGCTCCCCGAGCACTGAGCACCCTGAGTACTGAGCACCCAGCACCCCGATCACTGAGCACCCAGCACCCTGAGCACTGATCACCCAGCGCCCTGAGCACTGAGCACCCAGCACCCTGAGTACTGAGCACCCAGCACACTGAGTACTGAGCACCCAGCATCCCGAGCACTGAGCACCCAGCACCCTGTGTACTGAGCACTGAGCACCCTGAGTACTAAGCACCCAGCACCCTGAGTACTGAGCACCCAGGACCCTGAGCACTGAGCACCGAGCACCCCGAGCACTGAGCACCCAGCACCCTGAGCACTCAGCACCCAGCACCCCAAGCACTGAGCACCCAGCACCCTGAGCACTGAGCACCCAGCACCCTGAGCACGGAGCACCCTGAATACTGAGCACCGATCACCCTGAGCACTTAGCACCCATCACCCTGAGTACTGAGCACCCTGCACATTGAGCACTGAGCACCAAGCACCCTGAGCACTGAGCACCCAGCACCCTGAGCACTGAGCACACAGCACCTTGAGTACTGAGCACTGAGCACCCCGAGTACTGAGCACCCAGCACCCCGAGCACTGAGCACTCAGCAACCTGAGTACTGAGAACAGATCACCCTGAGTTCTGAGCACCCAGCACCCTGAGTACTGAGCCCCCAGCACCCTGAGTACTGAGCACCCAGCACCCCGAGCACTGAGCACCCAGCACCCCGAGAATGAGCACCGAGCACCCTGAGTACTGAGAACCGAGCACCCTGAGTACTGAGCACCCAGCACCCTGAGTACTGAGCCTCCAGCACCCTGAGTACTGAGCACCCAGCACCCCGAGCACTGAGCACCCAGCACCCCGAGAATGAGCACCCAGCACCCTGAGTACTGAGCACCCAGCACCCTGAGTACTGAGCACTAAGCACCCAGAGCACTGAGCACCCAGCACCCTGAGCACGGAGTACCCAGGACCCCGAGCACTGAGTACTGAGCACCCAGCACCCTGAGTACTGAGCACCCAGCACCCTGAGTACTGAGCAACCAGCACCCTGAGCACTGAGCAGTGAGCACCCAGCACCCTGAGCACTGAGCACTGAGCACCCAGCACCCTGAGCACTGAGCACCCAGCACCCTGAGTACTGAGCACCCAGCACCCTGAGTACTGAGCACCCAGCACCCTGAGCAATGAGCACCCAGCAACCCGAGCACTGAGCACCCAGCACCCTGAGTACTGAGCACCCAGCACCCCGAGTACTGAGCACCCAGCACCCTGAGAACTGAGCACCCAGCACCCCGAGCACTGAGCACCCAGCACCCTGAGTACTGAGCACCCTGAGTACTGAGCACTGAGCACCGAGCACCCTGAGTACTGAGCACCCTGAGGACTGAGCTCCCAGCACCCTGCGCACTGAGCACCCAACACCCTGAGTACTGAGCACTGATCACCCTGAGCACTGAGCACCCAGCACCCCGAACACTGAGCACCCAGCAACCTGAGTACTGAGCACCCAGCACATTGAGCACTGAGCACCGAGCACCCTGAGTACTGAACACCCAGCACCCTGAGAAGGGAGCACTGAGCACCCAGCACCCTGAACACTGAGCACTGAGCACCCAGCACCCCGAGCACTGAGCACCCAGCACCCTGAGCACCCAGCACCCTGAGCACTGAGCACCCTGAGCACTGAGCACCCATCACTCTGAGCACTGAGCACCCAGCACGCTGAGTACTTAGCACTGAGCACACAGCACCCCGAGCACTGAGCACTGAGCACACTGAGCACTGAGCACCCAGAACCCCGAGTACTGAGCACTGAGCACCCTGAGTACTGAGCACCCAGCACCCTGAGCACTGAGAACCCTGAGTACTGAGCACCGAGCACCCTGAGTACTGAGCACCCAGCACCCTGAGCACTGAGCACGGAGCACCCCGAGGACTGAGCACCCAGCACCCTGAGCACTGAGCACCCAGCACCCTGAGCACTGAGCACCCAGCACCCCGAGCACTGAGCACCCAGCACCCGGAGCACTGAGCACCCAGCACACTGAGTACTGAGCACCCAACACCCAGAGTACTGAGCAACCAGGACCCTGAGCATTGAGCACCCAGCACCCTGAGTACTGAGCACCCAGCACCCTGAGTAGTGAGAACCCAGCACCCTGAGCACTGAGCACTGAGCACCCAACACCCTGAGCACTGAGCACTGAGCACCCAGCACCCTGAGTACTGAGCACCCATCACTCTGAGCACTGAGCACCCAGCACGCTGAGTACTTAGCACTGAGCACACAGCACCCCGAGCACTGAGACCCAGCACCCCGAGCACTGAGCACTGAGCACACTGAGCACTGAGCACCCAGAACCCCGAGTACTGAGCACTGAGCACCCTGAGTACTGAGCACCCAGCACCCTGAGCACTGAGAACCCTGAGTACTGAGCACCGAGCACCCTGAGTACTGAGCACCCAGCACCCTGAGCACTGAGCACGGAGCACCCCGAGGACTGAGCACCCAGCACCCTGAGCACTGAGCACCCAGCACCCTGAGCACTGAGCACCCAGCACCCCGAGCACTGAGCACCCAGCACCCGGAGCACTGAGCACCCAGCACACTGAGTACTGAGCACCCAACACCCAGAGTACTGAGCAACCAGGACCCTGAGCATTGAGCACCCAGCACCCTGAGTACTGAGCACCCAGCACCCTGAGTACTGAGAACCCAGCACCCTGAGCACTGAGCACTGAGCACCCAACACCCTGAGCCCTGAGCACTGAGCACCCAGCACCTCGAGCACTGAGCACCCAGCACCCTGAGCACTGAGCACCCAGCACCCTGAGCACTGAGCACCCAGCCCCCTGAGTACTGAGCACCCAGCACCATGAGTACTGAGCACCCAGCACCCTGAGTACTGAGCACCGAGCACCGCGAGCACTGTGCACCCAGCACCCTGAGCACTGAGCACCCTGAGGACTGAGCACCCAGCACCCTGAGCACTGAGCACCCTGCACCCTGAGTACTGAGCACCGATCTCCCTGAGCACTGAGCACCCAGGACCCCGAGCACTGAGCACCCAGCACCCTGAGTACAGAGCACCCTGAGTACTGAGCACCGATCACCCTGAGCACTGAGCACCCAGCACCCTGAGTACTGAGCACCCAGCACCCTGAGCACTGAGCACCCAGCACCCTGAGCACTGAGCTCCCAGCACCCTGCTACTGAGCACCCAGCACCCTGAGTACTGAGTACCCAGCACCCTGAGCACTGAGCACCCAGCACCCTGAGTACTGAGCACCCAGCACCCTGAGTACTGAGCACCCAGAACCACCCTCAGCACTGAGCACCCAACACCCCGAGCACTGAGCACCCAGCACCCTGAGCACTGAGCACCCAGCACCCCGAGTACTGAGCACCCAGCACCCCGAGTACTGAGCACCGAGCACCCCAAGCACTGAGCACCCAGCACACTGAGTACTGAGCACCCAGCACCCTGAGTACTGAGCACTGAGCACCCCGAGTACTGAGCACCCAGCACCCCGAGCACTGAGCACCCAGCAACCTGAGTACTGAGAACAGATCACCCTGAGTACTGAGCACCCAGCACCCTGAGTACTGAGCACTGAGCACCCCGAGTACTGAGCACCCAGCACCCCGAGCACTGAGCACTCAGCACCCTGAGTACTGAGCACCGAGCACCCTGAGCACTGAGCACCCAGCACCCTGATCACTGAGCACCCTGAGGACTGAGCACCCAGCACCCTGAGCACTGAGCACCCAGCACCCTGAGTACTTAGCACCGATCACCCTGAGCACTGAGCACCCAGCACCCTGAGTACAGAGCACCCAGCACCCCGAGTAATGAGCACCCAGCACCCTGAGCACTGAGCACCCAGCACCCTGAGTACTGAGCACCCTGAGTACTGAGCACCGATCACCCTGAGCACTGAGCACCCAGCACCCTGAGTACTGAGCACCCAGCACCCTGAGCACTGAGCACCCAGCACCCTGAGCACTGAGCACCCAGCACCCTGAGTACTGAGCACCCAGCACCCTGAGTACTGAGTACCCAGCACCCTGAGCACTGAGCACCCAGCACCCTGAGTACTGAGCACCGAGCACCCTGAGTACTGAGCACCCAGCACCCTTAGTACTGAGCACCCAGCACCCTGAGCACTGAGCACCCAGCACCCTGAGTACTGAGCACCCAGCACCCTGAGTACTGAGCCCCTAGCACCCTGAGAATGAGCACCCAGCACCATGAGTACTGAGCACCCAGCACCCTGAGTACTGAGCACTAAGCACCCAGAGCACTGAGCACACAGCACCCAAAGCACGGAGCACCCAGCACACTGAGTACTGAGCACCGAGCTCCCCGAGCACTGAGCACCCTGAGTACTGAGCACCCAGCACCCCGATCACTGAGCACCCAGCACCCTGAGCACTGAGCACCCAGCACCCTGAGCACTGAGCACACAGCACCCTGAGTACTGAGCACCCAGCACGCTGAGTACTGAGCACCCAGCACCCCGAGCACTGAGCACCAAGCACCCTGACTACTGACCACTGAGCACCCAGCACCCAGAGCACTGAGCACCCAGCACCCTGTGTACTGAGCACTGAGCACCCTGAGTACTAAGCACCCAGCACGCTGAGTACTGAGTACCCAGGACCCTGAGCACTGAGCACCGAGCACCCCGAGCACTGATCACCCAGCTCCCTGAGCACTCAGCACCCAGCACCCCGAGCACTGAGCACCCAGCACCCTGAGCACTGAGCACCCAGCACCCTGAGCACGGAGCACCCCGAGGACTGAGCACCCAGCACCCTGAGCACTGAGCACCCAGCACCTTGAGTACTGAGCACCGAGCACCCCGAGCACTAAGCACCCAGCACCCTGAGTACTGAGCACCCAGCACCCTGAGCACTGAGCACCCAGCACCCTGAGCACTGAGCACCCAGCACCCCGAGCACGGAGCACCCAGCACCCTGAGTACTGAGCACACAACACCCAGAGTACTGAGCACCCAGCACCCTGAGCACTGAGCACCCAGCACCCCGTGGACTGAGCACCCAGCACCCTGAGTACTGAGCAACCAGCACCCTGAGCACTGAGCACCCGGAGGACTGAGCATCCAGCACCCTGAGCACTGAGCACCGATCACCCTGAGCACTGAGCACCCAGCACCCCGAGCACTGAGCACCCAGCACCCTGAGTACTGAGCACCCAGCACCCCGAGTACTGAGCACCCAGCACCCTGAGTACTGAGCACCCAGCACCCCGAGCACTGAGCACCCAGCACGGTGAGTACTGAGCACCCTGAGTACTGAGCACTGAGCACCGAGCACCCTGAGTACTGAGCACCCTGAGGACTGAGCACCCAGCACCCTGAGCACTGAGCACCCAGCACCCTGAGTACTGAGCACAGATCACCCTGAGCACTGAGCACCCAGCACCCCGAGCACTGAGCACTGAGCACCCTGAGTACTGAGCACCCAGCACCCTGAGCACTGAGCACCGAGCACCCTGAGTACTGAACACCCAGGACGCTGAGTACTGAGCACTGAGCACACAGCACCCCGAGCACTGAGCACCCAGCACCCCGAGCACTGAGCACTGAGCACACTGAGCACTGAGCACCCAGAACCCCGAGTACTGAGCACTGAGCACCCTGAGTACTGAGCACCCAGCACCCTGAGCACTGAGAACCCTGAGTACTGAGCACCGAGCACCCTGAGTACTGAGCACCCAGCACCCTGAGCACTGAGCACGGAGCACCCCGAGGACTGAGCACCCAGCACCCTGAGCACTGAGCACCCAGCACCTTGAGTACTGAGCACCGAGCACCCCGAGCACTGAGCACCCAGCACGCTGAATACTGAGCACCCAGCACCCTGAGCACTGAGCACCCAGCACCCCGAGCACTGAGCACCCAGCACCCGGAGCACTGAGCACCCAGCACACTGAGTACTGAGCACCCAACACCCAGAGTACTGAGCACCCAGCACCCTAAGCACTGAGCACCCAGCACCCTGAGTACTGAGCACCCAGCACCCTGAGTACTGAGAACCCAGCACCCTGAGCACTGAGCACTGAGCACCCAACACCCTGAGCACTGAGCACTGAGCACCCAGCACCCCGAGCACTGAGCACCCAGCACCCTGAGCACTGAGCACCCAGCACCCTGAGCACTGAGCACCCAGCCCCCTGAGTATTGAGCACCCAGCACCATGAGTACTGAGCACCCAGCACCCTGAGTACTGAGCACCGAGCGCCGCGAGCACTGAGCACCCAGCACCCTGAGCACTGAGCACCCTGAGGACTGAGCACCCAGCACCCTGAGCACTGAGCACCCAGCACCCTGAGTACTGAGCACCGATCTCCCTGAGCACTGAGCACCCAGGACCCCGAGCACTGAGCACCCAGCACCCTGAGTACAGAGCACCCTGAGTACTGAGCACCGATCACCCTGAGCACTGAGCACCCAGCACCCTGAGTACTGAGCACCCAGCACCCTGAGCACTGAGCACCCAGCACCCTGAGCACTGAGCTCCCAGCACCCTGAGTACCGAGCACCCAGCACCCTGAGTACTGAGTACCCAGCACCCTGAGCACTGAGCACCCAGCACCCTGAGTACTGAGCACCCAGCACCCTGAGAACTGAGCACCCAGCACCACACTCAGCACTGAGCACCCAGCACCCCGAGCACTGAGCACCCAGCACCCTGAGCACTGAGCACCCAGCACCCCGAGTACTGAGCACCCAGCACCCCGAGTACTGAGCACCGAGCACCCCGAGCACTGAGCACCCAGCACACTGAGTACTGAGCACCCAGCACCCTGAGTACTGAGCACTGAGCACCCCGAGTACTGAGCACCCAGCACCCCGAGCACTGAGCACCCAGCAACCTGAGTACTGAGAACAGATCACCCTGAGTACTGAGCACCCAGCACCCTAAGTACTGAGCACTTAGCACCCCGAGTACTGAGCACCCAGCACCCCGAGCACTGAGCACCGAGCACCCTGAGCACTGAGCACCCAGCACCCTGATCACTGAGCACCCTGAGGACTGAGCACCCAGCACAGTGAGCACTGAGCACAGAGCACCCTGAGTACTGAGCACCGATCACCCTGAGCACTGAGCACCCAGCACCCTGAGTACAGAGCACCCAGCACCCCGAGTACTGAGCACCCAGCACCCTGAGCACTGAGCACCCAGCACCCTGAGTACTGAGCAGCCTGAGTACTGAGCACCGATCACACTGAGCACTGAGCACCCAGCACCCTGAGTACTGAGCACCCAGCACCCTGAGCACTGAGCACCCAGCACCCTGAGTACTGAGCACCCAGCACCCTGAGTACTGAGAACCCAGCACCCTGAGCACTGAGCACTGAGCACCCAACACCCTGAGCACTGAGCACTGAGCACCCAGCACCCCGAGCACTGAGCACCCAGCACCCTGAGCACTGAGCACCCAGCACCCTGAGCACTGAGCACCCAGCCCCCTTAGTACTGAGCACCTAGCACCAAGAGTACTGAGCACCCAGCACCCTGAGTACTGAGCACCGAGCACCGCGAGCACTGAGCACCCAGCACCCTGAGCACTGAGCACCCTGAGGACTGAGCACCCAGCACCCTGAGCACTGAGCACCCTGCACCCTGAGTACTGAGCACCGATCTCCCTGAGCACTGAGCACCCAGGACCCCGAGCACTGAGCACCCAGCACCCTGAGTACAGAGCACCCTGAGTACTGAGCACCGATCACCCTGAGCACTGAGCACCCAGCACCCTGAGTACTGAGCACCCAGCACCCTGAGCACTGAGCACCCAGCACCCTGAGCACTGAGCTCCCAGCACCCTGAGTACCGAGCACCCAGCACCCTGAGTAATGAGTACCCAGCACCCTGAGCACTGAGCACCCAGCACCCTGAGTACTGAGCACCCAGCACCCTGAGTCCTGAGCACCCAGCACCACCCTCAGCACTGAGCACCCAGCACCCCGAGCACTGAGCACCCAGCACCCTGAGCACTGAGCACCCAGCACCCCGAGTACTGAGCACCCAGCACCCCGAGTACTGAGCACCGAGCACCCCGAGCACTGAGCACCCAGCACACTGAGTACTGAGCACCCAGCACCCTGAGTACTGAGCACCCAGCACCCCGAGCACGGAGCACCCAGCACACTGAGTACTGAGCACCCAGCACCCTGAGTACTGAGCACTGAGCACCCCGAGTACTGAGCACCGAGCACCCCGTGTACTGAGCACCCAGCACCCTGAGTACTGAGCAACCAGCACCCTGAGCACTGAGCACCCGGAGGACTGAGCATCCAGCACACTGAGCACTGAGCACCGATCACCCTGAGCACTGAGCAACCAGCACCCCGAGCACTGAGCACCCAGCACCCTGAGTACTGAGCACCCAGCACCCCGAGTACTGAGCACCCAGCACCCTGAGTACTGAGCACCCAGCACCCCGAGCACTGAGCACCCAGCACCCTGAGTACTGAGCACCCTGAGTACTGAGCACTGAGCACCGAGCACCCTGAGTACTGAGCACCCTGAGGACTGAGCACCCAGCACCCTGAGCACTGAGCACCCAGCACCCTGAGTACTGAGTACAGATCACCCTGAGCACTGAGCACCCAGCACCCCGAGCACTGAGCACTGAGCACCCTGAGTACTGAGCACCCAGCACCCTGAGCACTGAGCACCGAGCACCCTGAGTACTGAGCACCCAGCACCCCGAGCACTGAGCACTGAGCACCCTGAGTACTGAGCACCCAGCACCCCGAGCAATGAGCACCCAGCACCCTGAGCACTGAGCACCCAGCACCGTGAGCACTGAGCACCCAGCACACTGAGTACTGAGCACCCAGCACCCCGAGCAATGAGCACCCAGCACCCTGAGTACTGAGCACTGAGCACCCAGCACCCCGTGCACTGAGCACCCAGCACCCTGAGTACTGAGCACCCAGGACCCTGAGCACTGAGTACCGAGCACCCCGAGCACTGAACACCCAGCACCCTGAGCACTCACCAACCAGCACCCCGAGCACTGAGCACCCAGCACCCTGAGCACTGAGAACCAAGCACCCTGAGCACGGAGCACCCCGAGCACTGAGCACCCAGCACCCTGAGCACTGAGCACCCTGAGGACTGAGTACCCAGCGCCCTGAGCACTGAGCACCCAGCACCCTGAGTACTGAGCACCGATCACCCTGAGCACTGAGCACCCAGGACCCCGAGCACTGAGCACCCAGCACCCTGAGTACAGAGCACCAAGCACCCCGAGTACTGAGCACCCAGCACCCCGAGCACTGAGCACGCAGCACCCTGAGTACTGAGCACCCTGAGTACTAAGCACCGTTCACCCTGAGCACTGAGCACCCAGCACCCTGAGCACTGAGCACCCAGCACATTGAGCACTGAGCACCAAGCACCCTGAGCACTGAGCACCCAGCACCCTGAGTACTGAGCACCCAGCACCCTGAGTACTGAGTAGCCAGCACCCTGAGCACTGAGCACCCAGCACCCTGAGTACTGAGCACCGAGCACCCTGAGTACTGAGCACCCAGCACCATTAGTACTGAGCACCCAGCACCCTGAGCACTGAGCACCCAGCACCCTGAGTACTGAGCACCCAGCACCACCCTCAGCACTGAGCACCCAGCACCCCGAGCACTGAGCACCCAGCACCCCGAGCACTGAGCACCCAGCACCCTGAGAACTGAGCACCCAGCTCTCCGAGTACTGAGCACCCAGCACCCTGAGTACTGAGCACCCAGCACCCTGAGTACTGAGCACTGAGCACCCCGAGTACTGAGCACCCAGCACCCCGAGCACTGAGTACCCTGCACCCTGAGTACTGAGAACCGAGCACCCTGAGTACTGAGCACCCAGCACCCTGAGTACTGAGCCCCTAGCACCCTGAGAATGAGCACCCAGCAAGATGAGTACTGAGCACCCAGCACCCTGAGTACTGAGCACTAAGCACCCAGAGCACTGAGCACCCAGCACCCCGAGCATGGAGCACCCAGGACCCCGAGCACTGAGCACCCAGCCCCCTGAGTACTGAGCACCCAGCACCCTGAGTACTGAGCCCCTAGCACCCTGAGAATGAGCACCCAGCACCATGAGTACTGAGCACCCAGCACCCTGAGTACTGAGCACCGAGCTCCCCGAGCACTGAGCACCCTGAGTACTGAGCACCCAGCACCCCGATCACTGAGCACCCAGCACCTTGAGCACTGAGCACCCAGCACCCTGAGCACTGAGCACCTAGCACCCTGAGTACTGAGCACCCAGCACGCTGAGTACTGAGCACCCAGCACCCCGAGCACTGAGCACCCAGCACCCTGAGTACTGAGCACTGAGCACCCAGCACCCCGAGCACTGAGCACCCAGCACCCTGTGTACTGAGCACTGAGAACCCTGAGTACTAAGCACCAAGCACCCTGAGTACTGAGCACCCAGGACCCTGAGCACTGAGCACCGAGCACCCCGAGCACTGAGCACCCAGCACCCTGAGCACTCAGCACCCAGCACCCCGAGCACTGAGCACCCAGCACCCTGAGCACTGAGCACCCAGCACCCTGAGCACGGAGCACCCCGAGGACTGAGCACCCAGCACCCTGAGCACTGAGCACCCAGCACCTTGAGTACTGAGCACCGAGCACCCCGAGCACTAAGCACCCAGCACCCTGAGTACTGAGCACCCAGCACCCTGAGCACTGAGCACCCAGCACCCTGAGCACTGAGCACCCAGCACCTCGAGCACGGAGCACCCAGCACCCTGAGTACTGATCACCCAGCACCCTGAGTACTGAGCACTCAGCACCCTGAGTACTGAGCACCGAGCACCCTGAGTACTGAGCACCCAGCACAATGAGCATTGAGCACCCGGTGGACTGAGCACCCAGCACCCTGAGCACTGAGCACCCAGCACCCTGAGTACTGAGCACCCAGCACCCTGAGTACTGAGCACCCAGCACCCTGAGCACTGAGCACCCGGAGGACTGAGCACCCAGCACCCTGAGCACTGAGCACCGATCACCCTGAGCACTGAGCACCCAGCACCCCGAGCACTGAGCACCCAGCCCCCTGAGTACTGAGCACCCAGCACCCCGAGTACTGAGCACCCAGCACCCTGAGTACTGAGCACCCAGCACCCCGAGCACTGAGCACCCAGCACCCTGAGTACTGAGCACCCTGAGTACTGAGCACTGAGCACCGAGCACCCTGAGTACTGAGCACCCTGAGGACTGAGCACCCAGAACCCTGAGCACTGAGCACCCAGCATCCTGAGTACTGAGCACTGATCACCCTGAGCACTGAGCACCCAGCACCCCGAGCACTGAGCAGCCAGCACCCTGAGTACTGAGCTCCCAGCACCCTGAGCACTGAGCACCGAGCACCCTGAGTACTGAACACCCCCCAGCACCCTGAGAACTGAGTACCCAGCACCCTGAGCTCTGAGCACCCTGCACCCTGAGTACTGAGCACCGAGCACCCTGAGTACTGAGCACCCAGCACCCTTAGTACTGAGCACCCAGCACCCTGAGCACTGAGCACCCAGCACACCGAGTACTGAGCACCCAGCACCCCGAGTACTGAGCACCGAGCACCCCGAGCACTGAGCACCCAGCAACCTGAGTACTGAGCACCCAGCACCCTGAGTACTGAGCACTGAGCACCCCGAGTACTGAGCACCCAGCACCCTAGCACTGAGCACCCAGCAACCTGAGTACTGAGAACAGATCACCCTGAGTACTGAGCACCCAGAACCCTGAGTACTGAGCCCCCAGCACCCTGAGTACTGAGCACCCAGCACCCCGATCACTGAGCACCCAGCACCCCGAGAATGAGCACCCAGCACCCTGAGTACTGAGAACCGAGCACCCTGAGTACTGAGCACCCAGCACCCTGAGTACTCAGCCCCCAGCACCCTGAGTACTGAGCACCCAGCAACCCGAGCACTGAGCACCCAGCACCCTGAGAATGAGCACCCAGCACCATGAGTACTGAGCACCCAGCACCCTGAGTACTGAGCACTAAGCACCCAGAGCACTGAGCACCCAGCACCCCGAGCACTGAGCACCCAGCGCCCCGAGCACTGAGCACCCAGCACCCCGAGCCCTGAGAACTGAGCACCCTGAGCACTGAGCACCCAGCACCTTGAGTACTGAGCACGGAGCACCCCGAGCACTGAGCACCCAGCACCCTGAGTACTGAGCACCCAGCACCCTGAGCACTGAGCACCCAACAACCCGAGCACAGAGCACCCAGCACCCCGAGCACTGAGCACCCAGCACCCTGAGTACTGAGCACCCAACACCCAGAGTACTGAGCACCCAGCACCCTGAGCACTGAGCACCCAGCACCCTGAGTACTGACCACCCAGCACCCTGAACACTGAGCACTGAGCACCCAACACCCTGAGCACTGAGCACTGAGCACCCAGCACCCCGAGCACTGAGCACCCAGCACCCCGAGCACTGAGCACCCAGCACCCTGAGCACTGAGCACCCAGCACCCTGAGCACTGAGCACCCAGCCCCCTGAGTAATGAGCACCCAGCACCATGAGTACTGAGCACCCAGCACCCTGAGTACTGAGCACCGAGCACCCCGAGCACTGAGCACCCAGCACCCTGAGCACTGAGCACCCAGAGGACTGAGCACCCAGCACCCTGAGCAGTGAGCACCCAGCACCCTGAGTACTGAGCACCGAGCACCCCGAGCACTGAGCACCCAGCACCCTGAGCACTGAGCACCCAGAGGACTGAGCACCCAGGACCCCGAGCACTGAGCACCCAGCACCCTGAGTACAGAGCACCCAGCACCCCGAGTACTGAGCACCCAGCACCCCGAGCACTGAGAACCCAGCACCCTGAGTACTGAGCACCCTGAGTAGTGAGCACCGATCACCCTGAGCACTGAGCACCCAGCACCCTGAGTACTGAGCACCCAGCACGCTGAGCACTGAGCACCCAGCACCCTGAGCACTGAGCACCCAGCACCCTTAGTACTGAGCACCCAGCACCCTGAGCACTGAGCACCCAGCACCCTGAGTACTGAGCACCCAGCACCACCCTCAGCACTGAGCACCCAGCACCCCGAGCACTGAGCACCCAGCACCCTGAGCACTGAGCACCCAGCACCCCGAGTACTGAGCACCCAGCACCCCGAGTACTGAGCACCGAGCACCCCGAGCACTGAGCACCCAGCAACCTGAGTACTGAGCACCCAGCACCCTGAGTACTGAGCACTGAGCAAACCGAGTACTGAGCACCCAGCACCCCGAGCACTGAGCACCCAGCAACCTGAGTACTGAGAACAGATCACCCTGAGTACTGAGCACCCAGAACCCTGAGTACTGAGCCCCCAGCACCCTGATTACTGAGCACCCAGCACCCCGATCACTGAACACCCAGCACCCCGAGAATGAGCACCCAGCACCGTGAGTACTGAGAACCGAGGACCCTGAGTACTGAGCACCCAGCACCCTGAGTACTGAGCACCCAGCAACCCGAGCACTGAGCACCCAGCACCCTGAGAATGAGCACCCAGCACCATGAGTACTGAGCACCCAGCACCCTGAGTACTGAGCACTAAGCACCCAGAGCACTGAGCACCCAGCACCCCGAGCACTGAGCACCCAGCACCCCGAGCACTGAGCACCCAGCACCCCGAGCACTGAGAACTGAGCACCCTGAGCACTGAGCACCCAGCACCCCGAGTACTGAGCACTGAGCACCCTGAGTACTGAGCAACAAGCACCCCGAGTACTGAGCACTGAGCACCCTGAGTACTGAGCACCCAGCACCCTGAGAACTGAGCACCCAGCACCCTGAGTACTGAGCACTGAGAACCCTGAGTACTGAGCACCGAGCACCCTGAGTACTGAGCACCCAGCACCCTGATCACTGAGCACGGAGCACCGCGAGGACTGAGCACCCAGCACCCTGAGCACTGAGCACCCAGCACCTTGAGTACTGAGCACCGAGCACCCCGAGCACTGAGCACCCAGCACCCTGAGTACTGAGCACCTAGCACCCTGAGCACTGAGCACCCAGCACCCTGAGCACTGAGCACGCAGCACCCCGAGCACTGAGCACCCAGCACCCTGAGTACTGAGCACAGAGCACCCTGAGCACTGAGCACCCAGCACACTGAGTACTGAGCACCCAGCACCCTGAGTACTGAGCAACCAGCACCCTGAGCACTGAGCACTGAGCACCCAGCACCCTGAGCACTGAGCACTGAGCACCCAGCACCACAGCCCTGAGCACCCAGCACCCTGAGCACTGAGCACCCAGCACCCTGAGCACTGAGCACCCAGCACCCTGAGCACCCAGCACCCTGAGTACTGAGCACCCAGCACCCTGAGTACTGAGCACCTAGCACCCTGAGTACTGAGCACTCAGCACCCTGAGTACTGAGCACCGAGCACCGCGAGCACTGAGCACTCAGCACCCTGAGGACTGAGCACCCGGAGGACTGAGCACCCAGCACCCTGATAACTGAGCACCGATCACCCTGAGCACTGAGCACCCAGCACACCGAGCACTGAGCACCCAGCACCCTGAGTACTGAGCATCCAGCATCCCGAGTACTGAGCACCCAGCACCCTGAGTACTGAGCACCCAGCACCCCGAGCACTGAGCAACCAGCACCCTGAGTACTGAGCACCCTGAGCACTGAGCACCCAGCACCCTGAGCACTGAGTACCCAGCACCCTGAGTACTGAGCACTGAGCACCCCGAGTACTGAGCACCCAGCACCCGAGCACTGAGCACCCAGCAACCTGAGTACTGAGAACAGATCACCCTGAGTACTGAGCACCCAGAACCCTGAGTACTGAGCCCCCAGCACCCTGAGTACTGAGCACCCAGCACCCCGATCACTGAGCACCCAGCACCCCGAGAATGAGCACCCAGCACCCTGAGTACTGAGAACTGAGCACCCTGAGTACTGAGCACCCAGCACCCTGAGTACTGAGCCCCCAGCACCCTGAGTACTGAGCACCCAGCAACCCGAGCACTGAGCACCCAGCACCCTGAGAATGAGCACCCAGCACCATGAGTACTGAGCACCCAGCACCCTGAGTACTGAGCACTAAGCACCCAGAGCACTGAGCACCCAGCACCCCGAGCACTGAGCACCCAGCGCCCCGAGCACTGAGCACCCAGCACCCCAAGCCCTGAGAACTGAGCACCCTGAGCACTGAGCACCCAGCACCTTGAGTACTGAGCACGGAGCACCCCGAGCACTGAGCACCCAGCACCCTGAATACTGAGCACCCAGCACCCTGAGCACTGAGCACCCAACAACCCGAGCACAGAGCACCCAGCACCCCGAGCACTGAGCACCCAGCACCCTGAGTACTGAGCACCCAACACCCAGAGTACTGAGCACCCAGCACCCTGAGCACTGAGCACCCAGCACCCTGAGTACTGACCACCCAGCACCCTGAACACTGAGCACTGAGCACCCAACACCCTGAGCACTGAGCACTGAGCACCCAGCACCCCGAGCACTGAGCACCCAGCACCCCGAGCACTGAGCACCCAGCACCCCGAGCACTGAGCACCCAGAGGACTGAGCACCCAGCACCCTGAGCAGTGAGCACCCAGCACCCTGAGTACTGAGCACCGAGCACCCCGAGCACTGAGCACCCAGCACCCTGAGCACTGAGCACCCAGAGGACTGAGCACCCAGGACCCCGAGCACTGAGCACCCAGCACCCTGAGTACTGAGCACCCAGCACCCCGAGCACTGAGAACCCAGCACCCTGAGTACTGAGCACCCTGAGTAGTGAGCACCGATCACCCTGAGCACTGAGCACCCAGCACCCTGAGTACTGAGCACCCAGCACGCTGAGCACTGAGCACCCAGCACCCTGAGCACTGAGCACCCAGCACCCTTAGTACTGAGCACCCAGCACCCTGAGCACTGAGCACCCAGCACCCTGAGTACTGAGCACCCAGCACCACCCTCAGCACTGAGCACCCAGCACCCCGAGCACTGAGCACCCAGCACCCTGAGCACTGAGCACCCAGCACCCCGAGTACTGAGCACCCAGCACCCCGAGTACTGAGCACCGAGCACCCCGAGCACTGAGCACCCAGCAACCTGAGTACTGAGCACCCAGCACCCTGAGTACTGAGCACTGAGCAAACCGAGTACTGAGCACCCAGCACCCCGAGCACTGAGCACCCAGCAACCTGAGTACTGAGAACAGATCACCCTGAGTACTGAGCACCCAGAACCCTGAGTACTGAGCCCCCAGCACCCTGATTACTGAGCACCCAGAACCCCGATCACTGAACACCCAGCACCCCGAGAATGAGCACCCAGCACCCTGAGTACTGAGAACCGAGCACCCTGAGTACTGAGCACCCAGCACCCTGAGTACTGAGCACCCAGCAACCCGAGCACTGAGCACCCAGCACCCTGAGAATGAGCACCCAGCACCATGAGTACTGAGCACCCAGCACCCTGAGTACTGAGCACTAAGCACCCAGAGCACTGAGCACCCAGCACCCCGAGCACTGAGCACCCAGCGCCCCGAGCACTGAGCACCCAGCACCCCGAGCACTGAGAACTAAGCACCCTGAGCACTGAGCACCCAGCACCCCGAGTACTGAGCACTGAGCACCCTGAGTACTGAGCAACAAGCACCCCGAGTACTGAGCACTGAGCACCCTGAGTACTGAGCACCCAGCACCCTGAGAACTGAGCACCCAGCACCCTGAGTACTGAGCACTGAGAACCCTGAGTACTGAGCACCGAGCACCCTGAGTACTGAGCACCCAGCACCCTGATCACTGAGCACGGAGCACCCCGAGGACTGAGCACCCAGCACCCTGAGCACTGAGCACCCAGCACCTTGAGTACTGAGCACCGAGCACCCCGAGCACTGAGCACCCAGCACCCTGAGTACTGAGGACCTAGCACCCTGAGCACTGAGCACCCAGCACCCTGAGCACTGAGCACGCAGCACCCCGAGCACTGAGCACCCAGCACCCTGAGTACTGAGCACAGAGCACCCTGAGCACTGAGCACCCAGCACACTGAGTACTGAGCACCCAGCACCCTGAGTACTGAGCAACCAGCACCCTGAGCACTGAGCACTGAGCACCCAGCACCCTGAGCACTGAGCACTGAGCACCCAGCACCACAGCCCTGAGCACCCAGCACCCTGAGCACTGAGCACCCAGCACCCTGAGCACTGAGCACCCAGCACCCTGAGCACCCAGCACCCTGAGTACTGAGCACCCAGCACCCTGAGTACTGAGCACCTAGCACCCTGAGTACTGAGCACTCAGCACCCTGAGTACTGAGCACCGAGCACCGCGAGCACTGAGCACTCAGCACCCTGAGGACTGAGCACCCGGAGGACTGAGCACCCAGCACCCTGATAACTGAGCACCGATCACCCTGAGCACTGAGCACCCAGCACACCGAGCACTGAGCACCCAGCACCCTGAGTACTGAGCATCCAGCATCCCGAGTACTGAGCACCCAGCACCCTGAGTACTGAGCACCCAGCACCCCGAGCACTGAGCAACCAGCACCCTGAGTACTGAGCACCCTGAGTACTGAGCACTGAGCACCGAGCACCCTGAGTACTGAGCACCCTGAGCACTGAGCACCCAGCACCCTGAGCACTGAGTACCCAGCACCCTGAGTACTGAGCACTGATCACCCTGAGCACTGAGCACCCAGCACCCCGAGCACTGAGCACCCAGCACCCTGAGTACTGAGAACCTAGCACCCTGAGCACTGAGCACCGAGCACCCTGAGTACTGAACACCCAGCACCCTGAGCACTGAGCACTGAGCACCCAGCACCCTGAGCACTGAGCACTGAGCACCCAGCACCCCGAGCGCTGAGCACCCAGCACCCTGAGCACACAGCACCCTGAGCACTGAGCACCCTGAGCACTGAGCACTGAGCACCCAGCACCCTGAGTACTGAGCACCCAACACTCTGAGCACTGAGCACCCAGCACGCTGAGTACTGAGCACTGAGCACACAGCACCCTGAGTACTGAGCACCCAGCACCCCGAGCACTGAGCACCCAGTGCCCCGAGCACTGAGCACCCAGCACCCTGAGCACTGAGCACTGAGCACACTGAGCACTGAGCACCCAGCACCCCGAGTACTGAGCACTGAGCACCCTGAGTACTGAGCACCCAACACCCAGAGTATTGAGCACCCAGCACCCTGAGATCTGAGCACCCAGCACCCTGAGTACTGAGCACCCAGCACCCTGAGTACTGAGCACTGAGCACCCCAGTACTGAGCACCCAGCACCCCGAGCACTGAGCACCAAGAAACCTGAGTACTGAGAACAGATCACCCTGAGTACTGAGCACCCAGAACCCTGAGTACTGAGCCCCCAGCACCCTGAGTACTGAGCACCCAGCACCCCGAGCACTGAGCACCCAGCACCCCGAGAATGAGCACCCAGCACCCTGAGTACTGAGAACCGAGCACCCTGAGTACTGAGCACCCAGCACCCTGAGTACTGAGCCCCCAGCACCCTGAGTACTGAGCACCCAGCAACCCGAGCACTGAGCACCCTGCACCCTGAGAATGAGCACCCAGCACCATGAGTACTGAGCACCCAGCACCCTGAGTACTGAGCACTAAGCACCCAGAGCACTGAGCACCCAGCACCCCGAGCACTGAGCACCCAGCGCCCCGAGCACTGAGCACCCAGCACCCCGAGCACTGAGAACTGAGCACCCTGAGCACTGAGCACCCAGCACCCCGAGTACTGAGCACTGAGCACCCTGAGTACTGAGCAACAAGCACCCCGAGTACTGAGCACTGAGCACCCTGAGTACTGAGCACCCAGCACCCTGAGAACTGAGCACCCAGCACCCTGAGTACTGAGCACTGAGAACCCTGAGTACTGAGCACCGAGCACCCTGAGTACTGAGCACCCAGCACCCTGATCACTGAGCACGGAGCACCCCGAGGACTGAGCACCCAGCACCCTGAGCACTGAGCACCCAGCACCTTGAGTACTGAGCACCGAGCACCCCGAGCACTGAGCACCCAGCACCCTGAGTACTGAGCACCTAGCACCCTGAGCACTGAGCACCCAGCACCCTGAGCACTGAGCACGCAGCACCCTGAGCACTGAGCACCCAGCACCCTCAGCACTGAGCACCCAGCACCCTGAGCACTGAGCACCCAGCACCCTGAGCACTGAGCACCCAGCACCCTGAGTACTGAGCACAGAGAACCCTGAGCACTGAGCACCCAGCACACTGAGTACTGAGCACCCAGCACCCTGAGTACTGAGCAACCAGCACCCTGAGCACTGAGCACTGAGCACCCAGCACCCTGAGCACTGAGCACTGAGCACCCAGCACCACAGCCCTGAGCACCCAGCACCCTGAGCACTGAGCACCCAGCACCCTGAGCACTGAGCACCCAGCACCCTGAGCACCCAGCACCCTGAGTACTGAGCACCCATCACCCTGAGTACTGAGCACCCAGCACCCTGAGTACTGAGCACTCAGCACCCTGAGTACTGAGCACCGAGCACCCCGAGCACTGAGCACCCAGCACCCTGAGGACTGAGCACCGATCACCCTGAGCACTGAGCACTCAGCACACCGAGCACTGAGCACCCAGCACCCTGAGTACTGAGCACCCAGCACCCCGAGTACTGAGCACCCAGCACCCTGAGTACTGAGCAGCCAGCACCCCGAGCACTGAGCAAGCAGCACCCTGAGTACTGAGCACCCTGAGTACTGAGCACTGAGCACTGAGCACCGAGCACCCTGAGTACTGAGCACCCTGAGGACTGAGCACCCAGCACCCTGAGCACTGAGCACCCAGCACCCTGAGTACTGAGCACTGATCACCCTGAGCACTGAGCACCCAGCACCCCGAGCACTGAGCACCCAGCACCCTGAGTACTGAGAACCTAGCACCCTGAGCACTGAGCACCGAGCACCCTGAGTACTGAACACCCAGCACCCTGAGCACTGAGCACTGAGCACCCAGCACCCTGAGCACTGAGCACTGAGCACCCAGCACCCCGAGCGCTGAGCACCCAGCACCCTGAGCACCCAGCACCCTGAGCACTGAGCACCCTGAGCACTGAGCACTGAGCACCCAGCACCCTGAGTACTGAGCACCCAACACTCTGAGCACTGAGCACTCAGCACGCTGAGTACTGAGCACTGAGCACACAGCACCCTGAGTACTGAGCACCCAGCACCCTGAGCACTGAGCACCCAGTGCCCCGAGCACTGAGTACCCAGCACCCTGAGCACTGAGCACTGAGCACACTGAGCACTGAGCACCCAGCACCCCGAGTACTGAGCACTGAGCACCCTGAGTACTGAGCACGCAACACCCAGAGTATTGAGCACCCAGCACCCTGAGATCTGAGCACCCAGCACCCTGAGTACTGAGCACCCAGCACCCTGAGTACTGAGCACTGAGCACCCCAGTACTGAGCACCCAGCACCCCGAGCACTGAGCACCAAGAAACCTGAGTACTGAGAACAGATCACCCTGAGTACTGAGCACCCAGAACCCTGAGTACTGAGCCCCCAGCACCCTGAGTACTGAGCACCCAGCACCCCGAGCACTGAGCACCCAGCACCCCGAGAATGAGCACCCAGCACCCTGAGTACTGAGAACCGAGCACCCTGAGTACTGAGCACCCAGCACCCTGAGTACTGAGCCCCCAGCACCCTGAGTACTGAGCACCCAGCAACCCGAGCACTGAGCACCCAGCACCCAGAGCACTGAGCACCCAGCACCCCGAGCACTGAGCACCCAGCGCCCCGAGCACTGAGCACCCAGAACCCCGAGCACTGAGAACTGAGCACCCTGAGCACTGAGCACCCAGCACCCCGAGTACTGAGCACTGAGCACCCTGAGTACTGAGCAACAAGCACCCCGAGTACTGAGCACTGAGCACCCTGAGTACTGAGCACCCAGCACCCTGAGAACTGAGCACCCAGCACCCTGAGTACTGAGCACTGAGAACCCTGAGTACTGAGCACCGAGCACCCTGAGTACTGAGCACCCAGCACCCTGATCACTGAGCACGGAGCACCCCGAGGACTGAGCACCCAGCACCCTGAGCACTGAGCACCCAGCACCTTGAGTACTGAGCACCGAGCACCCCGAGCACTGAGCACCCAGCACCCTGAGTACTGAGCACTCAGCACCCTGAGTACTGAGCACCGAGCACACCGAGCACTGAGCACCCAGCACCCTGAGCACTGAGCACCCGGGGGACTGAGCACCCAGCACCCTGAGCACTGAGCACCGATCAACCTGAGCACTGAGCACCCAGCACACCGAGCACTGAGCACCCAGCACCCTTAGTACTGAGCACCCAGCACCCCGAGTACTGAGCACCCAGCACCCTGAGTACTGAGCACCCAGCACCCCGAGCACTGAGCAACCAGCACCCTGAGTACTGAGCACCCTGAGTACTGAGCACTGAGCACCGAGCACCCTGAGTCCTGAGCACCCTGAGGACTGAGCACCCAGAACCCTGAGCACTGAGCACCCAGCACCCTGAGTACTGAGCACTGATCACCCTGAGCACTGAGCACCCAGCACCCCGAGCACTGAGCACCCAGCACCCTGAGTACTGAGCACCTAGCACCCTGAGCACTGAGCACCGAGCACCCTGAGTACTGAACACCCAGCACCCTGAGCACTGAGCACTGAGCACCCAGCACCCTGAGCACTGAGCACTGAGCACCCAGCACCCCGAGGACTGAGCACCCAGCACACTGAGCACCCAGCACCCTGAGCACTGAGCACCCTGAGCACTGAGCACCCAACACCCAGAGTACTGAGCACCCAGCACCCTGAGAACTGAGCACCCAGCACCCTGAGTACTGAGCACCCAGCACCTTGAGTACTGAGCACCCAGCACCCTGAGCACTGAGCACTGAGCACCCAGCACCTTTAGCACTGAGCACTTACCACCCAGCACCCCGAGCACTGAGCACCCAGCGCCCTGAGCACTGAGCACCCAGCACACTGAGCACTGAGCACCCAGCCCCCTGAGTACTGAGCACCCAGCACCATGAGTACTGAGCACCCAACACCCTGAGTACTGAGCACTCAGCACCCTGAGTACAGAGCACCGCGCACCCCGAGCACAGAGCACCCAGCACCCTGAGCACTGAGCACCCTGAGGACTGAGCACCCAGCACCCTGAGCACTGAGCACCCAGCACCCTGAGAACTGAGCACCGATCACCCTGAGCACTGAGCACCCAGCACCCCGAGCACTGAGCACCCAGCACCCTGAGTACTGAGCACCCAGCACCCTGAACACTGAGCACCCAGCACCCTGAGTACTGAGCACCCTGAGTACTGAGCACCGATCACCCTGAGCACTGAGCACCCAGCACCCTGAGTACTGAGCACCCAGCAACCTGAGCACTGAGCACCCAGCACCCTGAGCACTGAGCACCCAGCACCCTGAGTACTGAGCACCCAGCAAACTGAGTACTGAGTACCCAGCACCCTGAGCACTGAGCACCCAGCACCCTGAGTACTGAGCACCGAGCACCCTGAGTAGTGAGCACCCAGCACCCTAAGTACTGAGCACCCAGCACCCTGAGCACTGAGCACCCAGCACCCTGAGTACTGAGCACCCAGCACCCTGAGTACTGAGCACCCAGCACCCAGAGCACTGAGCACCCAGCACCCCGAGCACGGAGCACCCAGCACCCTGAGCACCCAGCACCCTGAGCACTGAGAACCCTAAGCACTGAGCACCCTGAGCACTGAGCACTGAGCACCCAGCACCCTGAGTACTGAGCACCCAACATTCTGAGCACTGAGCACCCAGCACGCTGAGTACTGAGCACCGATCACCCTGAGCACTGAGCACCCAGGACCCCGAGCACTGAGCACCCAGCACCCTGAGTACAGAGCACCCAGCACCCCGAGTACTGAGCACCCAGCACCCCGAGCACTGAGCACCCAGCACCCTGAGTACTGAGCACCGATCATCATGAGCACTGAGCACCCAGCACCCTGAGTACTGAGCACCCAGCACCCTGAGCACTGAGCACCCAGCACCCTGAGCACTGAGCACCCAGCACCCTGAGTACGGAGCACCCAGCACCCTGAGTACTGAGTACCCAGCACCCTGAGCACTGAGCACCCAGCACCCTGAGTACTGAGCACCGAGCACCCTGAGTACTGAGCACCCAGCACACTTAGTACTGAGCACCCAGCACCCTGAGCACTGAGCACCCAGCACCCTGAGTACTGAGCACCCAGCACCACACTCAGCACTGAGCACCCAGCACCCCGAGTCCTGAGC
The DNA here is from genome assembly GCF_018167655.1 of Microtus oregoni. Lineage (NCBI taxonomy): Eukaryota > Metazoa > Chordata > Mammalia > Rodentia > Cricetidae > Microtus > Microtus oregoni. The sequence goes on from NW_024544774.1 coordinate 745,269, forward strand.
ACCCAGCACCCCGAGTACTGAGCACCGAGCACCCCGAGCACTGAGCACCCAGCACCCTGAGCACTGAGCACCCAGCACCCCGAGCACTGAGCACCCAGCACCCTGAGTACTGAGAACCGAGCACCCTGAGTACTGAGCACCAAGCACCCTGAGTACTGAGCCCCTAGCACCCTGAGAATGAGCACCCAGCACCATGAGTACTGAGCACCCAGCACCCTGAGTACTGAGCACTAAGCACCCAGAGCACTGAGCACCCAGCACCCTGAGTACTGAGCAACCAGCACCCTGAGCACTGAGCACTGAGCACCCAGCACCCTGAGCACTGAGCACTGAGCACCCAGCACCACAGCCCTGAGCACCCAGCACCCTGAGCACTGAGCACCCAGCACCCTGAGCACTGAGCACCCAGCACCCTGAGCACCCAGCACCCTGAGTACTGAGCACCCAGCACCCTGAGTACTGAGCACCCAGCACCCTGAGTACTGAGCACTCAGCACCCTGAGTACTGAGCACCGAGCACCCCGAGCACTGAGCACCCAGCACCCTGAGGACTGAGCACCGATCACCCTGACCACTGAGCACTCAGCACACCGAGCACTGAGCACCCAGCACCCTGAGTACTGAGCACCCAGCACCCCGAGTACTGAGCACCCAGCACCCTGAGTACTGAGCAGCCAGCACCCCGAGCACTGAGCAACCAGCACCCTGAGTACTGAGCACCCTGAGTACTGAGCACTGAGCACTGAGCACCGAGCACCCTGAGTACTGAGCACCCTGAGGACTGAGCACCCAGCACCCTGAGCACTGAGCACCCAGCACCCTGAGTACTGAGCACTGATCACCCTGAGCACTGAGCACCCAGCACCCCGAGCACTGAGCACCCAGCACCCTGAGTACTGAGAACCTAGCACCCTGAGCACTGAGCACCGAGCACCCTGAGTACTGAACACCCAGCACCCTGAGCACTGAGCACTGAGCACCCAGCACCCTGAGCACTGAGCACTGAGCACCCAGCACCCCGAGCGCTGAGCACCCAGCACCCTGAGCACCCAGCACCCTGAGCACTGAGCACCCTGAGCACTGAGCACTGAGCACCCAGCACCCTGAGTACTGAGCACCCAACACTCTGAGCACTGAGCACTCAGCACGCTGAGTACTGAGCACTGAGCACACAGCACCCTGAGTACTGAGCACCCAGCACCCTGAGCACTGAGCACCCAGTGCCCCGAGCACTGAGTACCCAGCACCCTGAGCACTGAGCACTGAGCACACTGAGCACTGAGAACCCAGCACCCCGAGTACTGAGCACTGAGCACCCTGAGTACTGAGCACGCAACACCCAGAGTATTGAGCACCCAGCACCCTGAGATCTGAGCACCCAGCACCCTGAGTACTGAGCACCCAGCACCCTGAGTACTGAGCACTGAGCACCCCAGTACTGAGCACCCAGCACCCCGAGCACTGAGCACCAAGAAACCTGAGTACTGAGAACAGATCACCCTGAGTACTGAGCACCCAGAACCCTGAGTACTGAGCCCCCAGCACCCTGAGTACTGAGCACCCAGCACCCCGAGCACTGAGCACCCAGCACCCCGAGAATGAGCACCCAGCACCCTGAGTACTGAGAACCGAGCAACCCGAGCACTGAGCACCCAGCACCCAGAGCACTGAGCACCCAGCACCCCGAGCACTGAGCACCCAGAACCCCGAGCACTGAGAACTGAGCACCCTGAGCACTGAGCACCCAGCACCCCGAGTACTGAGCCCCCAGCACCCTGAGTACTGAGCACCCAGCAACCCGAGCACTGAGCACCCAGCACCCAGAGCACTGAGCACCCAGCACCCCGAGCACTGAGCACCCAGCGCCCCGAGCACTGAGCACCCAGAACCCCGAGCACTGAGAACTGAGCACCCTGAGCACTGAGCACCCAGCACCCCGAGTACTGAGCACTGAGCACCCTGAGTACTGAGCAACAAGCACCCCGAGTACTGAGCACTGAGCACCCTGAGTACTGAGCACCCAGCACCCTGAGAACTGAGCACCCAGCACCCTGAGTACTGAGCACTGAGAACCCTGAGTACTGAGCACCGAGCACCCTGAGTACTGAGCACCCAGCACCCTGATCACTGAGCACGGAGCACCCCGAGGACTGAGCACCCAGCACCCTGAGCACTGAGCACCCAGCACCTTGAGTACTGAGCACCGAGCACCCCGAGCACTGAGCACCCAGCACCCTGAGTACTGAGCACTCAGCACCCTGAGTACTGAGCACCGAGCACACCGAGCACTGAGCACCCAGCACCCTGAGCACTGAGCACCCGGGGGACTGAGCACCCAGCACCCTGAGCACTGAGCACCGATCAACCTGAGCACTGAGCACCCAGCACACCGAGCACTGAGCACCCAGCACCCTGAGTACTGAGCACCCAGCACCCCGAGTACTGAGCACCCAGCACCCTGAGTACTGAGCACCCAGCACCCCGAGCACTGAGCAACCAGCACCCTGAGTACTGAGCACCCTGAGTACTGAGCACTGAGCACCGAGCACCCTGAGTCCTGAGCACCCTGAGGACTGAGCACCCAGAACCCTGAGCACTGAGCACCCAGCACCCTGAGTACTGAGCACTGATCACCCTGAGCACTGAGCACCCAGCACCCCGAGCACTGAGCACCCAGCACCCTGAGTACTGAGCACCTAGCACCCTGAGCACTGAGCACCGAGCACCCTGAGTACTGAACACCCAGCACCCTGAGCACTGAGCACTGAGCACCCAGCACCCTGAGCACTGAGCACTGAGCACCCAGCACCCTGAGGACTGAGCACCCAGCACACTGAGCACCCAGCACCCTGAGCACTGAGCACCCTGAGCACTGAGCACCCTGAGCACTGAACACTGAGCACCCAGCACCCTCAGTACTGAGCACCCAACACTCTGAGCACTGAGCACCCAGCACGCGGAATACTGAGCACTGAGCACACAGCACCCTGAGGACTGAGCACACAGCACCCCGAGGACTGAGCACCCAGCGCCCCGAGCACTGAGCACCCAGCACCCTGAGCACTGAGCACCCTGAGGACTGAGCACCCAGCACCCTGAGCACTGAGCACCCAGCACCCTGAGTACTGAGCACCGATCACCCTGAGCACTGAGCACCCAGCACCCCGAGCACTGAGCACCCAGCACCCTGAGTACTGAGCACCCAGCACCCTGAACACTGAGCACCCAGCACCCTGAGTACTGAGCACCCTGAGTACTGAGCACCGATCACCCTGAGCACTGAGCACCCAGCACCCTGAGTACTGAGCACCCAGCACCCTGAGCACTGAGCACCCAGCACCCTGAGCACTGAGCACCCAGCACCCTGAGTACTGAGCACCCAGCAAACTGAGTACTGAGTACCCAGCACCCTGAGCACTGAGCACCCAGCACCCTGAGTACTGAGCAGCGAGCACCCTGAGTACTGAGCACCCAGCACCCTGAGTACTGAGCACCCAGCACCCTGAGCACTGAGCACCCAGCACCCTGAGTACTGAGCACCCAGCACCCTGAGTACTGAGCACCCAGCACCCAGAGCACTGAGCACCCAGCACCCCGAGCACGGAGCACCCAGCACCCTGAGCACCCAGCACCCTGAGCACTGAGAACCCTAAGCACTGAGCACCCTGAGCACTGAGCACTGAGCACCCAGCACCCTGAGTACTGAGCACCCAACATTCTGAGCACTGAGCACCCAGCACGCTGAGTACTGAGCACCGATCACCCTGAGCACTGAGCACCCAGGACCCCGAGCACTGAGCACCCAGCACCCTGAGTACAGAGCACCCAGCACCCCGAGTACTGAGCACCCAGCACCCCGAGCACTGAGCACCCAGCACCCTGAGTACTGAGCACCGATCATCATGAGCACTGAGCACCCAGCACCCTGAGTACTGAGCACCCAGCACCCTGAGCACTGAGCACCCAGCACCCTGAGCACTGAGCACCCAGCACCCTGAGTACGGAGCACCCAGCACCCTGAGTACTGAGTACCCAGCACCCTGAGCACTGAGCACCCAGCACCCAGAGTACTGAGCACCGAGCACCCTGAGTACTGAGCACCCAGCACACTTAGTACTGAGCACCCAGCACCCTGAGCACTGAGCACCCAGCACCCTGAGTACTGAGCACCCAGCACCACACTCAGCACTGAGCACCCAGCACCCCGAGTCCTGAGCACCCAGCACCCCGAGTACTGAGCACCGAGCACCCCGAGCACTGAGCACCCAGCACCCTGAGCACTGAGCACCCAGCACCCCGAGCACTGAGCACCCAGCACCCTGAGTACTGAGAACCGAGCACCCTGAGTACTGAGCACCAAGCACCCTGAGTACTGAGCCCCTAGCACCCTGAGAATGAGCACCCAGCACCATGAGTACTGAGCACCCAGCACCCTGAGTACTGAGCACTAAGCACCCAGAGCACTGAGCACCCAGCACCCCGAGCACGGAGCACCCAGGACCCCGAGCACTGAGAACTGAGCACCCAGCACCCTGAGTACTGAGCACCGAGCTCCCCGAGCACAGAGCACCCTGAGTACTGAGCACCCAGCACCCCGATCACTGAGCACCCAGCACCCTGAGCACTGAGCACCCAGCACCCTGAGCACTGAGCAACCAGCACCCTGAGTACTGAGCACCCAGCACGCTGAGTACTGAGCACCCAGCACCCCGAGCACTGAGAACCCAGCACCCTGAGTACTGAGCACCCTGAGTAGTGAGCACCGATCACCCTGAGCACTGAGCACCCAGCACCCTGAGTACTGAGCACCCAGCACCCTGAGCACTGAGCACCCAGCACCCTGAGCACTGAGCACCCAGCACCCTGAGTACTGAGCTCCCAGCACACTGAGTACTGAGTACCCAGCACCCTGAGCTCTGAGCACCCAGCACCCTGAGTACTGAGCACCGAGCACCCTGAGTACTGAGCACCCAGCACCCTTAGTACTGAGCACCCAGCACCCTGAGCACTGAGCACCCAGCACCCTGAGTACTGAGCACCCAGCACCACCCTCAGCACTGAGCACCCAGCACCCCGAGCACTGAGCACCCAGCACCCTGAGCACTGAGCACCCAGCACCCCGAGTACTGAGCACCCAGCACCCCGAGTACTGAGCACCGAGCACCCCGAGCACTGAGCACCCAGCAACCTGAGTACTGAGCACCCAGCACCCTGAGTACTGAGCACTGAGCACCCCGAGTACTGAGCACCCAGCACCCCGAGCACTGAGCACCCAGCAACCTGAGTACTGAGAACAGATCACCCTGAGTACTGAGCACCCAGAACCCTGAGTACTGAGACCCCAGCACCCTGAGTACTGAGCACCCAGCACCCCGATCACTGAGCACCCAGCACCCCGAGAATGAGCACCCAGCACCCTGAGTACTGCGAACCGAGCACCCTGAGTACTGAGCACCCAGCACCCTGAGTACTGAGCCCCCAGCACCCTGAGTACTGAGCACCCAGCAACCCGAGCACTGAGCACCCAGCACCCTGAGAATGAGCACCCAGCACCATGAGTACTGAGCACCCAGCACCCTGAGTACTGAGCACTAAGCACCCAGAGCACTGAGCACCCAGCACCCCGAGCACTGAGCACCCAGCGCCCCGAGCACTGAGCACCCAGCACCCCGAGCACTGAGAACTGAGCACCCTGAGCACTGAGCACCCAGCACCCCGAGTACTGAGCACTGAGCACCCTGAGTACTGAGCACCCAGCACCCTGAGAACTGAGCACCCAGCACCCTGAGTACTGAGCACTGAGAACCCTGAGTACTGAGCACCGAGCACCCTGAGTACTGAGCACCCAGCACCCTGATCACTGAGCACGGAGCACCCCGAGGACTGAGCACCCAGCACCCTGAGCACTGAGCACCCACCACCTTGAGTACTGAGCACCGAGCACCCCGAGCACTGAGCACCCAGCACCCTGAGTACTGAGCACCTAGCACCCTGAGCACTGAGCACCCAGCACCCTGAGCACTGAGCACGCAGCACCCCGAGCACTGAGCACCCAGCACCCTGAGTACTGAGCACAGAGCACCCTGAGCACTGAGCACCGAGCACACTGAGTACTGAGCACCCAGCACCCTGAGTACTGTGCAACCAGCACCCTGAGCACTGAGCACTGAGCACCCAGCACCCTGAGCACTGAGCACTGAGCACCCAGCACCACAGCCCTGAGCACCCAGCACCCTGAGCACTGAGCACCCAGCACCCTGAGCACTGAGCACCCTGCACCCTGAGCACCCAGCACCCTGAGTACTGAGCACCCAGCACCCTGAGTACTGAGCACCCAGCACCCTGAGTACTGAGCACTCAGCACATTGAGTACTGAGCACCGAGCACCCCGAGCACTGAGCACCCAGCACCCTGAGGACTGAGCACCCGGATGACTGAGCACCCAGCACCCTGATAACTGAGCACCGATCACCCTGAGCACTGAGCACCCAGCACACCGAGCACTGAGCACCCAGCACGCTGAGTACTGAGCACTGAGCACACAGCACCCTGAGTACTGAGCACCCAGCACCCCGAGCACTGAGCACCCAGTGCCCCGAGTACTGAGCACCCAGCACCCTGAGCACTGAGCACACTGAGCACTGAGCACCCAGCACCCCGAGTACTGAGCACTGAGCACCCTGAGTACTGAGCACCCAACACCCAGAGTATTGAGCACCCAGCACCCTGAGATCTGAGCACCCAGCACCCTGAGTACTGAGCACCCAGCACCCTGAGTACTGAGCACTGAGCACCCCAGTACTGAGCACCCAGCACCCCGAGCACTGAGCACCAAGAAACCTGAGTACTGAGAACAGATCACCCTGAGTACTGAGCACCCAGAACCCTGAGTACTGAGCCCCCAGCACCCTGAGTACTGAGCACCCAGCACCCCGAGCACTGAGCACCCAGCACCCCGAGAATGAGCACCCAGCACCCTGAGTACTGAGAACCGAGCACCCTGAGTACTGAGCACCCAGCACCCTGAGTACTGAGCCCCCAGCACCCTGAGTACTGAGCACCCAGCAACCCGAGCACTGAGCACCCAGCACCCTGAGAATGAGCACCCAGCACCATGAGTACTGAGCACCCAGCACCCTGAGTACTGAGCACTAAGCACCCAGAGCACTGAGCACCCAGCACCCCGAGCACTGAGCACCCAGCGCCCCGAGCACTGAGCACCCAGCACCCCGAGCACTGAGAACTGAGCACCCTGAGCACTGAGCACCCAGCACCCCGAGTACTGAGCACTGAGCACCCTGAGTACTGAGCAACAAGCACCCCGAGTACTGAGCACTGAGCACCCTGAGTACTGAGCACCCAGCACCCTGAGAACTGAGCACCCAGCACCCTGAGTACTGAGCACTGAGAACCCTGAGTACTGAGCACCGAGCACCCTGAGTACTGAGCACCCAGCACCCTGATCACTGAGCACGGAGCACCCAGAGGACTGAGCACCCAGCACCCTGAGCACTGAGCACCCAGCACCTTGAGTACTGAGCACCGAGCACCCCGAGCACTGAGCACCCAGCACCCTGAGTACTGAGCACTCAGCACCCTGATTACTGAGCACCGAGCACACCGAGCACTGAGCACCCAGCACCCTGAGCACTGAGCACCCGGGGGACTGAGCACCCAGCACCCTGAGCACTGAGCACCGATCACCCTGAGCACTGAGCACCCAGCACACCGAGCACTGAGCACCCAGCACCCTGAGTACTGAGCACCCAGCACCCCGAGTACTGAGCACCCAGCACCCTGAGTACTGAGCACCCAGCACCCCGAGCACTGAGCAACCAGCACCCTGAGTACTGAGCACCCTGAGTACTGAGCACTGAGCACCGAGCACCCTGAGTACTGAGCACCCTGAGGACTGAGCACCCAGCACCCTGAGCACTGAGCACCCAGCACCCTGAGTACTGAGCACTGATCACCCTGAGCACTGAGCACCCAGCACCCCGAGCACTGAGCACCCAGCACCCTGAGTACTGAGCACCTAGCACCCTGAGCACTGAGCACCGAGCACCCTGAGTACTGAACACCCAGCACCCTGAGCACTGAGCACTGAGCACCCAGCACCCTGAGCACTGAGCACTGAGCACCCAGCACCCCGAGGACTGAGCACCCAGCACCCTGAGCACCCAGCACCCTGAGCACTGAGCACCCTGAGCACTGAGCACCCTGAGCACTGAACACTGAGCACCCAGCACCCTGAGTACTGAGCACCCAACACCCTGAGCACTGAGCACCCAGCACGCTGAGTACTGAGCACTGAGCACACAGCACCCTGATTACTGAGCACACAGCACCCCGAGGACTGAGCACCCAGCGCCCCGAGCACTGAGCACCCAGCACCCTGAGCACTGAGCACGGAGCACACTGAGCACTGAGCACGCAGCACCCCGAGTACTGAGCACTGAGCACCCTGAGTACTGAGCACCCAGCACCCAGAGTACTGAGCACCCAGCACCCTGAGAACTGAGCACCCAGCACCCTGAGTACTGAGCACCCAGCACCTTGAGTACTGAGCACCCAGCACCCTGAGCACTGAGCACTGAGCACCCAGCACCTTGAGCACTGAGCACTGACCACCCAGCACCCCGAGCACTGAGCACCCAGCTCCCCGAGCACTGAGCACCCAGCGCCCTGAGCACTGAGCACCCAGCACACTGAGCACTGAGCACCCAGCCCCCTGAGTACTGAGCACTAAGCACCCAGAGCACTGAGCACCCAGCACCCCGAGCACTGAGCACCCAGCGCCCCGAGCACTGAGCACCCAGCACCCCGAGCACTGAGAACTGAGCACCCTGAGCACTGAGCACCCAGCACCCCGAGTACTGAGCACTGAGCACCCTGAGTACTGAGCACCCAGCACCCTGAGAACTGAGCACCCAGCACCCTGAGTACTGAGAACTGAGAACCCTGAGTACTGAGCACCGAGCACCCTGAGTACTGAGCACCCAGCACACTGATCACTGAGCACGGAGCACCCCGAGGACTGAGCACCCAGCACCCTGAGCACTGAGCACCCACCACCTTGAGTACTGAGCACCGAGCACCCCGAGCACTGAGCACCCAGCACCCTGAGTACTGAGCACCTAGCACCCTGAGCACTGAGCACCCAGCACCCTGAGCACTGAGCACGCAGCACCCCGAGCACTGAGCACCCAGCACCCTGAGTACTGAGCACAGAGCACCCTGAGCACTGAGCACCCAGCACACTGAGTACTGAGCACCCAGCACCCTGAGTACTGTGCAACCAGCACCCTGAGCACTGAGCACTGAGCACCCAGCACCCTGAGCACTGAGCACTGAGCACCCAGCACCACAGCCCTGAGCACCCAGCACCCTGAGCACTGAGCACCCAGCACCCTGAGCACTGAGCACCCAGCACCCTGAGCACCCAGCACCCTGAGTACTGAGCACCGAGCACCCCGAGCACTGAGCACCCAGCACCCTGAGGACTGAGCACCCGGAGGACTGAGCACCCAGCACCCTGATAACTGAGCACCGATCACCCTGAGCACTGAGCACCCAGCACACCGAGCACTGAGCACCCAGCACGCTGAGTACTGAGCACTGAGCACACAGCACCCTGAGTACTGAGCACCCAGCACCCCGAGCACTGAGCACCCAGTGCCCCGAGCACTGAGCACCCAGCACCCTGAGCACTGAGCACTGAGCACACTGAGCACTGAGCACCCAGCACCCCGAGTACTGAGCACTGAGCACCCAGAGTACTGAGCACCCAACACCCAGAGTATTGAGCACCCAGCACCCTGAGATCTGAGCACCCAGCACCCTGAGTACTGAGCACCCAGCACCCTGAGTACTGAGCACTGAGCACCCCAGTACTGAGCACCCAGCACCCCGAGCACTGAGCACCAAGAAACCTGAGTACTGAGAACAGATCACCCTGAGTACTGAGCACCCAGAACCCTGAGTACTGAGCCCCCAGCACCCTGAGTACTGAGCACCCAGCACCCCGAGCACTGAGCACCCAGCACCCCGAGAATGAGCACCCAGCACCCTGAGTACTGAGAACCGAGCACCCTGAGTACTGAGCACCCAGCACCCTGAGTACTGAGCCCCCAGCACCCTGAGTACTGAGCACCCAGCAACCCGAGCACTGAGCACCCAGCACCCTGAGAATGAGCACCCAGCACCATGAGTACTGAGCACCCAGCGCCCCGAGCACTGAGCACCCAGCACCCCGAGCACTGAGAACTGAGCACCCTGAGCACTGAGCACCCAGCACCCCGAGTACTGAGCACTGAGCACCCTGAGTACTGAGCAACAAGCACCCCGAGTACTGAGCACTGAGCACCCTGAGTACTGAGCACCCAGCACCCTGAGAACTGAGCACCCAGCACCCTGAGTACTGAGCACTGAGAACCCTGAGTACTGAGCACCGAGCACCCTGAGTACTGAGCACCCAGCACCCTGATCACTGAGCACGGAGCACCCAGAGGACTGAGCACCCAGCACCCTGAGCACTGAGCACCCAGCACCTTGAGTACTGAGCACCGAGCACCCCGAGCACTGAGCACCCAGCACCCTGAGTACTGAGCACTCAGCACCCTGAGTACTGAGCACCGAGCACACCGAGCACTGAGCACCCAGCACCCTGAGCACTGAGCACCCGGGGGACTGAGCACCCAGCACCCTGAGCACTGAGCACCGATCACCCTGAGCACTGAGCACCCAGCAAACCGAGCACTGAGCACCCAGCACCCTGAGTACTGAGCACCCAGCACCCCGAGTACTGAGCACCCAGCACCCTGAGTACTGAGCACCCAGCACCCCGAGCACTGAGCAACCAGCACCCTGAGTACTGAGCACCCTGAGTACTGAGCACTGAGCACCGAGCACCCTGAGTACTGAGCACCCTGAGGACTGAGCACCCAGCACCCTGAGCACTGAGCACCCAGCACCCTGAGTACTGAGCACTGATCACCCTGAGCACTGAGCACCCAGCACCCCGAGCACTGAGCACCCAGCACCCTGAGTACTGAGCACCTAGCACCCTGAGCACTGAGCACCGAGCACCCTGAGTACTGAACACCCAGCACCCTGAGCACTGAGCACTGAGCACCCAGCACCCTGAGCACTGAGCACTGAGCACCCAGCACCCCGAGGACTGAGCACCCAGCACCCTGAGCACCCAGCACCCTGAGCACTGAGCACCCTGAGCACTGAGCACCCTGAGCACTGAACACTGAGCACCCAGCACCCTGAGTACTGAGCACCCAACACTCTGAGCACTGAGCACCCAGCACGCTGAGTACTGAGCACTGAGCACACAGCACCCTGATTACTGAGCACACAGCACCCCGAGGACTGAGCACCCAGCGCCCCGAGCACTGAGCACCCAGCACCCTGAGCACTGAGCACGGAGCACACTGAGCACTGAGCACCCAGCACCCCGAGTACTGAGCACTGAGCACCCTGAGTACTGAGCACCCAGCACCCAGAGTACTGAGCACCCAGCACCCTGAGAACTGAGCACCCAGCACCCTGAGTACTGAGCACCCAGCACCTTGAGTACTGAGCACCCAGCACCCTGAGCACAGAGCACTGAGCACCCAGCACCTTGAGCACTGAGCACTGACCACCCAGCACCCCGAGCACTGAGCACCCAGCACCCCGAGCACTGAGCACCCAGCGCCCTGAGCACTGAGCACCCAGCACACTGAGCACTGAGCACCCAGCCCCCTGAGTACTGAGCACCCAGCACCATGAGTACTGAGCACCCAACACCCTGAGTACTGAGCACTCAGCACCCTGAGTACAGAGCACCGCGCACACCGAGCACAGAGCACCCAGCACCCTGAGCACTGAGCACCCTGAGGACTGAGCACCCAGCACTCTGAGCACTGAGCACCCAGCACCCTGAGTACTGAGCACCGATCACCCTGAGCTCTGAGCACCCAGCACCCCGAGCACTGAGCACCCAGCACCCTGAGTACTGAGCACCCAGCACCCTGAGCACTGAGCACCCAGCACCCTGAGTACTGAGCACCCTGAGTACTGAGCACCGATCACCCTGAGCACTGAGCACCCAGCACCCTGAGTACTGAGCACCCAGCACCCTGAGCACTGAGCACCCAGCACCCTGAGCACTGAGCACCCAGCACCCTGAGTACTGAGCACCCAGCACCCTGAGTACTGAGTACCCAGCACCCTGAGCACTGAGCACCCAGCACCCTGAGTACTGAGCACCGAGCACCCTGAGTACTGAGCACCCAGCACCCTGAGTACTGAGCACCCAGCACCCTGAGCACTGAGCACCCAGCACCCCGAGCACTGAGCACCCAGCACCCTGAGTACTGAGAACCGAGCACCCTGAGTACTGAGCACCAAGCACCCTGAGTACTGAGCCCCTAGCACCCTGAGAATGAGCACCCAGCACCCTGAGTACTGAGCACCCAGCACCCCGAGTACTGAGCACCCCGCACCCTGAGTACTGAGCACCCAGCACCCCGAGCACTGAGCAACCAGCACCCTGAGTACTGAGCACCCTGAGTACTGAGCACTGAGCACCGAGCACCCTGAGTACTGAGCACCCTGAGGACTGAGCACCCAGCACCCTGAGCACTGAGCACCCAGCACCCTGAGTACTGAGCACTGATCACCCTGAGCACTGAGCACCCAGCACCCCGAGCACTGAGCACCCAGCACCCTGAGTACTGAGCACCTAGCACCCTGAGCACTGAGCACCGAGCACCCTGAGTACTGAACACCCAGCACCCTGAGCACTGAGCACTGAGCACCCAGCACCCTGAGCACTGAGCACTGAGCACCCAGCACCCCGAGGACTGAGCACCCAGCACCCTGAGCACCCAGCACCCTGAGCACTGAGCACCCTGAGCACTGAGCACCCTGAGCACTGAACACTGAGCACCCAGCACCCTGAGTACTGAGCACCCAACACTCTGAGCACTGAGCACCCAGCACGCTGAGTACTGAGCACTGAGCACACAGCACCCTGATTACTGAGCACACAGCACCCCGAGGACTGAGCACCCAGCGCCCCGAGCACTGAGCACCCAGCACCCTGAGCACTGAGCACGGAGCACACTGAGCACTGAGCACCCAGCACCCCGAGTACTGAGCACTGAGCACCCTGAGTACTGAGCACCCAGCACCCAGAGTACTGAGCACCCAGCACCCTGAGAACTGAGCACCCAGCACCCTGAGTACTGAGCACCCAGCACCTTGAGTACTGAGCACCCAGCACCCTGAGCACTGAGCACTGAGCACCCAGCACCTTGAGCACTGAGCACTGACCACCCAGCACCCCGAGCACTGAGCACCCAGCACCCCGAGCACTGAGCACCCAGCGCCCTGAGCACTGAGCACCCAGCACACTGAGCACTGAGCACCCAGCCCCCTGAGTACTGAGCACCCAGCACCATGAGTACTGAGCACCCAACACCCTGAGTACTGAGCACTCAGCACCCTGAGTACAGAGCACCGCGCACACCGAGCACAGAGCACCCAGCACCCTGAGCACTGAGCACCCTGAGGACTGAGCACCCAGCACTCTGAGCACTGAGCACCCAGCACCCTGAGTACTGAGCACCGATCACCCTGAGCACTGAGCACCCAGCACCCCGAGCACTGAGCACCCAGCACCCTGAGTACTGAGCACCCAGCACCCTGAGCACTGAGCACCCAGCACCCTGAGTACTGAGCACCCTGAGTACTGAGCACCGATCACCCTGAGCACTGAGCACCCAGCACCCTGAGTACTGAGAACCGAGCACCCTGAGTACTGAGCACGCAGCACCCTGAGTTCTGAGCCCCTAGCACCCTGAGAATGAGCATCCAGCACCATGAGTACTGAGCACCCAGCACCCTGAGTACTGAGCAGTAAGCACCCAGAGCACTGAGAACCCAGCACCCCGAGCACGGAGCACCCAGGACCCCGAGCACTGAGAACTGAGCACCCAGCACCCTGAGTACTGAGCACCGAGCTCACCGAGCACTGAGCACCCTGAGTACTGAGCACCCAGCACCCCGATCACTGAGCACCCAGCACCCTGAGCACTGAGCACCCAGCACCCTGAGCACTGAGCACCCAGCATCCTGAGTACTGAGCACACAGCACGCTGAGTACTGAGCACCCAGCACCCCGAGCACTGAGCACCCAGCACCCTGAGTACTGAGCACTGAGCACCCAGCACCCCGAGCACTGAGCACCCAGCACCCCGAGCACGGAGCACCCAGCACCCTGAGTACTGAGCACCCAACACCCAGAGTACTGAGCACCCAGCACCCTGAGCACTGAGCACCCAGCACCCCGAGTACTGAGCACCCAGCACCCTGAGTACTGAGCACCCAGCACCCTGAGCACTGAGCACCCGGAGGACTGAGCACCCAGCACCCTGAGCACTGAGCACCGATCACCCTGAGAACTGAGCACCCAGCACCCCGAGCACTGAGCACCCAGCACCCTGAGCACTGAGCACCCAGCACCCCGAGTACTGAGCACCCAGCACCCCGAGCACTGAACACCCAGCACCCTGAGTACTGAGCACCGATCACCATGAGCACTGAGCACCCAGCACCCTGAGTACTGAGCACCCAGCACCCTGAGTACTGAGCACCGATCACCATGAGCACTGAGCACCCCGAGTACTGAGCACCCAGCACCCTGAGTACTGAGCACTCAGCACACTTAGTACTGAGCAACCAGCACCCTGAGCACTGAGCACCCAGCACCCTGAGTACTGAGCACCCAGCACCACCCTCAGCACTGAGCACCCAGCACCCCGAGCACTGAGCACCCAGCACCCTGAGCACTGAGCACCCAGCACCCTGAGCACTGAGCACCCAGCACCCCGAGCACTGAGCACCCAGCACCCTGAGTACTGAGAACCGAGCCCCCAGAGTACTGAGCACCAAGCACCCTGAGTACTGAGCCCCTAGCACCCTGAGAATGAGCACCCAGCACCATGAGTACTGAGCACCCAGCACCCTGAGTACTGAGCACTAAGCACCCAGAGCACTGAGCACCCAGCACCCCGAGCACGGAGCACCCAGGACCCCGAGCACTGAGAACTGAGCACCCAGCACCCTGAGTACTGAGCACCGAGCTCCCCGAGCACTGAGCACCCCGAGTACTGAGCACCCAGCACCCCGATCACTGAGCTCCCAGCACCCTGAGCACTGAGCACCCAGCACCCTGAGCACTGAGCATCCAGCACCCTGAGTACTGAGCACCCAGCACGCTGAGTACTGAGCACCCAGCACCCTGAGCACTGAGCACCCAGCACGCTGAGTTCTGAGCACCCTGAGTACTGAGCACCGATCACCCTGAGCACTGAGCACCCAGCACCCTGAGTACTGAGCACCCAGCACCCTGAGCACTGAGTACCCAGCACCCTGAGCACTGAGCACCCAGCACCCTGAGTACTGAGCACCCAGCACCCTGATTACTGAGTACCCAGCACCCTGAGCACTGAGCACCCAGCACCCTGAGTACTGAGCACCGAGCACCATGAGTACTGAGCACCCAGCACCCTTAGTACTGAGCACCCAGCACCCTGAGCACTGAGCACCCAGCACCCTGAGTACTGAGCACCCAGCACCACCCTCAGCACTGAGCACCCGGCACTCCGAGCACTGAGCACCCAGCACACTGAGCACTGAGCACCCAGCACCCCGAGTACTGAGCACCCAGCACCCCGAGTACTGAGCACCGAGCACCTCGAGCACTGAGCACCCAGCACCCTGAGTACTGAGCACCCAGCACCCTGAGTACTGAGAACTGAGCACCCCGAGTACTGAGCACCCAGCACCCCGAGCACTGAGCACCCAGCAACCTGAGTACTGAGAACAGAACACCCTGAGTACTGAGCACCCAGCACCCTGAGTACTGAGCCCCCAGCACCCTGAGTACTGAACACCCAGCAGCCCGAGCACTGAGCACCCACCACCCCGAGAATGAGCACCCAGCACCCTGAGTACTGAGAACCGAGCACCCTGAGTACTGAGCACCCAGCACCTTGAGTACTGAGCCCCTAGCACCCTGAGAATGAGCACCCAGCACCATGAGTACTGAGCACCCAGCACCCTGAGTACTGAGCACTAAGCACCCAGAGCACTGAGAACCCAGCACCCCGAGCACGGAGCACCCAGCACCCTGAGCACTGAGCACCCAGCACCCTGAGCACTGAGCACCCAGCACCCTGAGTACTGAACACCCAGCACGCTGAGTACTGAGCACCCAGCACCCCGAGCACTGAGCACCCAGAACCCTGTGTACTGAGCACTGAGCACCCTGAGTACTAAGCACCCAGCACCCTGAGTACTGAGCACCCGGGACCCTGAGCACTGAGCACCGAGCACCCCGAGCACTGAGCACCCAGCACGCTGAGCACTCAGCACCCAGCACCCCGAGCACTAAGCACCCAGCACCCTGAGTACTGAGCACCCAGCACCCTGAGCACTGAGCACCCAGCACCCTGAGGACTGAGCAGCCAGCACCCCGAGCACGGAGCACCCAGCACCCTGAGTACTGAGCACCCAACACCCAGAGTACTGAGCACCCAGCACCCTGAGCACTGAGCATCCGGCACCCCGAGTACTGAGCACCCAGCACCCTGAGTACTGAGCACCCAGCACCCTGAGCACTGAGCACCCGGAGGACTGAGCACCCAGCACCCTGAGCACTGAGCACCGATCACCCTGAGCACTGAGCACCCAGCACCCCGAGCACTGAGCACCCAGCACCCCGAGCACTGAGCACCCAGCACCCCGATTACTGAGCACCCAGCACCCTGAGTACTGAGCACCCAGCACCCTGAGCACTGAGCACCCGGAGGACTGAGCACCCAGCACCCTGAGCACTGAGCACCGATCACCCTGAGCACTGAGCACCCAGCACCCCGAGTACTGAGCACCCAGCACCCTGAGTACTGAGCACCCAGCACCCTGAGCACTGAGCACCCGGAGGACTGAGCACCCAGCACCCTGAGTACTGAGCACCGAGCACCCCGAGTACTGAGCAGCCAGCACCCTGAGTACTGAGCACCCAGCACCCCGTGCACTGAGCACCCAGCACCCTGAGTACTGAGCACCCTGAGTACTGAGCACTGAGCACCGAGCACCCTGAGTACTGAGCACCCTGGGGACTGAGCACGCAGCACCCTGAGCACTGAGCACCCAGCACCCTGAGTACTGTGCACAGATCACCCTGATCACTGAGCACCCAGCACCCCGAGCACTGAGCACCCAGCACCCTGAGTACTGAGCACCCAGCACCCTGAGCACTGAGCACCAAGCACCCTGAGTACTGAACACCCAGCACCCTGAGCACTGAGCACTGAGCACCCAGCACCCTGAGCACTGAGCACTGAGCACCCAGCACCCCGAGCACTGAGCACCCAGCACCCAGAGCACCCAGCACCCTGAGCACTGAGCACCCTGAGCACTGAGCACCCTGAGCACTGAGCACTGAGCACCCAGCACCCTGAGTACTGAGCACCCAACACTCTGAGCACTGAGCACCCAGCACGCTGAGTACTGAGCACCGATCACCCTGAGCACTGAGCACCTAGGACCCCGAGCACTGAGCACCCAGCATCCTGAGTACAGAGCACCCAGCACCCCGTGTACTGAGCACCCAGCACCCCGAGCTCTGAGCACCCAGCACCCTGTGTACTGAGCACCGATCACCATGAGCACTGAGCACCCAGCACCCTGAGTACTGAGCACCCAGCAGCCTGAGCACTGAGCACCCAGCACCCTGAGCACTGAGCACCCAGCACCCTGAGTACTGAGCACCCAGCACCCTGAGTACTGAGTACCCAGCACCCTGAGCACTGAGCACCCAGCACCCTGAGTACTGAGCACCGAGCACCCTGAGTACTGAGCACCCAGCACCCTTAGTACTGAGCACCCAGCACCCTGAGCACTGAGCACCCAGCACCCTGAGTACTGAGCACCCAGCACCACCCTCAGCACTGAGCACCCAGCACCCCGAGCACTGAGCACCCAGCACCCTGAGCACTGAGCACCCAGCACCCCGAGTACTGAGCACCCAGCACCCCGAGTACTGAGCACCGAGCACCTCGAGCACTGAGCACCCAGCACCCTGAGTACTGAGCACCCAGCACCCTGAGTACTGAGCACTGAGCACCCCGAGTACTGAGCACCCAGCACCCCGATCACTGAGCACCCAGCAACCTGAGTACTGAGAACAGATCACCCTGAGTACTGAGCACCCAGCACCCTGAGTACTGAGCCCCCAGCACCCTGAGTACTGAGCACCCAGCACCCCGAGCTCTGAGCACCCAGCACCCCGAGAATGAGCACCCAGCACCCTGAGTACTGAGAACCGAGCACCCTGAGTACTGAGCACCCAGCACCCTGAGTACTGAGCCCCTAGAACCCTGAGAATGAGCACCCAGCACCATGAGTACTGAGCACCCAGCACCCTGAGTACTGAGCACTAAGCACCCAGAGCACTGAGAACCCAGCACCCCGAGCACGGAGCACCCAGGACCCCGAGCACTGAGAACTGAGCACCCAGCACCCTGAGTACTGAGCACCGAGCTCCCCGAGCACTCAGCACCCTGAGTACTGAGCACCCAGCACCCCGATCACTGAGCACCCAGCACCCTGAGCACTGAGCACCCAGCACCCTGAGCACTGAGCACCCAGCACCCTGAGTACTGAGCACCCAGCACGCTGAGTACTGAGCACCCAGCACCCCGAGCACTGAGCACCCAGCACCCTGAGTACTGAGCACTGAGCACCCAGCACCCCGAGCACTGAGCACCCAGCACCCTGTGTACTGAGCACTGAGCACCCTGAGTACTAAGCACCCAGCACCCTGAGTACTGAGCACCCAGGACCCTGAGCACTGAGCACCGAGCACCCCGAGCACTGAGCACCCAGCACCCTGAGAACTCAGCACCCAGCACCCCGAGCACTGAGCACCCAGCACCCTGAGCACTGAGCACCCAGCACCCTGAGCACGGAGCACCCCGAGGACTGAGCACCCAGCACCCTGAGTACTGAGCACCCAGCACCCCGAGTACTGAGCACCCAGCACCCTGAGTACTGAGCACCCAGCACCCCGAGCACTGAGCACACAGCATCCTGAGTACTGAGCACCCTGAGTACTGAGCACTGAGCACCGAGCACCCTGAGGACTGAGCACCCTGAGTACTGAGCACCCAGCACCCTGAGCACTGAGCACCCAGCACCCCGAGCACGGAGCACCCAGGACACCGAGCACTGAGAACTGAGCACCCAGCACCCTGAGTAATGAGCACCGAGCTCCCCGAGCACTGAGCACCCTGAGTACTAAGCACCCAGCACCCCGATCACTGAGCACCCAGCACCCTGAGCACTGAGACACCAGCACCCTGAGCACTGAGCACCCAGCACCCTGAGTATTGAGCACCCAGCACGCTGAGTACTGAGCACCCAGCACCCCGAGCACTGAGCACCCAGCACCCTGAGTACTGAGCACTGAGCACCCAGCACCCCGAGCACTGAGCACCCAGCACCCTGTGTACTGAGCACTGAGCACCCTGAGTACTAAGCACCCAGCAACCTGAGTACTGAGCACCCAGGACCCTGAGCACTGAGCACCGAGCACCCCGAGCACTGAGCACCCAGCACCCTGAGCACTCAGCACCCAGCACCCCGAGCACTGAGCACCCAGCACCCTGAGCACTGAGCACCCAGCACCCTGAGCACCCCGAGGACTGAGCACCCAGCACCCTGAGCACTGTGCACCCAGCACCTTGAGTACTGATCACTGAGCACCCCGAGCACTAAGCACGGAGCACCCTGAGTACTGAGCACCCAGCACCCTGAGCACTGAGCACACAGCACCCTGAGCACTGAGCACCCAGCACCCCGAGCACGGAGCACCCAGTACCCTGAGTACTGAGCACCCAACACCCAGAGTACTGAGCACCCAGCACCCTGAGCACTGAGCACCCAGCACCCTGAGTACTGAGCACCCAGCACACTGAGTACTGAGCACCCAGCACCCTGAGCACTGAGCACCCGGGGGACTGAGCACCCAGCACCCTGAGCACAGAGCACCGATCACCCTGAGCACTGAGCACCCAGCACCCCGAGCACTGAGCACCCAGCACACTGAGTACTGAGCACCCAGCACCCCGAGTACTGAGCACGCAGCATCCTGAGTACTGAGCACGCAGCACCCCGAGCACTGAGCACTCAGCACCCTGAGTACTGAGCACCCTGAGTACTGAGCACTGAGCACCGAGCACCCTGAGTACTGAGCACCCTGAGGACTGAGCACCCAGCACCCTGAGCACTGAGCACCCAGCACCCTGAGTACTGAGCACTGATCACCCTGAGCACTGAGCACCCAGCACCCCGAGCACTGAGCACCCAGCACCCTGAGTACTGAGCACCCAGCACCCTGAGCACTGAGCACCGAGCACCCTGAGTACTGAACACCCAGCACCCTGAGCACTGAGCACCCTGAGTACTGAGCACCCAGCACCCTGAGCACTGAGCACCCGGAGGACTGAGCACCCAGCACCCTGAGTACTGAGCACCGAGCACCCCGAGAACTGAGCACCCAGCACCCTGAGTACTGAGCACCCAGCACCCCGAGCACTGAGCACCCAGCACCCTGAGTACTGAGCACACTGAGTACTGAGCACTGAGCACCGAGCAACCTGAGTACTGAGCACCCTGAGGACTGAGCACCCAGCACCCTGAGCACTGAGCACCCAGCACCCTGAGTACTGAGCACAGATCACCCTGATCACTGAGCACCCAGCACCCCGAGCACTGAGCACCCAGCATCCTGAGTACTGAGCACCCAGCACCCTGAGCACTGAGCACCAAGCACCCTGAGTACTGAACACCCAGCACCCTGAGCACTGAGCACCCAGCACCCTGAGCACTGAGCACCCAGCACCCCGAGCACTGAGCACCCAGCACCCTGAGCACCCAGCACCCTGAGCACTGAGCACCCTGAGCACTGAGCACCCTGAGCACTGAGCACTGAGCACCCAGCACCCTGAGTACTGAGCACCCAACACTCTGAGCACTGAGCACCCAGCACGCTGAGTACTGAGCACCGATCACCCTGAGCACTGAGCTCCTAGGACACCGAGCACTGAGCACCCAGCACCCTGAGTACAGAGCACCCAGCACCCCGTGTACTGAGCACCCAGCACCCCGAGCACTGAGCACCCAGCACCCTGAGTACTGAGCACCGATCACCATGAGCACTGAGCACCCAGCACCCTGAGTACTGAGCACCCAGAAGCCTGAGGACTGAGCACCCAGCACCCTGAGCACTGAGCACACAGCACCCTGAGTACTGAGCACCCAGCACCCTGAGTACTGAGTACCCAGCACCCTGAGCACTGAGCACCCAGCACCCTTAGTACTGAGCACCCAGCACCCTGAGCACTGAGCACCCAGCACCCTGAGTACTGAGCACCCAGCACCACCCTCAGCACTGAGCACCCAGCACCCCGAGCACTGAGCACCCAGCACCCTGAGCACTGAGCACCCAGCACCCCGAGTACTGAGCACCCAGCACCCCGAGTACTGAGCACCGAGCACCTCGAGCACTGAGCACCCAGCACCCTGAATACTGAGCACCCAGCACCCTGAGTACTGAGCACTGAGCACCCCGAGTACTGAGCACCCAGCACCCCGAGCACTGAGCACCCAGCAACCTGAGTACTGAGAACAGATCACCCTGAGTACTGAGCACCCAGCACCCTGAGTACTGAGCCCCCAGCACCCTGAGTACTGAGCACCCAGCACCCTGAGTACTGAGCCCCTAGAACCCTGAGAATGAGCACCCAGCACCATGAGTACTGAGCACCCAGTACCCTGAGTACTGAGCACTAAGCACCCAGAGCACTGAGAAACCAGCACCCCGAGCACGGAGCACCCAGGACCCCGAGCACTGAGAACTGAGCACCCAGCACCCTGAGTACTGAGCACCGAGCTCCCCGAGCACTCAGCACCCTGAGTACTGAGCACCCAGCACCCCGATCACTGAGCACCCAGCACCCTGAGCACTGAGCACCCAGCACCCTGAGTACTGAGCACCCAGCACCCTGAGTACTGAGCACCCAGCACGCTGAGTACTGAGCACCCAGCACTCCGAGCACTGAGCACCCAGCACCCTGAGTACTGAGCACTGAGCACCCAGCACCCCGAGCACTGAGCACCCAGCACCCTGTGTACTGAGCACTGAGCACCCTGAGTACTAAGCACCCAGCACCCTGAGTACTGAGCACCCAGGACCCTGAGCACTGAGCACCGAGCACCCCGAGCACTGAGCACCCAGCACCCTGAGAACTCAGCACCCAGCACCCCGAGCACTGAGCACCCAGCACCCTGAGCACTGAGCACCCAGCACCCTGAGCACGGAGCACCCCGAGGACTGAGCACCCAGCACCCTGAGCACTGAGCACCCAGCACCTTGAGTACTGAGCACCGAGCACCCCGAGCACTAAGCACCCAGCACCCTGAGTACTGAGCACCCAGCACCCTGAGCACTGAGCACCCAGCACCCTTAGCACTGAGCAGCCAGCACCCCGAGCACGGAGCACCCAGCACACTGAGTACTGAGCACCCAACACCCAGAGTACTGAGCACCCAGAACCCTGAGCACTGAGCACCCAGCACCCCGAGTACTGAGCACCCAGCACCCTGAGTACTGAGCACCCAGCACCCTGAGCACTGAGCACCTGGAGGACTGAGCACCCAGCACCCTGAGCACTGAGCACCGATCACCCTGAGCACTGAGCACCCAGCACCCCGAGCACTGAGCACCCAGCACCCTGAGCACTGAGCACCCAGCACCCCGAGTACTGAGCACCCAGCACCCTGAGTACTGAGCACCCAGCACCCTGAGCACTGAGCACCCGGAGGACTGAGCACCCAGCACCCTGAGCACTGAGCACCGATCACCCTGAGCACTGAGCACCCAGCACCCCGAGTACTGAGCACCCAGCACCCTGAGTACTGAGCACCCAGCAGCCTGAGCACTGAGCACCCAGCACCCTGAGCACTGAGCACCCTGAGTACTGAGCACCCAGCACCCCGAGTACTGAGCACCCAGCACCCTGAGTACTGAGCACCCAGCACCCCGAGCACTGAGCACCCAGCATCCTGAGTACTGAGCACCCTGAGTACTGAGCACTGAGCACCGAGCACCCTGAGTACTGAGCACCCTGAGGACTGAGCACCCAGCACCCGGAGCACTGAGCACCCAGCACCCTGAGTAGTGAGCACAGATCACCCTGATCACTGAGCCCCCAGCACCCCGAGCACTGAGCACCCAGCACCCTGAGTACTGAGCACCCAGCACCCTGAGCACTGAGCACTGAGCACCCTGAGTACTGAACACCCAGCACCCTGAGCACTGAGCACCCAGCACCCTGAGCACTGAGCACTGAGCACCCAGCACCCCGAGCACTGAGCACCCAGCACCCTGAGCACCCAGCACCCTGAGCACTGAGCACCCTGAGCACTGAGCACCCTGAGCACTGAGCACTGAGCACCCAGCACCCTGAGTACTGAGGACCCAACACTCTGAGCACTGAGCACCCAGCACGCTGAGTACTGAGCACCGATCACCCTGAGCACTGAGCACCTACTACCCCAAGCACTGAGCACCCAGCACCCTGAGTACAGAGCACACAGCACCCCGTGTACTGAGCACCCAGCACCCCGAGCACTGAGCACCCAGCACCCTGAGTACTGAGCACCGATCACCATGAGCACTGAGCACCCAGCACCCTGAGTACTGAGCACCCAGCTGCCTGAGCACTGAGCACCCAGCACCCTGAGCACTGAGCACCCAGCACCCTGAGTACTGAGCACCCAGCACCCTGAGTACTGAGTACCCACCACCCTGAGCACTGAGCACCCAGCACCCTGAGTACTGAGCACCGCGCACCCTGAGTACTGAGCACCCAGCACCCTTAGTACTGAGCACCCAGCACCCTGAGCACTGAGCACCCAGCACCCTGAGTACTGAGCACCCAGCACCACCCTCAGCACTGTGCACCCAGCACCCCGAGCACTGAGCACCCAGCACCCTGAGCACTGAGCACCCAGCACCCCGAGTACTGAGCACCGAGCACCCCGAGTACTGAGCACCGAGCACCCCGAGCACTGAGCACCCAGCACCCTGAGTACTGAGAACCCAGCACCCCGAGCACTGAGCACCCAGCACCCTGAGTACTGAGAACCGAGCACCCTGAGTACTGAGCACCCAGCACCCTGAGTACTGAGCCCCTAGCACCCTGAGTACTCAGCACTAAGCACCCAGAGCACTGAGCACCCAGCACCCCGAGCACGGAGCACCCAGGACCCCGAGCACTGAGAACTGAGCACCCAGCACCCTGAGTAATGAGCACCGAGCTCCCCGAGCACTGAGCACCCTGAGTACTAAGCACCCAGCACCCAGATCACTGAGCACCCAGCACCCTGAGCACTGAGACACCAGCACCCTGAGCACTGAGCACCCAGCACCCTGAGTATTGAGCACCCAGCACGCTGAGTACTGAGCACCCAGCACCCCAAGCACTGAGCACCCAGCACCCTGAGTACTGAGCACTGAGCACCCAGCACCCCGAGCACTGAGCACCCAGCACCCTGTGTACTGAGCACTGAGCACCCTGAGTACTAAGCACCCAGCACCCTGAGTACTGAGCACCCAGGACCCTGAGCACTGAGCACCGAGCACCCCGAGCACTGAACACCCAGCACCCTGAGCACTCAGCACCCAGCACCCCGAGCACTGAGCACCCAGCACCCTGAGCACTGAGCACCCAGCACCCTGAGCACCCCGAGGACTGAGCACCCAGCACCCTGAGCACTGAGCACCCAGCACCTTGAGTACTGAGCACCGAGCACCCCGAGCACTAAGCACCCAGCACCCTGAGTACTGAGCACCCAGCACCCTGGGCACTGAGCACCCAGCACCCTGAGCACTGAGCACCCAGCACCCCGAGCACGGAGCACCCAGCACCCTGAGTACTGAGCACCCAACACCCAGAGTACTGAGCACCCAGCACTCTGAGCACTGAGCACCCAGCACCCTGAGTACTGAGCACCCAGCACACTGAGTACTGAGCACCCAGCACCCTGAGCACTGAGCACCCGGGGGACTGAGCACGAAGCACCCTGAGCACAGATCACCGATCACCCTGAGCACTGAGCACCCAGCACCCCGAGCACTGAGCACCCAGCACACTGAGTACTGAGCACCCAGCACCCTGAGTACTGAGCACCCAGCATCCTGAGTACTGAGCACCCAGCACCCCGAGCACTGAGCACTCAGCACCCTGAGTACTGAGCACCCTGAGTACTGAGCACTGAGCACCGAGCACCCTGAGTACTGAGCACCCTGAGGACTGAGCACCCAGCACCCTGAGCACTGAGCACCCAGCACCCTGAGTACTGAGCACTGATCACCCTGAGCACTGAGCACCCAGCACCCCGAGCACTGAGCACCCAGCACCCTGAGTACTGAGCACTGATCACCCTGAGCACTGAGCACCCAGCACCCCGAGCACTGAGCACCGAGCACCCTGAGTACTGAACACCCAGCACCCTGAGCACTGAGCACTGAGCACCCAGCACCCTGAGCACTGAGCAATGAGCACCCAGCACCCCGAGCACTGAGCACCCAGCACCCTGAGCACCCAGCACCCTGAGCACTGAGCACCCTGAGCACTGAGCACTCTGAGCACTGAGCACTGAGCACCCAGCACCCTGAGTACTGAGCACCCAACACTCTGAGCACTGAGAACCCAGCACGCTGAGCACCCAGCACCCTGAGCACTGAGCACCCTGAGCACTGAGCACTCTGAGCACTGAGCACTGAGCACCCAGCACCCTGAGTACTGAGCACCTAGCACCCCGAGCACTGAGCAACCAGCACCCCGAGCACTGAGCACTGAGCACACTGAGCACTGAGCACCCAGCACCCCGAGTACTGAGCACTGAGCACCCTGAGTACTGAGCACCCAGCACCCCTAGTACTGAGCACTGAGCACCCTGAGTACTGAGCACCCAGCACCCTGAGCACTGAGAACCCTGAGTACTGAGCACGGAGCACCCTGAGTACTGAGCACCCAGCACCCTGAGCACTGAGCACGGAGCACCCCGAGGACTGAGCACCCAGCACCCTGAGCACTGAGCACCCAGCACCTTGAGTACTGAGCACCGAGCACCCCGAGCACTGAGCACCCAGCACCCTGAATACTGAGCACCCAGCACCCTGAGCACTGAGCACCCAGCACCCCGAGCACTGAGCACCCAGCACCCCGAGCACTGAGCACCCAGCACCCTGAGTACTGAGCACCCAACACCGAGAGTACTGAGCACACAGCACCCTGAGCACTGAGCACCCAGCACCCTGAGTACTGAGCAACCAGCACCCTGAGTACTGACCACCCAGCACCCTGAACACTGAGCACTGTGCACCCAACACCCTGAGCACTGAGCACTGAGCACCCAGCACCATGAGCACTGAGCACCGAGCACCCCGTGCACTGAGCACCCAGCACCCTGAGCACTGAGCACCCTGAGTACTGAGCACCGATCACCCTGTGCACTGAGCACCCAGCACCCTGAGTACTGAGCACCCAGCACCCTGAGCACTGAGCACCCAGCACCCTGAGCACTGAGCACCCAGCACCCTGAGTACTGAGCACCCAGCCCTCTGAGTACTGAGTACCCAGCACCCTGAGCTCTGAGCACCCAGCACCCTGAGTACTGAGCACCGAGCACCCTGAGTACTGAGCACCCAGCACCCTTAGTACTGAGCACCCAGCATCCTGAGCACTGAACACCAAGCACCCTGAGTACTGAGCACCCAGCACCACCCTCAGCACTGAGCACCCAGCACCCCGAGCACTGAGCACCCAGCACCCTGAGCACTGAGCACCCAGCACCCCGAGTACTGAGCACCCAGCACCCCGAGTACTGAGCACCGAGCACCCCGAGCACTGAGCACCCAGCAACCAGAGTACTGAGCACCCAGCACCCTGAGTACTGAGCACTGAGCACCCCGAGTACTGAGCACCCAGCACCCCGAGCACGGAGCACCCAGCACCCTGAGTACTGAGCACCCAACACCCTGAGTACTGAGCACTAAGCACCCAGAGCACTGAGCACCCAGCACCCAGAGCACTGAGCACCCAGCGCCCCGAGCACTGAGCACCCAGCACCCCGAGCACTGAGAACTGAGCACCCTGAGCACTGAGCACCCAGCACCCCGAGTACTGAGCACTGAGCACCCTGAGTACTGAGCAACAAGCACCCCGAGTACTGAGCACTGAGCACCCTGAGTACTGAGCACCCAGCACCCTGAGAACTGAGCACCCAGCACCCTGAGTACTGAGCACTGAGAACCCTGAGTACTGAGCACCGAGCACCCTGAGTACTGAGCACCCAGCACCCTGATCACTGAGCACGGAGCACCCCGAGGACTGAGCACCCAGCACCCTGAGCACTGAGCACCCAGCACCTTGAGTACTGAGCACCGAGCACCCCGAGCACTGAGCACCCAGCACCACCCTCAGCACTGAGCACCCAGCACCCTGAGCACTGAGCACCCAGCACCCCGAGCACTGAGCACCCAGCACCCTGAGTACTGAGCACAGAGCACCCTGAGCACTGAGCACCCAGCACACTGAGTACTGAGCACCCAGCACCCTGAGTACTGAGCAACCAGCACCCTGAGCACTGAGCACTGAGCACCCAGCACCCTGAGCACTGAGCACTGAGCACCCAGCACCACAGCCCTGAGCACCCAGCACCCTGAGCACTGAGCACCCAGCACCCTGAGCACTGAGCACCAAGCACCCTGAGTACTGAACACCCAGCACCCTGAGCACTGAGCACTGAGCACCCAGCACCCTGAGCACTGAGCACTGAGCACCCAGCACCCCGAGCACTGAGCACCCAGCACCCTGAGCACCCAGCACCCTGAGCACTGAGCACCCTGAGCACTGAGCACCCTGAGCACTGAGCACTGAGCACCCAGCACCCTGAGTACTGAGCACCCAACACTCTGAGCACTGAGCACCCAGCACGCTGAGTACTGAGCACCGAGCTCCCCGAGCACTGAGCACCTAGGACACCGAGCACTGAGCACCCAGCACCCTGAGTACAGAGCACCCAGCACCCTGAGTACTGAGCACCCAGCACCCTGAGTACTGAGTACCCAGCACCCTGAGCACTGAGCACCCAGCACCCTGAGTACTGAGCACCGAGCACCCTGAGTACTGAGCACCCAGCACCCTTAGTACTGAGCACCCAGCACCCTGAGCACTGAGCACCCAGCACCCTGAGTACTGAGCACCCAGCACCACCCTCAGCACTGAGCACCCAGCACCCCGAGCACTGAGCACCCAGCACCCTGAGCACTGAGCACCCAGCACCCCGAGTACTGAGCACCCAGCACCCCGAGTACTGAGCACCGAGCACCTCGAGCACTGAGCACCCAGCACCCTGAGTACTGAGCACCCAGCACCCTGAGTACTGAGCACTGAGCACCCCGAGTACTGAGCACCCAGCACCCCGAGCACTGAGCACCCAGCAACCTGAGTACTGAGAACAGATCACCCTGAGTACTGAGCACAGAGCACCCTGAGTACTGAGCCCCCAGCACCCTGAGTACTGAGCACCCAGCACCCTGAGTACTGAGCCCCTAGAACCCTGAGAATGAGCACCCAGCACCATGAGTACTGAGCACCCAGCACCCTGAGTACTGAGCACTAAGCACCCAGAGCACTGAGAACCCAGCACCCCGAGCATGGAGCACCCAGGACCCCGAGCACTGAGAACTGAGCACCCAGCACCCTGAGTACTGAGCACCGAGCTCCCCGAGCACTCAGCACCCTGAGTACTGAGCACCCAGCACCCCGATCACTGAGCACCCAGCACCCTGAGCACTGAGCACCCAGCACCCTGAGTACTGAGCACCCAGCACCCTGAGTACTGAGCACCCAGCACCCCGAGCACTGAGCACCCAGCACCCTGAGTACTGAGCACTGAGCACCCAGCACCCCGAGCACTGAGCACCCAGCACCCTGTGTACTGAGCACTGAGCACCCTGAGCACGGAGCACCCCGAGGACTGAGCACCCAGCACCCTGAGCACTGAGCACCCAGCACCTTGAGTACTGAGCACCGAGCACCCCGAGCACTAAGCACCCAGCACCCTGAGTACTGAGCACCCAGCACCCTGAGCACTGAGCACCCAGCACCCTTAGCACTGAGCAGCCAGCACCCCGAGCACGGAGCACCCAGCACCCTGAGTACTGAGCACCCAACACCCAGAGTACTGAGCACCCAGAACCCTGAGCACTGAGCACCCAGCACCCCGAGTACTGAGCACCCAGCACCCTGAGTACTGAGCACCCAGCACCCTGAGCACTGAGCACCCGGAGGACTGAGCACCCAGCACCCTGAGCACTGAGCACCGATCACCCTTAGCACTGAGCACCCAGCACCCCGAGCACTGAGCACCCAGCACCCTGAGCACTGAGCACAAAGCACCCCGAGTACTGAGCACCCAGCACCCTGAGTACTGAGCACCCAGCACCCTGAGCACTGAGCACCCGGAGGACTGAGCACCCAGCACCCTGAGCACTGAGCACCGATCACCCTGAGCACTGAGCACCCAGCACCCCGAGTACTGAGCACCCAGCACCCTGAGTACTGAGCACCCAGCACCCTGAGCACTGAGCACCCGGAGGACTGAGGACCCAGCACCCTGAGTACTGAGCACCCAGCACCCCGAGTACTGAGCACCCAGCACCCTGAGTACTGAGCACCCAGCACCCCGAGCACTGAGCACCCAGCATCCTGAGTACTGAGCACCCTGAGTACTGAGCACTGAGCACCGAGCACCCTGAGTACTGAGCACCCTGAGGACTGAGCACCCAGCACCCGGAGCACTGAGCACCCAGCACCCTGAGTAGTGAGCACAGATCACCCTGATCACTGAGGCCCCAGCACCCCGAGCACTGAGCACCCAGCACCCTGAGTACTGAGCACCCAGCACCCTGAGCACTGAGCACCGAGCACCCTGAGTACTGAACACCCAGCACCCTGAGCACTGAGCACCCAGCACCCTGAGCACTGAGCACTGAGCACCCAGCACCCCGAGCACTGAGCACCCAGCACCCTGAGCACCGAGCACCCTGAGCACTGAGCACCCTGAGCTCTGAGCACCCTGAGCACTGAGCACTGAGCACCCAGCACCCTGAGTACTGAGGACCCAACACTCTGAGCACTGAGCACCCAGCACGCTGAGTACTGAGCACCGATCACCCTGAGCACTGAGCACCTAGGACCCCGAGCACTGAGCACCCAGCACCCTGAGTACAGAGCACACAGCACCCCGTGTACTGAGCACCCAGCACACCGAGCACTGAGCACCCAGCACCCTGAGTACTGAGCACCGATCACCATGAGCACTGAGCACCCAGCACCCTGAGTACTGAGCACCCAGCTGCCTGAGCACTGAGCACCCAGCACCCTGAGCACTGAGCACCCAGCACCCTGAGTACTGAGTACCCACCACCCTGAGCACTGAGCACCCAGCACCCTGAGTACTGAGCACCGCGCACCCTGAGTACTGAGCACCCAGCACCCTTAGTACTGAGCACCCAGCACCCTGAGCACTGAGCACCCAGCACCCTGAGTACTGAGCACCCAGCACCACCCTCAGCACTGTGCACCCAGCACCCCGAGCACTGAGCACCCAGCACCCTGAGCACTGAGCACCCAGCACCCCGAGTACTGAGCACCCAGCACCCCGAGTACTGAGCACCGAGCACCCCGAGCACTGAGCACCCAGCACCCTGAGTACTGAGAACCCAGCACCCCGAGCACTGAGCACCCAGCACCCTGAGTACTGAGAACCGAGCACCCTGAGTACTGAGCACCCAGCACCCTGAGTACTGAGCCCCTAGCACCCTGAGAATGAGCACCCAGCACCATGAGTACTGAGCACCCAGCACCCTGAGTACTCAGCACTAAGCACCCAGAGCACTGAGCACCCAGCACCCCGAGCACGGAGCACCCAGGACCCCGAGCACTGAGAACTGAGCACCCAGCACCCTGAGTAATGAGCACCGAGCTCCCCGAGCACTGAGCACCCTGAGTACTAAGCACCCAGCACCCAGATCACTGAGCACCCAGCACCCTGAGCACTGAGACACCAGCACCCTGAGCACTGAGCACCCAGCACCCTGAGTATTGAGCACCCAGCACGCTGAGTACTGAGCACCCAGCACCCCGAGCACTGAGCACCCAGCACCCTGAGTACTGAGCACTGAGCACCCAGCACCCCGAGCACTGAGCACCCAGCACCCTGTGTACTGAGCACTGAGCACCCTGATTACTAAGCACCCAGCACCCTGAGTACTGAGCACCCAGGACCCTGAGCACTGAGCACCGAGCACCCCGAGCACTGAACACCCAGCACCCTGAGCACTCAGCACCCAGCACCCCGAGCACTGAGCACCCAGCACCCTGAGCACTGAGCACCCAGCACCCTGAGCACCCCGAGGACTGAGCACCCAGCACCCTGAGCACTGAGCACCCAGCACCTTGAGTACTGAGCACCGAGCACCCCGAGCACTAAGCACCCAGCACCCTGAGTACTGAGCACCCAGCACCCTGAGCACTGAGCACCCAGCACCCTGAGCACTGAGCACCCAGCACCCCGAGCACGGAGCACCCAGCACCCTGAGTACTGAGCACCCAACACCCAGAGTACTGAGCACCCAGCACCCTGAGCACTGAGCACCCAGCACCCTGAGTACTGAGCACCCAGCACACTGAGTACTGAGCACCCAGCACCCTGAGCACTGAGCACCCGGGGGACTGAGCACCCAGCACCCTGAGCACAGAGCACCGATCACCCTGAGCACTGAGCACCCAGCACCCCGAGCACTGAGCACCCAGCACACTGAGTACTGAGCACCCAGCACCCTGAGTACTGAGCACCCAGCATCCTGAGTACTGAGCACCCAGCACCCCGAGCACTGAGCACTCAGCACCCTGAGTACTGAGCACCCTGAGTACTGAGCACTGAGCACCGAGCACCCTGAGTACTGAGCACCCTGAGGACTGAGCACCCAGCACCCTGAGCACTGAGCACCCAGCACCCTGAGTACTGAGCACTGATCACCCTGAGCACTGAGCACCCAGCACCCCGAGCACTGAGCACCCAGCACCCTGAGTACTCAGCACTGATCACCCTGAGCACTGAGCACCCAGCACCCCGAGCACTGAGCACCGAGCACACTGAGTACTGAACACCCAGCACCCTGAGCACTGAGCACTGTGCAACCAGCACCCTGAGCACTGAGCAATGAGCACCCAGCACCCCGAGCACTGAGCACCCAGCACCCTGAGCACCCCGAGGACTGAGCACCCAGCACCCTGAGCACTGAGCACCCAGCACCTTGAGTACTGAGCACCGAGCACCCCGAGCACTAAGCACCCAGCACCCTGAGTACTGAGCACCCAGCACCCTGAGCACTGAGCACCCAGCACCCTGAGCACTGAGCACCCAGCACCCCGAGCACGGAGCACCCAGCACCCTGAGTACTGAGCACCCAACACCCAGAGTACTGAGCACCCAGCACCCTGAGCACTGAGCACCCAGCACCCTGAGTACTGAGCACCCAGCACACTGAGTACTGAGCACCCAGCACCCTGAGCACTGAGCACCCGGGGGACTGAGCACCCAGCACCCTGAGCACAGAGCACCGATCACCCTGAGCACTGAGCACCCAGCACCCCGAGCACTGAGCACCCAGCACACTGAGTACTGAGCACCCAGCACCCTGAGTACTGAGCACCCAGCATCCTGAGTACTGAGCACCCAGCACCCCGAGCACTGAGCACTCAGCACCCTGAGTACTGAGCACCCTGAGTACTGAGCACCGAGCACCCTGAGTACTGAGCACCCTGAGGACTGAGCACCCAGCACCCTGAGCACTGAGCACCCAGCACCCTGAGTACTGAGCACTGATCACCCTGAGCACTGAGCACCCAGCACCCCGAGCACTGAGCACCCAGCACCCTGAGTACTGAGCACTGATCACCCTGAGCACTGAGCACCCAGCACCCCGAGCACTGAGCACCGAGCACCCTGAGTACTGAACACCCAGCACCCTGAGCACTGAGCACTGAGCACCCAGCACCCTGAGCACTGAGCAATGAGCACCCAGCACCCCGAGCACTGAGCACCCAGCACCCTGAGCACCCAGCACCCTGAGCACTGAGCACCCTGAGCACTGAGCACTCTGAGCACTGAGCACTGAGCACCCAGCACCCTGAGTACTGAGCACCCAACACTCTGAGCACTGAGAACCCAGCACGCTGAGTACTGAGCACTGAGCACACAGCACCCTGAGTACTGAGCACCTAGCACCCCGAGCACTGAGCAACCAGCACCCCGAGCACTGAGAACTGAGCACACTGAGCACTGAGCACCCAGCACCCCGAGTACTGAGCACTGAGCACCCTGAGTACTGAGCACCCAGCACCCCTAGTACTGAGCACTGAGCACCCTGAGTACTGAGCACCCAGCACCCTGAGCACTGCGAACCCTGAGTACTGAGCACCGAGCACCCTGAGTACTGAGCACCCAGCACCCTGAGCACTGAGCACGGAGCACCCCGAGGACTGAGCACCCAGCACCCTGAGCACTGAGCACCCAGCACCTTGAGTACTGAGCACCCAGCACCCTGAGTACTGAGCACCCAAGACCGAGAGTACTGAGCACACAGCACCCTGAGCACTGAGCACCCAGCACCCCGAGCACTGAGCACCCAGCTCCCCGAGCACTGAGCACCCAGCACCCTGAGTACTGAGCACCCAGCACCCCGAGCACTGAGCACCCAGCACCCCGAGCACTGAGCACCCAGCACCCTGAGTACTGAGCACCCAACACCGAGAGTACTGAGCACACAGCACCCTGAGCACTGAGCACCCAGCACCCTGAATACTGAGCACCCAGCACCCTGAGCACTGAGCACCCAGCACCCCGAGCACTGAGCACCCAGCACCCCGAGCACTGAGCACCCAGCACCCTGAGTACTGAGCACCCAACACCGAGAGTACTGAGCACACAGCACCCTGAGCACTGAGCACACAGCACCCTGAGTACTGAGCAACCAGCACCCTGAGTACTGACCACCCAGCACCCTGAACACTGAGCACTGAGCACCCAACACCCTGAGCACTGAGCACTGAGCACCCAGCACCATGAGCACTGAGCACCGAGCACCCCGAGCACTGAGCACCCAGCACCCTGAGCACTGAGCACCCTGAGTACTGAGCACCGATCACCCTGTGCACTGAGCACCCAGCACCCTGAGCACTGAGCACCCAGCACCCTGAGCACTGAGCACCCAGCACCCTGAGCACTGAGCACCCAGCACCCTGAGTACTGAGCACCCAGCACCCTGAGTACTGAGTACCCAGCACCCTGAGCTCTGAGCACCCAGCACCCTGAGTACTGAGCACCGAGCACCCTGAGTACTGAGCACCCAGCACCCTTAGTACTGAGCACCCAGCATCCTGAGCACTGAGCACCCAGCACCCTGAGTACTGAGCACCCAGCACCACCCTCAGCACTGAGCACCCAGCACCCCGAGCACTGAGCACCCAGCACCCTGAGCACTGAGCACCCAGCACCCCGAGTACTGAGCACCCAGCACCCCGAGTACTGAGCACCGAGCACCCCGAGCACTGAGCACCTAGCAACCAGAGTACTGAGCACCCAGCACCCTGAGTACTGAGCACTGAGCACCCCGAGTACTGAGCACCCAGCACCCCTAGCACGGAGCACCCAGCACCCTGAGTACTGAGCACCCAACACCCTGAGTACTGAGCACTAAGCACCCAGAGCACTGAGCACCCAGCACCCAGAGCACTGAGCACCCAGCGCCCCGAGCACTGAGCACCCAGCACCCCGAGCACTGAGAACTGAGCACCCTGAGCACTGAGCACCCAGCACCCCGAGTACTGAGCACTGAGCACCCTGAGTACTGAGCAACAAGCACCCCGAGTACTGAGCACTGAGCACCCTGAGTACTGAGCACCCAGCACCCTGAGAACTGAGCACCCAGCACCCAGAGTACTGAGCACTGAGAACCCTGAGTACTGAGCACCGAGCACCCTGAGTACTGAGCACCCAGCACCCTGATCACTGAGCACGGAGCACCCCGAGGACTGAGCACCCAGCACCCTGAGCACTGAGCACCCAGCACCGTGAGTACTGAGCACCGAGCACCCCGAGCACTGAGCACCCAGCACCACCCTCAGCACTGAGCACCCAGCACCCTGAGCACTGAGCACCCAGCACCCTGAGCACTGAGCACGCAGCACCCCGAGCACTGAGCACCCAGCACCCTGAGTACTGAGCACGCAGCACCCCGAGCACTGAGCACCCAGCACCCTGAGTACTGAGCACCCAGCACCCTGAGTACTGAGCAACCAGCACCCTGAGCACTGAGCACTGAGCACCCAGCACCCTGAGCACTGAGCACTGAGCACCCAGCACCACAGTCCTGAGCACCCAGCACCCTGAGCACTGAGCACCCAGCATCCTGAGCACTGAGCACCCAGCACCCTGAGCACCCAGCACCCTGAGTACTGAGCACCCAGCACCCTGAGTACTGAGCACCCAGCACCCTGAGTACTGAGCACTCAGCACCCTGAGTACTGAGCACCGAGCACCCCGAGCACTGAGCACCCAGCACCCTGAGCACTGAGCACCCGGAGGATTGAGCACCCAGCACCCTGATAACTGAGCACCGATCACCCTGAGCACTGAGCACCCAGCACACCGAGCACTGAGCACCCAGCACCCTGAGAACTGAGCACCCAGCACCCCGAGTACTGAGCACCCAGCACCCTGAGTACTGAGCACCCAGCACCCCGAGCACTGAGCAACCAGCACCCTGAGTACTGAGCACCCTGAGTACTGAGCACTGAGCACCGAGCACCCTGAGTACTGAGCACCCTGAGGACTGAGCACCCAGCACCCTGAGCACTGAGCACCCAGCACCCTGAGTACTGAGCACTGATCACCCTGAGCACTGAGCACCCAGCACCCCGAGCACTGAACACCCAGCACCGTGAGCACTGAGCACTGAGCACCCAGCACCCTGAGCACTGAGCACTGAGCACCCAGCACCCCGAGCGCTGAGCACCCAGCACCCTGAGCACCCAGCACCCTGAGCACTGAGCACCCTGAGCACTGAGCACCCTGAGCACTGAGCACTGAGCACCCAGCACCCTGAATACTGAGCACCCAACACTCTGAGCACTGAGCACCCAGCACGCTGAGTACTGAGCACTGAGCACACAGCACCCTGAGTACTGAGCACCCAGCACCCCGAGCACTGAGCACCCAGTGCCCCGAGCACTGAGCACACAGCACGCTGAGCACTGAGCACTGAGCACACTGAGCACTGAGCACCAAGCACCCCGAGTACTGAGCACTGAGCACCCTGAGTACTGAGCACCCAACACCCAGAGTACTGAGCACCCAGCACCCTGAGAACTGAGCACCCAGCACCCTGAGTACTGAGCACCCAGCACCCTGAGTACTGAGCACTGAGCACCCCGAGTACTGAGCACCCAGCACCCCGAGCACTGAGCACCCAGCAACCTGAGTACTGAGAACAGATCACCCTGAG
The DNA here is from genome assembly GCF_018167655.1 of Microtus oregoni. Lineage (NCBI taxonomy): Eukaryota > Metazoa > Chordata > Mammalia > Rodentia > Cricetidae > Microtus > Microtus oregoni. The sequence continues at coordinate 782,035 of NW_024544774.1, forward strand.
TACTGAGCACCCAGAACCCTGAGTACTGAGCCCCCAGCACCCTGAGTACTGAGAACCCAGCACCCCGAGCACTGAGCACCCAGCACCCCGAGAATGAGCAGCCAGCACCCTGAGTACTGAGAACCGAGCACCCTGAGTACTGAGCACCCAGCACCCTGAGTACTGAGCCCCCAGCACCCTGAGTACTGAGCACCCAGCAACCCGAGCACTGAGCACCCAGCACCCTGAGAATGAGCACACAGCACCATGAGTACTGAGCACGCAGCACCCTGAGTAATGAGCACTAAGCACCCAGAGCACAGAGCACCCAGCACCCCGAGCACTGAGCACCCAGCGCCCCGAGCACTGAGCACCCAGCACCCCGAGCACTGAGAACTGAGCACCCTGAGCACTGAGCACCCAGCACCCCGAGTACTGAGCACTGAGCACCCTGAGTACTGAGCAACAAGCACCCCGAGTACTGAGCACTGAGCACCCTGAGTACTGAGCACCCAGCACACTGAGAACTGAGCACCTAGCACCCTGAGTACTGAGCACTGAGAACCCTGAGTACTGAGCACCGAGCACCCTGAGTACTGAGCACCCAGCACCCTGATCACTGAGCACGGAGCACCCCGAGGACTGAGCACCCAGCACCCTGAGCACTGAGCACCCAGCACCTTGAGCACTGAGCACCGAGCACCCCGAGCACTGAGCACCCAGCACCCTGAGTACTGAGCACCCAGCACCCTGAGCATTGAGCACCCAGCACCCTGAGCACTGAGCACGCAGCACCCCGAGCACTGAGCACCCAGCACCCTGAGTACTGAGCACAGAGCACCGTGAGCACTGAGCACCCAGCACACTGAGTACTGAGCACCCAGCACCCTGAGTACTGCGCAACCAGCACCCTAAGCACTGAGCACTGAGCACCCAGCACCCTCAGCACTGAGCACTGAGCACCCAGCACCACAGCCCTGAGCACCCAGCACCCCGAGCACTGAGCACCCAGCACCCTGAGCACTGAGCACCTAGCACTCTGAGCACCCAGCACCCTGAGTACTGAGCACCCAGCACCCTGAGTACTGAGCACCCAGCACCCTGAGTACTGAGCACTCAGCACCCTGAGTACTTAGCACCGAGCACCCCGAGCTCTGAGCACACAGCACCCTGAGCACTGAGCACCCGGGGGACTGAGCACCCAGCACCCTGAGCACTGAGCACCGATCACCCTGAGCACTGAGCACCCACCACACCGAGCACTGAACACCCAGCACCCTGAGTACTGAGCACCCAGCACCCCGAGTACTGAGCACCCAGCACCCTGAGTACTGAGCACCCAGCACCCCGAGCACTGAGCAACCAGCACCCTGAGTACTGAGCACCCTGAGTACTGAGCACTGAGCACCGAGCACCCTGAGTACTGAGCACCCTGAGGACTGAGCACGCAGCACCCTGAGCACTGAGCACCCAGCACCCTGAGTACTGAGCACTGATCACCCTGAGCACTGAGCACCCAGCACCCCGAGCACTGAGCACCCAGCACCCTGAGTACTGAGCACCTAGCACCCTGAGCACTGAGCACCGAGCACCCTGAGTACTGAACACCCAGCACCCTGAGCCCTGAGCACTGAGCACCCAGCACCCTGAGCACTGAGCACTGAGCACCCAGCACCCCGAGCACTGAGCACCCAGCACCCTGAGCACCCAGCACCCTGAGCACCCAGCACCCTGAGCACTGAGCACCCTGAGCACTGAGCACCCTGAGCACTGAACACTGAGCACCCAGCACCCTGAGTACTGAGCACCCAACACTCTGAGCACTGTGCACCCAGCACGCTGAGTACTGAGCACTGAGCACACAGCACCCTGAGTACTGAGCACCCAGCACCCCGAGCACTGAGCACCCAGCGCCCCGAGCACTGAGCACCCAGCACCCTGAGCACTGAGCACTGAGCAGACTGAGCACTGAGCACCCAGCACCCCGAGTACTGATCACTGAGCACCCTGAGTACTGAGCACCCAACACCCAGAGTACTGAGCACCCAGCACCCTGAGAACTGAGCACCCAGCACCCTTAGTACTGAGCACCCAGCACCCTGAGTACTGAGCACCCAGCACCCTGAGCACTGAGCACTGAGCACCCAGCACCTTGAGCACTGAGCACTGACCACCCAGCACCCCGAGCACTGAGCACCCAGCACCCCGAGCACTGAGCACCCAGCGCCCTGAGCACTGAGCACCCAGCACACAGAGCACTGAGCACCCAGCCACCTGAGTACTGAGCACCCAGCACCATGAGTACTGAGCACCCAGCACCCTATGTACGGAGCACTCAGCACCCTGAGTACAGAGCACCGAGCACCCCGAGCACAGAGCACCCAGCACCCTGAGCACTGAGCACCCTGAGGACTGAGCACCCAGGACCCTGAGCACTGAGCACCCAGCACCCTGAGTACTGAGCACCGATCACCCTGAGCACTGAGCACCCAGCACCCCGAGCACTGAGCACCCAGGACCCTGAGTACTGAGCACCCAGCACCCTGAGCACTGAGCACACAGCACCCTGAGTACTGAGCACCCTGAGTACTGAGCACAGATCACCCTGAGCACTGAGCACCCAAGACCCTGAGTACTGAGCACCTAGCACCGTGAGCACTGAGCACCCAGCACCCTGAGCACTGAGCACCCAGCACCCTGAGTACTGAGCACCCAGCACCCTGAGTATTGAGTACCCAGCACCCTGAGCACTGAGCACCCAGCACCCTGAGTACTGAGCACCGAGCACCCTGAGTACTGAGCACCCAGCACCCTGAGTACTGAGCACCCAGCACCCTGAGCACTGAGCACCCAGCACCCTGAGTACTGAGCACCCAGCACCCTGAGTACTGAGCACCCAGCACCCAGAGCACTGAGCACCCAGCACCCTGAGTACTGAGCACCCAGCACCCTGAGTACTGAGCACCGAGCTCCCCGAGCACTGAGCACCCTGAGTACTGAGCACCCAGCACCCCGATCACTGAGCACCCAGCACCCTGAGCACTGAGAACCCAGCACCCTGAGCACTGAGCACCCAGCACCCTGAGTACTGAGCACCCAGCACGCTGGGTACTGAGCACCCAGCACCCCGAGCACTGTGCACCCAGCACCCTGAGTACTGAGCACTGAGCACCGAGCACCCCGAGCACTGAGCACCCAGCACCCTGTGTACTGAGCACTGAGCACCCTGAGTACTAAGCACCCAGCACCCTGAGTACTGAGCACCCAGCAACCTGAGCACTGAGCACCGAGCACCCCGAGCACTGAGCACCCAGCACCCTGAGCACTCAGCACCCAGCACCCCGAGCACTGAGCACCCAGCACCCGGAGCACTGAGCACCCAGCATTATGAGCACGGAGCACCCCGAGGACTGAGCACCCAGCACCCTGAGCACTGAGCACCCAGCACCTTGAGTACTGAGCACCGAGCACCTCGAGCACTAACCACCCAGCACCCTGAGTACTGAGCACCCAGCAACCTGAGCACTGAGCACCCAGAACCCTGAGCACTGAGCACCCAGCACCCTGAGCAAGGAGCACCCAGCACCCTGAGTACTGAGCACCAAACACCCAGAGTACTGAGCACCCAGCACCCTGAGCACTGAGCACCCAGCACCCTGAGTACTGAGCACCCAGCACCCTGAGTACTGAACACCCAGCACCCAGAGCACTGAGCACTGAGCACCCTGAGCACTGAGTACTGAGCACTGAGCACCCTGAGCACTGAGCACCCAGGACTCCGAGTACTGAGCACCCAGCACCCCGAACACTGAGCACCCAGTGCCCCGAGCACTGAGCACCCAGCACCCTGAGAACTGAGCATCCAGCACCCTGAGTACTGAGCACCCAGCACCCTGAGTACTGAGCACCCAGCACCCTGAGCACTGAGCACTGAGCACCCAGCACCTTGAGAACTGAGCACTGACCACCCAGCACCCCGAGCACTGAGCACCCAGCACCCCGAGCACTGAGCACCCAGCGCCCTGAGCACTGAGCTCCCAGCACACTGAGCACTGACCACCCAGCCCCCTGAGTACTGAGCACCCAGCACCCTGAGCACTGAGCACCCAGCACCCTGAGTACTGAGCACCCTGAGTACTGAGCACCGATCACCCTGAGCACTGAGCACCCAGCACCCTGAGTACTGAGCACCCAGCACCCTGAGCACTGAGCACGCAGCACCCTGAGCACTGAGCACCAAGCACCCTGAGTACTGAGCACCCAGCACCCTGAGTACTGAGTACCCAGCACCCTGAGCACTGAGCACCCAGCACCCTGAGTAGTGAGCACCGAGCACCCTGAGTACTGAGCACCCAGCACCCTGAGTACTGAGCAACCAGCACCCTGAGCACTGAGCACCCAGCACCCTGAGTACTGAGCACCCAGCACCCTGAGTACTGAGCACCCAGCACCATGAGTACTGAGCACCCAGCACCCTAAGTACGGAGCACTCAGCACCCTGAGTACAGAGCACCGAGCACCCCGAGCACAGAGCACCCAGCACCCTGAGCACTGAGCACCCTGAGGACTGAGCACCCAGGACCCTGAGCACTGAGCACCCAGCACCCTGAGTACTGAGCACCGATCACCCTGAGCACTGAGCACCCAGCACCCCGAGCACTGAGCACCCAGGACCCTGAGTACTGAGCACCCAGCACCCTGAGCACTGAGCACACAGCAACCTGAGTACTGAGCACCCTGAGTACTGAGCACCGATCACCCTGAGCACTGAGCACCCAGCACCCTGAGTACTGAGCACCCAGCACCGTGAGCACTGAGCACCCAGCACCCTGAGCACTGAGCACCCAGCACCCTGAGTACTGAGCACCCAGCACCCTGAGTACTGAGTACCCAGCACCCTGAGCACTGAGCACCCAGCACCCTGAGTACTGAGCACCGAGCACCCTGAGTACTGAGCACCCAGCACCCTGAGTACTGAGCACCCAGCACCCTGAGCACTGAGCACCCAGCACCCTGAGTACTGAGCACCCAGCACCCTGAGTACTGAGCACCCAGCACCCAGAGCACTGAGCACCCAGCACCCTGAGTACTGAGCACCCAGCACCCTGAGTACTGAGCACCGAGCTCCCCGAGCACTGAGCACCCTGAGTACTGAGCACCCAGCACCCCGATCACTGAGCACCCAGCACCCTGAGCACTGAGCACCCAGCACCCTGAGCACTGAGCACCCAGCACCCTGAGTACTGAGCACCCAGCACGCTGGGTACTGAGCACCCAGCACCCCGAGCACTGTGCACCCAGCACCCTGAGTACTGAGCACTGAGCACCGAGCACCCCGAGCACTGAGCACCCAGCACCCTGTGTACTGAGCACTGAGCACCCTGAGTACTAAGCACCCAGCACCCTGAGTACTGAGCACCCAGCAACCTGAGCACTGAGCACCGAGCACCCCTAGCACTGAGCACCCAGCACCCTGAGCACTCAGCACCCAGCACCCCGAGCACTGAGCACCCAGCACCCGGAGCACTGAGCACCCAGCATTATGAGCACGGAGCACCCCGAGGACTGAGCACCCAGCACCCTGAGCACTGAGCACCCAGCACCTTGAGTACTGAGCACCGAGCACCTCGAGCACTAACCACCCAGCACCCTGAGTACTGAGCACCCAGCAACCTGAGCACTGAGCACCCAGAACCCTGAGCACTGAGCACCCAGCACCCTGAGCAAGGAGCACCCAGCACCCTGAGTACTGAGCACCAAACACCCAGAGTACTGAGCACCCAGCACCCTGAGCACTGAGCACCCAGCACCCTGAGTACTGAGCACCCATCACCCTGAGTACTGAACACCCAGCACCCAGAGCACTGAGCACTGAGCACCCTGAGCACTGAGTACTGAGCACTGAGCACCCTGAGCACTGAGCACCCAGCACTCCGAGTACTGAGCACCCAGCACCCCGAACACTGAGCACCCAGTGCCCCGAGCACTGAGCACCCAGCACCCTGAGAACTGAGCATCCAGCACCCTGAGTACTGAGCACCCAGCACCCTGAGTACTGAGCACCCAGCACCCTGAGCACTGAGCACTGAGCACCCAGCACCTTGAGAACTGAGCACTGACCACCCAGCACCCCGAGCACTGAGCACCCAGCACCCCGAGCACTGAGCACCCAGCGCCCTGAGCACTGAGCTCCCAGCACACTGAGCACTGACCACCCAGCCCCCTGAGTACTGAGCACCCAGCACCATGAGTACTGAGCACCCAGCACCCTGAGTACTGAGCACTCAGCACCCTGAGTACTGAGCACCGAGCACCCCGAGCACAGAGCACCCAGCACCCTGAGCACTGAGCACCCTGAGGACTGAGCACCCAGCACCCTGAGCACTGAGCACCCAGCACCCTGAGTACTGAGCACCGATCACCCTGAGCACTGAGCACCCAGCACCCCGAGCACTAAGCACCCAGCACCCTGAGTACTGAGCACCCAGCACCCTGAGCACTGAGCACCCAGCACCCTGAGTCCTGAGCACCCTGAGTACTGAGCACCGATCACCCTGAGCACTGAGCACCCAGCACCCTGAGTACTGAGCACCCAGCACCCTGAGCACTGAGCACGCAGCACCCTGAGCACTGAGCACCAAGCACCCTGAGTACTGAGCACCCAGCACCCTGAGTACTGAGTACCCAGCACCCTGAGCACTGAGCACCCAGCACCCTGAGTAGTGAGCACCGAGCACCCTGAGTACTGAGCACCCAGCACCCTGAGTACTGAGCAACCAGCACCCTGAGCACTGAGCACCCAGCACCCTGAGTACTGAGCACCCAGCACCCTGAGTACTGAGCACCCAGCACCCAGAGCACTGAGCACCCAGCACCCCGAGCACGGAGCACCCAGGACCCCGAGCACTGAGTACTGAGCACCCAGCAGCCTGAGTACTGATCACCGAGCTCCCCGAGCACTGAGCACCCTGAGTACTGAGCACCCAGCACCCCGATCACTGAGCACCCCGCACCCTGAGCACTGAGCACCCAGCACCCTGAGCACTGAGCACCCAGCACACTGAGTACTGAGCACCCAGCACGCTGAGTACTGAGCACCCAGCACCCCGAGCACTGAGCACCCAGCACCCTGAGTACTGAGCACTGAGCACCCAGCACCCCGAGCACTGAGCACCCAGCACCCTGTGTACTGAGCCCTGAGCACCCTGAGTACTAAGCACCCAGCACCCTGAGTACTGAGCACCCAGGACCCTGAGCACTGAGCACCGAGCACCCCGAGCACTGAGCACCCAGCACCCTGAGCACTCAGCACCCAGCACCCCGAGCACTGAGCACCCAGCACCCTGAGCACTGAGCACCCAGCACCATGAGCACGGAGCACCCCGAGGACTGAGCACCCAGCACCCTGAGCACTGAGCACCCAGCACCTTCAGTACTGCGCACTGAGCACGTCGAGCACTAAGCACCCAGCACCCTGAGTACTGAGCACCCAGCACCCTGAGCACTGAGCACCCAGAAACCTGAGCACTGAGCACCCAGCACCCTGAGCACGGAGCACCCAGCACCCTGAGTACTGAGCACCCAAAACCCAGAGTACTGAGCACCCAGCACCCTGAGCACTGAGTACTGAGCACTGAGCATCCTGAGCACTGAGCACCCAGCACCCCGAGTACTGAGCACCCAGCACCCCGAGCACTGAGCACCCAGCGCCCTGAGCACTGAGCACCCAGCATCCCGAGCACTGAGCACTGAGCACCCTGAGCACTGAGCACCCAGCACCACGAGTACTGAGCACCAAGCACCCTGAGTACTGAGAACCAAGCACCCCGAGTACTGAGCACTGAGCACCCTGAGTACTGTGCACCCAGCACCCTGAGCACTGAGCAACCAGCACCCTGAGGACTGAGCACTGAGACCCCTGAGTACTGAGCACCGAGCACCCTGAGTACTGAGCACCCAGCACCCTGATCACTGAGCACGGAGCACCCCGAGGACTGAGCACCCAGCACCCTGAGCACTGAGCACCCAGCACCTTGAGTACTGAGCACCGAGCACAACGAGCACTGAGCACCCAGCACCCTGAGTACTGAGCACCCAGCACCCTGAGCACTGAGCACCCAGCTCCCTGAGCACTGAGCACGCAGCACCCCGAGCACTGAGCACACAGCACCGTGAGTACTGAGCACAGAGCACCCTGAGCACTGAGCACTGAGCACCCAGCACCCTGAGCACTGAGCACTGAGCACCCAGCACCACAGCCCTGAGCACCCAGCACCCCGAGCACTGAGCACCCAGCACCCTGAGCACTGAGCATCCAGCACCCTGAGTACTGAGCAACCAGCAACCTGAGTACTGAGCACCCAGCACCCTGAGTACTGAGCACTCAGCACCCTGAGTACTGAGCACCGAGCACACCGAGCAATGAGCACCCAGCACCCTGAGCACTGAGCACCCGGAGGACTGAGCACCCAGCACCCTGAGCACTGAGCACCGATCACCCTGAGCAGTGAGCACCCAGCACCCCGAGCACTGAGCACCCAGCACCCTGAGTACTGAGCACCCAGCACACCAAGTTCTGAGCACCCAGCACCCTGAGTACTGAGCACCCAGCACCCCGAGCACTGAGCACCCAGCACCCTGAGTACTGAGCACCCTGATTTCTGAGCACTGAGCACCGAGCATCCTGAGTACTGAGCACCCAGCACGCCGAGCACTGAGCACCCAGCACCCTGAGCACTGAGCACCCAGCACCCTGAGCACTGAGCACCCAGCACCCTGAGTAATGAGCAACCAGCACCCTGAGCACTGAGCACCCAGCACCCTGAGTACTGAGCACCCAGCACCACCCTCAGCACTGAGCACCCAGCACCCCGAGCACTGAGCACCCAGCACCCTGAGCACTGAGCACCCAGCACCCCGAGTACTGAGCACCCTGCACCCCGAGTACTGAGCACCGAGCACCCCGAGCACTGAGCACCCAGCACCGTGAGTACTGAGCACCCAGCACCACGAGTACTGAGCACCCAGCACCCGAGAATGAGCACCCAGCACCCTGAGTACTGAGAACCGAGCACCCTGATACTGAGCACCCAGCACCCTGAGTACTGAGCCCCCAGCACCCTGAGTACTGAGCACCCAGCAACCCGAGCACTGAGCACCCAGCACAGTGAGAATGAGCACCCAGCACCATGAGTACTGAGCACCCAGCACCCTGAGTACTGAGCACTAAGCACCCAGAGCACTGAGCACCCAGCACCCCGAGCACGGAGCACCCAGGACCCCGAGCACTGAGCACTGAGCACCCAGCACCCTGAGTTCTGAGCACTGATCACCCTGAGCACTGAGCACCCAGCACCCCGAGCACTGAGCACCCAGCACCCTGAGTACTGAGCACTGATCACCCTGAGCACTGAGCACCCAGCACCCCGAGCACTGAGCACCGAGCACCCTGAGTACTGAACACCCAGCACCCTGAGCACTGAGCACTGAGCACCCAGCACCCTGAGCACTGAGCAATGAGCACCCAGCACCCCGAGCACTGAGCACCCAGCACCCTGAGCACCCAGCACCCTGAGCACTGAGCACCCTGAGCACTGAGCACTCTGAGCACTGAGCACTGAGCACCCAGCACCCTGAGTACTGAGCACCCAACACTCTGAGCACTGAGAACCCAGCACGCTGAGTACTGAGCACTGAGCACACAGCACCCTGAGTACTGAGCACCTAGCACCCCGAGCACTGAGCAACCAGCACCCCGAGCACTGAGCACTGAGCACACTGAGCACTGAGCACCCAGCACCCCGAGTACTGAGCACTGAGCACCCTGAGTACTGAGCACCCAGCACCCCTAGTACTGAGCACTGAGCACCCTGAGTACTGAGCACCCAGCACCCTGAGCACTGAGAACCCTGAGTACTGAGCACCGAGCACCCTGAGTACTGAGCACCCAGCACCCTGAGCACTGAGCACGGAGCACCCCGTGGACTGAGCACCCAGCACCCTGAGCACTGAGCACCCAGCACCTTGAGTACTGAGCACCGAGCACCCCGAGCACTGAGCACCCAGCACCCTGAATACTGAGCACCCAGCACCCTGAGCACTGAGCACCCAGCACCCCGAGCTCTGAGCACCCAGCACCCCGAGCACTGAGCACCCAGCACCCTGAGTACTGAGCACCCAACACCGAGAGTACTGAGCACACAGCACCCTGAGCACTGAGCACCCAGCACCCTGAGTACTGAGCAACCAGCACCCTGAGTACTGACCACCCAGCACCCTGAACACTGAGCACTGAGCACCCAACACCCTGAGCACTGAGCACTGAGCACCCAGCACCATGAGCACTGAGCACCGAGCACCCCGAGCACTGAGCACCCAGCACCCTGAGCACTGAGCACCCTGAGTACTGAGCACCGATCACCCTGTGCACTGAGCACCCAGCACCCTGAGTACTGAGCACCCAGCACCCTGAGCACTGAGCACCCAGCACCCTGAGCACTGAGCACCCAGCACCCTGAGTACTGAGCACCCAGCACCCTGAGTACTGAGTACCCAGCACCCTGAGCTCTGTGCACCCAGCACCCTGAGTACTGAGCACCGAGCACCCTGAGTACTGAGCACCCAGCACCCTTAGTACTGAGCACCCAGCATCCTGAGCACTGAGCACCCAGCACCCTGAGTACTGAGCACCCAGCACCACCCTCAGCACTGAGCACCCAGCACCCCGAGCACTGAGCACCCAGCACCCTGAGCACTGAGCACCCAGCACCCCGAGTACTGAGCACCCAGCACCCCGAGTACTGAGCACCGAGCACCCCGAGCACTGAGCACCCAGCAACCAGAGTACTGAGCACCCAGCACCCTGAGTACTGAGCACTGAGCACCCCGAGTACTGAGCACCCAGCACCCCGAGCACGGAGCACCCAGCACCCTGAGTACTGAGCACCCAACACCTTGAGTACTGAGCACTAAGCACCCAGAGCACTGAGCACCCAGCACCCAGAGCACTGAGCACCCAGCGCCCCGAGCACTGAGCACCCAGCACCTCGAGCACTGAGAACTGAGCACCCTGAGCACTGAGCACCCAGCACCCCGAGTACTGAGCACTGAGCACCCTGAGTACTGAGCAACAAGCACCCTGAGTACTGAGCACTGAGCACCCTGAGTACTGAGCACCCAGCACCCTGAGAACTGAGCACCCAGCACCCTGAGTACTGAGCACTGAGAACCCTGAGTACTGAGCACCGAGCACCCTGAGTACTGAGCACCCAGCACCCTGAGCACTGAGCACCCAGCACCTTGAGTACTGAGCACCGAGCACCCCGAGCACTGAGCACCCAGCACCACCCTCAGCACTGAGCACCCAGCACCCTGAGCACTGAGCACCCAGCACCCTGAGCACTGAGCACGCAGCACCCCGAGCACTGAGCACCCAGCACCCTGAGTACTGAGCACAGAGCACCCTGAGCACTGAGCACCCAGCACACTGAGTACTGAGCACCCAGCACCCTGAGTACTGAGCAACCAGCACCCTGAGCACTGAGCACTGAGCACCCAGCACCCTGAGCACTGAGCACTGAGCACCCAGCACCACAGCCCTGAGCACCCAGCACCCTGAGCACTGAGCACCCAGCACCCTGAGCACTGAGCACCCAGCACCCTGAGCACCCAGCACCCTGAGTACTGAGCACCCAGCACCCTGAGTACTGAGCACCCAGCACCCTGAGTAATGAGCACTCAGCACCCTGAGTACTGAGCACCGAGCACCCCGAGCACTGAGCACCCAGCACCCTGAGCACTGAGCACCCGGAGGATTGAGCACCCAGCACCCTGATAACTGAGCACCGATCACCCTGAGCACTGAGCACCCAGCACACCGAGCACTGAGCACCCAGCACCCTGAGAACTGAGCACCCAGCACCCCGAGTACTGAGCACCCAGCACCCTGAGTACTGAGCACCCAGCACCCCGAGCACTGAGCAACCAGCACCCTGAGTACTGAGCACCCTGAGTACTGAGCACTGAGCACCGAGCACCCTGAGTACTGAGCACCCTGAGGACTGAGCACCCAGCACCCTGAGCACTGAGCACCCAGCACCCTGAGTACTGAGCACTGATCACCCTGAGCACTGAGCACCCAGCACCCCGAGCACTGAGCACCCAGCACCCTGAGTACTGAGAACCTAGCACACTGATCACTGAGCACCGAGCACCCTGAGTACTGAACACCCAGCACCCTGAGCACTGAGCACTGAGCACCCAGCACCCTGAGCACTGAGCACTGAGCACCCAGCACCCCGAGCGCTGAGCACCCAGCACCCTGAGCACCCAGCACCCTGAGCACTGAGCACCCTGAGCACTGAGCACCCTGAGCACTGAGCACTGAGCACCCAGCACCCTGAATACTGAGCACCCAACACTCTGAGCACTGAGCACCCAGCACGCTGAGTACTGAGCACTGAGCACACAGCACCCTGAGTACTGAGCACCCAGCACCCCGAGCACTGAGCACCCAGTGCCCCGAGCACTGAGCACCCAGCACGCTGAGCACTGAGCACTGAGCACACTGAGCACTGAGCACCAAGCACCCCGAGTACTGAGCACTGAGCACCCTGAGTACTGAGCACCCAACACCCAGAGTACTGAGCACCCAGCACCCTGAGAACTGAGCACCCAGCACCCTGAGTACTGAGCACCCAGCACCCTGAGTACTGAGCACTGAGCACCCCGAGTACTGAGCACCCAGCACCCCGAGCACTGAGCACCCAGCAACCTGAGTACTGAGAACAGATCACCCTGAGTACTGAGCACCCAGAACCCTGAGTACTGAGCCCCCAGCACCCTGAGTACTGAGAACCCAGCACCCCGAGCACTGAGCACCCAGCACCCCGAGAATGAGCACCCAGCACCCTGAGTACTGAGAACCGAGCACCCTGAGTACTGAGCACCCAGCACCCTGAGTACTGAGCCCCCAGCACCCTGAGTACTGAGCACCCAGCAACCCGAGCACTGAGCACCCAGCACCCTGAGAATGAGCACACAGCACCATGAGTACTGAGCACGCAGCACCCTGAGTAATGAGCACAAAGCACCCAGAGCACAGAGCACCCAGCACCCCGAGCACTGAGCACCCAGCGCCCCGAGCACTGAGCACCCAGCACCCCGAGCACTGAGAACTGAGCACCCTGAGCACTGAGCACCCAGCACCCCGAGTACTGAGCACTGAGCACCCTGAGTACTGAGCAACAAGCACCCCGAGTACTGAGCACTGAGCACCCTGAGTACTGAGCACCCAGCACACTGAGAACTGAGCCCCCAGCACCCTGAGTACTGAGCACCCAGCAACCCGAGCACTGAGCACCCAGCACCCTGAGAATGAGCACACAGCACCATGAGTACTGAGCACGCAGCACCCTGAGTAATGAGCACAAAGCACCCAGAGCACAGAGCACCCAGCACCCCGAGCACTGAGCACCCAGCGCCCCGAGCACTGAGCACCCAGCACCCCGAGCACTGAGAACTGAGCACCCTGAGCACTGAGCACCCAGCACCCCGAGTACTGAGCACTGAGCACCCTGAGTACTGAGCAACAAGCACCCCGAGTACTGAGCACTGAGCACCCTGAGTACTGAGCACCCAGCACACTGAGAACTGAGCACCTAGCACCCTGAGTACTGAGCACTGAGAACCCTGAGTACTGAGCACCGAGCACCCTGAGTACTGAGCACCCAGCACCCTGATCACTGAGCACGGAGCACCCTGAGTACTGAGCACCCAGCACCCTGAGCATTGAGCACCCAGCACCCTGAGCATTGAGCACCCAGCACCCTGAGCACTGAGCACGCAGCACCCCGAGCACTGAGCACCCAGCACCCTGAGTACTGAGCACAGAGCACCGTGAGCACTGAGCACCCAGCACACTGAGTACTGAGCACCCAGCACCCTGAGTACTGCGCAACCAGCACCCTAAGCACTGAGCACTGAGCACCCAGCACCCTCAGCACTGAGCACTGAGCACCCAGCACCACAGCCCTGAGCACCCAGCACCCCGAGCACTGAGCACCCAGCACCCTGAGCACTGAGCACCCAGCACTCTGAGCACCCAGCACCCTGAGTACTGAGCACCCAGCACCCTGAGTACTGAGCACCCAGCACCCTGAGTACTTAGCACCGAGCACCCCGAGCACTGAGCACACAGCACCCTGAGCACTGAGCACCTGGGGGACTGAGCACCCAGCACCCTGAGCACTGAGCACCGATCACCCTGAGCACTGAGCACCCACCACACCGAGCACTGAACACCCAGCACCCTGAGTACTGAGCACCCAGCACCCCGAGTACTGAGCACCCAGCACCCTGAGTACTGAGCACCCAGCACCCCGAGCACTGAGCAACAAGCACCCTGAGTACTGAGCACCCTGAGTACTGAGCACTGAGCACCGAGCACCCTGAGTACTGAGCACCCTGAGGACTGAGCACGCAGCACCCTGAGCACTGAGCACCCAGCACCCTGAGTACTGAGCACTGATCACCCTGAGCACTGAGCACCCAGCACCCCGAGCACTGAGCACCCAGCACACTGAGTACTGAGCACCTAGCACCCTGAGCACTGAGCACCGAGCACCCTGAGTACTGAACACCCAGCACCCTGAGCCCTGAACACTGAGCACCCAGCACCCCGAGCACTGAGCACCCAGCACCCTGAGCACCCAGCACCCTGAGCACCCAGCACCCTGAGCACTGAGCACTCTGAGCACTGTGCACCCAGCACGCTGAGTACTGAGCACTGAGCACACAGCACCCTGAGTACTGAGCACCCAGCACCCCGAGCACTGAGCACTCAGCGACCCGAGCACTGAGCACCCAGCACCCTGAGCACTGAGCACTGAGCACACTGAGCACTGAGCACCCAGCACCCCGAGTACTGATCACTGAGCACCCTGAGTACTGAGCACCCAACACCCAGAGTACTGAGCACCCAGCACCCTGAGAACTGAGCACCCAGCACCCTGAGAACTGAGCACCCAGCACCCTTAGTACTGAGCACCCAGCACCCTGAGTACTGAGCACCCAGCACCCTGAGCACTGAGCACTGAGCACCCAGCACCTTGAGCACTGAGCACTGACCACCCAGCACCCCGAGCACTGAGCACCCAGCACCCCGAGCACTGAGCACCCAGCAACCAGAGTACTGAGCACCCAGCACCCTGAGTACTGAGCACTGAGCACCCCGAGTACTGAGCACCCAGCACCCCGAGCACGGAGCACCCAGCACCCTGAGTACTGAGCACCCAACACCTTGAGTACTGAGCACTAAGCACCCAGAGCACTGAGCACCCAGCACCCAGAGCACTGAGCACCCAGCGCCCCGAGCACTGAGCACCCAGCACCCCGAGCACTGAGAACTGAGCACCCTGAGCACTGAGCACCCAGCACCCCGAGTACTGAGCACTGAGCACCCTGAGTACTGAGCAACAAGCACCCCGAGTACTGAGCACTGAGCACCCTGAGTACTGAGCACCCAGCACCCTGAGAACTGAGCACCCAGCACCCTGAGTACTGAGCACTGAGAACCCTGAGTACTGAGCACCGAGCACCCTGAGTACTGAGCACCCAGCACCCTGAGCACTGAGCACCCAGCACCT
The DNA here is from genome assembly GCF_018167655.1 of Microtus oregoni. Taxonomy (NCBI): domain Eukaryota; kingdom Metazoa; phylum Chordata; class Mammalia; order Rodentia; family Cricetidae; genus Microtus; species Microtus oregoni. The sequence goes on from NW_024544774.1 coordinate 797,658, forward strand.
TGAGTACTGAGCACCGAGCACCCCGAGCACTGAGCACCCAGCACCACCCTCAGCACTGAGCACCCAGCACCCTGAGCACTGAGCACCCAGCACCCTGAGCACTGAGCACGCAGCACCCCGAGCACTGAGCACCCAGCACCCTGAGTACTGAGCACAGAGCACCCTGAGCACTGAGCACCCAGCACACTGAGTACTGAGCACCCAGCACCCTGAGTACTGAGCAACCAGCACCCTGAGCACTGAGCACTGAGCACCCAGCACCCTGAGCACTGAGCACTGAGCACCCAGCACCACAGCCCTGAGCACCCAGCACCCTGAGCACTGAGCACCCAGCACCCTGAGCACTGAGCACCCAGCACCCTGAGCACCCTGCACCCTGAGTACTGAGCACCCAGCACCCTGAGTACTGAGCACCCAGCACCCTGAGTACTGAGCACTCAGCACCCTGAGTACTGAGCACCGAGCACCCCGAGCACTGAGCACCCAGCACCCTGAGCACTGAGCACCCGGAGGATTGAGCACCCAGCACCCTGATAACTGAGCACCGATCACCCTGAGCACTGAGCACCCAGCACACCGAGCACTGAGCACCCAGCACCCTGAGAACTGAGCACCCAGCACCCCGAGTACTGAGCACCCAGCACCCTGAGTACTGAGCACCCAGCACCCCGAGCACTGAGCAACCAGCACCCTGAGTACTGAGCACCCTGAGTACTGAGCACTGAGCACCGAGCACCCTGAGTACTGAGCACCCTGAGGACTGAGCACCCAGCACCCTGAGCACTGAGCACCCAGCACCCTGAGTACTGAGCACTGATCACCCTGAGCACTGAGCACCCAGCACCCCGAGCACTGAGCACCCAGCACCCTGAGTACTGAGAACCTAGCACACTGATCACTGAGCACCGAGCACCCTGAGTACTGAACACCCAGCACCCTGAGCACTGAGCACTGAGCACCCAGCACCCTGAGCACTGAGCACTGAGCACCCAGCACCCCGAGCGCTGAGCACCCAGCACCCTGAGCACCCAGCACCCTGAGCACTGAGCACCCTGAGCACTGAACACCCTGAGCACTGAGCACTGAGCACCCAGCACCCTGAATACTGAGCACCCAACACTCTGAGCACTGAGCACCCAGCACGCTGAGTACTGAGCACTGAGCACACAGCACCCTGAGTACTGAGCACCCAGCACCCCGAGCACTGAGCACCCAGTGCCCCGAGCACTGAGCACCCAGCACGCTGAGCACTGAGCACTGAGCACACTGAGCACTGAGCACCAAGCACCCCGAGTACTGAGCACTGAGCACCCTGAGTACTGAGCACCCAACACCCAGAGTACTGAGCACCCAGCACCCTGAGAACTGAGCACCCAGCACCCTGAGTACTGAGCACCCAGCACCCTGAGTACTGAGCACTGAGCACCCCGAGTACTGAGCACCCAGCACCCCGAGCACTGAGCACCCAGCAACCTGAGTACTGAGAACAGATCACCCTGAGTACTGAGCACCCAGAACCCTGAGTACTGAGCCCCCAGCACCCTGAGTACTGAGAACCCAGCACCCCGAGCACTGAGCACCCAGCACCCCGAGAATGAGCACCCAGCACCCTGAGTACTGAGAACCGAGCACCCTGAGTACTGAGCACCCAGCACCCTGAGTACTGAGCCCCCAGCACCCTGAGTACTGAGCACCCAGCAACCCGAGCACTGAGCAACCAGCACCCTGAGAATGAGCACACAGCACCATGAGTACTGAGCACGCAGCACCCTGAGTAATGTGCACAAAGCACCCAGAGCACAGAGCACCCAGCACCCCGAGCACTGAGCACCCAGCGCCCCGAGCACTGAGCACCCAGCACCCCGAGCACTGAGAACTGAGCACCCTGAGCACTGAGCACCCAGCACCCCGAGTACTGAGCACTGAGCACCCTGAGTACTGAGCAACAAGCACCCCGAGTACTGAGCACTGAGCACCCTGAGTACTGAGCACCCAGCACACTGAGAACTGAGCACCTAGCACCCTGAGTACTGAGCACTGAGAACCCTGAGTACTGAGCACCGAGCACCCTGAGTACTGAGCACCCAGCACACTGATCACTGAGCACGGAGCACCCCGAGGACTGAGCACCCAGCACCCTGAGCACTGAGCACCCAGCACCTTGAGCACTGAGCACCGAGCACCCCGAGCACTGAGCACCCAGCACCCTGAGTACTGAGCACCCAGCACCCTGAGCATTGAGCACCCAGCACCCTGAGCACTGAGCACGCAGCACCCCGAGCACTGAGCACCCAGCACCCTGAGTACTGAGCACAGAGCACCGTGAGCACTGAGCACCCATCACACTGAGTACTGAGCACCCAGCACCCTGAGTACTGCGCAACCAGCACCCTAAGCACTGAGCACTGAGCACCCAGCACCCTCAGCACTGAGCACTGAGCACCCAGCACCACAGCCCTGAGCACCCAGCACCCCGAGCACTGAGCACCCAGCACCCTGAGCACTGAGCACCCAGCACTCTGAGCACCCAGCACCCTGAGTACTGAGCACCCAGCACCCTGAGTACTGAGCACCCAGCACCCTGAGTACTGAGCACTCAGCACCCTGAGTACTTAGCACCGAGCACCCCGAGCACTGAGCACACAGCACCCTGAGCACTGAGCACCCGGGGGACTGAGCACCCAGCACCCTGAGCACTGAGCACCGATCACCCTGAGCACTGAGCACCCACCACACCGAGCACTGAACACCCAGCACCCTGAGTACTGAGCACCCAGCACCCCGAGTACTGAGCACCCAGCACCCTGAGTACTGAGCACCCAGCACCCCGAGCACTGAGCAACCAGCACCCTGAGTACTGAGCACCCTGAGTACTGAGCACTGAGCACCGAGCACCCTGAGTACTGAGCACCCTGAGGACTGAGCACGCAGCACCCTGAGCACTGAGCACCCAGCACCCTGAGTACTGAGCACTGATCACCCTGAGCACTGAGCACCCAGCACCCCGAGCACTGAGCACCCAGCACCCTGAGTACTGAGCACCTAGCACCCTGAGCACTGAGCACCGAGCACCCTGAGTACTGAACACCCAGCACCCTGAGCCCTGAACACTGAGCACCCAGCACCCCGAGCACTGAGCACCCAGCACCCTGAGCACCCAGCACCCTGAGCACCCAGCACCCTGAGCACTGAGCACCCTGAGCACTGAGCACCCTGAGCACTGAACACTGAGCACCCAGCACCCTGAGTACTGAGCACCCAACACTCTGAGCACTGTGCACCCAGCACGCTGAGTCCTGAGCACTGAGCACACAGCACCCTGAGTACTGAGCACCCAGCACCCCGAGCACTGAGCACCCAGCGCCCCGAGCACTGAGCACCCATCACCCTGAGCACTGAGCACTGAGCACACTGAGCACTGAGCACCCAGCACCCCGAGTACTGATCACTGAGCACCCTGAGTACTGAGCACCCAACACCCAGAGTACTGAGCACCCAGCACCCTGAGAACTGAGCACCCAGCACCCTTAGTACTGAGCACCCAGCACCCTGAGTACTGAGCACCCAGCACCCTGAGCACTGAGCACTGAGCACCCAGCACCTTGAGCACTGAGCACTGACCACCCAGCACCCCGAGCACTGAGCACCCAGCACCCCGAGCACTGAGCACCCAGCGCCCTGAGCACTGAGCACCCAGCACACAGAGCACTGAGCACCCAGCCACCTGAGTACTGAGCACCCAGCACCATGAGTACTGAGCACCCAGCACCCTAAGTACGGAGCACTCAGCACCCTGAGTACAGAGCACCGAGCACCCCGAGCACAGAGCACCCAGCACCCTGAGCACTGAGCACCCTGAGGACTGAGCACCCAGGACCCTGAGCACTGAGCACCCAGCACCCTGAGTACTGAGCACCGATCACCCTGAGCACTGAGCACCCAGCACCCCGAGGACTGAGCACCCAGGACCCTGAGTACTGTGCACCCAGCACCCTGAGCACTGAGCACACAGCACCCTGAGTACTGAGCACCCTGAGTACTGAGCACCGATCACCCTGAGCACTGAGCACCCAGCACCCTGAGTACTGAGCACCCAGCACCGTGAGCACTGAGCACCCAGCACCCTGAGCACTGAGCACCCAGCACCCTGAGTACTGAGCACCCAGCACCCTGAGTACTGAGTACCCAGCACCCTGAGCACTGAGCACCCAGCACCCTGAGTACTGAGCACCGAGCACCCTGAGTACTGAGCACCCAGCACCCTGAGTACTGAGCACCCAGCACCCTGAGCACTGAGCACCCAGCACCCTGAGTACTGAGCACCCAGCACCCTGAGTACTGAGCACCCAGCACCCAGAGCACTGAGCACCCAGCACCCTGAGTACTGAGCACCCAGCACCCTGAGTACTGAGCACCGAGCTCCCCGAGCACTGAGCACCCTGAGTACTGAGCACCCAGCACCCCGATCACTGAGCACCCAGCACCCTGAGCACTGAGCACCCAGCACCCTGAGCACTGAGCACCCAGCACCCTGAGTACTGAGCACCCAGCACGCTGGGTACTGAGCACCCAGCACCCCGAGCACTGAGCACCCAGCACCCTGAGTACTGAGCACTGAGCACCGAGCACCCCGAGCACTGAGCACCCAGCACCCTGTGTACTGAGCACTGAGCACCCTGAGTACTAAGCACCCAGCACCCTAAGTACGGAGCACTCAGCACCCTGAGTACAGAGCACCGAGCACCCCGAGCACAGAGCACCCAGCACCCTGAGCACTGAGCACCCTGAGGACTGAGCACCCAGGACCCTGAGCACTGAGCACCCAGCACCCTGAGTACTGAGCACCGATCACCCTGAGCACTGAGCACCCAGCACCCCGAGCACTGAGCACCCAGGACCCTGAGTACTGTGCACCCAGCACCCTGAGCACTGAGCACACAGCACCCTGAGTACTGAGCACCCTGAGTACTGAGCACCGATCACCCTGAGCACTGAGCACCCAGCACCCTGAGTACTGAGCACCCAGCACCGTGAGCACTGAGCACCCAGCACCCTGAGCACTGAGCACCCAGCACCCTGAGTACTGAGCACCCAGCACCCTGAGTACTGAGTACCCAGCACCCTGAGCACTGAGCACCCAGCACCCTGAGTACTGAGCACCGAGCACCCTGAGTACTGAGCACCCAGCACCCTGAGTACTGAGCACCCAGCACCCTGAGCACTGAGCACCCAGCACCCTGAGTACTGAGCACCCAGCACCCTGAGTACTGAGCACCCAGCACCCAGAGCACTGAGCACCCAGCACCCTGAGTACTGAGCACCCAGCACCCTGAGTACTGAGCACCGAGCTCCCCGAGCACTGAGCACCCTGAGTACTGAGCACCCAGCACCCTGAGTACTGAGCACCCAGCACCCTGAGCACTGAGCACTGAGCACCCAGCACCTTGAGCACTGAGCACTGACCACCCAGCACCCCGAGCACTGAGCACCCAGCACCCCGAGCACTGAGCACCCAGCGCCCTGAGCACTGAGCACCCAGCACACAGAGCACTGAGCACCCAGCCACCTGAGTACTGAGCACCCAGCACCATGAGTACTGAGCACCCAGCACCCTAAGTACGGAGCACTCAGCACCCTGAGTACAGAGCACCGAGCACCCCGAGCACAGAGCACCCAGCACCCTGAGCACTGAGCACCCTGAGGACTGAGCACCCAGGACCCTGAGCACTGAGCACCCAGCACCCTGAGTACTGAGCACCGATCACCCTGAGCACTGAGCACCCAGCACCCCGAGCACTGAGCACCCAGGACCCTGAGTACTGTGCACCCAGCACCCTGAGCACTGAGCACACAGCACCCTGAGTACTGAGCACCCTGAGTACTGAGCACCGATCACCCTGAGCACTGAGCACCCAGCACCCTGAGTACTGAGCACCCAGCACCGTGAGCACTGAGCACCCAGCACCCTGAGCACTGAGCACCCAGCACCCTGAGTACTGAGCACCCAGCACCCTGAGTACTGAGTACCCAGCACCCTGAGCACTGAGCACCCAGCACCCTGAGTACTGAGCACCGAGCACCCTGGGTACTGAGCACCCAGCACCCTGAGTACTGAGCACCCAGCACCCTGAGCACTGAGCACCCAGCACCCTGAGTACTGAGCACCCAGCACCCTGAGTACTGAGCACCCAGCACCCAGAGCACTGAGCACCCAGCACCCTGAGTACTGAGCACCCAGCACCCTGAGTACTGAGCACCGAGCTCCCCGAGCACTGAGCACCCTGAGTACTGAGCACCCAGCACCCCGATCACTGAGCACCCAGCACCCTGAGCACTGAGCACCCAGCACCCTGAGCACTGAGCACCCAGCACCCTGAGTACTGAGCACCCAGCACGCTGGGTACTGAGCACCCAGCACCCCGAGCACTGAGCACCCAGCACCCTGAGTACTGAGCACTGAGCACCGAGCACCCCGAGCACTGAGCACCCAGCACCCTGTGTACTGAGCACTGAGCACCCTGAGTACTAAGCACCCAGCACCCTAAGTACGGAGCACTCAGCACCCTGAGTACAGAGCACCGAGCACCCCGAGCACAGAGCACCCAGCACCCTGAGCACTGAGCACCCTGAGGACTGAGCACCCAGGACCCTGAGCACTGAGCACCCAGCACCCTGAGTACTGAGCACCGATCAGCCTGAGCACTGAGCACCCAGCACCCCGAGCACTGAGCACCCAGGACCCTGAGTACTGTGCACCCAGCACCCTGAGCACTGAGCACACAGCACCCTGAGTACTGAGCACCCTGAGTACTGAGCACCGATCACCCTGAGCACTGAGCACCCAGCACCCTGAGTACTGAGCACTGAGCACCCTGAGTACTAAGCACCCAGCACCCTGAGTACTGAGCACTGAGCACCGAGCACCCCGAGCACTGAGCACCCAGCACCCTGTGTACTGAGCACTGAGCACCCTGAGTACTAAGCACCCAGCACCCTGAGTACTGAGCACCCAGCACCCTGAGTACTGAGCACCCAGCACCCAGAGCACTGAGCACCCAGCACCCCGAGCACGGAGCACCCAGGACCCCGAGCACTGAGTACTGAGCACCCAGCACCCTGAGTACTGATCACCGAGCTCCCCGAGCACTGAGCACCCTGAGTACTGAGCACCCAGCACCCCGATCACTGAGCACCCAGCACCCTGAGCACTGAGCACCCAGCACCCTGAGCACTGAGCACCCAGCACACTGAGTACTGAGCACCCAGCACGCTGAGTACTGAGCACCCAGCACCCCGAGCACTGAGCACCCAGCACCCTGAATACTGAGCACTGAGCACCCAGCACCCCGAGCACTGAGCACCCAGCACCCTGTGTACTGAGCCCTGAGCACCCTGAGTACTAAGCACCCAGCACCCTGAGTACTGAGCACCCAGGACCCAGAGCAATGAGCACCGAGCACCCTGAGCACTGAGCACCCAGCACCCTGAGCACTCAGCACCCAGCACCCCGAGCACTGAGCACCCAGCACCCTGAGCACTGAGCACCCAGCACCATGAGCACGGAGCACCCCGAGGACAGAGCACCCAGCACCCTGAGCACTGAGCACCCAGCACCTTCAGTACTGAGCACTGAGCACCTCGAGCACTAAGCACCCAGCACCCTGAGTACTGAGCACCCAGCACCCTGAGCACTGAGCACCCAGAAACCTGAGCACTGAGCACCCAGCACCCTGAGCACGGAGCACCCAGCACCCTGAGTACTGAGCACCCAACACCCAGAGTACTGAGCACCCAGCACCCTGAGCACTGAGTACTGAGCACTGAGCACCCTGAGCACTGAGCACCCAGCACCCCGAGTACTGAGCACCCAGCACCCCGAGCACTGAGCACCCAGCGCCCTGAGCACTGAGCACCCAGCACCCCGAGCTCTGAGCACTGAGCACCCTGAGCACTGAGCACCCAGCACCACGAGTACTGAGCACCAAGCACCCTGAGTACTGAGAACCAAGCACCCCGAGTACTGAGCACTGAGCACCCTGAGTACTGTGCACCCAGCACGCTGAGCACTGAGCACCCAGCACCCTGAGGACTGAGCACTGAGACCCCTGAGTACTGAGCACCGAGCACCCTGAGTACTGAGCACCCAGCACCCTGATCACTGAGCACGGAGCACCCCGAGGACTGAACACCCAGCACCCTGAGCACTGAGCACCCAGCACCTTGAGTACTGAGCACCGAGCACAACGAGCACTGAGCACCCAGCACCCTGAGTACTGAGCACCCAGCACCCTGAGCACTGAGCACCCAGCTCCCTGAGCACTGAGCACGCAGCACCCCGAGCACTGAGCACACAGCACCCTGAGTACTGAGCACAGAGCACCCTGAGCACTGAGCACCCAGCACCCTGAGCACTGAGCACTGAGCACCCAGCACCACAGCCCTGAGCACCCAGCACCCCGAGCACTGAGCACCCAGCACCCTGAGCACTGAGCACCCAGCACCCTGAGTACTGAGCAACCAGCAACCTGAGTACTGAGCACCCAGCACCCTGAGTACTGAGCACTCAGCACCCTGAGTACTGAGCACCGAGCACACCGAGCAATGAGCACCCAGCACCCTGAGCACTGAGCACCCGGAGGACTGAGCACCCAGCACCCTGAGCACTGAGCACCGATCACCCTGAGCAGTGAGCACCCAGCACCCCGAGCACTGAGCACCCAGCACCCTGAGTACTGAGCACCCAGCACCCCGAGTACTGAGCACCCAGCACCCTGAGTACTGAGCACCCAGCACCCCGAGCACTGAGCACCCAGCACCCTGAGTACTGAGCACCCTGATTTCTGAGCACTGAGCACCGAGCATCCTGAGTACTGAGCACCCAGCACGCCGAGCACTGAGCACCCAGCACCCTGAGCACTGAGCACCCAGCACCCTGAGCACTGAGCACCCAGCACCCTGAGTACTGAGCACCCAGCACCCTGAGCACTGAGCACCCAGCACCCTGAGTACTGAGCACCCAGCACCACCCTCAGCACTGAGCACCCAGCACCCCGAGCACTGAGCACCCAGCACCCTGAGCTCTGAGCACCCAGCACCCCGAGTACTGAGAACCCTGCACCCCGAGTACTGAGCACCGAGCACCCCGAGCACTGAGCACCCAGCACCCTGAGTACTGAGCACCCAGCACCACAAGTACTGAGCACCCAGCACCCCGAGAATGAGCACCCAGCACCCTGAGTACTGAGAACCGAGCACCCTGATACTGAGCACCCAGCACCCTGAGTACTGAGCCCCCAGCACCCTGAGTACTGAGCACCCAGCAACCCGAGCACTGAGCACCCAGCACACTGAGAATGAGCACCCAGCACCATGAGTACTGAGCACCCAGCACCCTGAGTACTGAGCACTAAGCACCCAGAGCACTGAGCACCCAGCACCCCGAGCACGGAGCACCCAGGACCCCGAGCACTGAGAACTGAGCACCCAGCACCCTGAGTACTGAGCAACGAGATCCCCGAGCACTGAGCACACTGAGTACTGAGCACCCAGCACCCCGAGCACTGAGCACCCAGCACCCTGAGCACTGAGCACCCAGCACCATGAGCACGGAGCACCCTGAGGACTGAGCACCCAGCACCCTGAGCACTGAGCACCCAGCACCTTGAGTACTGAGCACCGAGCACCTCGAGCACTAAGCACCCAGCACCCTGAGCACTGAGCACCTAGAACCCTGAGCACTGAGCACCCAGCACCCTGAGCACGGAGCACCCAGCACCCTGAGTACTGAGCACCCAACACCCAGAGTACTGAGCACCCAGCACCCTGAGCACTGAGCACCCAGCACCCTGAGTACTGAGCACCCAGCACCCTGAGTACTGAACACCCAGCACCCTGAGCACTGAGCACTGAGCACCCTGAGCACTGAGTACTGAGCACTGAGCACCCTGAGCACTGAGCACCCAGCACCCCGAGTACTGAGCACCCAGCACCCCGAGCACTGAGCACCCAGCACCCCGAGCACTGAGCACTGAGCACCCTGAGCACTGAGCACCCAGCACCCCGAGTACTGAGCACTGAGCACCCTGAGTACTGAGCACCAAGCACCCTGAGTACTGAGCACCCAGCACCCTGAGTACTGAGCACCCAGCACCCTGAGTACTGAGCAACCAGCAACCTGAGTACTGAGCACCCAGCACCCTGAGTACTGAGCACTCAGCACCCTGAGTACTGAGCACCGAGCACACCGAGCAATGAGCACCCAGCACCCTGAGCACTGAGCACCCGGAGGACTGAGCACCCAGCACCCTGAGCACTGAGCACCGATCACCCTGAGCAGTGAGCACCCAGCACCCCGAGCACTGAGCACCCAGCACCCTGAGTACTGAGCACCCAGCACCCCGAGTACTGAGCACCCAGCACCCTGAGTACTGAGCACCCAGCACCCCGAGCACTGAGCACCCAGCACCCTGAGTACTGAGCACCCTGATTTCTGAGCACTGAGCACCGAGCATCCTGAGTACTGAGCACCCAGCACGCCGAGCACTGAGCACCCAGCACCCTGAGCACTGAGCACCCAGCACCCTGAGCACTGAGCACCCAGCACCCTGAGTACTGAGCACCCAGCACCCTGAGCACTGAGCACCCAGCACCCTGAGTACTGAGCACCCAGCACCACCCTCAGCACTGAGCACCCAGCACCCCGAGCACTGAGCACCCAGCACCCTGAGCACAGAGCACCCAGCACCCCGAGTACTGAGCACCCTGCACCCCGAGTACTGAGCACCGAGCACCCCGAGCACTGAGCACCCAGCACCCTGAGTACTGAGCACCCAGCACCACGAGTACTGAGCACCCAGCACCCCGAGAATGAGCACCCAGCACCCTGAGTACTGAGAACCGAGCACCCTGATACTGAGCACCCAGCACCCTGAGTACTGAGCCCCCAGCACCCTGAGTACTGAGCACCCAGCAACCCGAGCACTGAGCACCCAGCACACTGAGAATGAGCACCCAGCACCATGAGTACTGAGCACCCAGCACCCTGAGTACTGAGCACTAAGCACCCAGAGCACTGAGCACCCAGCACCCCGAGCACGGAGCACCCAGGACCCCGAGCACTGAGAACTGAGCACCCAGCACCCTGAGTACTGAGCAACGAGATCCCCGAGCACTGAGCACACTGAGTACTGAGCACCCAGCACCCCGAGCACTGAGCACCCAGCACCCTGAGCACTGAGCACCCAGCACCTTGAGTACTGAGCACCGAGCACCTCGAGCACTAAGCACCCAGCACCCTGAGTACTGAGCACCCAGCCCCCTGAGCACTGAGCACCTAGAACCCTGAGCACTGAGCACCCAGCACCCTGAGCACGGAGCACCCAGCACCCTGGGTACTGAGCACCCAACACCCAGAGTACTGAGCACCCAGCACCCTGAGCACTGAGCACCCAGCACCCTGAGTACTGAGCACCCAGCACCCTGAGTACTGAACACCCAGCACCCTGAGCACTGAGCACTGAGCACCCTGAGCACTGAGTACTGAGCACTGAGCACCCTGAGCACTGAGCACCCAGCACCCCGAGTACTGAGCACCCAGCACCCCGAGCACTGAGCACCCAGCACCCCGAGCACTGAGCACTGAGCACCCTGAGCACTGAGCACCCAGCACCCCGAGTACTGAGCACTGAGCACCCTGAGTACTGAGCACCAAGCACCCTGAGTACTGAGCACCCAGCACCCTGAATACTGAGCACCCAGCACCCTGAGCACTGAGCACCCAGCACCCCGAGCACTGAGCACCCAGCACCCTGAGTACTGAGCACAGAGCACTCTGAGCACTGAGCACCCAGCACCCTGAGCACTGAGCACCCTGAGCACTGAGCACCCTGAGCACTGAGCACCCAGCACCCTGAGTCCTGAGCACCCAACACTCTGAGCACTGAGCACCCAGCACGCTGAGTACTGAGCACTGAGCACACAGCACCCCGAACACTGAGCACCCAGCACCCCGAGCACTGAGCACCCAGCGCCCTGAGTACTGAGCACCCAGCACACTGAGCACTGAGCACCCAGCCCCCTGAGTACTGAGCACCCAGCACCATGAGTACTGAGCACCCAGCACCCCGAGCACTGAGCACCCAGCACCCTGAGTACTGAGCACCCAGCACCCCGAGTACTGAGCACCCAGCACCCTGAGTACTGAGCACCCAGCACCCCGAGCACTGAGCACCCAGCACCCTGAGTACTGAGCACCCTGATTTCTGAGCACTGAGCACCGAGCATCCTGAGTACTGAGCACCCAGCACGCCGAGCACTGAGCACCCAGCACCCTGAGCACTGAGCACCCAGCACCCTGAGCACTGAGCACCCAGCACCCTGAGTACTGAGCACCCAGCACCCTGAGCACTGAGCACCCAGCACCCTGAGTACTGAGCACCCAGCACCACCCTCAGCACTGAGCACCCAGCACCCCGAGCACTGAGCACCCAGCACCCTGAGCACAGAGCACCCAGCACCCCGAGTACTGAGCACCCTGCACCCCGAGTACTGAGCACCGAGCACCCCGAGCACTGAGCACCCAGCACCCTGAGTACTGAGCACCCAGCACCACGAGTACTGAGCACCCAGCACCCCGAGAATGAGCACCCAGCACCCTGAGTACTGAGAACCGAGCACCCTGATACTGAGCACCCAGCACCCTGAGTACTGAGCCCCCAGCACCCTGAGTACTGAGCACCCAGCAACCCGAGCACTGAGCACCCAGCACACTGAGAATGAGCACCCAGCACCATGAGTACTGAGCACCCAGCACCCTGAGTACTGAGCACTAAGCACCCAGAGCACTGAGCACCCAGCACCCCGAGCACGGAGCACCCAGGACCCCGAGCACTGAGAACTGAGCACCCAGCACCCTGAGTACTGAGCAACGAGATCCCCGAGCACTGAGCACACTGAGTACTGAGCACCCAGCACCCCGAGCACTGAGCACCCAGCACCCTGAGCACTGAGCACCCAGCACCTTGAGTACTGAGCACCGAGCACCTCGAGCACTAAGCACCCAGCACCCTGAGTACTGAGCACCCAGCACCCCGAGAATGAGCACCCAGCACCCTGAGTACTGAGAACCGAGCACCCTGATACTGAGCACCCAGCACCCTGAGCACTGAGCACCCAGCACCTTGAGTACTGAGCACCGAGCACCTCGAGCACTAAGCACCCAGCACCCTGAGTACTGAGCACCCAGCCCCCTGAGCACTGAGCACCTAGAACCCTGAGCACTGAGCACCCAGCACCCTGAGCACGGAGCACCCAGCACCCTGGGTACTGAGCACCCAACACCCAGAGTACTGAGCACCCAGCACCCTGAGCACTGAGCACCCAGCACCCTGAGTACTGAGCACCCAGCACCCTGAGTACTGAACACCCAGCACCCTGAGCACTGAGCACTGAGCACCCTGAGCACTGAGTACTGAGCACTGAGCACCCTGAGCACTGAGCACCCAGCACCCCGAGTACTGAGCACCCAGCACCCCGAGCACTGAGCACCCAGCACCCCGAGCACTGAGCACTGAGCACCCTGAGCACTGAGCACCCAGCACAGCGAGTACTGAGCACTGAGCACCCTGAGTACTGAGCACCAAGCACCCTGAGTACTGAGCACCCAGCACCCTGAGTACTGAGCACCCAGCACCCTGAGCACTGAGCACCCAGCACCCCGAGCACTGAGCACCCAGCACCCTGAGTACTGAGCACAGAGCACTCTGAGCACTGAGCACCCAGCACCCTGAGCACTGAGCACCCTGAGCACTGAGCACCCTGAGCACTGAGCACCCAGCACCCTGAGTCCTGAGCACCCAACACTCTGAGCACTGAGCACCCAGCACGCTGAGTACTGAGCACTGAGCACACAGCACCCCGAACACTGAGCACCCAGCACCCCGAGCACTGAGCACCCAGCGCCCTGAGTACTGAGCACCCAGCACACTGAGCACTGAGCACCCAGCCCCCTGAGTACTGAGCACCCAGCACCATGAGTACTGAGCACCCAGCACCCCGAGCACTGAGCACCCAGCACCCTGAGTACTGAGCACCCAGCACCCCGAGTACTGAGCACCCAGCACCCTGAGTACTGAGCACCCAGCACCCCGAGCACTGAGCACCCAGCACCCTGAGTACTGAGCACCCTGATTTCTGAGCACTGAGCACCGAGCATCCTGAGTACTGAGCACCCAGCACGCCGAGCACTGAGCACCCAGCACCCTGAGCACTGAGCACCCAGCACCCTGAGCACTGAGCACCCAGCACCCTGAGTACTGAGCACCCAGCACCCTGAGCACTGAGCACCCAGCACCCTGAGTACTGAGCACCCAGCACCACCCTCAGCACTGAGCACCCAGCACCCCGAGCACTGAGCACCCAGCACCCTGAGCACAGAGCACCCAGCACCCCGAGTACTGAGCACCCTGCACCCCGAGTACTGAGCACCGAGCACCCCGAGCACTGAGCACCCAGCACCCTGAGTACTGAGCACCCAGCACCACGAGTACTGAGCACCCAGCACCCCGAGAATGAGCACCCAGCACCCTGAGTACTGAGAACCGAGCACCCTGATACTGAGCACCCAGCACCCTGAGTACTGAGCCCCCAGCACCCTGAGTACTGAGCACCCAGCAACCCGAGCACTGAGCACCCAGCACACTGAGAATGAGCACCCAGCACCATGAGTACTGAGCACCCAGCACCCTGAGTACTGAGCACTAAGCACCCAGAGCACTGAGCACCCAGCACCCCGAGCACGGAGCACCCAGGACCCCGAGCACTGAGAACTGAGCACCCAGCACCCTGAGTACTGAGCAACGAGATCCCCGAGCACTGAGCACACTGAGTACTGAGCACCCAGCACCCCGAGCACTGAGCACCCAGCACCCTGAGCACTGAGCACCCAGCACCTTGAGTACTGAGCACCGAGCACCTCGAGCACTAAGCACCCAGCACCCTGAGTACTGAGCACCCAGCCCCCTGAGCACTGAGCACCTAGAACCCTGAGCACTGAGCACCCAGCACCCTGAGCACGGAGCACCCAGCACCCTGGGTACTGAGCACCCAACACCCAGAGTACTGAGCACCCAGCACCCTGAGCACTGAGCACCCAGCACCCTGAGTACTGAGCACCCAGCACCCTGAGTACTGAACACCCAGCACCCTGAGCACTGAGCACTGAGCACCCTGAGCACTGAGTACTGAGCACTGAGCACCCTGAGCACTGAGCACCCAGCACCCCGAGTACTGAGCACCCAGCACCCCGAGCACTGAGCACCCAGCACCCCGAGCACTGAGCACTGAGCACCCTGAGCACTGAGCACCCAGCACCCCGAGTACTGAGCACTGAGCACCCTGAGTACTGAGCACCAAGCACCCTGAGTACTGAGCACCCAGCACCCTGAGTACTGAGCACCCAGCACCCTGAGCACTGAGCACCCAGCACCCCGAGCACTGAGCACCCAGCACCCTGAGTACTGAGCACAGAGCACTCTGAGCACTGAGCACCCAGCACCCTGAGCACTGAGCACCCTGAGCACTGAGCACCCTGAGCACTGAGCACCCAGCACCCTGAGTCCTGAGCACCCAACACTCTGAGCACTGAGCACCCAGCACGCTGAGTACTGAGCACTGAGCACACAGCACCCCGAACACTGAGCACCCAGCACCCCGAGCACTGAGCACCCAGCGCCCTGAGTACTGAGCACCCAGCACACTGAGCACTGAGCACCCAGCCCCCTGAGTACTGAGCACCCAGCACCATGAGTACTGAGCACCCAGCACCCTGAGTACTGAGCACTCAGCACCCTGAGTACTGAGCACCGAGCACCCCGAGCACAGAGCACCCAGCACCCTGAGCACTGAGCACCCTGAGGACTGAGCACCCAGCACCCTGAGCACTGAGCACCCAGCACCCTGAGTACTGAGCACCGATCACCCTGAGCACTGAGCACCCAGCACCCCGAGCACTGAGCACCCAGCACCCTGAGTACTGAGCACCCAGCACCCTGAGCACTGAGCACCCAGCACCCGGAGTGCTGAGCACCCTGAGTACTGAGCACCGATCACCCTGAGCACTGAGCACCCAGCAGCCTGAGTACTGAGCACCCAGCACCCTGAGCACTGAGCACCCAGCACCCTGAGCACTGAGCACCCAGCACCCTGAGTACTGAGCACCCAGCACCCTGAGTACTGAGTACCCAGCACCCTGAGCACTGAGCACCCAGCACCCTGAGTACTGAGCACCGAGCACCCTGAGTACTGAGCACCCAGCACCCTGAGTACTGAGCACCCAGCACCCTGAGCACTGAGCACCCAGCACCCTGAGTACTGAGCACCCAGCACCCTGAGTACTGAGCACCCAGCACCCAGAGCACTGAGCACCCAGCAAACTGAGCACGGAGCACCCAGGACCCCGAGCACTGAGTACTGAGCACCCAGCACCCTGAGTACTGATCACCGAGCTCCCCGAGCACTGAGCACCCTGAGTACTGAGCACCCAGCACCCCGATCACTGAGCACCCAGCACCCTGAGCACTGAGCACCCAGCACCCTGAGCACTGAGCACCCAGCACACTGAGTACTGAGCACCCAGCACGCTGAGTACTGAGCACCCAGCACCCCGAGCACTGAGCACCCAGCACCCTGAGTACTGAGCACTGAGCACCCAGCACCCAGAGCACTGAGCACCCAGCACCCTGTGTACTGAGCACTGAGCACCCTGAGTACTAAGCACCCAGCACCCTGAGTACTGAGCACCCAGGACCCTGAGCACTGACCACCGAGCACCCCGATCACTGAGCACCCAGCACCCTGAGCACTCAGAACCCAGCACCCCGAGCACTGAGCACCCAGCACCCTGAGCACTGAGCACCCAGCACCATGAGCACGGAGCACCCCGAGGACTGAGCACCCAGCACCCTGAGCACTGAGCACCCAGCACCTTCAGTACTGAGCACCGAGCACCTCGAGCACTAAGCACCCAGCACCCTGAGTACTGAGCACCCAGCACCCTGAGCACTGAGCACCCAGAAACCTGAGCACTGAGCACCCAGCACCCTGAGCAAGGAGCACCCAGCACCCTGAGTACTGAGCACCAAACACGGAGAGTACTGAGCACCCAGCACCCTGAGCACTGAGCACCCAGCACCCTGAGTACTGAGCACCCAGCACCCTGAGTACTGAACACCCAGCACCCAGAGCACTGAGCACTGAGTACCCTGAGCACTGAGTACTGAGCACTGAGCACCCTGAGCACTGAGCACCCAGCACTCCGAGTACTGAGCACCCAGCACCCCGAACACTGAGCACCCAGTGCCCCGAGCACTGAGCACCCAGCACCCTGAGAACTGAGCACCCAGCACCCTGAGTACTGAGCACCCAGCACCCTGAGTACTGAGCACCCAGCACCCTGAGCACTGAGCACTGAGCACCCAGCACCTTGAGCACTGAGCACTGACCACCCAGCACCCCGAGCACTGAGCACCCAGCACCCTGAGCACTGAGCACCCAGCGCCCTGAGCACTGAGCTCCCAGCACACTGAGCACTGAGCACCCAGCCCCCTGAGTACTGAGCACCCAGCACCATGAGTACTGAGCACCCAGCACCCTGAGTACTGAGCACCCAGCACCCTGAGTACTGAGCACTCAGCACCCTGAGTACTGAGCACCGAGCACACCGAGCAATGAGCACCCAGCACCCTGAGCACTGAGCACCCGGAGGACTGAGCACCCAGCACCCTGAGCACTGAGCACCGATCACCCTGAGCAGTGAGCACCCAGCACCCCGAGCACTGAGCACCCAGCACCCTGAGTACTGAGCACCCAGCACCCCGAGTACTGAGCACCCAGCACCCTGAGTACTGAGCACCCAGCACCCCGAGCACTGAGCACCCAGCACCCTGAGTACTGAGCACCCTGATTTCTGAGCACTGAGCACCGAGCATCCTGAGTACTGAGCACCCAGCACGCCGAGCACTGAGCACCCAGCACCCTGAGCACTGAGCACCCAGCACCCTGAGCACTGAGCACCCAGCACCCTGAGTACTGAGCACCCAGCACCCTGAGCACTGAGCACCCAGCACCCTGAGTACTGAGCACCCAGCACCACCCTCAGCACTGAGCACCCAGCACCCCGAGCACTGAGCACCCAGCACCCTGAGCACTGAGCACCCAGCATCCCGAGTACTGAGCACCGAGCACCCCGAGCACTGAGCACCCAGCACCCTGAGTACTGAGCACCCAGCACCACGAGTATTGAGCACCCAGCACCCCGAGAATGAGCACCCAGCACCCTGAGTACTGAGAACCGAGCACCCTGATACTGAGCACCCAGCACCCTGAGTACTGAGCCCCCAGCACCCTGAGTACTGAGCACCCAGCAACCCGAGCACTGAGCACCCAGCACACTGAGAATGAGCACCCAGCACCATGAGTACTGAGCACCCAGCACCCAGAGCACTGAGCACTGAGCACCCTGAGAACTGAGTACTGAGCACTGAGCACCCTGAGCACTGAGCACCCAGCACTCCGAGTACTGAGCACCCAGCACCCCGAACACTGAGCACCCAGTGCCCCGAGCACTGAGCACCCAGCACCCTGAGAACTGAGCACCCAGCACCCTGAGTACTGAGCAGCCAGCACCCTGAGTACTGAGCACCCAGCACCCTGAGCACTGAGCACTGAGCACCCAGCACCTTGAGCACTGAGCACTGACCACCCAGCACCCCGAGCACTGAGCACCCAGCACCCTGAGCACTGAGCACCCAGCGCCCTGAGCACTGAGCTCCCAGCACACTGAGCACTGAGCACCCAGCCCCCTGAGTACTGAGCACCCAGCACCATGAGTACTGAGCACCCAGCACCCTGAGTGCTGAGCACCCAGCACCCTGAGTACTGAGCACTCAGCACCCTGAGTACTGAGCACCGAGCACACCGAGCAATGAGCACCCAGCACCCTGAGCACTGAGCACCCGGAGGACTGAGCACCCAGCACCCTGAGCACTGAGCACCGATCACCCTGAGCAGTGAGAACCCAGCACCCCGAGCACTGAGCACCCAGCACCCTGAGTACTGAGCACCCAGCACCCCGAGTACTGAGCACCCAGCACCCTGAGTACTGAGCACCCAGCACCCCGAGCACTGAGCACCCAGCACCCTGAGTACTGAGCACCCTGATTTCTGAGCACTGAGCACCGAGCATCCTGAGTACTGAGCACCCAGCACGCCGAGCACTGAGCACCCAGCACCCTGAGCACTGAGCACCCAGCACCCTGAGCACTGAGCACCCAGCACCCTGAGTACTGAGCACCCAGCACCCTGAGCACTGAGCACCCAGCACCCTGAGTACTGAGCACCCAGCACCACCCTCAGCACTGAGCACCCAGCACCCCGAGCACTGAGCACCCAGCACCCTGAGCACTGAGCACCCAGCATCCCGAGTACTGAGCACCGAGCACCCCGAGCACTGAGCACCCAGCACCCTGAGTACTGAGCACCCAGCACCACGAGTACTGAGCACCCAGCACCCCGAGAATGAGCACCCAGCACCCTGAGTACTGAGAACCGAGCACCCTGATACTGAGCACCCAGCACCCTGAGTACTGAGCCCCCAGCACCCTGAGTACTGAGCACCCAGCAACCCGAGCACTGAGCACCCAGCACACTGAGAATGAGCACCCAGCACCATGAGTACTGAGCACCCAGCACCCTGAGTACTGAGCACTAATCACCCAGAGCACTGAGCACCCAGCACCCCGAGCACGGAGCACCCAGGACCCCGAGCACTGAGAACTGAGCACCCAGCACCCTGAGTACTGAGCAACGAGATCCCCGAGCACTGAGCACACTGAGTACTGAGCACCCAGCACCCCGAGCACTGAGCACCCAGCACCCTGAGCACTGAGCACCCAGCACCATGAGCACGGAGCACCCCGAGGACTGAGCACCCAGCACCCTGAGCACTGAGCACCCAGCACCTTGAGTACTGAGCACCGAGCACCTCGAGCACTAAGCACCCAGCACCCTGAGCACTGAGCACCTAGAACCCTGAGCACTGAGCACCCAGCACCCTGAGCACGGAGCACCCAGCACCCTGAGTACTGAGCACCCAACACCCAGAGTACTGAGCACCCAGCACCCTGAGCACTGAGCACCCAGCACCCTGAGTACTGAGCACCCAGCACCCTGAGTACTGAACACCCAGCACCCTGAGCACTGAGCACTGAGCACCCTGAGCACTGAGTACTGAGCACTGAGCACCCTGAGCACTGAGCACCCAGCACCCCGAGTACTGAGCACCCAGCACCCCGAGCACTGAGCACCCAGCACCCCGAGCACTGAGCACTGAGCACCCTGAGCACTGAGCACCCAGCACCCCGAGTACTGAGCACTGAGCACCCTGAGTACTGAGCACCAAGCACCCTGAGTACTGAGCACCCAGCACCCTGAGTACTGAGCACCCAGCACCCTGAGTACTGAGCAACCAGCAACCTGAGTACTGAGCACCCAGCACCCTGAATACTGAGCACTCAGCACCCTGAGTACTGAGCACCGAGCACACCGAGCAATGAGCACCCAGCACCCTGAGCACTGAGCACCCGGAGGACTGAGCACCCAGCACCCTGAGCACTGAGCACCGATCACCCTGAGCAGTGAGCACCCAGCACCCCGAGCACTGAGCACCCAGCACCCTGAGTACTGAGCACCCAGCACCCCGAGTACTGAGCACCCAGCACCCTGAGTACTGAGCACCCAGCACCCCGAGCACTGAGCACCCAGCACCCTGAGTACTGAGCACCCTGATTTCTGAGCACTGAGCACCGAGCATCCTGAGTACTGAGCACCCAGCACGCCGAGCACTGAGCACCCAGCACCCTGAGCACTGAGCACCCAGCACCCTGAGCACTGAGCACCCAGCACCCTGAGTACTGAGCACCCAGCACCCTGAGCACTGAGCACCCAGCACCCTGAGTACTGAGCACCCAGCACCACCCTCAGCACTGAGCACCCAGCACCCCGAGCACTGAGCACCCAGCACCCTGAGCACTGAGCACCCAGCACCCCGAGTACTGAGCACCCTGCACCCCGAGTACTGAGCACCGAGCACCCCGAGCACTGAGCACCCAGCACCCTGAGTACTGAGCACCCAGCACCACGAGTACTTAGCACCCAGCACCCCGAGAATGAGCACCCAGCACCCTGAGTACTGAGAACCGAGCACCCTGATACTGAGCACCCAGCACCCTGAGTACTGAGCCCCCAGCACCCTGAGTACTGAGCACCCAGCAACCCGAGCACTGAGCACCCAGCACACTGAGAATGAGCACCCAGCACCATGAGTACTGA
Source organism: Microtus oregoni (assembly GCF_018167655.1). Lineage (NCBI taxonomy): Eukaryota > Metazoa > Chordata > Mammalia > Rodentia > Cricetidae > Microtus > Microtus oregoni. Next base: position 819,042 of record NW_024544774.1, read on the forward strand.
GCACCCAGCACCCTGAGTACTGAGCACTAAGCACCCAGAGCACTGAGCACCCAGCACCCCGAGCACGGAGCACCCAGGACCCCGAGCACTGAGAACTGAGCACCCAGCACCCTGAGTACTGAGCAACGAGATCCCCGAGCACTGAGCACACTGAGTACTGAGCACCCAGCACCCCGAGCACTGAGCACCCAGCACCCTGAGCACTGAGCACCCAGCACCATGAGCACGGAGCACCCCGAGGACTGAGCACCCAGCACCCTGAGCACTGAGCACCCAGCACCTTGAGTACTGAGCACCGAGCACCTCGAGCACTAAGCACCCAGCACCCTGAGTACTGAGCACCCAGCCCCCTGAGCACTGAGCACCTAGAACCCTGAGCACTGAGCACCCAGCACCCTGAGCACGGAGCACCCAGCACCCTGAGTACTGAGCACCCAACACCCAGAGTACTGAGCACCCAGCACCCTGAGCACTGAGCACCCAGCACCCTGAGTACTGAGCACCCAGCACCCTGAGTACTGAACACCCAGCACCCTGAGCACTGAGCACTGAGCACCCTGAGCACTGAGTACTGAGCACTGAGCACCCTGAGCACTGAGCACCCAGCACCCCGAGTACTGAGCACCCAGCACCCCGAGCACTGAGCACCCAGCACCCCGAGCACTGAGCACTGAGCACCCTGAGCACTGAGCACCCAGCACCCCGAGTACTGAGCACTGAGCACCCTGAGTACTGAGCACCAAGCACCCTGAGTACTGAGCACCCAGCACCCTGAGTACTGAGCACCCAGCACCCTGAGCACTGAGCGCCCAGCACCCCGAGCACTGAGCACCCAGCACCCTGAGTACTGAGCACAGAGCACTCTGAGCACTGAGCACCCAGCACCCTGAGCACTGAGCACCCTGAGCACTGAGCACCCTGAGCACTGAGCACCCAGCACCCTGAGTCCTGAGCACCCAACACTCTGAGCACTGAGCACCCAGCACGCTGAGTACTGAGCACTGAGCACACAGCACCCCGAACACTGAGCACCCAGCACCCCGAGCACTGAGCACCCAGCGCCCTGAGTACTGAGCACCCAGCACACTGAGCACTGAGCACCCAGCCCCCTGAGTACTGAGCACCCAGCACCATGAGTACTGAGCACCCAGCACCCTGAGTACTGAGCACTCAGCCCCCTGAGTACTGAGCACCGAGCACCCCGAGCACAGAGCACCCAGCATCCTGAGCACTGAGCACCCTGAGGACTGAGCACCCAGCACCCTGAGCACTGAGCACCCAGCACCCTGAGTACTGAGCACCGATCACCCTGAGCACTGAGCACCCAGCACCCCGAGCACTGAGCACCCAGCACCCTGAGTACTGAGCACCCAGCACCCTGAGCACTGAGCACCCAGCACCCGGAGTGCTGAGCACCCTGAGTACTGAGCACCGATCACCCTGAGCACTGAGCTCCCAGCAGCCTGAGTACTGAGCACCCAGCACCCTGAGCACTGAGCACCCAGCACCCTGAGCACTGAGCACCCAGCACCCTGAGTACTGAGCACCCAGCACCCTGAGTACTGAGTACCCAGCACCCTGAGCACTGAGCACCCAGCACCCTGAGTACTGAGCACCGAGCACCCTGAGTACTGAGCACCCAGCACCCTGAGTACTGAGCACCCAGCACCCTGAGCACTGAGCACCCAGCACCCTGAGTACTGAGCACCCAGCACCCTGAGTACTGAGCACCCAGCACCCAGAGCACTGAGCACCCAGCAAACTGAGCACGGAGCACCCAGGACCCCGAGCACTGAGTACTGAGCACCCAGCACCCTGAGTACTGATCACCGAGCTCCCCGAGCACTGAGCACCCTGAGTACTGAGCACCCAGCACCCCGATCACTGAGCACCCAGCACCCTGAGCACTGAGCACCCAGCACCCTGAGCACTGAGCACCCAGCACACTGAGTACTGAGCACCCAGCACGCTGAGTACTGAGCACCCAGCACCCCGCGCACTGAGCACCCAGCACCCTGAGTACTGAGCACTGAGCACCCAGCACCCAGAGCACTGAGCACCCAGCACCCTGTGTACTGAGCACTGAGCACCCTGAGTACTAAGCACCCAGCACCCTGAGTACTGAGCACCCAGGACCCTGAGCACTGACCACCGAGCACCCCGATCACTGAGCACCCAGCACCCTGAGCACTCAGAACCCAGCACCCCGAGCACTGAGCACCCAGCACCCTGAGCACTGAGCACCCAGCACCATGAGCACGGAGCACCCCGAGGACTGAGCACCCAGCACCCTGAGCACTGAGCACCCAGCACCTTCAGTACTGAGCACCGAGCACCTCGAGCACTAAGCACCCAGCACCCTGAGTACTGAGCACCCAGCACCCTGAGCACTGAGCACCCAGAAACCTGAGCACTGAGCACCCAGCACCCTGAGCAAGGAGCACCCAGCACCCTGAGTACTGAGCACCAAACACGGAGAGTACTGAGCACCCAGCACCCTGAGCACTGAGCACCCAGCACCCTGAGTACTGAGCACCCAGCACCCTGAGTACTGAACACCCAGCACCCAGAGCACTGAGCACTGAGCACCCTGAGCACTGAGTACTGAGCACTGAGCAACCTGAGCACTGAGCACCCAGCACTCCGAGTACTGAGCACCCAGCACCCCGAACACTGAGCACCCAGTGCCCCGAGCACTGAGCACCCAGCACCCTGAGAACTGAGCACCCAGCACCCTGAGTACTGAGCACCCAGCACCCTGAGTACTGAGCACCCAGCACCCTGAGCACTGAGCACTGAGCACCCAGCACCTTGAGCACTGAGCACTGACCACCCAGCACCCCGAGCACTGAGCACCCAGCACCCCGAGCACTGAGCACCCAGCGCCCTGAGCACTGAGCTCCCAGCACACTGAGCACTGAGCACCCAGCCCCCTGAGTACTGAGCACCCAGCCCCATGAGTACTGAGCACCCAGCACCCTGAGTACTGAGCACTCAGCACCCTGAGTACTGAGCACCGAGCACCCCGAGCACAGAGCACCCAGCACCCTGAGCACTGAGCACCCTGAGGACTGAGCACCCAGCACCCTGAGCACTGAGCACCCAGCACCCTGAGTACTGAGCACCGATCACCCTGAGCACTGAGCACCCAGCACCCCGAGCACTAAGCACCCAGCACCCTGAGTACTGAGCACCCAGCACCCTGAGCACTGAGCACCCAGCACCCTGAGTACTGAGCACCCTGAGTACTGAGCACCGATCACCCTGAGCACTGAGCACCCAGCACCCTGAGTACTGAGCACCCAGCACCCTGAGCACTGAGCACCCAGCACCCTGAGCACTGAGCACCAAGCACCCTGAGTACTGAGCACCTAGCACCCTGAGTACTGAGCACCCAGCACCCAGAGCACTGAGCACCCAGCACCCTGTGTACTGAGCACTGAGCACCCTGAGTACTAAGCACCCAGCACCCTGAGTACTGAGCACCCAGGACCCTGAGCACTGACCACCGAGCACCCCGAGCACTGAGCACCCAGCACCCTGAGCACTCAGAACCCAGCACCCCGAGCACTGAGCACCCAGCAACCTGAGCACTGAGCACCCAGCACCATGAGCACGGAGCACCCCGAGGACTGAGCACGCAGCACCCTGAGCACTGAGCACCCAGCACCTTCAGTACTGAGCACCGAGCACCTCGAGCACTAAGCACCCAGCACCCTGAGTACTGAGCACCAAGCACCCTGAGCACTGAGCACCCAGAAACCTGAGCACTGAGCACACAGCACCCTGAGCACGGAGCACCCAGCACCCTGAGTACTGAGCACCCAACACCCAGAGTACTGAGCACCCAGCACCCTGAGCACTGAGTACTGAGCACTGAGCACCCTGAGCACTGAGCACCCAGCACCCCGAGTACTGAGCACCCAGCACCCCGAGCACTGAGCACCCTGCGCCCCGAGCACTGAGCACCCAGCACCCCGAGCACTGAGCACTGAGCACACTGAGCACTGAGCACTGAGCACCCTGAGTACTGAGCACCCAGCACCCTGAGTACTGAGCACCCAGCACCCTGAGCACTGAGCACCCAGAAACCTGAGCACTGAGCACCCAGCACCCTGAGCACGGAGCACCCAGCACCCTGAGTACTGAGCACCCAACACCCAGAGTACTGAGCACCCAGCACCCTGAGCACTTAGTACTGAGCACTGAGCACCCTGAGCACTGAGCACCCATCACCCCGAGTACTGAGCACCCAGCACCCCGAGCACAGAGCACCCTGAGCACTGAGCACTGAGCACCCAGCACCCTGAGCACTGAGCACTGAGCACCCAGCACCACAGCCCTGAGCACCCAGCACCCCGAGCACTGAGCACCCAGCACCCTGAGCACTGAGCACCCAGCACCCTGAGTACTGAGCAACCAGCAACCTGAGTACTGAGCACCCAGCACCCTGAGTACTGAGCACTCAGCACCCTGAGAACTGAGCACCGAGCACACCGAGCAATGAGCACCCAGCACCCTGAGCACTGAGAACCCGGAGGACTGAGCACCCAGCACCCTGAGCACTGAGCACCGATCACCCTGAGCAGTGAGCACCCAGCACACCGAGCACTGAGCACCCAGCACCCTGAGTACTGAGCACCCAGCACCCCGAGTACTGAGCACCCAGCACCCTGAGTACTGAGCACCCAGCACCCCGAGCACTGAGCACCCAGCACCCTGAGTACTGAGCACCCTGATTACTGAGCACTGAGCACCGAGCATCCTGAGTACTGAGCACCCAGCACGCAGAGCACTGAGCACCCAGCACCCTGAGCACTGAGCACCCAGCACCCTGAGCACTGAGCACCCAGCACCCTGAGTACTGAGCACCCAGCACCCTGAGTACTGAGTACCCAGCACCCTGAGCTCTGAGCACCCAGCACCCTGAGTACTGAGCACCGAGCACCCTGAGTACTGAGCACCCAGCACCCTTAGTACTGAGCACCCAGCACCCTGAGCACTGAGCACCCAGCACCCTGAGTACTGAGCACCCAGCATCACCCTCAGCACTGAGCACCCAGCACCCCGAGCACTGAGCACCCAGCACCCTGAGCACTGAGCACCCAGCACCCCGAGTACTGAGCACCCTGCACCCCGAGTACTGAGCACCGAGCACACCGAGCACTGAGCACCCAGCACCCTGAGTACTGAGCACCCAGCACCCTGAGTACTGAGCACTGAGCACCCCGAGTACTGAGCACCCAGCACCCTGAGTACTGAGCACCCAGCACCCCGAGCACTGAGCAGCCAGCAACCTGAGTACTGAGAACAGATCACCCTGAGTACTGAGCACCCAGCACCCTGAGTACTGAGCCCCCAGCACCCTGAGTACTGAGCACCCAGCACCCCGAGCACTGAGCACCCAGCACTCCGAGAATGAGCACCCAGCACCCTGAGTACTGAGAACCGAGCACCCTGATACTGAGCACCCAGCACCCTGAGTACTGAGCCCCCAGCACCCTGAGTACTGAGCACCCAGCAACCCGAGCACTGAGCACCCAGCACCCTGAGAATGAGCACCCAGCACCATGAGTACTGAGCACCCAGCACCCTGAGTACTGAGCACTAAGCACCCAGAACACTGAGCACCCAGCACCCCGAGCACGGAGCACCCAGGACCCCGAGCACTGAGAAATGAGCACCCAGCACCCTGAGTACTGAGCACCGAGATCCCCGAGCACTGAGCACAATGAGTACTGAGCACCCAGCACCCCGAGCACTGAGCACCCAGCACCCTGAGCACTGAGCACCCAGCACCATGAGCACGGAGCACCCAGCACCCTGAGTACTGAGCACCCAACACCCAGTGTACTGAGCACCCAGCACCCTGAGCACTGAGCAACCAGCACCCTGAGTACTGAGCACCCAGCACCCTGAGTACTGAACACCCAGCACCCTGAGCACTGAGCACTGAGCACCCTGAGCACTGAGTACTGAGCACTGAGCACCCTGAGCACTGAGCACCCAGCACCCCGAGCACTGAGCACCCAGCACCCCGAGCACTGAGCACTGAGCACCCTGAGCACTGAGCACCCAGCACCCCGAGTACTGAGCACTGAGCACCCTGAGTACTGAGCACCAAGCACCCTGAGTACTGAGCACCCAGCACCCTGAGTACTGAGCACCCAGCTCCCTGAGCACTGAGCACCCAGCACCCTGAGCACTGAGCACCCAGCACCCTGAGTACTGAGCACAGAGCACCCTGAGCACTGAGCACTGAGCACCCAGCACCCTGAGCACTGAGCACCCAGCACCACAGCCCTGAGCACCCAGCACCCCGAGCACTGAGCACCCAGCACCCTGAGCACTGTGCACCCAGCACCCTGAGTACTGAGCAACCAGCAACCTGAGTACTGAGCACCTAGCACCCTGAGTACTGAGCACTCAGCACCCTGAGTACTGAGCACCGAGCACACCGAGCAATGAGCACCCAGCACCCTGAGCACTGAGCACCCGGAGGACTGAGCACCTAGCACCCTGAGCACTGAGCACCGATCACCCTGAGCAGTGACCACCCAGCACCCTGAGCACTGAGCACTCAGCACCCTGAGTACTGAGCACCCAGCACCCCGAGTACTGAGCACCCAGCACCCTGAGTACTGAGCACCCAGCACCCCGAGCACTGAGCACCCAGCACCCTGAGTACTGAGCACCCTGATTACTGAGCACTGAGCACCGAGCATCCTTAGTACTGAGCACCCAGCACCCCGAGCACTGAGCACCCAGCACCCTGGGCACTGAGCACCCAGCACCCTGAGTACTGAGCACCCAGCACCCTGAGTACTGAGCACTCAGCACCCTGAGTACTGAGTACCCAGCACCCTGAGCTCTGAGCACCCAGCACCCTGAGTACTGAGCACCGAGCACCCTGAGTACTGAGCACCCAGCACCCTTAGTACTGAGCACCCAGCACCCTGAGCACTGAGCACCCAGCACCCTGAGTACTGAGCACCCAGCACCACCCTCAGCACTGAGCACCCAGCACCCCGAGCACTGAGCACCCAGCTCCCTGAACACTGAGCACCCAGCACCCCGAGTACTGAGCACCCTGCACCCCGAGTACTGAGCACCGAGCACCCCGAGCACTGAGCACCCAGCACCCTGAGTACTGAGCACCCAGCACCCTGAGTACTGAGCACTGAGCACCCCGAGTACTGAGCACCCAGCACCCCGAGCACTGAGCACCCAGCAACCTGAGTACTGAGAACAGATCACCCTGAGTACTGAGCACCCAGCACCCTGAGTACTGAGCCCCCAGCACCCTGAGTACTGAGCACCCAGCACCCCGAGCACTGAGCACCCAGCTCCCCGAGAATGAGCACCCAGCACCCTGAGTACTGAGAACCGAGCACCCTGAGTACTGAGCACCCAGCACCCTGAGTACTGAGCCCCCAGCACCCTGAGTACTTAGCACCCAGCAACCCGAGCACTGAGCACCCAGCACCCTGAGAATGAGCACCCAGCACCATGAGTACTGAGCACCCAGCACCCTGAGTACTGAGCACTAAGCACCCAGAGCACTGAGCACCCAGCACCCTGAGTACTGAGCACTGAGCACCCTGAGTACTGAGCACCCAGCACCCTGAGTACTGAGCACCCAGCACCCCGAGTACTGAGCACCCTGCACCCCGAGTACTGAGCACCGAGCACCCCGAGCACTGAGCACCCAGCACCCTGAGTACTGAGCACCCAGCACCCTGAGTACTGAGCACTGAGCACCCCGAGTACTGAGCACCCAGCACCCCGAGCACTGAGCACCCAGCAACCTGAGTACTGAGAACAGATCACCCTGAGTACTGAGCACCCAGCACCCTGAGTACTGAGCCCCCAGCACCCTGAGTACTGAGCACCCAGCACCCCGAGCACTGAGCACCCAGCACCCCAAGAATGAGCACCCAGCACCCTGAGTACTGAGAACCGAGCACCCTGAGTACTGAGCACCCAGCACCCTGAGTACTGAGCCCCCAGCACCCTGAGTACTGAGCACCCAGCAACCCGAGCACTGAGCACCCAGCACCCTGAGAATGAGCACCCAGCACCATGAGTACTGAGCACTAAGCACCCAGAGCACTGAGCACCCAGCACCCCGAGCACGGAGCACTGAGCACCCTGAGCACTGAGCGCCCAGCACCACGAGTACTGAGCACCGAGCACCCTGAGTACTGAGCACCAAGCACCCCGAGTACTGAGCACTGAGCACCCTGAGTACTGAGCACCCAGCACCCTGAGCACTGAGCACCCAGCACCCTGAGTACTGAGCACTGAGACCCCTGAGTACTGAGCACCGAGCACCCTGAGTACTGAGCACCCAGCACCCTGATCACTGAGCATGGAGCACCCCGAGGACTGAGCACCCAGCACCCTGAGCACTGAGCACCCAGCACCTTGAGTACTGAGCACCGAGCACAACGAGCACTGAGCACCCAGCACCCTGAGTACTGAGCACCCAGCACCCTGAGCACTGAGCACCCAGCTCCCTGAGCACTGAGCACGCAGCACCCCGAGCACTGAGCACCCAGCACCCTGAGTCCTGAGCACAGAGCACCCTGAGCACTGAGCACTGAGCACCCAGCACCCTGAGCACTGAGCACCCAGCACCTTGAGTACTGAGCACCGAGCACAACGAGCACTGAGCACCCAGCACCCTGAGTACTGAGCACCCAGCACCCTGAGCACTGAGCACCCAGCACCTTGAGTACTGAGCACCGAGCACAACGAGCACTGAGCACCCAGCATCCTGAATACTGAGCACCCAGCACCCTGAGCACTGAGCACCCAGCTCCCTGAGCACTGAGCACGCAGCACCCCAAGCACTGAGCACCCAGCACCCTGAGTACTGAGCACAGAGCACCCTGAGCACTGAGCACTGAGCACCCAGCACCACAGCTCTGAGCACCGAGCACCCCGAGCACTGAGCACCCAGCACCCTGAGCACTGAGCACCCAGCACCCTGAGTACTGAGCAACCAGCAACCTGAGTACTGAGCACCCAGCACCCTCAGTACTGAGCACTCAGCACCCTGAGTACTGAGCACCGAGCACACCGAGCAATGAGCACCCAGCACCCTGAGCACTGAGCACCCGGAGGACTGAGCACCCAGCACCCTGAGCACTGAGCATCGATCACCCTGAGCAGTGAGCACCCAGCACCCCGAGCACTGAGCACCCAGCACCCTGAGTACTGAGCACCCAGCACCCCGAGTACTGAGCACCCAGCACCCTGAGTACTGAGCACCCAGCACCCCGAGCACTGAGCACCCAGCACCCTGAGTACTGAGCACCCTGATTACTGAGCACTGAGCACCGAGGATCCTGAGTACTGAGCACCCAGCACGCCGAGCACTGAGCACCCAGCACCCTGAGCACTGAGCACCCAGCACCCTGAGCACTGAGCACCCAGCACCCTGAGTACTGAGCACCCAGCACCCTGAGTACTGAGTACCCAGCACCCTGAGCTCTGAGCACCCAGCACCCCGAGCACTGAGCACCCAGCACCCCGAGCACTGAGCACTGAGCACCCTGAGCACTGAGCACCCAGCACCCCGAGTACTGAGCACTGAGCACCCTGAGTACTGAGCACCAAGCACCCTGAGTACTGAGCACCCAGCACCCTGAGTACTGAGCACCCAGCTCCCTGAGCACTGAGCACCCAGCACCCTGAGCACTGAGCACCCAGCACCCTGAGTACTGAGCACAGAGCACCCTGAGCACTGAGCACTGAGCACCCAGCACCCTGAGCACTGAGCACCCAGCACCACAGCCCTGAGCACCCAGCACCCCGAGCACTGAGCACCCAGCACCCTGAGCACTGTGCACCCAGCACCCTGAGTACTGAGCAACCAGCAACCTGAGTACTGAGCACCCAGCACCCTGAGTACTGAGCACTCAGCACCCTGAGTACTGAGCACCGAGCACACCGAGCAATGAGCACCCAGCACCCTGAGCACTGAGCACCCGGAGGACTGAGCAACTAGCACCCTGAGCACTGAGCACCGATCACCCTGAGCAGTGACCACCCAGCACCCTGAGCACTGAGCACTCAGCACCCTGAGTACTGAGCACCCAGCACCCCGAGTACTGAGCACCCAGCACCCTGAGTACTGAGCACCCAGCACCCCGAGCACTGAGCACCCAGCACCCTGAGTACTGAGCACCCTGATTACTGAGCACTGAGCACCGAGCATCCTTAGTACTGAGCACCCAGCACCCCGAGCACTGAGCACCCAGCACCCTTGGCACTGAGCACCCAGCACCCTGAGTACTGAGCACCCAGCACCCTGAGTACTGAGCACTCAGCACCCTGAGTACTGAGTACCCAGCACCCTGAGCTCTGAGCACCCAGCACCCTGAGTACTGAGCACCGAGCACCCTGAGTATTGAGCACCCAGCACCCTTAGTACTGAGCACCCAGCACCCTGAGCACTGAGCACCCAGCACCCTGAGTACTGAGCACCCAGCACCACCCTCAGCACTGAGCACCCAGCACCCCGAGCACTGAGCACCCAGCTCCCTGAACACTGAGCACCCAGCACCCCGAGTACTGAGCACCCTGCACCCCGAGTACTGAGCACCGAGCACCCCGAGCACTGAGCACCCAGCACCCTGAGTACTGAGCACCCAGCACCCTGAGTACTGAGCACTGAGCACCCCGAGTACTGAGCACCCAGCACCCCGAGCACTGAGCACCCAGCAACCTGAGTACTGAGAACAGATCACCCTGAGTACTGAGCACCCAGCACCCTGAGTACTGAGCCCCCAGCACCCTGAGTACTGAGCACCCAGCACCCCGAGCACTGAGCACCCAGCTCCCCGAGAATGAGCACCCAGCACCCTGAGTACTGAGAACCGAGCACCCTGAGTACTGAGCACCCAGCACCCTGAGTACTGAGCCCCCAGCACCCTGAGTACTTAGCACCCAGCAACCCGAGCACTGAGCACCCAGCACCCTGAGAATGAGCACCCAGCACCATGAGTACTGAGCACCCAGCACCCTGAGTACTGAGCACTAAGCACCCAGAGCACTGAGCACCCAGCACCCTGAGTACTGAGCACTGAGCACCCTGAGTACTGAGCACCCAGCACCCTGAGTACTGAGCACCCAGCACCCCGAGTACTGAGCACCCTGCACCCCGAGTACTGAGCACCGAGCACCCCGAGCACTGAGCACCCAGCACCCTGAGTACTGAGCACCCAGCACCCTGAGTACTGAGCACTGAGCACCCCGAGTACTGAGCACCCAGCACCCCGAGCACTGAGCACCCAGCAACCTGAGTACTGAGAACAGATCACCCTGAGTACTGAGCACCCAGCACCCTGAGTACTGAGCCCCCAGCACCCTGAGTACTGAGCACCCAGCACCCCGAGCACTGAGCACCCAGCACCCCAAGAATGAGCACCCAGCACCCTGAGTACTGAGAACCGAGCACCCTGAGTACTGAGCACCCAGCACCCTGAGTACTGAGCCCCCAGCACCCTGAGTACTGAGCACCCAGCAACCCGAGCACTGAGCACCCAGCACCCTGAGAATGAGCACCCAGCACCATGAGTACTGAGCACTAAGCACCCAGAGCACTGAGCACCCAGCACCCCGAGCACGGAGCACTGAGCACCCTGAGCACTGAGCGCCCAGCACCACGAGTACTGAGCACCGAGCACCCTGAGTACTGAGCACCAAGCACCCCGAGTACTGAGCACTGAGCACCCTGAGTACTGAGCACCCAGCACCCTGAGCACTGAGCACCCAGCACCCTGAGTACTGAGCACTGAGACCCCTGAGTACTGAGCACCGAGCACCCTGAGTACTGAGCACCCAGCACCCTGATCACTGAGCATGGAGCACCCCGAGGACTGAGCACCCAGCACCCTGAGCACTGAGCACCCAGCACCTTGAGTACTGAGCACCGAGCACAACGAGCACTGAGCACCCAGCACCCTGAGTACTGAGCACCCAGCACCCTGAGCACTGAGCACCCAGCTCCCTGAGCACTGAGCACGCAGCACCCCGAGCACTGAGCACCCAGCACCCTGAGTCCTGAGCACAGAGCACCCTGAGCACTGAGCACTGAGCACCCAGCACCCTGAGCACTGAGCACCCAGCACCTTGAGTACTGAGCACCGAGCACAACGAGCACTGAGCACCCAGCACCCTGAGTACTGAGCACCCAGCACCCTGAGCACTGAGCACCCAGCACCTTGAGTACTGAGCACCGAGCACAACGAGCACTGAGCACCCAGCATCCTGAATACTGAGCACCCAGCACCCTGAGCACTGAGCACCCAGCTCCCTGAGCACTGAGCACGCAGCACCCCAAGCACTGAGCACCCAGCACCCTGAGTCCTGAGCACAGAGCACCCTGAGCACTGAGCACTGAGCACCCAGCACCACAGCTCTGAGCACCCAGCACCCCGAGCACTGAGCACCCAGCACCCTGAGCACTGAGCACCCAGCACCCTGAGTACTGAGCAACCAGCAACCTGAGTACTGAGCACCCAGCACCCTCAGTACTGAGCACTCAGCACCCTGAGTACTGAGCACCGAGCACACCGAGCAATGAGCACCCAGCACCCTGAGCACTGAGCACCCTGAGGACTGAGCACCCAGCACCCTGAGCACTGAGCATCGATCACCCTGAGCAGTGAGCACCCAGCACCCCGAGCACTGAGCACCCAGCACCCTGAGTACTGAGCACCCAGCACCCCGAGTACTGAGCACCCAGCACCCTGAGTACTGAGCACCCAGCACCCCGAGCACTGAGCACCCAGCACCCTGAGTACTGAGCACCCTGATTACTGAGCACTGAGCACCGAGCATCCTGAGTACTGAGCACCCAGCACGCCGAGCACTGAGCACCCAGCACCCTGAGCACTGAGCACCCAGCACCCTGAGCACTGAGCACCCAGCACCCTGAGTACTGAGCACTGAGCACCCCGAGTACTGAGCACCCAGCACCCCGAGCACTGAGCACCCAGCAACCTGAGTACTGAGAACAGATCACCCTGAGTACTGAGCACCCAGCACGCCGAGCACTGAGCACCCAGCACCCTGAGCACTGAGCACCCAGCACCCCAAGAATGAGCACCCAGCACCCTGAGTACTGAGCACTGAGCACCCCGAGTACTGAGCACCCAGCACCCCGAGCACTGAGCACCCAGCAACCTGAGTACTGAGAACAGATCACCCTGAGTACTGAGCACCCAGCACCCTGAGTACTGAGCCCCCAGCACCCTGAGTACTGAGCACCCAGCACCCCGAGCACTGAGCACCCAGCACCCCAAGAATGAGCACCCAGCACCCTGAGTACTGAGAACCGAGCACCCTGAGTACTGAGCACCCAGCACCCTGAGTACTGAGCCCCCAGCACCCTGAGTACTGAGCACCCAGCAACCCGAGCACTGAGCACCCAGCACCCTGAGAATGAGCACCCAGCACCATGAGTACTGAGCACTAAGCACCCAGAGCACTGAGCACCCAGCATCCCGAGCACGGAGCACTGAGCACCCTGAGCACTGAGCGCCCAGCACCACGAGTACTGAGCACCGAGCACCCTGAGTACTGAGCACCAAGCACCCCGAGTACTGAGCACTGAGCACCCTGAGTACTGAGCACCCAGCACCCTGAGCACTGAGCACCCAGCACCCTGAGTACTGAGCACTGAGACCCCTGAGTACTGAGCACCGAGCACCCTGAGTACTGAGCACCCAGCACCCTGATCACTGAGCACGGAGCACCCCGAGGACTGAGCTCCCAGCACCCTGAGCACTGAGCACCCAGCACCTTGAGTACTGAGCACCGAGCACAACGAGCACTGAGCACCCAGCACCCTGAGTACTGAGCACCCAGCACCCTGAGCACTGAGCACCCAGCTCCCTGAGCACTGAGCACGCAGCACCCCGAGCACTGAGCACCCAGCACCCTGAGTCCTGAGCACAGAGCACCCTGAGCACTGAGCACTGAGCACCCAGCACCCTGAGCACTGAGCACCCAGCACCTTGAGTACTGAGCACCGAGCACAACGAGCACTGAGCACCCAGCACCCTGAGTACTGAGCACCCAGCACCCTGAGCACTGAGCACCCAGCACCACAGCCCTGAGCACCCAGCACCCCGAGCACTGAGCACCCAGCACCCTGAGCACTGAGCACCCATCACCCTGAGTACTGAGCAACCAGCAACCTGAGTACTGAGCACCCAGCACCCTGAGTACTGAGCACTCAGCACCCTGAGTACTGAGCACCGAGCACACCGATAAATGAGCACCCAGCACCCTGAGCACTGAGCACCCGGAGGACTGAGCACCCAGCACCCTGAGCACTGAGCACCGATCACCCTGAGCAGTGAGCACCCAGCACCCCGAGCACTGAGAACCCAGCACCCTGAGTACTGAGCACCCAGCACCCCGAGTACTGAGCACCCAGCACCCTGAGTACTGAGCACCCAGCATACAGAGCACTGAGCACCCAGCACCCTGAGTACTGAGCACCCTGATTACTGAGCACTGAGCACCGAGCATCCTGAGTACTGAGCACCCAGCACGCCGAGCACTGAGCACCCAGCACCCTGAGCACTGAGCACCCAGCACCCTGAGCACTGAGCACCCAGCACCCTGAGTAATGAGCACCCAGCACCCTGAGTACTGAGTACCCAGCACCCTGAGCTCTGAGCACCCAGCATCCTGAGTACTGAGCACCGATCACCCTGAGTACTGAGCACCCAGCACCCTTAGTACTGAGCACCCAGCACCCTGAGTACTGAGCACCGAGCACCCCGAGCACTGAGCACCCAGCACCCTGAGTACTGAGCACCCAGCACCCTGAGTACTGAGCACTGAGCACCCCGAGTACTGAGCACCCAGCACCCCGAGCACTGAGCACCCAGCAACCTGAGTACTGAGAACAGATCACCCTGAGTACTGAGCACCCAGCACCCTGAGTACTGAGCCCCCAGCACCCTGAGTACTGAGCACCCAGCACCCCGAGCACTGAGCACCCATCACCCCAAGAATGAGCACCCAGCACCCTGAGTACTGAGAACCGAGCACCCTGAGTACTGAGCACCCAGCACCCTGAGTACTGAGCCCCCAGCACCCTGAGTACTGAGCACCCAGCAACCCGAGCACTGAGCACCCAGCACCCTGAGAATGAGCACCCAGCACCATGAGTACTGAGCACTAAGCACCCAGAGCACTGAGCACCCAGCACCCCGAGCACGGAGCACTGAGCACCCTGAGCACTGAGCGCCCAGCACCACGAGTACTGAGCACCGAGCACCCTGAGTACTGAGCACCAAGCACCCCGAGTACTGAGCACTGAGCACCCTGAGTACTGAGCACCCAGCACCCTGAGCACTGAGCACCCAGCACCCTGAGTACTGAGCACTGAGACCCCTGAGTACTGAGCACCGAGCACCCTGAGTACTGAGCACCCAGCACCCTGATCACTGAGCACGGAGCACCCCGAGGACTGAGCACCCAGCACCCTGAGCACTGAGCACCCAGCACCTTGAGTACTGAGCACCGAGCACAACGAGCACTGAGCACCCAGCACCCTGAGTACTGAGCACCCAGGACCCTGAGCACTGAGCACCCAGCTCCCTGAGCACTGAGCACGCAGCACCCCGAGCACTGAGCACCCAGCACCCTGAGTCCTGAGCACAGAGCACCCTGAGCACTGAGCACTGAGCACTGAGCACCCAGCACCCTGAGCACTGAGCACCCAGCACCTTGAGTACTGAGCACCGAGCACAACGAGCACTGAGCACCCAGCACCCTGAGTACTGAGCACCCAGCACCCTGAGCACTGAGCACCCAGCACCTTGAGTACTGAGCACCAAGCACAACGAGCACTGAGCACCCAGCACCCTGAATACTGAGCACCCAGCACCCTGAGCACTGAGCACCCAGCTCCCTGAGCACTGAGCACGCAGCACCCCAAGCACTGAGCACCCAGCACCCTGAGTAGTGAGCACAGAGCACCCTGAGCACTGAGCACTGAGCACCCAGCACCACAGCTCTGAGCACCCAGCACCCCGAGCACTGAGCACCCACCACCCTGAGCACTGAGCACCCAGCACCCTGAGTACTGAGCAACCAGCAACCTGAGTACTGAGCACCCAGCACCCTCAGTACTGAGCACTCAGCACCCTGAGTACTGAGCACCGAGCACACCGAGCAATGAGCACCCAGCACCCTGAGCACTGAGCACCCGGAGGACTGAGCACCCAGCACCCTGAGCACTGAGCATCGATCACCCTGAGCAGTGAGCACCCAGCACCCCGAGCACTGAGCACCCAGCACCCTGAGTACTGAGCACCCAGCACCCCGAGTACTGAGCACCCAGCACCCTGAGTACTGAGCACCCAGCACCCCGAGCACTGAGCACCCAGCACCCTGAGTACTGAGCACCCTGATTACTGAGCACTGAGCACCGAGCATCCTGAGTACTGAGCACCCAGCACGCCGAGCACTGAGCACCCAGCACCCTGAGCACTGAGCACCCAGCACCCTGAGCACTGAGCACCCAGCACCCTGAGTACTGAGCACCCAGCACCCTGAGTACTGAGTACCCAGCACCCTGAGCTCTGAGCACCCAGCACCCTGAGTACTGAGCACCGAGCACCCTGAGTACTGAGCACCCAGCACCCTTAGTACTAAGCACCGAGCACCCTGAGCACTGAGCACCCAGCACCCTGAGTACTGAGAACCCAGCACCACCCTCAGCACTGAGCACCCAGCACCCCGAGCACTGAGCACCCAGCACCCTGAGCACTGAGCACCCAGCACCCCGAGTACTGAGCACCCTGCACCCCGAGTACTGAGCACCGAGCACCCCGAGCACTGAGCACCCAGCACCCTGAGTACTGAGCACCCAGCACCCTGAGTACTGAGCACTGAGCACCCCGAGTACTGAGCACCCAGCACCCCGAGCACTGAGCACCCAGCAACCTGAGTACTGAGAACAGATCACCCTGAGTACTGAGCACCCAGCACCCTGAGTACTGAGCCCCCAACACCCTGAGTACTGAGCACCCAGCACCCCGAGCACTGAGCACCCAGCACCCCAAGAATGAGCACCCAGCACCCTGAGTACTGAGAACCGAGCACTCTGAGTACTGAGCACCCAGCACCCTGAGTACTGAGCCCCCAGCACCCTGAGTACTGAGCACCCAGCAACCCGAGCACTGAGCACCCTGCACCCTGAGAATGAGCACCCAGAACCATGAGTACTGAGCACTAAGCACCCAGAGCACTGAGCACCCAGCATCCCGAGCACGGAGCACTGAGCACCCTGAGCACTGAGCGCCCAGCACCACGAGTACTGAGCACCGAGCACCCTGAGTACTGAGCACCAAGCACCCCGAGTACTGAGCACTGAGCACCCTGAGTACTGAGCACCCAGCACCCTGAGCACTGAGCACCCAGCACCCTGAGTACTGAGCACTGAGACCCCTGAGTACTGAGCACCGAGCACCCTGAGTACTGAGCACCCAGCACCCTGATCACTGAGCACGGAGCACCCCGAGGACTGAGCTCCCAGCACCCTGAGCACTGAGCACCCAGCACCTTGAGTACTGAGCACCGAGCACAACGAGCACTGAGCACCCAGCACCCTGAGTACTGAGCACCCAGCACCCTGAGCACTGAGCACCCAGCTCCCTGAGCACTGAGCACGCAGCACCCCGAGCACTGAGCACCCAGCACCCTGAGTCCTGAGCACAGAGCACCCTGAGCACTGAGCACTGAGCACCCAGCACCCTGAGCACTGAGCACCCAGCACCTTGAGTACTGAGCACCGAGCACAACGAGCACTGAGCACCCAGCACCCTGAGTACTGAGCACCCAGCACCCTGAGCACTGAGCACCCAGCACCACAGCCCTGAGCACCCAGCACCCCGAGCACTGAGCACCCAGCACCCTGAGCACTGAGCACCCATCACCCTGAGTACTGAGCAACCAGCAACCTGAGTACTGAGCACCCAGCACCCTGAGTACTGAGCACTCGGCACCCTGAGTACTGAGCACCGAGCACACCGATAAATGAGCACCCAGCACCCTGAGCACTGAGCACCCGGAGGACTGAGCACCCAGCACCCTGAGCACTGAGCACCGATCACCCTGAGCAGTGAGCACCCAGCACCCCGAGCACTGAGAACCCAGCACCCTGAGTACTGAGCACCCAGCACCCCGAGTACTGAGCACCCAGCACCCTGAGTACTGAGCACCCAGCACACAGAGCACTGAGCACCGAGCACCCTGAGTACTGAGCACCCTGATTACTGAGCACTGAGCACCGAGCATCCTGAGTACTGAGCACCCAGCACGCCGAGCACTGAGCACCCAGCACCCTGAGCACTGAGCACCCAGCACCCTGAGCACTGAGCACCCAGCACCCTGAGTAATGAGCACCCAGCACCCTGAGTACTGAGTACCCAGCACCCTGAGCTCTGAGCACCCAGCATCCTGAGTACTGAGCACCGATCACCCTGAGTACTGAGCACCCAGCACCCTTAGTACTGAGCACCCAGCACCCTGAGCACTGAGCACCCAGCACCCTGAGTACTGAGCACCCAGCACCACCCTCAGCACTGAGCACCGAGCACCCCGAGCACTGAGCACCCAGCACCCTGAGTACTGAGCACCCAGCACCCTGAGGACTGAGCACTGAGCACCCCGAGTACTGAGCACCCAGCACCCCGAGCACTGAGCACCCAGCACCCCGAGAATGAGCACCCAGCACCCTGAGTACTGAGAACCGAGCACCCTGATACTGAGCACACAGCACCCTGAGTACTGAGCCCCCAGCACCCTGAGTACTGAGCACCCAGCAACCCGAGCACTGAGCACCCAGCACCCTGAGAATGAGCACCCAGCACCATGAGTACTGAGCACCCAGCACCCTGAGTACTGAGCACTAAGCACCCAGAGCACTGAGCACCCAGCACCCCGAGCACGGAGCACCCAGGACCCCGAGCACTGAGAACTGAGCACCCATCACCCTGAGTACTGAGCACCGAGATCCCCGAGCACTGAGCACACTGAGTACTGAGCACCCAGCACCCCGAGCACTGAGCACCCAGCACCCTGAGCACTGAGCACCCAGCACCATGAGCACGGAGCACCCCGAGGACTGAGCACCCAGCACCCTGAGCACTGAGCACCCAGCACCTTGAGTACTGAGCTCCGAGCACCTCGAGCACTAAGCACCCAGCACCCTGAGTACTGAGCACCCAGCACCCTGAGCACTGAGCACCCAGAACCCTGAGCACTGAGCACCCAGCACCCTGAGCACGGAGCACCCAGCACCCTGAGTACTGAGCACCCAACACCCAGAGTACTGAGCACCCAGCACCCTGAGCACTGAGCACCCAGCACCCCGAGCACTGAGCACCCAGAACCCTGAGTACTGAGCACCCTGATTACTGAGCACTGAGCACCGAGCATCCTGAGGACTGAGCACCCAGCACCCCGAGCACTGAGCACCCAGCACCCTGATCACTGAGCACGGAGCACCCCGAGGACTGAGCTCCCAGCACCCTGAGCACTGAGCACCCAGCACCTTGAGTACTGAGCACCGAGCACAACGAGCACTGAGCACCCAGCACCCTGAGTACTGAGCACCCAGCACCCTGAGCACTGAGCACCCAGCTCCCTGAGCACTGAGCACGCAGCACCCCGAGCACTGAGCACCCAGCACCCTGAGTCCTGAGCACAGAGCACCCTGAGCACTGAGCACTGAGCACCCAGCACCCTGAGCACTGAGCACCCAGCACCTTGAGTACTGAGCACCGAGCACAACGAGCACTGAGCACCCAGCACCCTGAGTACTGAGCACCCAGCACCCCGAGAATGAGCACCCAGCACCCTGAGTACTGAGAACCGAGCACCCTGATACTGAGCACACAGCACCCTGCGTACTGAGCCCCCAGCACCCTGAGTACTGAGCACCCAGCAACCCGAGCACTGAGCACCCAGCACCCTGAGAATGAGCACCCAGCACCATGAGTACTGAGCACCCAGCACCCTGAGTACTGAGCACTAAGCACCCAGAGCACTGAGCACCCAGCACCCCGAGCACGGAGCACCCAGGACCCCGAGCACTGAGAACTGAGCACCCATCACCCTGAGTACTGAGCACCGAGATCCCCGAGCACTGAGCACACTGAGTACTGAGCACCCAGCACCCCGAGCACTGAGCACCCAGCACCCTGAGCACTGAGCACCCAGCACCATGAGCACGGAGCACCCCGAGGACTGAGCACCCAGCACCCTGAGCACTGAGCACCCAGCACCTTGAGTACTGAGCACCGAGCACCTCGAGCACTAAGCACCCAGCACACTGAGTACTGAGCACCCAGCACCCTGAGCACTGAGCACCCAGAACCCTGAGCACTGAGCACCCAGCACCCTGAGCACGGAGCACCCAGCACCCTGAGTACTGAGCACCCAACACCCAGAGTACTGAGCACCCAGCACCCTGAGCACTGAGCACCCAGCACCCTGAGTACTGAGCACCCAGCACCCTGAGTACTGAACACCCAGCACCCTGAGCACTGAGCACTGAGCACTGAGCACCCTGAGCACTGATCACCCAGCACCCCGAGTACTGAGCACCCACCACCCCGAGCACTGAGCACTGAGCACCCTGAGCACTGAGCACCCAGCACCCCGAGTACTGAGAACTGAGCACCCTGAGTACTGAGCACCAAGCACCCTGAGTACTGAGCACCCAGCACCCTGAGTACTGAGCACCCAGCACCCTGAGCCCTGAGCACCCAGCACCCCGAGCACTGAGCACCCAGCACCCTGAGTACTGTGCACAGAGCACTCTGAGCACTGAGCACCCAGCACCCTGAGCACTGAGCACTGAGCACCCAGCACCACAGCCCTGAGCACCCAGCACCCCGAGCACTGAGCACCCAGCACCCTGAGCACTGAGCACCCAGCACCCTGAGTACTGAGCAACCAGCAACCTGAGTACTGAGCACCCAGCACCCTGAGTACTGAGCACTCAGCACCCTGAGTACTGAGCACCGAGCACACCGAGCAATGAGCACCCAGCACCCTGAGCACTGAGCACCCGGAGGACTGAGCACCCAGCACCCTGAGCACTGTGCACCGATCACCCTGAGCAGTGAGCACCCAGCACCCCGAGCACTCAGCACCCAGCACCCTGAGCACGGAGCACCCAGCACCCTGAGTACTGAGCACCCAACACCCAGAGTACTGAGCACCCAGCACCCTGAGCACTGAGCACCCAGCACTCCGAGCACTGAGCACCCAGAACCCTGAGTACTGAGCACCCTGATTACTGAGCACTGAGCACCGAGCATCCTGAGGACTGAGCACCCAGCACCCCGAGCACTGAGCACCCAGCACCCTGACCACTGAGCACGGAGCACCCCGAGGACTGAGCTCCCAGCACCCTGAGCACTGAGCACCCAGCACCTTGAGTACTGAGCACCGAGCACAACGAGCACTGAGCACCCAGCACCCTGAGTACTGAGCACCCAGCACCCTGAGCACTGAGCACCCAGCTCCCTGAGCACTGAGCACGCAGCACCCCGAGCACTGAGCACCCAGCACCCTGAGTCCTGAGCACAGAGCACCCTGAGCACTGAGCACTGAGCACCCAGCACCCTGAGCACTGAGCACCCAGCACCTTGAGTACTGAGCACCGAGCACAACGAGCACTGAGCACCCAGCACCCTGAGTACTGAGCACCCAGCACCCTGAGCACTGAGCACCCAGCACCACAGCCCTGAGCACCCAGCACCCCGAGCACTGAGCACCCAGCACCCTGAGCACTGAGCACCCATCACCCTGAGTACTGAGCAACCAGCAACCTGAGTACTGAACACCCAGCACCCTGAGTACTGAGCACTCAGCACCCTGAGTACTGAGCACCGAGCACACCGATAAATGAGCACCCAGCACCCTGAGCACTGAGCACCCGGAGGACTGAGCACCCAGCACCCTGAGCACTGAGCACAGATCACCCTGAGCAGTGAGCACCCAGCACCCCGAGCACTGAGAACCCAGCACCCTGAGTACTGAGCACCCAGCACCCCGAGTACTGAGAACCCAGCACCCTGAGTACTGAGCACCCAGCACACAGAGCACTGAGCACCCAGCACCCTGAGTACTGAGCACCCTGATTACTGAGCACTGAGCACCGAGCATCCTGAGTACTGAGCACCCAGCACGCCGAGCACTGAGCACCCAGCACCCTGAGCACTGAGCACCCAGCACCCTGAGCACTGAGCACCCAGCACCCTGAGTAATGAGCACCCAGCACCCTGAGTACTGAGTACCCAGCACCCTGAGCTCTGAGCACCCAGCATCCTGAGTACTGAGCACCGATCACCCTGAGTACTGAGCACCCAGCACCCTTAGTACTGAGCACCCAGCACCCTGAGCACTGAGCACCCAGCACCCTGAGTACTGAGCACCCAGCACCACCCTCAGCACTGAGCACCGAGCACCCCGAGCACTGAGCACCCAGCACCCTGAGTACTGAGCACCCAGCACCCTGAGGACTGAGCACTGAGCACCCCGAGTACTGAGCACCCAGCACCCCGAGCACTGAGCACCCAGCACCCCGAGAATGAGCACCCAGCACCCTGAGTACTGAGAACCGAGCACCCTGATACTGAGCACACAGCACCCTGCGTACTGAGCCCCCAGCACCCTGAGTACTGAGCACCCAGCAACCCGAGCACTGAGCACCCAGCACCCTGAGAATGAGCACCCAGCACCATGAGTACTGAGCACCCAGCACCCTGAGTACTGAGCACTAAGCACCCAGAGCACTGAGCACCCAGCACCCCGAGCACGGAGCACCCAGGACCCCGAGCACTGAGAACTGAGCACCCATCACCCTGAGTACTGAGCACCGAGATCCCCGAGCACTGAGCACACTGAGTACTGAGCACCCAGCACCCCGAGCACTGAGCACCCAGCACCCTGAGCACTGAGCACCCAGCACCATGAGCACGGAGCACCCCGAGGACTGAGCACCCAGCACCCTGAGCACTGAGCACCCAGCACCTTGAGTACTGAGCACCGAGCACCTCGAGCACTAAGCACCCAGCACACTGAGTACTGAGCACCCAGCACCCTGAGCACTGAGCACCCAGAACCCTGAGCACTGAGCACCCAGCACCCTGAGCACGGAGCACCCAGCACCCTGAGTACTGAGCACCCAACACCCAGAGTACTGAGCACCCAGCACCCTGAGCACGGAGCACCCAGCACCCTGAGTACTGAGCACCCAGCACCCTGAGTACTGAACACCCAGCACCCTGAGCACTGAGCACTGAGAACTGAGCACCCTGAGCACTGATCACCCAGCACCCCGAGTACTGAGCACCCACCACCCCGAGCACTGAGCACTGAGCACCCTGAGCACTGAGCACCCAGCACCCCGAGTACTGAGAACTGAGCACCCTGAGTACTGAGCACCAAGCACCCTGAGTACTGAGCACCCAGCACCCTGAGTACTGAGCACCCAGCACCCTGAGCCCTGAGCACCCAGCACCCCGAGCACTGAGCACCCAGCACCCTGAGTACTGTGCACAGAGCACTCTGAGCACTGAGCACCCAGCACCCTGAGCACTGAGCACTGAGCACCCAGCACCACAGCCCTGAGCACCCAGCACCCCGAGCACTGAGCACCCAGCACCCTGAGCACTGAGCACCCAGCACCCTGAGTACTGAGCAACCAGCAACCTGAGTACTGAGCACCCAGCACCTTGAGTACTGAGCACTCAGCACCCTGAGTACTGAGCACCGAGCACACCGAGCAATGAGCACCCAGCACCCTGAGCACTGAGCACCCGGAGGACTGAGCACCCAGCACCCTGAGCACTGTGCACCGATCACCCTGAGCAGTGAGCACCCAGCACCCCGAGCACTCAGCACTCAGCACCCTGAGTACTGAGCACCCAGCACCCCGAGTACTGAGCACCCAGCACCCTGAGTACTGAGCACCCAGCACTCCGAGCACTGAGCACCCAGAACCCTGAGTACTGAGCACCCTGATTACTGAGCACTGAGCACCGAGCATCCTGAGTACTGAGCACCCTGCACCCCGAGCACTGAGCACCCAGCACCCTGAGCACTGAGCACCCAGCACCCTGAGCACTGAGCACCCAGCACCCTGAGTACTGAGCACTCAGCACCTGAGTACTGAGTACCCAGCACCCTGAGCTCTGAGCACCCAGCACCCTGAGTACTGAGCACCGAGCACCCTGAGTACTGAGCACCCAGCACCCTTAGTACTGAGCACCCAGCACCCTGAGCACTGAGCACCCAGCACCCTGAGTACTGAGCACCCAGCACCACCCTCAGCACTGAGCACCCAGCACCCCGAGCACTGAGCACCCAGCTCCCTGAACACTGAGCACCCAGCACCCCGAGTACTGAGCACCCTGCACCCCGAGTACTGAGCACCGAGCACCCCGAGCACTGAGCACCCAGAACCCTGAGTACTGAGCACCCTGTTTACTGAGCACTGAGCACCGAGCATCCTGAGTACTGAGCACCCAGCACCCCGAGCACTGAGCACCCAGCACCCTGAGCACTGAGCACCCAGCACCCTGAGCACTGAGCACCCAGCACCCTGAGTACTGAGCACTGAGCACCCCGAGTACTGAGCACCCAGCACCCCGAGCACTGAGCACCCAGCACCCTGAGTACTGAGCACCCAGCACCACCCTCAGCACTGAGCACCCAGCACCCCGAGTACTGAGCACCCTGCACCCCGAGTACTGAGCACCCAGCACCCTGAGTACTTAGCACTGAGCACCCCGAGTACTGAGCACGCAGCACCCCGACCACTGAGCACCCAGCAACCTGAGTACTGAGAACAGATCACCCTGAGTACTGAGCACCCAGCACCCTGAGTACTGAGCCCCCAGCACCCTGAGTACTGAGCACCCAGCACCCCGAGCACTGAGCACCCAGCACCCCAAGAATGAGCACCCAGCACCCTGAGTACTGAGAACCGAGCACCCTGAGTACTGATCACCCAGCACCCTGAGTACTGAGCCCCCAGCACCCTGAGTACTGAGCACCCAGCACCCCGAGCACTGAGCACCCAGCACCCTGAGAATGAGCACCCAGCACCATGAGTACTGAGCACCCAGCACCCTGAGTACTGAGCACTAAGCACCCAGAGCACTGAGCACCCAGCACCCCGAGCACGGAGCAACCAGGACCCCAAGCACTGAGAACTGAGCACCCAGCACCCTGAGTACTGAGCACCGAGCTCCCCGAGCACTGAGCACACTGAGTACTGAGCACCCAGCACCCCGAGCACTGAGCACCCAGCACCCTGAGCACTGAGCACCCAGCACCATGAGCACGGAGCACCCCGAGGACTGAGCACCCAGCACCCTGAGCACTGAGCACCCAGCACCTTGAGTACTGAGCACCGAGCACCTCGAGCACTAAGCACCCAGCACCCTGAGTACTGAGCACCCAGCACCCTGAGCACTGAGCACCCAGAACCCTGAGCACTGAGCACCCAGCACCCTGAGCACGGAGCACCCAGCACCCTCAGTACTGATCACCCAACACCCAGAGTACTGAGCACCCAGCACCCTGAGAACTGAGTACCCAGCACCCTGAGCTCTGAGCACCCAGCACCCTGAGTACTGAGCACCGAGCACCCTGAGTACTGAGCACCCAGCACCCTTAGTACTGAGCACCCAGCACCCTGAGCACTGAGCACCCAGCACCCTGAGTACTGAGCACCCAGCACCACCCTCAGCACTGAGCACCCAGCACCCCGAGCACTGAGCACCCAGCTCCCTGAGCACTGAGCACCCAGCACCCCGAGTACTGAGCACCCTGCACCCCGAGTACTGAGCACCGAGCACCCCGAGCACTGAGCACCCAGCACCCTGAGTACTGAGCACCCAGCACCCTGAGTACTGAGCACCCAGCACCCTGAGTACTGAACACCCAGCACCCTGAGCACTGAGCACTGAGCACCCTGAGCACTGAGTACTGAGCACCCTGAGCACTGAGCACCCAGCACCCCGAGTACTGAGCACCCAGCACCCCGAGCACTGAGCACCCAGCACCCCGAGCACTGAGCACTGAGCACCCTGAGCACTGAGCACCCAGCACCCCGAGTACTGAGCACTGAGCACCCTGAGTACTGAGCACCAAGCACCCTGAGTACTGAGCACCCAGCACCCTGAGTACTGAGCACCCAGCACCCTGAGCACTGAGCACCCAGCACCCCGAGCACTGAGCACCCAGCACCCTGAGTACTGAGCACAGAGCACTCTGAGCACTGAGCACCCAGCACCCTGAGTACTGAGCACCCAGCACCCTGAGTACTGAGCACCCAGCACCACCCTCAGCACTGAGCACCCAGCACCCCCAGCACTGAGCACCCAGCTCCCTGAACACTGAGCACCCAGCACCCGGAGTACTGAGCACCCTGCACCCCGAGTACTGAGCACCGAGCACCCCGAGCACTGAGCACCCAGCACCCTGAGTACTGAGCACCCAGCACCCTGAGTACTGAGCCCTGAGCACCCCGAGTACTGAGCACCCAGAACCCCGAGCAATGAGCACCCAGCAACCTGAGTACTGAGAACAGATCACCCTGAGTACTGAGCACCCAGCACCCTGAGTACTGAGCCCCCAGCACCCTGAGTACTGAGCACCCAGCACCCCGAGCACTGAGCACCCAGCACCCCGAGAATGAGCACCCAGCACCCTGAGTTCTGAGCCCCCAGCACCCTGAGTACTGAGCACCCAGCAACCCGAGCACTGAGCACCCAGCACCCTGAGAATGAGCACCCAGCAACATGAGTACTGAGCACCCAGCACCCTGAGTACTGAGCACTAAGCACCCAGAGCACTGAGCACCCAGCACCCCGAGCACGGAGCACCCAGGACCCCGAGCACTGAGAACTGAGCACCCAGCACCCTGAGTACTGAGCACCGAGCTCCCCGAGCACTGAGCACACTGAGTACTGAGCACCCAGCACCCCGAGCACTGAGCACCCAGCACCCTGAGCACAGAGCACCCAGCACCCTGAGCACGGAGCACCCCGAGTACTGAGCACCCAGCACCCTGAGAATGAGCACCCAGCACCCCGAGTACTGAGCACACAGCACCCTGAGAATGAGCACCCAGCACCCTGAGCACTGAGCACCCAGCACCTTGAGTACTGAGCACCCAGCACCCCGAGCCCTGAGCACCCAGCACCCTGAGCACAGAGCACCCAGCACCCTTAGTACTGAGCACCCAGCACCCTGAGCACTGAGCACCCAGCACCCTGAGTACTGAGCACCCAGCACCACCCTCAGCACTGAGCACCCAGCACCCCGAGCACTGAGCACCCAGCTCCCTGAACACTGAGCACCCAGCACCCCGAGTACTGAGCACCCTGCACCCCGAGTACTGAGCACCCAGCACCCTGAGTACTTAGCACTGAGCACCCCGAGTACTGAGCACGCAGCACCCCGACCACTGAGCACCCAGCAACCTGAGTACTGAGAACAGATCACCCTGAGTACTGAGCACCCAGCACCCTGAGTACTGAGCCCCCAGCACCCTGAGTACTGAGCACCCAGCACCCCGAGCACTGAGCACCCAGCACCCCAAGAATGAGCACCCAGCACCCTGAGTACTGAGAACCGAGCACCCTGAGTACTGATCACCCAGCACCCTGAGTACTGAGCCCCCAGCACCCTGAGTACTGAGCACCCAGCACCCCGAGCACTGAGCACCCAGCACCCTGAGAATGAGCACCCAGCACCATGAGTACTGAGCACCCAGCACCCTGAGTACTGAGCACTAAGCACCCAGAGCACTGAGCACCCAGCACCCCGAGCACGGAGCAACCAGGACCCCAAGCACTGAGAACTGAGCACCCAGCACCCTGAGTACTGAGCACCGAGCTCCCCGAGCACTGAGCACACTGAGTACTGAGCACCCAGCACCCCGAGCACTGAGCACCCAGCACCCTGAGCACTGAGCACCCAGCACCATGAGCACGGAGCACCCCGAGGACTGAGCACCCATCACCCTGAGCACTGAGCACCCAGCACCTTGAGTACTGAGCACCGAGCACCTCGAGCACTAAGCACCCAGCACCCTGAGTACTGAGCACCCAGCACCCTGAGCACTGAGCACCCAGAACCCTGAGCACTGAGCACCCAGCACCCTGAGCACGGAGCACCCAGCACCCTCAGTACTGATCACCCAACACCCAGAGTACTGAGCACCCAGCACCCTGAGAACTGAGTACCCAGCACCCTGAGCTCTGAGCACCCAGCACCCTGAGTACTGAGCACCGAGCACCCTGAGTACTGAGCACCCCGCACCCTTAGTACTGAGCACCCAGCACCCTGAGCACTGAGCACCCAGCACCCTGAGTACTGAGCACCCAGCACCCCGAGCACTGAGCACCCAGCACCCCGAGCACTGAGCACCCAGCTCCCTGAGCACTGAGCACCCAGCACCCCGAGTACTGAGCACCCTGCACCCCGAGTACTGAGCACCGAGCACCCCGAGCACTGAGCACCCAGCACCCTGAGTACTGAGCACCCAGCACCCTGAGTACTGAGCACCCAGCACCCTGAGTACTGAACACCCAGCACCCTGAGCACTGAGCACTGAGCACCCTGAGCACTGAGTACTGAGCACCCTGAGCACTGAGCACCCAGCACCCCGAGTACTGAGCACCCAGCACCCCGAGCACTGAGCACCCAGCACCCCGAGCACTGAGCACTGAGCACCCTGAGCACTGAGCACCCAGCACCCCGAGTACTGAGCACTGAGCACCCTGAGTACTGAGCACCAAGCACCCTGAGTACTGAGCACCCAGCACCCTGAGTACTGAGCACCCAGCACCCTGAGCACTGAGCACCCAGCACCCCGAGCACTGAGCACCCAGCACCCTGAGTACTGAGCACAGAGCACTCTGAGCACTGAGCACCCAGCACCCTGAGTACTGAGCACCCAGCACCCTGAGTACTGAGCACCCAGCACCACCCTCAGCACTGAGCAACCAGCACCCCCAGCACTGAGCACCCAGCTCCCTGAACACTGAGCACCCAGCACCCCGAGCACTGAGCACCCAGCACCCCGAGAATGAGCACCCAGCACCCTGAGTTCTGAGCCCCCAGCACCCTGAGTACTGAGCACCCTGAGCAATGAGCACCCAGCAACCTGAGTACTGAGAACAGATCACCCTGAGTACTGAGCACCCAGCACCCTGAGTACTGAGCCCCCAGCACCCTGAGTACTGAGCACCCAGCACCCCGAGCACTGAGCACCCAGCACCCCGAGAATGAGCACCCAGCACCCTGAGTTCTGAGCCCCCAGCACCCTGAGTACTGAGCACCCAGCAACCCGAGCACTGAGCACCCAGCACCCTGAGAATGAGCACCCAGCAACATGAGTACTGAGCACCCAGCACCCTGAGTACTGAGCACTAAGCACCCAGAGCACTGAGCACCCAGCACCCCGAGCACGGAGCACCCAGGACCCCGAGCACTGAGAACTGAGCACCCAGCACCCTGAGTACTGAGCACCGAGCTCCCCGAGCACTGAGCACACTGAGTACTGAGCACCCAGCACCCCGAGCACTGAGCACCCAGCACCCTGAGCACAGAGCACCCAGCACCCTGAGCACGGAGCACCCCGAGTACTGAGCACCCAGCACCCTGAGAATGAGCACCCAGCACCCCGAGTACTGAGCACCCAGCACCCTGAGAATGAGCACCCAGCACCCTGAGCACTGAGCACCCAGCACCTTGAGTACTGAGCACCCAGCACCCCGAGCCCTGAGCACCCAGCACCCTGAGCACAGAGCACCCAGCACCCTGAGCACGGAGCACCCCGAGTACTGAGCACCCAGCACCCTGAGAATGAGCACCCAGCACCCTGAGCACTGAGCACCCAGCACCTTGAGTACTGAGCACCGAGCACCTCGAGCACTAAGCACCCAGCACCCTGAGTACTGAGCACCCAGCACCCTGAGCACTGAGCACCCAGAACCCTGAGCACTGAGCACCCAGCACCCTGAGCACGGAGCCCCCAGCACCCTGAGTACTGAGCACCCAACACCCAGAGTACTGAGCACCCAGCACCCTGAGCACTGAGCACCCAGCACCCTGAGCACGGAGCACCCAGCACCCTGAGTACTGAGCATCCAACACCCAGAGTACTGAGCACCCAGCACCCTGAGCACTGAGCACCCAGCACCCTGAGTACTGAGCACCCAGCACCCAGAGTACTGAACACCCAGCACCCTGAGCACTGAGCACTGAGCACCCTGAGCACTGAGTACTGAGCACTGAGCACTCTGAGCACTGAGCACCCAGCACCCCGAGTACTGAGCACCCAGCACCCCGAGCACTGAGCACCCAGCGCCCCGAGCACTGAGCACCCAGCACCCCGAGCACTGAGCACTGAGCACCCTGAGCACTGAGCACCCAGCACCCCGAGTACTGAGCACTGAGCACCCTGAGTACAGAGCACCAAGCACCCCGAGAACTGAGCACTGAGCACCCTGAGTACTGAGCACCCAGCACCATGAGCACTGAGCACCCAGCACCCTGAGTACTGAGCACTGAGAACCCTGAGTACTGAGCACCGAGCACCCTGAGTACTGAACACCCAGCACCCTGATCACTGAGCACGGAGCACCCCGAGGACTGAGCACCGAGCACAACGAGCACTGAGCACCCAGCACCCTGAGTACTGAGCACCCAGCACCCTGAGCACTGAGCACCCAGCTCCCTGAGCACTGAGCACGCAGCACCCCGAGCACTGAGCACCCAGCACCCTGAGTACTTAGCACAGAGCACCCTGAGCACTGAGCACCCAGCACCCTGAGTACTGAGCACCCAGCACCCTGAGTACTGAGCAACCAGCACCCTGAGCACTGAGCACTGAGCACCCAGCACCCCGAGCACTGAGCACCCAGCACCCCGAGCACTGAGCACCCAGCACCCTGAGTACTGAGCACTCAGCACCCTGAGTACTGAGCACCGAGCACCCTGAGTACTGAGCACCCTGATTACTGAGCACTGAGCACCGAGCATCCTGAGTACTGAGCACCCAGCACCCCGAGCACTGAGCACCCAGCACCCTGAGCACTGAGCACCCAGCACCCTGAGCACTGAGCACCCAGCACCCTGAGTACTGAGCACTCAGCACCCTGAGTACTGAGTACCCAGCACCCTGAGCTCTGAGCACCCAGCACCCTGAGTACTGAGCACCGAGCACCCTGAGTACTGAGCACCCAGCACCCTTAGTACTGAGCACCCAGCACCCTGAGCACTGAACACCCAGCACCCTGAGTACTGAGCACCCAGCACCACCCTCAGCACTGAGCACCCAGCACCCCGAGCACTGAGCACCCAGCTCTCTGAACACTGAGCACCCAGCACCCCGAGTACTGAGCACCCTGCACCCCGAGTACTGAGCACCCAGCACACTGAGTACTTAGCACTGAGCACCCCGAGTACTGAGCACGCAGCACCCCGACCACTGAGCACCCAGCAACCTGAGTACTGAGAACAGATCACCCTGAGTACTGAGCACCCAGCACCCTGAGTACTGAGCCCCCAGCACCCTGAGTACTGAGCACCCAGCACCCCGAGCACTGAGCACCCAGCACCCCGAGAATGAGCACCCAGCACCCTGAGTACTGAGAACCGAGCACCCTGAGTACTGAGCACCCAGCACCCTGAGTACTGAGCCCCCAGCACCCTGAGTACTGAGCACCCAGCACCCCGAGCACTGAGCACCCAGCACCCTGAGAATGAGCACCCAGCACCATGAGTACTGAGCACCCAGCACCCTGAGTACTGAGCACTAAGCACCCAGAGCACTGAGCACCCAGCACCCCGAGCACGGAGCAACCAGGACCCCAAGCACTGAGAACTGAGCACTGAGCACCCTGAGTACTGAGCACCGAGCTCCCCGAGCACTGAGCACACTGAGTACTGAGCACCCAGCACCCCGAGCACTGAGCACCCAGCACCCTGAGCACTGAGCACCCAGCACCCCGAGCACTGAGCACTGAGCACCCTGAGCACTGAGCACCCAGCACCCCGAGTACTGAGCACTGAGCACCCTGAGTACTGAGCACCAAGCACCCTGAGTACTGAGCACCCAGCACCCTGAGTACTGAGCACCCAGCACCCTGAGCACTGAGCACCCAGCACCCTGAGCACTGAGCACCCAGCACCCTGAGTACTGAGCACAGAGCACTCTGAGCACTGAGCACTCAGCACCCTGAGTACTGAGCACCCAGCACCCTGAGTACTGAGCAACCAGCACCCTGAGCACTGAGCACTGAGCACCCAGCACCCTGAGCACTGAGCACTGAGCACCCAGCACCACAGCCCTGAGCACCCAGCACCCCGAGCACTGAGCACATAGCACCCTGAGCACTGAGCACCCAGCACCCTGAGTACTGAGCAACCAGCAACCTGAGTACTGAGCACCCAGCACCATGAGCACTGAGCACCCAGCAACCTGAGTACTGAGAACAGATCACCCTGAGTACTGAGCACCCAGCACCCTGAGTACTGAGCCACCAGCACCCTGAGTACTGAGCACCCAGCACCCCGAGCACTGAGCACCCAGCACCCCGAGAATGAGCACCCAGCACCCTGAGTACTGAGAACCGAGCACCCTGAGTACTGAGCACCCAGCAACCCGAGCACTGAGCACCCAGCACCCTGAGAATGAGCACCCAGCACCATGAGTACTGAGCACCCAGCACCCTGAGTACTGAGCACTAAGCACCCAGAGCACTGAGCACCCAGCACCCCGAGCACGGAGCAACCAGGACCCCGAGCACTGAGAACTGAGCACCCAGCACCCTGAGTACTGAGCACCGTGCTCCCCGAGCACTGAGCACACTGAGTACTGAGCACCCAGCACCCCGAGCACTGAGCACCCAGCACCCTGAGCACTGAGCACCCAGCACCATGAGCACGGAGCACCCCGAGGACTGAGCACCCTGCACCCTGAGCACTGAGCACCCAGCACCTTGAGTACTGAGCACCGAGCACCTCGAGCACTAAGCACCCAGCACCCTGAGTACTGAGCACCCAGCACCCTGAGTACTGAGCACCCAGCACCCCGAGCACTGAGCACCCAGCACCCCAAGAATGAGCACCCAGCACCCTGAGTACTGAGAACCGAGCACCCTGAGTACTGATCACCCAGCACCCTGAGTACTGAGCCCCCAGCACCCTGAGTACTGAGCACCCAGCACCCCGAGCACTGAGCACCCAGCACCCTGAGAATGAGCACCCAGCACCATGAGTACTGAGCACCCAGCACCCTGAGTACTGAGCACTAAGCACCCAGAGCACTGAGCACCCAGCACCCCGAGCACGGAGCAACCAGGACCCCAAGCACTGAGAACTGAGCACCCAGCACCCTGAGTACTGAGCACCGAGCTCCCCGAGCACTGAGCACACTGAGTACTGAGCACCCAGCACCCCGAGCACTGAGCACCCAGCACCCTGAGCACTGAGCACCCAGCACCATGAGCACGGAGCACCCCGAGGACTGAGCACCCAGCACCCTGAGCACTGAGCACCCAGCACCTTGAGTACTGAGCACCGAGCACCTCGAGCACTAAGCACCCAGCACCCTGAGTACTGAGCACCCAGCACCCTGAGCACTGAGCACCCAGAACCCTGAGCACTGAGCACCCAGCACCCTGAGCACGGAGCACCCAGCACCCTCAGTACTGATCACCCAACACCCAGAGTACTGAGCACCCAGCACCCTGAGAACTGAGTACAAAGCACCCTGAGCTCTGAGCACCCAGCACCCTGAGTACTGAGCACCGAGCACCCTGAGTACTGAGCACCCAGCACCCTTAGTACTGAGCACCCAGCACCCTGAGCACTGAGCACCCAGCACCCTGAGTACTGAGCACCCAGCACCACCCTCAGCACTGAGCACCCAGCACCCCGAGCACTGAGCACCCAGCTCCCTGAGCACTGAGCACCCAGCACCCCGAGTACTGAGCACCCTGCACCCCGAGTACTGAGCACCGAGCACCCCGAGCACTGAGCACCCAGCACCCTGAGTACTGAGCACCCAGCACCCTGAGTACTGAGCACCCAGCACCCTGAGTACTGAACACCCAGCACCCTGAGCACTGAGCACTGAGCACCCTGAGCACTGAGTACTGAGCACCCTGAGCACTGAGCACCCAGCACCCCGAGTACTGAGCACCCAGCACCCCGAGCACTGAGCACCCAGCACCCCGAGCACTGAGCACTGAGCACCCTGAGCACTGAGCACCCAGCACCCCGAGTACTGAGCACTGAGCACCCTGAGTACTGAGCACCAAGCACCCTGAGTACTGAGCACCCAGCACCCTGAGTACTGAGCACCCAGCACCCTGAGCACTGAGCACCCAGCACCCCGAGCACTGAGCACCCAGCACCCTGAGTACTGAGCACAGAGCACTCTGAGCACTGAGCACCCAGCACCCTGAGTACTGAGCACCCAGCACCACCCTCAGCACTGAGCACCCAGCACCCCCAGCACTGAGCACCCAGCTCCCTGAACACTGAGCACCCAGCACCCCGAGCACTGAGCACCCAGCACCCCGAGAATGAGCACCCAGCACCCTGAGTTCTGAGCCCCCAGCACCCTGAGTACTGAGCACCCTGAGCAATGAGCACCCAGCAACCTGAGTACTGAGAACAGATCACCCTGAGTACTGAGCACCCAGCACCCTGAGTACTGAGCCCCCAGCACCCTGAGTACTGAGCACCCAGCACCCCGAGCACTGAGCACCCAGCACCCCGAGAATGAGCAACCAGCACCCTGAGTTCTGAGCCCCCAGCACCCTGAGTACTGAGCACCCAGCAACCCGAGCACTGAGCACCCAGCACCCTGAGAATGAGCACCCAGCAACATGAGTACTGAGCACCCAGCACCCTGAGTACTGAGCACTAAGCACCCAGAGCACTGAGCACCCAGCACCCCGAGCACGGAGCACCCAGGACCCCGAGCACTGAGAACTGAGCACCCAGCACCCTGAGTACTGAGCACCGAGCTCCCCGAGCACTGAGCACACTGAGTACTGAGCACCCAGCACCCCGAGCACTGAGCACCCAGCACCCTGAGCACAGAGCACCCAGCACCCTGAGCACGGAGCACCCCGAGTACTGAGCACCCAGCACCCTGAGAATGAGCACCCAGCACCCCGAGTACTGAGCACCCAGCACCCTGAGAATGAGCACCCAGCACCCTGAGCACTGAGCACCCAGCACCTTGAGTACTGAGCACCCAGCACCCCGAGCCCTGAGCACCCAGCACCCTGAGCACAGAGCACCCAGCACCCTGAGCACGGAGCACCCCGAGTACTGAGCACCCAGCACCCTGAGAATGAGCACCCAGCACCCTGAGCACTGAGCACCCAGCACCTTGAGTACTGAGCACCGAGCACCTCGAGCACTAAGCACCCAGCACCCTGAGTACTGAGCACCCAGCACCCTGAGCACTGAGCACCCAGAACCCTGAGCACTGAGCACCCAGCACCCTGAGCACGGAGCCCCCAGCACCCTGAGTACTGAGCACCCAACACCCAGAGTACTGAGCACCCAGCACCCTGAGCACTGAGCACCCAGCACCCTGAGCACGGAGCACCCAGCACCCTGAGTACTGAGCATCCAACACCCAGAGTACTGAGCACCCAGCACCCTGAGCACTGAGCACCCAGCACCCTGAGTACTGAGCACCCAGCACCCAGAGTACTGAACACCCAGCACCCTGAGCACTGAGCACTGAGCACCCTGAGCACTGAGTACTGAGCACTGAGCACTCTGAGCACTGAGCACCCAGCACCCCGAGTACTGAACACCCAGCACCCCGAGCACTGAGCACCCAGCGCCCCGAGCACTGAGCACCCAGCACCCCGAGCACTGAGCACTGAGCACCCTGAGCACTGAGCACCCAGCACCCCGAGTACTGAGCACTGAGCACCCTGAGTACAGAGCACCAAGCACCCCGAGAACTGAGCACTGAGCACCCTGAGTACTGAGCACCCAGCACCATGAGCACTGAGCACCCAGCACCCTGAGTACTGAGCACTGAGAACCCTGAGTACTGAGCACTGAGCACCCTGAGTACTGAACACCCAGCACCCTGATCACTGAGCACGGAGCACCCCGAGGACTGAGCACCGAGCACAACGAGCACTGAGCACCCAGCACCCTGAGTACTGAGCACCCAGCACCCTGAGCACTGAGCACCCAGCTCCCTGAGCACTGAGCACGCAGCACCCCGAGCACTGAGCACCCAGCACCCTGAGTACTTAGCACAGAGCACCCTGAGCACTGAGCACCCAGAACCCTGAGTACTGAGCACCCAGCACCCTGAGTACTGAGCAACCAGCACCCTGAGCACTGAGCACTGAGCACCCAGCACCCCGAGCACTGAGCACCCAGCACCCTGAGAATGAGCACCCAGCAACATGAGTACTGAGCACCCAGCACCCTGAGTACTGAGCACTAAGCACCCAGAGCACTGAGCACCCAGCACCCCGAGCACGGAGCACCCAGGACCCCGAGCACTGAGAACTGAGCACCCAGCACCCTGAGTACTGAGCACCGAGCTCCCCGAGCACTGAGCACACTGAGTACTGAGCACCCAGCACCCCGAGCACTGAGCACCCAGCACCCTGAGCACAGAGC
This sequence comes from Microtus oregoni, assembly GCF_018167655.1. Classification (NCBI taxonomy): domain Eukaryota; kingdom Metazoa; phylum Chordata; class Mammalia; order Rodentia; family Cricetidae; genus Microtus; species Microtus oregoni. The sequence continues at coordinate 855,792 of NW_024544774.1, forward strand.
ACCCAGCACCCTGAGCACGGAGCACCCCGAGTACTGAGCACCCAGCACCCTGAGAATGAGCACCCAGCACCCCGAGTACTGAGCACCCAGCACCCTGAGAATGAGCACCCAGCACCCTGAGCACTGAGCACCCAGCACCTTGAGTACTGAGCACCCAGCACCCCGAGCCCTGAGCACCCAGCACCCTGAGCACAGAGCACCCAGCACCCTGAGCACGGAGCACCCCGAGTACTGAGCACCCAGCACCCTGAGAATGAGCACCCAGCACCCTGAGCACTGAGCACCCAGCACCTTGAGTACTGAGCACCGAGCACCTCGAGCACTAAGCACCCAGCACCCTGAGTACTGAGCACCCAGCACCCTGAGCACTGAGCACCCAGAACCCTGAGCACTGAGCACCCAGCACCCTGAGCACGGAGCCCCCAGCACCCTGAGTACTGAGCACCCAACACCCAGAGTACTGAGCACCCAGCACCCTGAGCACTGAGCACCCAGCACCCTGAGCACGGAGCACCCAGCACCCTGAGTACTGAGCATCCAACACCCAGAGTACTGAGCACCCAGCACCCTGAGCACTGAGCACCCAGCACCCTGAGTACTGAGCACCCAGCACCCAGAGTACTGAACACCCAGCACCCTGAGCACTGAGCACTGAGCACCCTGAGCACTGAGTACTGAGCACTGAGCACTCTGAGCACTGAGCACCCAGCACCCCGAGTACTGAACACCCAGCACCCCGAGCACTGAGCACCCAGCGCCCCGAGCACTGAGCACCCAGCACCCCGAGCACTGAGCACTGAGCACCCTGAGCACTGAGCACCCAGCACCCCGAGTACTGAGCACTGAGCACCCTGAGTACAGAGCACCAAGCACCCCGAGAACTGAGCACTGAGCACCCTGAGTACTGAGCACCCAGCACCATGAGCACTGAGCACCCAGCACCCTGAGTACTGAGCACTGAGAACCCTGAGTACTGAGCACTGAGCACCCTGAGTACTGAACACCCAGCACCCTGATCACTGAGCACGGAGCACCCCGAGGACTGAGCACCGAGCACAACGAGCACTGAGCACCCAGCACCCTGAGTACTGAGCACCCAGCACCCTGAGCACTGAGCACCCAGCTCCCTGAGCACTGAGCACGCAGCACCCCGAGCACTGAGCACCCAGCACCCTGAGTACTTAGCACAGAGCACCCTGAGCACTGAGCACCCAGAACCCTGAGTACTGAGCACCCAGCACCCTGAGTACTGAGCAACCAGCACCCTGAGCACTGAGCACTGAGCACCCAGCACCCCGAGCACTGAGCACCCAGCACCCCGAGCACTGAGCACCCAGCACCCTGAGTACTGAGCACTCAGCACCCTGAGTACTGAGCACCGAGCACCCTGAGTACTGAGCACCCTGATTACTGAGCACTGAGCACCGAGCATCCTGAGTACTGAGCACCCAGCACCCCGAGCACTGAGCACCCAGCACCCTGAGCACTGAGCACCCAGCACCCTGAGCACTGAGCACCCAGCACCCTGAGTACTGAGCACTCAGCACCCTGAGTACTGAGTACCCAGCACCCTGAGCTCTGAGCACCCAGCACCCTGAGTACTGAGCACCGAGCACCCTGAGTACTGAGCACCCAGCACCCTTAGTACTGAGCACCCAGCACCCTGAGCACTGAACACCCAGCACCCTGAGTACTGAGCACCCAGCACCACCCTCAGCACTGAGCACCCAGCACCCCGAGCACTGAGCACCCAGCTCTCTGAACACTGAGCACCCAGCACCCCGAGTACTGAGCACCCTGCACCCCGAGTACTGAGCACCCAGCACCCTGAGTACTTAGCACTGAGCACCCCGAGTACTGAGCACGCAGCACCCCGACCACTGAGCACCCAGCAACCTGAGTACTGAGAACAGATCACCCTGAGTACTGAGCACCCAGCACCCTGAGTACTGAGCCCCCAGCACCCTGAGTACTGAGCACCCAGCACCCCGAGCACTGAGCACCCAGCACCCCGAGAATGAGCACCCAGCACCCTGAGTACTGAGAACCGAGCACCCTGAGTACTGAGCACCCAGCACCCTGAGTACTGAGCCCCCAGCACCCTGAGTACTGAGCACCCAGCACCCCGAGCACTGAGCACCCAGCACCCTGAGAATGAGCACCCAGCACCATGAGTACTGAGCACCCAGCACCCTGAGTACTGAGCACTAAGCACCCAGAGCACTGAGCACCCAGCACCCCGAGCACGGAGCAACCAGGACCCCAAGCACTGAGAACTGAGCACCCAGCACCCTGAGTACTGAGCACCGAGCTCCCCGAGCACTGAGCACACTGAGTACTGAGCACCCAGCACCCCGAGCACTGAGCACCCAGCACCCTGAGCACTGAGCACCCAGCACCCCGAGCACTGAGCACTGAGCACCCTGAGCACTGAGCACCCAGCACCCCGAGTACTGAGCACTGAGCACCCTGAGTACTGAGCACCCAGCACCCTGAGTACTGAGCACCCAGCACCCTGAGCACTGAGCACCCAGCACCCTGAGCACTGAGCACCCAGCACCCTGAGTACTGAGCACAGAGCACTCTGAGCACTGAGCACTCAGCACCCTGAGTACTGAGCACCCAGCACCCTGAGTACTGAGCAACCAGCACCCTGAGCACTGAGCACTGAGCACCCAGCACCCTGAGCACTGAGCACTGAGCACCCAGCACCACAGCCCTGAGCACCCAGCACCCCGAGCACTGAGCACCCAGCACCCTGAGCACTGAGCACCCAGCACCCTGAGTACTGAGCAACCAGCAACCTGAGTACTGAGCACCCAGCACCATGAGCACTGAGCACCCAGCAACCTGAGTACTGAGAACAGATCACCCTGAGTACTGAGCACCCAGCACCCTGAGTACTGAGCCACCAGCACCCTGAGTACTGAGCACCCAGCACCCCGAGCACTGAGCACCCAGCACCCCGAGAATGAGCACCCAGCACCCTGAGTACTGAGAACCGAGCACCCTGAGTACTGAGCACCCAGCAACCCTAGCACTGAGCACCCAGCACCCTGAGAATGAGCACCCAGCACCATGAGTACTGAGCACCCAGCACCCTGAGTACTGAGCACTAAGCACCCAGAGCACTGAGCACCCAGCACCCCGAGCACGGAGCAACCAGGACCCCGAGCACTGAGAACTGAGCACCCAGCACCCTGAGTACTGAGCACCGTGCTCCCCGAGCACTGAGCACACTGAGTACTGAGCACCCAGCACCCCGAGCACTGAGCACCCAGCACCCTGAGCACTGAGCACCCAGCACCATGAGCACGGAGCACCCCGAGGACTGAGCACCCTGCACCCTGAGCACTGAGCACCCAGCACCTTGAGTACTGAGCACCGAGCACCTCGAGCACTAAGCACCCAGCACCCTGAGTACTGAGCACCCAGCACCCTGAGCACTGAGCACCCAGAACCCTGTGCACTGAGCACCCAGCACCCTGAGCACGGAGCACCCAGAACCCTGAGTAATGAGCACCCAACACACAGAGTACTGAGCACCCAGCACCCTGAGTACTGAGTACCCAGCACCCTGAGCTCTGAGCACCCAGCACCCTGAGTACTGAGCACCGAGCACCCTGAGTACTGAGCACCCAGCACCCTTAGTACTGAGCACCCAGCACCCTGAGCACTGAGCACCCAGCACCCTGAGTACTGAGCACCCAGCACCACCCTCAGCACTGAGCACCCAGCACCCTGAGCACTGAGAACCCAGCTCCCTGAGCACTGAGCACCCAGCACCCCGAGTACTGAGCACCCTGCACCCCGAGTACTGAGCACCGAGCACCCCGAGCACTGAGCACCCAGCACCCTGAGTACTGAGCACCCAGCACCCTGAGTACTGAGCACTGAGCACCCCGAGTACTGAGCACCCAGCACCCCGAGCACTGAGCACCCAGCAACCTGAGTACTGAGAACAGATCACCCTGAGTACTGAGCACCCAGCACCCTGAGTACTGAGCCCCCAGCACCCTGAGTACTGAGCACCCAGCACCCCGACAATGAGCACCCAGCACCCTGAGTACTGAGAACCGAGCACCCTGAGTACTGAGCACCCAGCACCCTGAGTACTGAGCCCCCAGCACCCTGAGTACTGAGCTCCCAGCACCCCGACAATGAGCACCCAGCACCCTGAGTACTGAGAACCGAGCACCCTGAGTACTGAGCACCCAGCACCCTGAGTACTGAGCCCCCAGCACCCTGAGTACTAAGCACCCAGCAACCCGAGCACTGAGCACCCAGCACCCTGAGAATGAGCACCCAGCACCATGAGTACTGAGCACCCAGCACCCTGAGTACTGAGCACCGAGCACCCTGAGTACTGAGCACCCAGCACCCTTAGTACTGAGCACCCAGCATCCTGAGCACTGAGCACCCAGCACCCTGAGTACTGAGCACCCAGCACCACCCTCAGCACTGAGCACCCAGCACCCCTAGCACTGAGCACCCAGCTCCCTGAACACTGAGCACCCAGCACCCCGAGTACTGAGCACCCTGCACCCCGAGTACTGAGCACCGAGCACCCCGAGCACTGAGCACCCAGCACCCTGAGTACTGAGCACCCAGCACCCTGAGTACTGAGCACTGAGCACCCCGAGTACTGAGCACCCAGCACCCCGAGCACTGAGCACCCAGCAACCGGAGTACTGAGAACAGATCACCCTGAGTACTGAGCACCCAGCACCCTGAGTACTGAGCCCCCAGCACCCTGAGTACTGAGCACCCAGCACCCCGAGCACTGAGCACCCAGCACCCCGAGAATGAGCACCCAGCACCCTGAGTACTGAGAACCGAGCACCCTGAGTACTGAGCACCCAGCACCCTGAGTACTGAGCCCCCAGCACCCTGAGTACTGAGCACCCAGCAACCCGAGCACTGAGCACCCAGCACCCTGAGAATGAGCACCCAGCACCATGAGTACTGAGCACCCAGCACCCTGAGTACTGAGCACTAAGCACCCAGAGCACTGAGCACCCAGCACCCCGAGCACGGAGCAACCAGGACCCCAAGCACTGAGAACTGAGCACCCAGCACCCTGAGTACTGAGCACCGAGCTCCCCGAGCACTGAGCACACTGAGTACTGAGCACCCAGCACCCCGAGCACTGAGCACCCAGCACCCTGAGCACTGAGCACCCAGCACCCCGAGCACTGAGCACTGAGCACCCTGAGCACTGAGCACCCAGCACCCCGAGTACTGAGCACTGAGCACCCTGAGTACTGAGCACCAAGCACCCTGAGTACTGAGCACCCAGCACCCTGAGTACTGAGCACCCAGCACCCTGAGCACTGAGCACCCAGCACCCTGAGCACTGAGCACCCAGCACCCTGAGTACTGAGCACAGAGCACTCTGAGCACTGAGCACTCAGCACCCTGAGTACTGAGCACCCAGCACCCTGAGTACTGAGCAACCAGCACCCTGAGCACTGAGCACTGAGCACCCAGCACCCTGAGCACTGAGCACTGAGCACCCAGCACCACAGCCCTGAGCACCCAGCACCCCGAGCACTGAGCACCCAGCACCCTGAGCACTGAGCACCCAGCACCCTGAGTACTGAGCAACCAGCAACCTGAGTACTGAGCACCCAGCACCATGAGCACTGAGCACCCAGCAACCTGAGTACTGAGAACAGATCACCCTGAGTACTGAGCACCCAGCACCCTGAGTACTGAGCCACCAGCACCCTGAGTACTGAGCACCCAGCACCCCGAGCACTGAGCACCCAGCACCCCGAGAATGAGCACCCAGCACCCTGAGTACTGAGAACCGAGCACCCTGAGTACTGAGCACCCAGCAACCCGAGCACTGAGCACCCAGCACCCTCAGAATGAGCACCCAGCACCATGAGTACTGAGCACCCAGCACCCTGAGTACTGAGCACTGAGCACCCCGAGCACTGAGCACCCAGCACCCTGAGTACTGAGCACCCAGCACCCTGAGTACTGAGCACTGAGCACCCCGAGTACTGAGCACCCAGCACCCCGAGCACTGAGCACCCAGCAACCGGAGTACTGAGAACAGATCACCCTGAGTACTGAGCACCCAGCACCCTGAGTACTGAGCCCCCAGCACCCTGAGTACTGAGCACCCAGCACCCCGAGCACTGAGCACCCAGCACCCCGAGAATGAGCACCCAGCACCCTGAGTACTGAGAACCGAGCACCCTGAGTACTGAGCACCCAGCACCCTGAGTACTGAGCCCCCAGCACCCTGAGTACTGAGCACCCAGCAACCCGAGCACTGAGCACCCAGCACCCTGAGAATGAGCACCCAGCACCATGAGTACTGAGCACCCAGCACCCTGAGTACTGAGCACTAAGCACCCAGAGCACTGAGCACCCAGCACCCCGAGCACGGAGCAACCAGGACCCCAAGCACTGAGAACTGAGCACCCAGCACCCTGAGTACTGAGCACCGAGCTCCCCGAGCACTGAGCACACTGAGTACTGAGCACCCAGCACCCCGAGCACTGAGCACCCAGCACCCTGAGCACTGAGCACCCAGCACCCCGAGCACTGAGCACTGAGCACCCTGAGCACTGAGCACCCAGCACCCCGAGTACTGAGCACTGAGCACCCTGAGTACTGAGCACCAAGCACCCTGAGTACTGAGCACCCAGCACCCTGAGTACTGAGCACCCAGCACCCTGAGCACTGAGCACCCAGCACCCTGAGCACTGAGCACCCAGCACCCTGAGTACTGAGCACAGAGCACTCTGAGCACTGAGCACTCAGCACCCTGAGTACTGAGCACCCAGCACCCTGAGTACTGAGCAACCAGCACCCTGAGCACTGAGCACTGAGCACCCAGCACCCTGAGCACTGAGCACTGAGCACCCAGCACCACAGCCCTGAGCACCCAGCACCCCGAGCACTGAGCACCCAGCACCCTGAGCACTGAGCACCCAGCACCCTGAGTACTGAGCAACCAGCAACCTGAGTACTGAGCACCCAGCACCATGAGCACTGAGCACCCAGCAACCTGAGTACTGAGAACAGATCACCCTGAGTACTGAGCACCCAGCACCCTGAGTACTGAGCCACCAGCACCCTGAGTACTGAGCACCCAGCACCCCGAGCACTGAGCACCCAGCACCCCGAGAATGAGCACCCAGCACCCTGAGTACTGAGAACCGAGCACCCTGAGTACTGAGCACCCAGCAACCCGAGCACTGAGCACCCAGCACCCTCAGAATGAGCACCCAGCACCATGAGTACTGAGCACCCAGCACCCTGAGTACTGAGCACCGAGCACCCCGAGCACTGAGCACCCAGCACCCTGAGTACTGAGCACCCAGCACCCTGAGTACTGAGCACTGAGCACCCCGAGTACTGAGCACCCAGCACCCCGAGCACTGAGCACCCAGCAACCGGAGTACTGAGAACAGATCACCCTGAGTACTGAGCACCCAGCACCCTGAGTACTGAGCCCCCAGCACCCTGAGTACTGAGCACCCAGCACCCCGAGCACTGAGCACCCAGCACCCCGAGAATGAGCACCCAGCACCCTGAGTACTGAGAACCGAGCACCCTGAGTACTGAGCACCCAGCACCCTGAGTACTGAGCCCCCAGCACCCTGAGTACTGAGCACCCAGCAACCCGAGCACTGAGCACCCAGCACCCTGAGAATGAGCACCCAGCACCATGAGTACTGAGCACCCAGCACCCTGAGTACTGAGCACTAAGCACCCAGAGCACTGAGCACCCAGCACCCCGAGCACGGAGCAACCAGGACCCCAAGCACTGAGAACTGAGCACCCAGCACCCTGAGTACTGAGCACCGAGCTCCCCGAGCACTGAGCACACTGAGTACTGAGCACCCAGCACCCCGAGCACTGAGCACCCAGCACCCTGAGCACTGAGCACCCAGCACCCCGAGCACTGAGCACTGAGCACCCTGAGCACTGAGCACCCAGCACCCCGAGTACTGAGCACTGAGCACCCTGAGTACTGAGCACCAAGCACCCTGAGTACTGAGCACCCAGCACCCTGAGTACTGAGCACCCAGCACCCTGAGCACTGAGCACCCAGCACCCTGAGCACTGAGCACCCAGCACCCTGAGTACTGAGCACAGAGCACTCTGAGCACTGAGCACTCAGCACCCTGAGTACTGAGCACCCAGCACCCTGAGTACTGAGCAACCAGCACCCTGAGCACTGAGCACTGAGCACCCAGCACCCTGAGCACTGAGCACTGAGCACCCAGCACCACAGCCCTGAGCACCCAGCACCCCGAGCACTGAGCACCCAGCACCCTGAGCACTGAGCACCCAGCACCCTGAGTACTGAGCAACCAGCAACCTGAGTACTGAGCACCCAGCACCATGAGCACTGAGCACCCAGCAACCTGAGTACTGAGAACAGATCACCCTGAGTACTGAGCACCCAGCACCCTGAGTACTGAGCCACCAGCACCCTGAGTACTGAGCACCCAGCACCCCGAGCACTGAGCACCCAGCACCCCGAGAATGAGCACCCAGCACCCTGAGTACTGAGAACCGAGCACCCTGAGTACTGAGCACCCAGCAACCCGAGCACTGAGCACCCAGCACCCTCAGAATGAGCACCCAGCACCATGAGTACTGAGCACCCAGCACCCTGAGTACTGAGCACTAAGCACCCAGAGCACTGAGCACCCAGCACCCCGAGCACGGAGCAACCAGGACCCCGAGCACTGAGAACTGAGCACCCAGCACCCTGAGTACTGAGCACCGTGCTCCCCGAGCACTGAGCACACTGAGTACTGAGCACCCAGCACCCCGAGCACTGAGCACCCAGCACCCTGAGCACTGAGCACCCAGCACCATGAGCACGGAGCACCCCGAGGACTGAGCACCCTGCACCCTGAGCACTGAGCACCCAGCACCTTGAGTACTGAGCACCGAGCACCTCGAGCACTAAGCACCCAGCACCCTGAGTACTGAGCACCCAGCACCCTGAGCACTGAGCACCCAGAACCCTGTGCACTGAGCACCCAGCACCCTGAGCACGGAGCACCCAGAACCCTGAGTAATGAGCACCCAACACCCAGAGTACTGAGCACCCAGCACCCTGAGTACTGAGTACCCAGCACCCTGAGCTCTGAGCACCCAGCACCCTGAGTACTGAGCACCGAGCACCCTGAGTACTGAGCACCCAGCACCCTTAGTACTGAGCACCCAGCACCCTGAGCACTGAGCACCCAGCACCCTGAGTACTGAGCACCCAGCACCACCCTCAGCACTGAGCACCCAGCACCCTGAGCACTGAGAACCCAGCTCCCTGAGCACTGAGCACCCAGCACCCCGAGTACTGAGCACCCTGCACCCCGAGTACTGAGCACCGAGCACCCCGAGCACTGAGCACCCAGCACCCTGAGTACTGAGCACCCAGCACCCTGAGTACTGAGCACTGAGCACCCCGAGTACTGAGCACCCAGCACCCCGAGCACTGAGCACCCAGCAACCTGAGTACTGAGAACAGATCACCCTGAGTACTGAGCACCCAGCACCCTGAGTACTGAGCCCCCAGCACCCTGAGTACTGAGCACCCAGCACCCCGACAATGAGCACCCAGCACCCTAAGTACTGAGAACCGAGCACCCTGAGTACTGAGCACCCAGCACCCTGAGTACTGAGCCCCCAGCACCCTGAGTACTGAGCTCCCAGCACCCCGACAATGAGCACCCAGCACCCTGAGTACTGAGAACCGAGCACCCTGAGTACTGAGCACCCAGCACCCTGAGTACTGAGCCCCCAGCACCCTGAGTACTAAGCACCCAGCAACCCGAGCACTGAGCACCCAGCACCCTGAGAATGAGCACCCAGCACCATGAGTACTGAGCACCCAGCACCCTGAGTACTGAGCACCGAGCACCCTGAGTACTGAGCACCCAGCCCCCTTAGTACTGAGCACCCAGCATCCTGAGCACTGAGCACCCAGCACCCTGAGTACTGAGCACCCAGCACCACCCTCAGCACTGAGCACCCAGCACCCCTAGCACTGAGCACCCAGCTCCCTGAACACTGAGCACCCAGCACCCCGAGTACTGAGCACCCTGCACCCCGAGTACTGAGCACCGAGCACCCCGAGCACTGAGCACCCAGCACCCTGAGTACTGAGCACCCAGCACCCTGAGTACTGAGCACTGATCACCCCGAGTACTGAGCACCCAGCACCCCGAGCACTGAGCACCCAGCAACCTGAGTACTGAGAACAGATCACCCTGAGTACTGAGCACCCAGCACCCTGAGTACTGAGCACCCAGCACCCCGAGCACTGAGCACCCAGCACCCCGAGAATGAGCACCCAGCACCCTGAGTACTGAGAACCGAGCACCCTGAGTACTGAGCACCCAGCACCCTGAGTACTGAGCCCCCAGCACCCTGAGTACTGAGCACCCAGCAACCCGAGCACTGAGCACCCAGCACCCTGAGAATGAGCACCCAGCACCATGAGTACTGAGCACCCAGCACCCTGAGTACTGAGCACTAAGCACCCAGAGCACTGAGCACCCAGCACCCCGAGCACGGAGCAACCAGGACCCCAAGCACTGAGAACTGAGCACCCAGCACCCTGAGTACTGAGCACCGAGCTCCCCGAGCACTGAGCACACTGAGTACTGAGCACCCAGCACCCCGAGCACTGAGCACCCAGCACCCTGAGCACTGAGCACTGAGCACCATGAGCACGGAGCACCCCGAGTACTGAGCACCCAGCACCCTGAGCACTGAGCACCCAGCACCTTGAGTACTGAGCACCGAGCACCTCGAGCACTAAGCACCCAGCACCCTGAGTACTGAGCACCCAGCACCCTGAGCACTGAGCACCCAGAACCCTGAGCAATGAGCACCCAGCACCCTGAGCACGAAGCACCCAGCACCCTAAGTACTGATCACCCAACACCCAGAGTACTGAGCACCCAGCACCCTGAGAACTGAGTACCCAGCACCCTGAGCTCTGAGCACCCAGCACCCTGAGTACTGAGCACCGAGCACCCTGAGTACTGAGCACCCAGCACCCTTAGTACTGAGCACCCAGCACCCTGAGCACTGAGCACCCAGCACCCTGAGTACTGAGCACCCAGCACCACCCTCAGCACTGAGCACCCAGCACCCCGAGCACTGAGCACCCAGCTCCCTGAGCACTGAGCACCCAGCACCCCGAATACTGAGCACCCTGCACCCCGAGTACTGAGCACCGAGCACCCCGAGCACTGAGCACCCAGCACCCTGAGTACTGAGCACCCAGCACCCTGAGTACTGAGCACCCAGCACCCCGAGTACTGAGCACCCTGCACCCCGAGTACTGAGCACCGAGCACCCCGAGCACTGAGCACCCAGCACCCTGAGTACTGAGCACCCAGCACCCTGAGTACTGAGCACTGAGCACCCCGAGTACTGAGCACCCAGCACCCCGAGCACTGAGCACCCAGCAACCTGAGTACTGAGAACAGATCACCCTGAGTACTGAGCACCCAGCACCCTGAGTACTGAGCCCCCAGCACCCTGAGTACTGAGCACCCAGCACCCCGACAATGAGCACCCAGCACCCTGAGTACTGAGAACCGAGCACCCTGAGTACTGAGCACCCAGCACCCTGAGTACTGAGCCCCCAGCACCCTGAGTACTGAGCACCCAGCACCCCGAGCACTGAGCACCCAGCACCCCGAGAATGAGCACCCAGCACCCTGAGTACTGAGAACCGAGCACCCTGAGTACTGAGCACCCAGCACCCTGAGTACTGAGCCCCCAGCACCCTGAGTACTGAGCACCCAGCAACCCGAGCACTGAGCACCCAGCACCCTGAGAATGAGCACCCAGCACCATGAGTACTGAGCACCCAGCACCCTGAGTACTGAGCACTAAGCACCCAGAGCACTGAGCACCCAGCACCCCGAGCACGGAGCAACCAGGACCCCAAGCACTGAGAACTGAGCACCCAGCACCCTGAGTACTGAGCACCGAGCTCCCCGAGCACTGAGCACACTGAGTACTGAGCACCCAGCACCCCGAGCACTGAGCACCCAGCACCCTGAGCACTGAGCACCCAGCACCATGAGCACGGAGCACCCCGAGTACTGAGCACCCAGCACCCTGAGCACTGAGCACCCAGCACCTTGAGTACTGAGCACCGAGCACCTCGAGCACTAAGCACCCAGCACCCTGAGTACTGAGCACCCAGCACCCTGAGCACTGAGCACCCAGAACCCTGAGCAATGAGCACCCAGCACCCTGAGCACGGAGCACCCAGCACCCTAAGTACTGATCACCCAACACCCAGAGTACTGAGCACCCAGCACCCTGAGTACTGAGCACCCAGCACCCTTAGTACTGAGCACCCAGCACCCTGAGCACTGAGCACCCAGCACCCTGAGTACTGAGCACCCAGCACCACCCTCAGCACTGAGCACCCAGCACCCCGAGCACTGAGCACCCAGCTCCCTGAGCACTGAGCACCCAGCACCCCGAATACTGAGCACCCTGCACCCCGAGTACTGAGCACCGAGCACCCCGAGCACTGAGCACCCAGCACCCTGAGTACTGAGCACCCAGCACCCTGTGTACTGAGCACCCAGCACCCCGAGTACTGAGCACCCTGCACCCCGAGTACTGAGCACCCAGCAACCTGAGTACTGAGAAAAGATCACCCTGAGTACTGAGCACCCAGCACCCTGAGTACTGAGCCCCCAGCACCCTGAGTACTGAGCACCCAGCACCCCGACAATGAGCACCCAGCACCCTGAGTACTGAGAACCGAGCACCCTGAGTACTGAGCACCCAGCACCCTGAGTACTGAGCCCCCAGCACCCTGAGTACTGAGCTCCCAGCACCCCGACAATGAGCACCCAGCACCCTGAGTACTGAGAACCGAGCACCCTGAGTACTGAGCACCCAGCACCCTGAGTACTGAGCCCCCAGCACCCTGAGTACTAAGCACCCAGCAACCCGAGCACTGAGCACCCAGCACCCTGAGAATGAGCACCCAGCACCATGAGTACTGAGCACCCAGCACCCTGAGTACTGAGCACCGAGCACCCTGAGTACTGAGCACCCAGCACCCTTAGTACTGAGCACCCAGCACCCTGAGCACTGAGCACCCAGCACCCTGAGTACTGAGCACCCAGCACCACCCTCAGCACTGAGCACCCAGCACCCCGAGCACTGAGCACCCAGCTCCCTGAACACTGAGCACCCAGCACCCCGAGTACCGAACACCCTGCACCCCGAGTACTGAGCACCGAGCACCCCGAGCACTGAGCACCCAGCACCCTGAGTACTGAGCACCCAGAACCCTGAGTACTGAGCACTGAGCACCCCGAGTACTGAGCACCCAGCACCCCGAGCACTGAGCACCCAGCAACCTGAGTACTGAGAACAGATCACCCTGAGTACTGAGCACCAAGCACCCTGAGTACTGAGCCCCCAGCACCCTGAGTACTGAGCACCCAGCACCCCGAGCACTGAGCACCCAGCACCCCGAGAATGAGCACCCAGCACCCTGAGTACTGAGAACCGAGCACCCTGAGTACTGAGCACCCAGAACCCTGAGTACTGAGCCCCCAGCACCCTGAGTACTGAGCACCCAGCAACCTGAGCACTGAGCACCCAGCACCCTGAGAATGAGCACCCAGCACCATGAGTACTGAGCACCCAGCACCCTGAGTACTGAGCACTAAGCACCCAGAGCACTTAGCACCCAGCACCCCGAGCACGGAGCAACCAGGACCCCAAGCACTGAGAACTGAGCACCCAGCACCCTGAGTACTGAGCACCGAGCTCCCCGAGCACTGAGCACACTGAGTACTGAGCACCCAGCACCCCGAGCACTGAGCACCCAGCACCCTGAGAACTGAGCACCCAGCACCATGAGCACGGAGCACCCCGAGTACTGAGCACCCAGCACCCTGAGCACTGAGCACCCAGCACCTTGAGTACTGAGCACCGAGCACCTCGAGCACTAAGCACCCAGCACCCTGAGTACTGAGCACCCAGCACCCTGAGCACTGAGCACCCAGAACCCTGAGCACTGAGCACCCAGCACCCTGAGCACGGAGCACCCAGCACCCTAAGTACTGATCACCCAACACCCAGAGTACTGAGCACCCAGCACCCTGAGAACTGAGTACCCAGCACCCTGAGCTCTGAGCACCCAGCACCCTGAGTACTGAGCACCGAGCACCCTGAGTACTGAGCACCCAGCACCCTTAGTACTGAGCACCCAGCACCCTGAGCACTGAGCACCCAGCACCCTGAGTACTGAGCACCCAGCACCCCGAATACTGAGCACCCTGCACACCGAGTACTGAGCACCGAGCACCCCGAGCACTGAGCACCCAGCACCCTGAGTACTGAGCACCCAGCACCCTGAGTACTGAACACCCAGCACCCTGAGCACTGAGCACTGAGCACCCTGAGCACTGAGTACTGAGCACCCAGCACCCCGAGTACTGAGCACCCAGCACCCCGAGCACTGAGCACCCAGCACCCCGAGCACTGAGCACTGAGCACCCTGAGCACTGAGCACCCAGCACCCCGAGTACTGAGCACTGAGCACCCTGAGTACTGAGCACCAAGCACCCTGAGTACTGAGCACCCAGCACCCTGAGTACTGAGCAAACAGCACCCTGAGCACTGAGCACCCAGCACCTCGAGCACTGAGCACCCAGCACCCTGAGTACTGAGCACAGAGCACTCTGAGCACTGAGCACCCAGCACCCTGAGTACTGAGCACACAGCACCCTGAGTACTGAGCACCCAGCACCACCCTCAGCACTGAGCCCCCAGCACCCCGAGCACTGAGCACCCAGCTCCCTGAACACTGAGCACCCAGCACCCCGAGTACTGAGCACCCTGCACCCCGAGTACTGAGCACCGAGCACCCCGAGCACTGAGCACCCAGCACCCTGAGTACTGAGCACCCAGCACCCTGAGTACTGAGCCCTGAGCACCCCGAGTACTGAGCACCCAGCACCCCGAGCAATGAGCACCCAGCAACCTGAGTACTGAGAACAGATCACCCTGAGTACTGAGCACCCAGCACCCTGAGTACTGAGCCCCCAGCACCCTGAGTACTGAGCACCCAGCACCCCGAGCACTGAGCACCCAGCACCCCGAGAATGAGCACCCAGCACCCTGAGTACTGAGCCCCCAGCACCCTGAGTACTGAGCACCCAGCAACCCGAGCACTGACCACCCAGCACCCTGAGAATGAGCACCCAGCACCATGAGTACTGAGCACCCAGCACCCTGAGTACTGAGCACTAAGCACCCAGAGCACTGAGCACCCAGCACCCCGAGCACGGAGCAACCAGGACCCCAAGCACTGAGAACTGAGCACCCAGCACCCTGAGTACTGAGCACCGAGCTCCCCGAGCACTGAGCACACTGAGTACTGAGCACCCAGCACCCCGAGCACTGAGCACCCAGAACCCTGAGCACTGAGCACCCAGCACCATGAGCACGGAGCACCCCGAGGACTGAGCACCCAGCACCCTGAGCACTGAGCACCCAGCACCTTGAGTACTGAGCACCGAGCACCTCGAGCACTAAGCACCCAGCACCCTGAGTACTTAGCACCCAGCACCCTGAGCACTGAGCACCCAGAACCCTGAGCACTGAGCACCCAGCACCCTGAGCACGGAGCACCCAGCACCCTGAGTACTGAGCACCCAACACCCAGAGTACTGAGCACCCAGCACCCTGAGAACTGAGTACCCAGCACCCTGAGCTCTGAGCACCCAGCACCCTGAGTACTGAGCACCGAGCACCCTGAGTACTGAGCACCCAGCACCCTTAGTACTGAGCACCCAGCACCCTGAGCAATGAGCACCCAGCACCCTTAGTACTGAGCACCCAGCAACACCCTCAGCACTGAGCACCCAGCACCCCGAGCACTGAGCACCCAGCTCCCTGAGCACTGAGCACCCAGCACCCCGATTACTGAGCACCCTGCACCCCGAGTACTGAGCACCGAGCACCCCGAGCACTGAGCACCCAGCACCCTGAGTACTGAGCACCCAGCACCCTGAGTACTGAGCACCCAGCACCCTGAGTACTGAACACCCAGCACCCTGAGCACTGAGCACTGAGCACCCTGAGCACTGAGTACTGAGCACTGAGCACCCTAAGCACTGAGCACCCAGCACCCCGAGTACTGAGCACCCAGCACCCCGAGCACTGAGCACCCAGCACCCCGAGCACTGAGCACTGAGCACCCTGAGCACTGAGCACCCAGCACCCTGAGTACTGAGCACCCAGCACCCCGAGCACTGAGCACCCAGCACCCTGAGTACTGAGCACAGAGCACTCTGAGCACTGAGCACCCAGCACCCTGAGTACTGAGCACCCAGCACCCTGAGTACTGAGCAACCAGCACCCTGAGCACTGAGCACTGAGCACCCAGCACCCTGAGCACTGAGCACTGAGCACCCAGCACCACAGCCCTGAGCACCCAGCACCCCGAGCACTGAGCACCCAGCACCCTGAGCACTGAGCACCCAGCACCCTGAGTACTGAGCAACCAGCAACCTGAGTACTGAGCACCCAGCACCATGAGCACTGAGCACCCAGCAACCTGAGTACTGAGAACAGATCACCCTGAGTACTGAGCACCCAGCACCCTGAGTATTGAGCCCCCAGCACCCTGAGTACTGAGCACCCAGCACCCCGAGCACTGAGCACCCAGCACCCCGAGAATGAGCACCCAGCACCCTGAGTACTGAGAACCGAGCACCCTGAGTACTGAGCACCCAGCACCCTGAGTACTGAGCCCCCAGCACCCTGAGTACTGAGCACCCAGCAACCCGAGCACTGAGCACCCAGCACCCTGAGAATGAGCACCCAGCACCATGAGTACTGAGCACCCAGCACCCTGAGTACTGAGCACTAAGCACCCAGAGCACTGAGCACCCAGCACCCCGAATACTGAGCACCCTGCACACCGAGTACTGAGCACCGAGCACCCCGAGCACTGAGCACCCAGCACCCTGAGTACTGAGCACCCAGCACCCTGAGTACTGAACACCCAGCACCCTGAGCACTGAGCACTGAGCACCCTGAGCACTGAGTACTGAGCACCCAGCACCCCGAGTACTGAGCACCCAGCACCCCGAGCACTGAGCACCCAGCACCCCGAGCACTGAGCACTGAGCACCCTGAGCACTGAGCACCCAGCACCCCGAGTACTGAGCACTGAGCACCCTGAATACTGAGCACCAAGCACCCTGAGTACTGAGCACCCAGCACCCTGAGTACTGAGCAAACAGCACCCTGAGCACTGAGCACCCAGCACCTCGAGCACTGAGCACCCAGCACCCTGAGTACTGAGCACAGAGCACTCTGAGCACTGAGCACCCAGCACCCTGAGTACTGAGCACACAGCACCCTGAGTACTGAGCACCCAGCACCACCCTCAGCACTGAGCCCCCAGCACCCCGAGCACTGAGCACCCAGCTCCCTGAACACTGAGCACCCAGCACCCCGAGTACTGAGCACCCTGCACCCCGAGTACTGAGCACCGAGCACCCCGAGCACTGAGCACCCAGCACCCTGAGTACTGAGCACCCAGCACCCTGAGTACTGAGCCCTGAGCACCCCGAGTACTGAGCACCCAGCACCCCGAGCAATGAGCACCCAGCAACCTGAGTACTGAGAACAGATCACCCTGAGTACTGAGCACCCAGCACCCTGAGTACTGAGCCCCCAGCACCCTGAGTACTGAGCACCCAGCACCCCGAGCACTGAGCACCCAGCACCCCGAGAATGAGCACCCAGCACCCTGAGTACTGAGCCCCCAGCACCCTGAGTACTGAGCACCCAGCAACCCGAGCACTGAGCACCCAGCACCCTGAGAATGAGCACCCAGCACCATGAGTACTGAGCACCCAGCACCCTGAGTACTGAGCACTAAGCACCCAGAGCACTGAGCACCCAGCACCCCGAGCACGGAGCAACCAGGACCCCAAGCACTGAGAACTGAGCACCCAGCACCCTGAGTACTGAGCACCGAGCTCCCCGAGCACTGAGCACACTGAGTACTGAGCACCCAGCACCCCGAGCACTGAGCACCCAGCACCCTGAGCACTGAGCACCCAGCACCATGAGCACGGAGCACCCCGAGGACTGAGCACCCAGCACCCTGAGCACTGAGCACCCAGCACCTTGAGTACTGAGCACCGAGCACCTCGAGCACTAAGCACCCAGCACCCTGAGTACTTAGCACCCAGCACCCTGAGCACTGAGCACCCAGAACCCTGAGCACTGAGCACCCAGCACCCTGAGCACGGAGCACCCAGCACCCTGAGTACTGAGCACCCAACACCCAGAGTACTGAGCACCCAGCACCCTGAGAACTGAGTACCCAGCACCCTGAGCTCTGAGCACCCAGCACCCTGAGTACTGAGCACCGAGCACCCTGAGTACTGAGCACCCAGCACCCTTAGTACTGAGCACCCAGCACCCTGAGCAATGAGCACCCAGCACCCTTAGTACTGAGCACCCAGCAACACCCTCAGCACTGAGCACCCAGCACCCCGAGCACTGAGCACCCAGCTCCCTGAGCACTGAGCACCCAGCACCCCGATTACTGAGCACCCTGCACCCCGAGTACTGAGCACCGAGCACCCCGAGCACTGAGCACCCAGCACCCTGAGTACTGAGCACCCAGCACCCTGAGTACTGAGCACCCAGCACCCTGAGTACTGAACACCCAGCACCCTGAGCACTGAGCACTGAGCACCCTGAGCACTGAGTACTGAGCACTGAGCACCCTAAGCACTGAGCACCCAGCACCCCGAGTACTGAGCACCCAGCACCCCGAGCACTGAGCACCCAGCACCCCGAGCACTGAGCACTGAGCACCCTGAGCACTGAGCACCCAGCACCCTGAGTACTGAGCACCCAGCACCCCGAGCACTGAGCACCCAGCACCCTGAGTACTGAGCACAGAGCACTCTGAGCACTGAGCACCCAGCACCCTGAGTACTGAGCACCCAGCACCCTGAGTACTGAGCAACCAGCACCCTGAGCACTGAGCACTGAGCACCCAGCACCCTGAGCACTGAGCACTGAGCACCCAGCACCACAGCCCTGAGCACCCAGCACCCCGAGCACTGAGCACCCAGCACCCTGAGCACTGAGCACCCAGCACCCTGAGTACTGAGCAACCAGCAACCTGAGTACTGAGCACCCAGCACCATGAGCACTGAGCACCCAGCAACCTGAGTACTGAGAACAGATCACCCTGAGTACTGAGCACCCAGCACCCTGAGTATTGAGCCCCCAGCACCCTGAGTACTGAGCACCCAGCACCCCGAGCACTGAGCACCCAGCACCCCGAGAATGAGCACCCAGCACCCTGAGTACTGAGAACCGAGCACCCTGAGTACTGAGCACCCAGCACCCTGAGTACTGAGCCCCCAGCACCCTGAGTACTGAGCACCCAGCAACCCGAGCACTGAGCACCCAGCACCCTGAGAATGAGCACCCAGCACCATGAGTACTGAGCACCCAGCACCCTGAGTACTGAGCACTAAGCACCCAGAGCACTGAGCACCCAGCACCCCGAGCACGGAGCAACCAGGACCCCGAGCACTGAGAACTGAGCACCCAGCACCCTGAGTACTGAGCACCGAGCTCCCCGAGCACTGAGCACACTGAGTACTGAGCACCCAGCACCCCGAGCACTGAGCACCCAGCACCCTGAGCACTCAGCACCCAGCACCATGAGCACGGAGCACCCGAGGACTGAGCACCCAGCACCCTGAGCACTGAGCACCCAGCACCTTGAGTACTGAGCACCGAGCACCTCGAGCACTAAGCACCCAGCACCCTGAGTACTGAGCACCCAGCACCCTGAGCACTGAGCACCCAGAACCCTGTGCACTGAGCACCCAGCACCCTGAGCACGGAGCACCCAGCACCCTGAGTACTGAGCACCCAACACCCAGAGTACTGAGCACCCAGCACCCTGAGTACTGAGTACCCAGCACCCTGAGCTCTGAGCACCCAGCACCCTGAGTACTGAGCACCGAGCACCCTGAGTACTGAGCACCCAGTACCCTTAGTACTGAGCACCCAGCACCCTGAGCACTGAGCACCCAGCACCCTGAGTACTGAGCACCCAGCACCACCCTCAGCACTGAGCACCCAGCACCCTGAGCACTGAGCACCCAGCTCCCTGAGCACTGAGCACCCAGCACCCCGAGTACTGAGCACCCTGCACCCCGAGTACTGAGCACCGAGCACCCCGAGCACTGAGCACCCAGCACCCTGAGTACTGAGCACCCAGCACCCTGAGTACTGAGCACTGAGCACCCCGAGTACTGAGCACCCAGCACCCCGATCACTGAGCACCCAGCAACCTGAGTACTGAGAACAGATCACCCTGAGTACTGAGCACGCAGCACCCTGAGTACTGAGCCCCCAGCACCCTGAGTACTGAGCACCCAGCACCCCGACAATGAGCACCCAGCAACCTGAGTACTGAGAACCGAGCACCCTGAGTACTGAGCACCCAGCACCCTGAGTACTGAGCCCCCAGCACCCTGAGTACTGAGCTCCCAGCACCCCGACAATGAGCACCCAGCACCCTGAGTACTGAGAACCGAGCACCCTGAGTACTGAGCACCCAGCACCCTGAGTACTGAGCCCCCAGCAACCTGAGTACTAAGCACCCAGCAACCCGAGCACTGAGCACCCAGCACCCTGAGAATGAGCACCCAGCACCATGAGTACTGAGCACCCAGCACCCTGAGCAATGAGCACCCTGAGTACTGAGCACCCAGCACCCCGAGCACTGAGCACCCAGCACCCCGAGCACTGAGCACTGAGCACCCTGAGCACTGAGCACCCAGCACCCCGAGTACTGAGCACTGAGCACCCTGAGTACTGAGCACCAAGCACCCTGAGTACTGAGCACCCAACACCCAGAGTACTGAGCACCCAGCACCCTGAGTACTGAGTACCCAGCACCCTGAGCTCTGAGCACCCAGCACCCTGAGTACTGAGCACCGAGCACCCTGAGTACTGAGCACCCAGTACCCTTAGTACTGAGCACCCAGCACCCTGAGCACTGAGCACCCAGCACCCTGAGTACTGAGCACCCAGCACCACCCTCAGCACTGAGCACCCAGCACCCTGAGCACTGAGCACCCAGCTCCCTGAGCACTGAGCACCCAGCACCCCGAGTACTGAGCACCCTGCACCCCGAGTACTGAGCACCGAGCACCCCGAGCACTGAGCACCCAGCACCCTGAGTACTGAGCACCCAGCACCCTGAGTACTGAGCACTGAGCACCCCGAGTACTGAGCACCCAGCACCCCGATCACTGAGCACCCAGCAACCTGAGTACTGAGAACAGATCACCCTGAGTACTGAGCACGCAGCACCCTGAGTACTGAGCCCCCAGCACCCTGAGTACTGAGCACCCAGCACCCCGACAATGAGCACCCAGCAACCTGAGTACTGAGAACCGAGCACCCTGAGTACTGAGCACCCAGCACCCTGAGTACTGAGCCCCCAGCACCCTGAGTACTGAGCTCCCAGCACCCCGACAATGAGCACCCAGCACCCTGAGTACTGAGAACCGAGCACCCTGAGTACTGAGCAACCAGCACCCTGAGTACTGAGCCCCCAGCAACCTGAGTACTAAGCACCCAGCAACCCGAGCACTGAGCACCCAGCACCCTGAGAATGAGCACCCAGCACCATGAGTACTGAGCACCCAGCACCCTGAGCAATGAGCACCCTGAGTACTGAGCACCCAGCACCCCGAGCACTGAGCACCCAGCACCCCGAGCACTGAGCACTGAGCACCCTGAGCACTGAGCACCCAGCACCCCGAGTACTGAGCACTGAGCACCCTGAGTACTGAGCACCAAGCACCCTGAGTACTGAGCACCCAGCACCCTGAGTACTGAGCAAACAGCACCCTGAGCTCTGAGCACCCAGCACCCCGAGCACTGAGCACCCAGCACCCTGAGTACTGAGCACAGAGCACTCTGAGCACTGAGCACCCAGCACCCTGAGTACTGAGCACGCAGCACCCTGAGTACTGAGCACCCAGCACCACCCTCAGCACTGAGCACCCAGCACCCCGAGCACTGAGCACCCTGCTCCCTGAACACTGAGCACCCAGCACCCCGAGTACTGAGCACCCTGCACCCCGAGTACTGAGCACCGAGCACCCCGAGCACTGAGCACCCAGCACCCTGAGTACTGAGCACCCAGCACCCTGAGTACTGAGCCCTGAGCACCCCGAGTACTGAGCACCCAGCACCCCGAGCAATGAGCACCCAGCAACCTGAGTACTGAGAACAGATCACCCTGAGTACTGAGCACCCAGCACCCTGAGTACTGAGCCCCCAGCACCCTGAGTACTGAGCACCCAGCACACCGAGCACTGAGCACCCAGCACCCCGAGAATGAGCACCCAGCACCCTGAGTACTGAGCCCCCAGCACCCTGAGTACTGAGCACCCAGCAACCCGAGCACTGAGCACCCAGCACCCTGAGAATGAGCACCCAGCACCATGAGTACTGAGCACCCAGCACCCTGAGTACTGAGCACTAAGCACCCAGAGCACTGAGCACCCAGCACCCCGAGCACGGAGCAACCAGGACCCCAAGCACTGAGAACTGAGCACCCAGCACCCTGAGTACTGAGCACCGAGCTCCCCGAGCACTGAGCACACTGAGTACTGAGCACCCAGCACCCCGAGCACTGAGCACCCAGCACCCTGATCACTGAGCACCCAGCACCATGAGCACGGAGCACCCCGAGGACTGAGCACCCAGCACCCTGAGCACTGAGCACCCAGCACCTTGAGTACTGAGCACCGAGCACCTCGAGCACTAAGCACCCAGCACCCTGAGTACTGAGCACCCAGCACCCTGAGCACTGAGCACCCAGAACCCTGAGCACTGAGCACCCAGCACCCTGAGCACGGAGCACCCAGCACCCTGAGTACTGAGCACCCAACACCCAGAGTACTGAGCACCCAGCACCCTGAGAACTGAGTACCCAGCACAATGAGCTCTGAGCACCCAGCACCCTGAGTACTGAGCACCGAGCACCCTGAGTACTGAGCACCCAGCACCCTTAGTACTGAGCACCCAGCACCCTGAGCAATGAGCACCCAGCACCCTTAGTACTGAGCACCCAGCAACACCCTCAGCACTGAGCACCCAGCACCCCGAGCACTGAGCACCCAGCTCCCTGAGCACTGAGCACCCAGCACCCCGAGTACTGAGCACCCTGCACCCCGAGTACTGAGCACCGAGCACCCCGAGCACTGAGCACCCAGCACCCTGAGTACTGAGCACCCAGCACCCTGAGTACTGAGCACAGAGCACTCTGAGCACTGAGCACCCAGCACCCTGAGTACTGAGCACCCAGCACCCTGAGTACTGAGCAACCAGCACCCTGAGCACTGAGCACTGAGCACCCAGCACCCTGAGCACTGAGCACTGAGCACCCAGCACCACAGCCCTGATCACCCAGCACCCCGAGCACTGAGCACCCAGCACCCTGAGCACTGAGCACCCAGCACCCTGAGTACTGAGCAACCAGCAACCTGAGTACTGAGCACCCAGCACCATGAGCACTGAGCACCCAGCAACCTGAGTACTGAGAACAGATCACCCTGAGTACTGAGCACCCAGCACCCTGAGTACTGAGCCCCCAGCACCCTGAGTACTGAGCACCCAGCACCCCGAGCACTGAGCACCCAGCACCCCGAGAATGAGCACCCAGCACCCTGAGTACTGAGAACCGAGCACCCTGAGTACTGAGCACCCAGCACCCTGAGTACTGAGAACAGATCACCCTGAGTACTGAGCACCAAGCACCCTGAGTACTGAGCCCCCAGCACCCTGAGTACTGAGCACCCAGCACCCCGAGCACTGAGCACCCAGCACCCCGAGAATGAGCACCCAGCACCATGAGTACTGAGCACCCAGCACCCCGAGCACTGAGCACCCAGCACCCCGAGAATGAGCACCCAGCACCCTGAGTACTGAGAACCGAGCACCCTGAGTACTGAGCACCCAGAACCCTGAGTACTGAGCCCCCAGCACCCTGAGTACTGAGCACCCAGCAACCTGAGCACTGAGCACCCAGCACCCTGAGAATGAGCACCCAGCACCATGAGTACTGAGCACCCAGCACCCTGAGTACTGAGCACTAAGCACCCAGAGCACTTAGCACCCAGCACCCCGAGCACGGAGCAACCAGGACCCCAAGCACTGAGAACTGAGCACCCAGCACCCTGAGTACTGAGCACCGAGCTCCCCGAGCACTGAGCACACTGAGTACTGAGCACCCAGCACCCCGAGCACTGAGCACCCAGCACCCTGAGAACTGAGCACCCAGCACCATGAGCACGGAGCACCCCGAGTACTGAGCACCCAGCACCCTGAGCACTGAGCACCCAGCACCTTGAGTACTGAGCACCGAGCACCTCGAGCACTAAGCACCCAGCACCCTGAGTACTGAGCACCCAGCACCCTGAGCACTGAGCACCCAGAACCCTGAGCACTGAGCACCCAGCACCCTGAGCACGGAGCACCCAGCACCCTAAGTACTGATCACCCAACACCCAGAGTACTGAGCACCCAGCACCCTGAGAACTGAGTACCCAGCACCCTGAGCTCTGAGCACCCAGCACCCTGAGTACTGAGCACCGAGCACCCTGAGTACTGAGCACCCAGCACCCTTAGTACTGAGCACCCAGCACCCTGAGCACTGAGCACCCAGCACCCTGAGTACTGAGCACCCAGCACCCCGAATACTGAGCACCCTGCACACCGAGTACTGAGCACCGAGCACCCCGAGCACTGAGCACCCAGCACTCTGAGTACTGAGCACCCAGCACCCTGAGTACTGAACACCCAGCACCCTGAGCACTGAGCACTGAGCACCCTGAGCACTGAGTACTGAGCACCCAGCACCCCGAGTACTGAGCACCCAGCACCCCGAGCACTGAGCACCCAGCACCCCGAGCACTGAGCACTGAGCACCCTGAGCACTGAGCACCCAGCACCCCGAGTACTGAGCACTGAGCACCCTGAGTACTGAGCACCAAGCACCCTGAGTACTGAGCACCCAGCACCCTGAGTACTGAGCAAACAGCACCCTGAGCACTGAGCACCCAGCACCTCGAGCACTGAGCACCCAGCACCCTGAGTACTGAGCACAGAGCACTCTGAGCACTGAGCACCCAGCACCCTGAGTACTGAGCACACAGCACCCTGAGTACTGAGCACCCAGCACCACCCTCAGCACTGAGCCCCCAGCACCCCGAGCACTGAGCACCCAGCTCCCTGAACACTGAGCACCCAGCACCCCGAGTACTGAGCACCCTGCACCCCGAGTACTGAGCACCGAGCACCCCGAGCACTGAGCACCCAGCACCCTGAGTACTGAGCACCCAGCACCCTGAGTACTGAGCCCTGAGCACCCCGAGTACTGAGCACCCAGCACCCCGAGCAATGAGCACCCAGCAACCTGAGTACTGAGAACAGATCACCCTGAGTACTGAGCACCCAGCACCCTGAGTACTGAGCCCCCAGCACCCTGAGTACTGAGCACCCAGCACCCCGAGCACTGAGCACCCAGCACCCCGAGAATGAGCACCCAGCACCCTGAGTACTGAGCCCCCAGCACCCTGAGTACTGAGCACCCAGCAACCCGAGCACTGAGCACCCAGCACCCTGAGAATGAGCACCCAGCACCATGAGTACTGAGCACCCAGCACCCTGAGTACTGAGCACTAAGCACCCAGAGCACTGAGCACCCAGCACCCCGAGCACGGAGCAACCAGGACCCCAAGCACTGAGAACTGAGCACCCAGCACCCTGAGTACTGAGCACCGAGCTCCCCGAGCACTGAGTACACTGAGTACTGAGCACCCAGCACCCCGAGCACTGAGCACCCAGCACCCTGAGCACTGAGCACCCAGCACCATGAGCACGGAGCACCCCGAGGACTGAGCACCCAGCACCCTGAGCACTGAGCACCCAGCACCTTGAGTACTGAGCACCGAGCACCTCGAGCACTAAGCACCCAGCACCCTGAGTACTTAGCACCCAGCACCCTGAGCACTGAGCACCCAGAACCCTGAGCACTGAGCACCCAGCACCCTGAGCACGGAGCACCCAGCACCCCGAGTACTGAGCACCCTGCACCCCGAGTACTGAGCACCGAGCACCCCGAGCACTGAGCACCCAGCACCCTGAGTACTGAGCACCCAGCACCCTGAGTACTGAGCACCCAGCACCCTGAGTACTGAACACCCAGCACCCTGAGCACTGAGCACTGAGCACCCTGAGCACTGAGTACTGAGCACTGAGCACCCTAAGCACTGAGCACCCAGCACCCCGAGTACTGAGCACCCAGCACCCCGAGCACTGAGCACCCAGCACCCCGAGCACTGAGCACCCTGAGCACTGAGCACCCAGCACCCTGAGTACTGAGCACCCAGCACCCCGAGCACTGAGCACCCAGCACCCTGAGTACTGAGCACAGAGCACTCTGAGCACTGAGCACCCAGCACCCTGAGTACTGAGCACCCAGCACCCTGAGTACTGAGCAACCAGCACCCTGAGCACTGAGCACTGAGCACCCAGCACCCTGAGCACTGAGCACTGAGCACCCAGCACCACAGCCCTGAGCACCCAGCACCCCGAGCACTGAGCACCCAGCACCCTGAGCACTGAGCACCCAGCACCCTGAGTACTGAGCAACCAGCAACCTGAGTACTGAGCACCCAGCACCATGAGCACTGAGCACCCAGCAACCTGAGTACTGAGAACAGATCACCCTGAGTACTGAGCACCCAGCACCCTGAGTATTGAGCCCCCAGCACCCTGAGTACTGAGCACCCAGCACCCCGAGCACTGAGCACCCAGCACCCCGAGAATGAGCACCCAGCACCCTGAGTACTGAGAACCGAGCACCCTGAATACTGAGCACCCAGCACCCTGAGTACTGAGCCCCCAGCACCCTGAGTACTGAGCACCCAGCAACCCGAGCACTGAGCACCCAGCACCCTGAGAATGAGCACCCAGCACCATGAGTACTGAGCACCCAGCACCCTGAGTACTGAGCACTAAGCACCCAGAGCACTGAGCACCTAGCACCCCGAGCACGGAGCAACCAGGACCCCGAGCACTGAGAACTGAGCACCCAGCACCCTGAGTACTGAGCACCGAGCTCCCCGAGCACTGAGCACACTGAGTACTGAGCACCCAGCACCCCGAGCACTGAGCACCCAGCACCCTGAGCACTCAGCACCCAGCACCATGAGCACGGAGCACCCGAGGACTGAGCACCCAGCACCCTGAGCACTGAGCACCCAGCACCTTGAGTACTGAGCACCGAGCACCTCGAGCACTAAGCACCCAGCACCCTGAGTACTGAGCACCCAGCACCCTGAGCACTGAGCACCCAGAACCCTGTGCACTGAGCACCCAGCACCCTGAGCACGGAGCACCCAGCACCCTGAGTACTGAGCACCCAACACCCAGAGTACTGAGCACCCAGCACCCTGAGTACTGAGTACCCAGTACCCTGAGCTCTGAGCACCCAGCACCCTGAGTACTGAGCACCGAGCACCCTGAGTACTGAGCACCCAGTACCCTTAGTACTGAGCACCCAGCACCCTGAGCACTGAGCACCCAGCACCCTGAGTACTGAGCACCCAGCACCACCCTCAGCACTGAGCACCCAGCACCCTGAGCACTGAGCACCCAGCTCCCTGAGCACTGAGCACCCAGCACCCCGAGTACTGAGCACCCTGCACCCCGAGTACTGAGCACCGAGCACCCCGAGCACTGAGCACCCAGCACCCTGAGTACTGAGCACCCAGCACCCTGAGTACTGAGCACTGAGCACCCCGAGTACTGAGCACCCAGCACCCCGATCACTGAGCACCCAGCAACCTGAGTACTGAGAACAGATCACCCTGAGTACTGAGCACGCAGCACCCTGAGTACTGAGCCCCCAGCACCCTGAGTACTGAGCACCCAGCACCCCGACAATGAGCACCCAGCAACCTGAGTACTGAGAACCGAGCACCCTGAGTACTGAGCACCCAGCACCCTGAGTACTGAGCCCCCAGCACCCTGAGTACTGAGCTCCCAGCACCCCGACAATGAGCACCCAGCACCCTGAGTACTGAGAACCGAGCACCCTGAGTACTGAGCACCCAGCACCCTGAGTACTGAGCCCCCAGCAACCTGAGTACTAAGCACCCAGCAACCCGAGCACTGAGCACCCAGCACCCTGAGAATGAGCACCCAGCACCATGAGTACTGAGCACCCAGCACCCTGAGCAATGAGCACCCTGAGTACTGAGCACCCAGCACCCCGAGCACTGAGCACCCAGCACCCCGAGCACTGAGCACTGAGCACCCTGAGCACTGAGCACCCAGCACCCCGAGTACTGAGCACTGAGCACCCTGAGTACTGAGCACCAAGCACCCTGAGTACTGAGCACCCAGCACCCTGAGTACTGAGCAAACAGCACCCTGAGCACTGAGCACCCACCACCCCGAGCACTGAGCACCCAGCACCCTGAGTACTGAGCACAGAGCACTCTGAGCACTGAGCACCCAGCACCCTGAGTACTGAGCACGCAGCACCCTGAGTACTGAGCACCCAGCACCACCCTCAGCACTGAGCACCCAGCACCCCGAGCACTGAGCACCCAGCTCCCTGAACACTGAGCACCCAGCACCCCGAGTACTGAGCACCCTGCACCCCGAGTACTGAGCACCGAGCACCCCGAGCACTGAGCACCCAGCACCCTGAGTACTGAGCACCCAGCACCCTGAGTACTGAGCCCTGAGCACCCCGAGTACTGAGCACCCAGCACCCCGAGCAATGAGCACCCAGCAACCTGAGTACTGAGAACAGATCACCCTGAGTACTGAGCACCCAGCACCCTGAGTACTGAGCCCCCAGCACCCTGAGTACTGAGCACCCAGCACCCCGAGCACTGAGCACCCAGCACCCCGAGAATGAGCACCCAGCACCCTGAGTACTGAGCCCCCAGCACCCTGAGTACTGAGCACCCAGCAACCCGAGCACTGAGCACCCAGCACCCTGAGAATGAGCACCCAGCACCATGAGTACTGAGCACCCAGCACCCTGAGTACTGAGCACTAAGCACCCAGAGCACTGAGCACCCAGCACCCCGAGCACGGAGCAACCAGGACCCCAAGCACTGAGAACTGAGCACCCAGCACCCTGAGTACTGAGCACCGAGCTCCCCGAGCACTGAGCACACTGAGTACTGAGCACCCAGCACCCCGAGCACTGAGCACCCAGCACCCTGATCACTGAGCACCCAGCACCATGAGCACGGAGCACCCCGAGGACTGAGCACCCAGCACCCTGAGCACTGAGCACCCAGCACCTTGAGTACTGAGCACCGAGCACCTCGAGCACTAAGCACCCAGCACCCTGAGTACTGAGCACCCAGCACCCTGAGCACTGAGCACCCAGAACCCTGAGCACTGAGCACCCAGCACCCTGAGCACGGAGCACCCAGCACCCTGAGTACTGAGCACCCAACACCCAGAGTACTGAGCACCCAGCACCCTGAGAACTGAGTACCCAGCACAATGAGCTCTGAGCACCCAGCACCCTGAGTACTGAGCACCGAGCACCCTGAGTACTGAGCACCCAGCACCCTTAGTACTGAGCACCCAGCACCCTGAGCAATGAGCACCCAGCACCCTTAGTACTGAGCACCCAGCAACACCCTCAGCACTGAGCACCCAGCACCCCGAGCACTGAGCACCCAGCTCCCTGAGCACTGAGCACCCAGCACCCCGAGTACTGAGCACCCTGCACCCCGAGTACTGAGCACCGAGCACCCCGAGCACTGAGCACCCAGCACCCTGAGTACTGAGCACCCAGCACCCTGAGTACTGAGCACAGAGCACTCTGAGCACTGAGCACCCAGCACCCTGAGTACTGAGCACCCAGCACCCTGAGTACTGAGCAACCAGCACCCTGAGCACTGAGCACTGAGCACCCAGCACCCTGAGCACTGAGCACTGAGCACCCAGCACCACAGCCCTGATCACCCAGCACCCCGAGCACTGAGCACCCAGCACCCTGAGCACTGAGCACCCAGCACCCTGAGTACTGAGCAACCAGCAACCTGAGTACTGAGCACCCAGCACCATGAGCACTGAGCACCCAGCAACCTGAGTACTGAGAACAGATCACCCTGAGTACTGAGCACCCAGCACCCTGAGTACTGAGCCCCCAGCACCCTGAGTACTGAGCACCCAGCACCCCGAGCACTGAGCACCCAGCACCCCGAGAATGAGCACCCAGCACCCTGAGTACTGAGAACCGAGCACCCTGAGTACTGAGCACCCAGCACCCTGAGTACTGAGCCCCCAGCACCCTGAGTACTGAGCACCCAGCAACCCGAGCACTGAGCACCCAGCACCCTGAGAATGAGCACCCAGCACCATGAGTACTGAGCACCCAGCACCCTGAGTACTGAGCACTAAGCACCCAGAGCACTGAGCACCCAGCACCCCGAGCACGGAGCAACCAGGACCCCGAGCACTGAGAACTGAGCACCCAGCACCCTGAGTACTGAGCACCGAGCTCCCCGAGCACTGAGCACACTGAGTACTGAGCACCCAGCACCCCGAGCACTGAGCACCCAGCACCTGAGCACTGAGCACCCAGCACCATGAGCACGGAGCACCCGAGGACTGAGCACCCAGCACCCTGAGCACTGAGCACCCAGCACCTTGAGTACTGAGCACCGAGCACCTCGAGCACTAAGCACCCAGCACCCTGAGTACTGAGCACCCAGCACCCTGAGCACTGAGCACCCAGAACCCTGTGCACTGAGCACCCAGCACCCTGAGCACGGAGCACCCAGCACCCTGAGTACTGAGCACCCAACACCCAGAGTACTGAGCACCCAGCACCCTGAGTACTGAGTACCCAGCACCCTGAGCTCTGAGCACCCAGCACCCTGAGTACTGAGCACCGAGCACCCTGAGTACTGAGCACCCAGTACCCTTAGTACTGAGCACCCAGCACCCTGAGCACTGAGCACCCAGCACCCTGAGTACTGAGCACCCAGCACCACCCTCAGCACTGAGCACCCAGCACCCTGAGCACTGAGCACCCAGCTCCCTGAGCACTGAGCACCCAGCACCCCGAGTACTGAGCACCCTGCACCCCGAGTCCTGAGCACCGAGCACCCCGAGCACTGAGCACCCAGCACCCTGAGTACTGAGCACCCAGCACCCTGAGTACTGAGCACTGAGCACCCCGAGTACTGAGCACCCAGCACCCCGATCACTGAGCACCCAGCAACCTGAGTACTGAGAACAGATCACCCTGAGTACTAAGCACGCAGCACCCTGAGTACTGAGCCCCCAGCACCCTGAGTACTGAGCACCCAGCACCCCGACAATGAGCACCCAGCACCCTGAGTACTGAGAACCGAGCACCCTGAGTACTGAGCACCCAGCACCCTGAGTACTGAGCCCCCAGCACCCTGAGTACTGAGCTCCCAGCACCCCGACAATGAGCACCCAGCACCCTGAGTACTGAGAACCGAGCACCCTGAGTACTGAGCACCCAGCACCCTGAGTACTGAGCCGCCAGCAACCTGAGTACTAAGCACCCAGCAACCCGAGCACTGAGCACCCAGCACCCTGAGAATGAGCACCCAGCACCATGAGTACTGAGCACCCAGCATCCTGAGCACTGAGCACTGAGCACCCTGAGCACTGAGTACTGAGCACTGAGCAATCTGAGCACTGAGCACCCAGGACCCCGAGTACTGAGCACCCAGCACCCCGAGCACTGAGCACCCAGCGCCCCGAGCACTGAGCACCCAGCACCCCGAGCACTGAGCACTGAGCACCCTGAGCACTGAGCACCCAGCACCCCGAGTACTGAGCACTGAGCACCCTGAGTACTGAGCACCAAGCACCCCGAGAACTGAGCACTGAGCACCCTGAGTACTGAGCACCCAGCACCCTGAGCACTGAGCACCCAGCACCCTGAGTACTGAGCACTGAGAACCCTGAGTACTGAGCACCGAGCACCCTGAGTACTGAGCACCCAGCACCCTGATCACTGAGCACGGAGCACCCCGAGGACTGAGCACCGAGCACAACGAGCACTGAGCACCCAGCACCCTGAGTACTGAGCACCCAGCACCCTGAGCACTGAGCACACAGCTCCCTGAGCACTGAGCACGCAGCACCCCGAGCACTGAGCACCCAGCACCCTGAGTAATGAGCACAGAGCACCCTGAGCACTGAGCACCCAGCACCCTGAGTACTGAGCACCCAGGACCCTGAGTACTGAGCAACCAGCACCCTGAGCACTGAGCACTGAGCACCCAGCACCCTGAGCACTGAGCACTGAGCACCCAGCACCACAGCCCTGAGCACCCAGCACCCCGAGCACTGAGCACCCAGCACCCTGAGCACTGAGCACCCAGCACCCCGAGTACTGAGCACCCAGCACTCCGAGCACTGAGCACCCAGCAACCTGAGTACTGAGAACAGATCACCCTGAGTACTGAGCACCCAGCACCCTGAGTACTGAGCCCCCAGCACCCTGAGTACTGAGCACCCAGCACCCCGAGCACTGAGCACCCAGCACCCCGAGAATGAGCACCCAGCACCCTGAGAACTGAGAACCCAGCACCCTGATTACTGAGCACCCAGCACCCTGAGTACTGAGCCCCCAGCACCCTGAGTACTGAGCACCCAGCAACCCGAGCACTGAGCACCCAGCACCCTGAGAATGAGCACCCAGCACCATGAGTACTGAGCACCCAGCACCCTGAGTACTGAGCACTAAGCACCCAGAGCACTGAGCACCCAGCACCCCGAGCACGGAGCACCCAGGACCCCGAGCACTGAGAACTGAGCACCCAGCACCCTGAGTACTGAGCACCGAGCTCCCCGAGCACTGAGCACACTGAGTACTGAGCACCCAGCACCCTGAGTACTGAGCACCCAGCACGCTGAGTACTGAGCAACCAGCACCCCGAGCACTGAGAACCCAGCACCCTGAGTACTGAGCATTGAGCACCCAGCACCCCGAGCACTGAGCACCCAGCACCCTGTGTACTGAGCACTGAGCACCCTGAGTACTAAGCACCCAGCACCCTGAGTACTGAGCACCCAGGACCCTGAGCACTGAGCACCGAGCAGCCCGAGCACTGAGCACCCAGCACCCTGAGCACTCAGCACCCAGCACCCCGAGCACTGAGCACCCAGCACCCTGAGCACTGAGCACCCAGCACCCTGAGCACGGAGCACCCCGAGTACTGAGCACCCAGCACCCTGAGCACTGAGCACCCAGCACCCTGAGCACAGAGCACCCAGCACCCTGAGAACTGAGCACCCAGCACCCCGAGCACGGAGAACCCAGCACCCTGAGTACTGAGCACCCAACACCCAGAGTACTGAGCACCCAGCACCCTGAGTACTGAGCACCGAGCTCCCCGAGCACTGAGCACACTGAGTACTGAGCACCCAGCACCCCGAGCACTGAGCACCCAGCACCCTGAGCACTCAGCACCCAGCACCATGAGCACGGAGCACCCGAGGACTGAGCACCCAGCACCCTGAGCACTGAGCACCCAGCACCTTGAGTACTGAGCACCGAGCACCTCGAGCACTAAGCACCCAGCACCCTGAGTACTGAGCACCCAGCACCCTGAGCACTGAGCACCCAGAACCCTGTGCACTGAGCACCCAGCACCCTGAGCACGGAGCACCCAGCACCCTGAGTACTGAGCACCCAACACCCAGAGTACTGAGCACCCAGCACCCTGAGTACTGAGTACCCAGTACCCTGAGCTCTGAGCACCCAGCACCCTGAGTACTGAGCACCGAGCACCCTGAGTACTGAGCACCCAGTACCCTTAGTACTGAGCACCCAGCACCCTGAGCACTGAGCACCCAGCACCCTGAGTACTGAGCACCCAGCACCACCCTCAGCACTGAGCACCCAGCACCCTGAGCACTGAGCACCCAGCTCCCTGAGCACTGAGCACCCAGCACCCCGAGTACTGAGCACCCTGCACCCCGAGTACTGAGCACCGAGCACCCCGAGCACTGAGCACCCAGCACCCTGAGTACTGAGCACCCAGCACCCTGAGTACTGAGCACTGAGCACCCCGAGTACTGAGCACCCAGCACCCCGATCACTGAGCACCCAGCAACCTGAGTACTGAGAACAGATCACCCTGAGTACTGAGCACGCAGCACCCTGAGTACTGAGCCCCCAGCACCCTGAGTACTGAGCACCCAGCACCCCGACAATGAGCACCCAGCAACCTGAGTACTGAGAACCGAGCACCCTGAGTACTGAGCACCCAGCACCCTGAGTACTGAGCCCCCAGCACCCTGAGTACTGAGCTCCCAGCACCCCGACAATGAGCACCCAGCACCCTGAGTACTGAGAACCGAGCACCCTGAGTACTGAGCACCCAGCACCCTGAGTACTGAGCCCCCAGCAACCTGAGTACTAAGCACCCAGCAACCCGAGCACTGAGCACCCAGCACCCTGAGAATGAGCACCCAGCACCATGAGTACTGAGCACCCAGCACCCTGAGCAATGAGCACCCTGAGTACTGAGCACCCAGCACCCCGAGCACTGAGCACCCAGCACCCCGAGCACTGAGCACTGAGCACCCTGAGCACTGAGCACCCAGCACCCCGAGTACTGAGCACTGAGCACCCTGAGTACTGAGCACCAAGCACCCTGAGTACTGAGCACCCAGCACCCTGAGTACTGAGCAAACAGCACCCTGAGCACTGAGCACCCACCACCCCGAGCACTGAGCACCCAGCACCCTGAGTACTGAGCACAGAGCACTCTGAGCACTGAGCACCCAGCACCCTGAGTACTGAGCACGCAGCACCCTGAGTACTGAGCACCCAGCACCACCCTCAGCACTGAGCACCCAGCACCCCGAGCACTGAGCACCCAGCTCCCTGAACACTGAGCACCCAGCACCCCGAGTACTGAGCACCCTGCACCCCGAGTACTGAGCACCGAGCACCCCGAGCACTGAGCACCCAGCACCCTGAGTACTGAGCACCCAGCACCCTGAGTACTGAGCCCTGAGCACCCCGAGTACTGAGCACCCAGCACCCCGAGCAATGAGCACCCAGCAACCTGAGTACTGAGAACAGATCACCCTGAGTACTGAGCACCCAGCACCCTGAGTACTGAGCCCCCAGCACCCTGAGTACTGAGCACCCAGCACCCCGAGCACTGAGCACCCAGCACCCCGAGAATGAGCACCCAGCACCCTGAGTACTGAGCCCCCAGCACCCTGAGTACTGAGCACCCAGCAACCCGAGCACTGAGCACCCAGCACCCTGAGAATGAGCACCCAGCACCATGAGTACTGAGCACCCAGCACCCTGAGTACTGAGCACTAAGCACCCAGAGCACTGAGCACCCAGCACCCCGAGCACGGAGCAACCAGGACCCCAAGCACTGAGAACTGAGCACCCAGCACCCTGAGTACTGAGCACCGAGCTCCCCGAGCACTGAGCACACTGAGTACTGAGCACCCAGCACCCCGAGCACTGAGCACCCAGCACCCTGATCACTGAGCACCCAGCACCATGAGCACGGAGCACCCCGAGGACTGAGCACCCAGCACCCTGAGCACTGAGCACCCAGCACCTTGAGTACTGAGCACCGAGCACCTCGAGCACTAAGCACCCAGCACCCTGAGTACTGAGCACCCAGCACCCTGAGCACTGAGCACCCAGAACCCTGAGCACTGAGCACCCAGCACCCTGAGCACGGAGCACCCAGCACCCTGAGTACTGAGCACCCAACACCCAGAGTACTGAGCACCCAGCACCCTGAGAACTGAGTACCCAGCACAATGAGCTCTGAGCACCCAGCACCCTGAGTACTGAGCACCGAGCACCCTGAGTACTGAGCACCCAGCACCCTTAGTACTGAGCACCCAGCACCCTGAGCAATGAGCACCCAGCACCCTTAGTACTGAGCACCCAGCAACACCCTCAGCACTGAGCACCCAGCACCCCGAGCACTGAGCACCCAGCTCCCTGAGCACTGAGCACCCAGCACCCCGAGTACTGAGCACCCTGCACCCCGAGTACTGAGCACCGAGCACCCCGAGCACTGAGCACCCAGCACCCTGAGTACTGAGCACCCAGCACCCTGAGTACTGAGCACAGAGCACTCTGAGCACTGAGCACCCAGCACCCTGAGTACTGAGCACCCAGCACCCTGAGTACTGAGCAACCAGCACCCTGAGCACTGAGCACTGAGCACCCAGCACCCTGAGCACTGAGCACTGAGCACCCAGCACCACAGCCCTGATCACCCAGCACCCCGAGCACTGAGCACCCAGCACCCTGAGCACTGAGCACCCAGCACCCTGAGTACTGAGCAACCAGCAACCTGAGTACTGAGCACCCAGCACCATGAGCACTGAGCACCCAGCAACCTGAGTACTGAGAACAGATCACCCTGAGTACTGAGCACCCAGCACCCTGAGTACTGAGCCCCCAGCACCCTGAGTACTGAGCACCCAGCACCCCGAGCACTGAGCACCCAGCACCCCGAGAATGAGCACCCAGCACCCTGAGTACTGAGAACCGAGCACCCTGAGTACTGAGCACCCAGCACCCTGAGTACTGAGCCCCCAGCACCCTGAGTACTGAGCACCCAGCAACCCGAGCACTGAGCACCCAGCACCCTGAGAATGAGCACCCAGCACCATGAGTACTGAGCACCCAGCACCCTGAGTACTGAGCACTAAGCACCCAGAGCACTGAGCACCCAGCACCCCGAGCACGGAGCAACCAGGACCCCGAGCACTGAGAACTGAGCACCCAGCACCCTGAGTACTGAGCACCGAGCTCCCCGAGCACTGAGCACACTGAGTACTGAGCACCCAGCACCCCGAGCACTGAGCACCCAGCACCTGAGCACTGAGCACCCAGCACCATGAGCACGGAGCACCCGAGGACTGAGCACCCAGCACCCTGAGCACTGAGCACCCAGCACCTTGAGTACTGAGCACCGAGCACCTCGAGCACTAAGCACCCAGCACCCTGAGTACTGAGCACCCAGCACCCTGAGCACTGAGCACCCAGAACCCTGTGCACTGAGCACCCAGCACCCTGAGCACGGAGCACCCAGCACCCTGAGTACTGAGCACCCAACACCCAGAGTACTGAGCACCCAGCACCCTGAGTACTGAGTACCCAGCACCCTGAGCTCTGAGCACCCAGCACCCTGAGTACTGAGCACCGAGCACCCTGAGTACTGAGCACCCAGTACCCTTAGTACTGAGCACCCAGCACCCTGAGCACTGAGCACCCAGCACCCTGAGTACTGAGCACCCAGCACCACCCTCAGCACTGAGCACCCAGCACCCTGAGCACTGAGCACCCAGCTCCCTGAGCACTGAGCACCCAGCACCCCGAGTACTGAGCACCCTGCACCCTGAGTACTGAGCACCGAGCACCCCGAGCACTGAGCACCCAGCACCCTGAGTACTGAGCACCCAGCACCCTGAGTACTGAGCACTGAGCACCCCGAGTACTGAGCACCCAGCACCCCGATCACTGAGCACCCAGCAACCTGAGTACTGAGAACAGATCACCCTGAGTACTAAGCACGCAGCACCCTGAGTACTGAGCCCCCAGCACCCTGAGTACTGAGCACCCAGCACCCCGACAATGAGCACCCAGCACCCTGAGTACTGAGAACCGAGCACCCTGAGTACTGAGCACCCAGCACCCTGAGTACTGAGCCCCCAGCACCCTGAGTACTGAGCTCCCAGCACCCCGACAATGAGCACCCAGCACCCTGAGTACTGAGAACCGAGCACCCTGAGTACTGAGCACCCAGCACCCTGAGTACTGAGCCGCCAGCAACCTGAGTACTAAGCACCCAGCAACCCGAGCACTGAGCACCCAGCACCCTGAGAATGAGCACCCAGCACCATGAGTACTGAGCACCCAGCATCCTGAGCACTGAGCACTGAGCACCCTGAGCACTGAGTACTGAGCACTGAGCAATCTGAGCACTGAGCACCCAGGACCCCGAGTACTGAGCACCCAGCACCCCGAGCACTGAGCACCCAGCGCCCCGAGCACTGAGCACCCAGCACCCCGAGCACTGAGCACTGAGCACCCTGAGCACTGAGCACCCAGCACCCCGAGTACTGAGCACTGAGCACCCTGAGTACTGAGCACCAAGCACCCCGAGAACTGAGCACTGAGCACCCTGAGTACTGAGCACCCAGCACCCTGAGCACTGAGCACCCAGCACCCTGAGTACTGAGCACTGAGAACCCTGAGTACTGAGCACCGAGCACCCTGAGTACTGAGCACCCAGCACCCTGATCACTGAGCACGGAGCACCCCGAGGACTGAGCACCGAGCACAACGAGCACTGAGCACCCAGCACCCTGAGTACTGAGCACCCAGCACCCTGAGCACTGAGCACACAGCTCCCTGAGCACTGAGCACGCAGCACCCCGAGCACTGAGCACCCAGCACCCTGAGTAATGAGCACAGAGCACCCTGAGCACTGAGCACCCAGCACCCTGAGTACTGAGCACCCAGCACCCTGAGTACTGAGCAACCAGCACCCTGAGCACTGAGCACTGAGCACCCAGCACCCTGAGCACTGAGCACTGAGCACCCAGCACCACAGCCCTGAGCACCCAGCACCCCGAGCACTGAGCACCCAGCACCCTGAGCACTGAGCACCCAGCACCCCGAGTACTGAGCACCCAGCACTCCGAGCACTGAGCACCCAGCAACCTGAGTACTGAGAACAGATCACCCTGAGTACTGAGCACCCAGCACCCTGAGTACTGAGCCCCCAGCACCCTGAGTACTGAGCACCCAGCACCCCGAGCACTGAGCACCCAGCACCCCGAGAATGAGCACCCAGCACCCTGAGAACTGAGAACCCAGCACCCTGATTACTGAGCACCCAGCACCCTGAGTACTGAGCCCCCAGCACCCTGAGTACTGAGCACCCAGCAACCCGAGCACTGAGCACCCAGCACCCTGAGAATGAGCACCCAGCACCATGAGTACTGAGCACCCAGCACCCTGAGTACTGAGCACTAAGCACCCAGAGCACTGAGCACCCAGCACCCCGAGCACGGAGCACCCAGGACCCCGAGCACTGAGAACTGAGCACCCAGCACCCTGAGTACTGAGCACCGAGCTCCCCGAGCACTGAGCACACTGAGTACTGAGCACCCAGCACCCTGAGTACTGAGCACCCAGCACGCTGAGTACTGAGCAACCAGCACCCCGAGCACTGAGAACCCAGCACCCTGAGTACTGAGCATTGAGCACCCAGCACCCCGAGCACTGAGCACCCAGCACCCTGTGTACTGAGCACTGAGCACCCTGAGTACTAAGCACCCAGCACCCTGAGTACTGAGCACCCAGGACCCTGAGCACTGAGCACCGAGCAGCCCGAGCACTGAGCACCCAGCACCCTGAGCACTCAGCACCCAGCACCCCGAGCACTGAGCACCCAGCACCCTGAGCACTGAGCACCCAGCACCCTGAGCACGGAGCACCCCGAGTACTGAGCACCCAGCACCCTGAGCACTGAGCACCCAGCACCCTGAGCACAGAGCACCCAGCACCCTGAGAACTGAGCACCCAGCACCCCGAGCACGGAGAACCCAGCACCCTGAGTACTGAGCACCCAACACCCAGAGTACTGAGCACCCAGCACCCTGAG
Source organism: Microtus oregoni (assembly GCF_018167655.1). Classification (NCBI taxonomy): domain Eukaryota; kingdom Metazoa; phylum Chordata; class Mammalia; order Rodentia; family Cricetidae; genus Microtus; species Microtus oregoni. The sequence continues at coordinate 895,610 of NW_024544774.1, forward strand.
CACTGAGCACCCAGCACCCTGAGTACTGAGCACCCAGCACCCTGAGTACTGTACACCCAGCACCCTGAGCACTGAGCACTGAGCACCCTGAGCACTGAGTACTGAGCACTGAGAACCCTGAGCACTGAGCACCCAGCACCCCAATTACTGAGCACCCAGCACCCCGAGCACTGAGCACTCAGCGCCCCGAGCACTGAGCACCCAGCACCCCGAGCACTGAGAACTGAGCACCCTGAGCACTGAGCACCCAGCACCCCGAGTACTGAGCACTGAGCACCCTGAGTACTGAGCAACAAGCACCCCGAGTACTGAGCACTGAGCACCCTGAGTACTGAGCACCCAGCACCCTGAGAAATGAGCACCCAGCACCCTGAGTACTGAGCACTGAGAACCCTGAGTACTGAGCACCGAGCACCCTGAGTACTGAGCACTGAGCACCCAGCACCCTGAGCACTGACCACTGAGCACCCAGCACCACAGCCCTGAGCACCCCGAGTACTGAGCAACAAGCACCCCGAGTACTGAGCACTGAGCACCCTGAGTACTGAGCACCCAGCACCCTGAGCACTGAGCACCCAGCACACTGAACACTGAGCACCCAGCACCCTGAGTACTGAGCACAGAGCACCCCGAGCACTGAGCACCCAGCACCCTGAGTACTGAGCACAGAGCACCCTGAGCACTGAGCACCCAGCACCCTGAGTACTGAGCACCCAGCACCCTGAGTACTGAGCAACCAGCACCCTGAGCACTGAGCACTGAGCACCCAGCACCCTGAGCACTGACCACTGAGCACCCAGCACCACAGCCCTGAGCACCCAGCACCCTGAGCACTGAGCACCCAGCACCCTGAGTACTGAGCACCCAGCACCCTGAGCACCCAGCACCCTGAGTACTGAGCACCCAGCACCCTGAGTACTGAGCACCCAGCACCCTGAGTACTGAGCACTCAGCCCCCTGAGTACTGAGCACCGAGCACCCCAAGCACTGAGCAAACAGCACCCTGAGCACTGTGCACCCGGAGGACTGAGCACCCAGCACCCTGAGCACTGAGCACCGAGCACCCTGAGCACTGAGCACCCAGCATCCGAGCACTGAGCACCCAGCACCCTGAGTACTGAGCACCCAGCACCCCGAGTACTGAGCACCCAGCACCCTGAGTACTGAGCACCCAGCACCCCGAGCACTGAGCAACCAGCACCCTGAGTACTGAGCACCCTGAGTACTGAGCACTGAGCACCGAGCACCCTGAGTACTGAGCACCCTGAGGACTGAGCACCCAGCACCCTGAGCACTGAGCACCCAGCACCCTGAGTACTGAGCACCCAGCTCCCTGAGCACTGAGCACCCAGCTCCCTGAGCACTGAGCACGCAGCACCCCGAGCACTGAGCACCCAGCACCCTGAGTACTGAGCACAGAGCACCCTGAGCACTGAGCACCCAGCACCCTGAGTACTGAGCACCCAGCACCCTGAGTACTGAGCAACCAGCACCCTGAGCACTGAGCACTGAGCACCCAGCACCCTGAGCACTGAGCACTGAGCACCCAGCACCACAGACCTGAGCACCCAGCACCCCGAGCACTGAGCACCCAGCACCCTGAGCACTGAGCACCCAGCACCCTGAGTACTGAGCAACCAGCAACCTGAGTACTGAGCACCCAGCACCATGAGCACTGAGCACCCAGCAATCTGAGTACTGAGAACAGATCACCCTGAGTACTGAGCACCCAGCACCCTGAGTACTGAGCCCCCAGCACCCTGAGTACTGAGCACCCAGCACCCCGAGCACTGAGCACCCAGCACCCCGAGAATGAGCACCCAGCACCCTGAGTACTGAGAACCGAGCACCCTGAGTACTGAGCACCCAACACCCTGAGTACTGAGCCCCCAGCACCCTGAGTACTGAGCACCCAGCAACCCGAGCACTGAGCACCCAGCACCCTGAGAATGAGCACCCAGCACCATGAGTACTGAGCACCCAGCACCCTGAGTACTGAGCACTAAGCACCCAGAGCACTGAGCACCCAGCACCCCGAGCACGGAGCAACCAGGACCCCGAGCACTGAGAACTGAGCACCCAGCACCCTGAGTACTGAGCACCGAGCTCCCCGAGCACTGAGCACACTGAGTACTGAGCACCCAGCACCCCGAGCACTGAGCACCCAGCACCCTGAGCACTGAGCACCCAGCACCATGAGCACGGAGCACCCGAGGAGTGAGCACCCAGCACCCTGAGCACTGAGCACCCAGCACCTTGAGTACTGAGCACCGAGCACCTCGAGCACTAAGCACCCAGCACCCTGAGTACTGAGCACCCAGCACCCTGAGCACTGAGCACCCAGAACCCTGTGCACTGAGCACCCAGCACCCTGAGCACGGAGCACCCAGCACCCTGAGTACTGAGCACCCAACACCCAGAGTACTGAGCACCCAGCACCCTGAGTACTGAGTACCCAGCACCCTGAGCTCTGAGCACCCAGCACCCTGAGTACTGAGCACCGAGCACCCTGAGTACTGAGCACCCAGTACCCTTAGTACTGAGCACCCAGCACCCTGAGCACTGAGCACCCAGCACCCTGAGTACTGAGCACCCAGCACCACCCTCAGCACTGAGCACCCAGCACCCTGAGCACTGAGCACCCAGATCCCTGAGCACTGAGCACCCAGCACCCCGAGTACTGAGCACCCTGCACCCCGAGTACTGAGCACCGAGCACCCCGAGCACTGAGCACCCAGCACCCTGAGTACTGAGCACCCAGCACCCTGAGTACTGAGCACTGAGCACCCCGAGTACTGAGCACCCAGCACCCCGATCACTGAGCACCCAGCAACCTGAGTACTGAGAACAGATCACCCTGAGTACTGAGCACGCAGCACCCTGAGTACTGAGCCCCCAGCACCCTGAGTACTGAGCACCCAGCACCCCGACAATGAGCACCCAGCACCCTGAGTACTGAGAACCGAGCACCCTGAGTACTGAGCACCCAGCACCCTGAGTACTGAGCCCCCAGCACCCTGAGTACTGAGCTCCCAGCACCCCGACAATGAGCACCCAGCACCCTGAGTACTGAGAACCGAGCACCCTGAGTACTGAGCACCCAGCACCCTGAGTACTGAGCCGCCAGCAACCTGAGTACTAAGCACCCAGCAACCCGAGCACTGAGCACCCAGCACCCTGAGAATGAGCACCCAGCACCATGAGTACTGAGCACCCAGCATCCTGAGCACTGAGCACTGAGCACCCTGAGCACTGAGTACTGAGCACTGAGCACTCTGAGCACTGAGCACCCAGGACCCCGAGTACTGAGCACCCAGCACCCCGAGCACTGAGCACCCAGCGCCCCGAGCACTGAGCACCCAGCACCCCGAGCACTGAGCACTGAGCACCCTGAGCACTGAGCACCCAGCACCCCGAGTACTGAGCACTGAGCACCCTGAGTACTGAGCACCAAGCACCCCGAGAACTGAGCACTGAGCACCCTGAGTACTGAGCACCCAGCACCCTGAGCACTGAGCACCCAGCACCCTGAGAACTGAGCACTGAGAACCCTGAGTACTGAGCACCGAGCACCCTGAGTACTGAGCACCCAGCACCCTGATCCCTGAGCACGGATCACCCCGAGGACTGAGCACCGAGCACAACGAGCACTGAGCACCCAGCACCCTGAGTACTGAGCACCCAGCACCCTGAGCACTGAGCACACAGCTCCCTGAGCACTGAGCACGCAGCACCCCGAGCACTGAGCACCCAGCACCCTGAGTAATGAGCACAGAGCACCCTGAGCACTGAGCACCCAGCACCCTGAGTACTGAGCACCCAGCACCCTGAGTACTGAGCAACCAGCACCCTGAGCACTGAGCACTGAGCACCCAGCACCCTGAGCACTGAGCACTGAGCACCCAGCACCACAGCCCTGAGCACCCAGCACCCCGAGCACTGAGCACCCAGCACCCTGAGCACTGAGCACCCAGCACCCCGAGTACTGAGCACCCAGCACTCTGAGCACTGAGCACCCAGCAACCTGAGTACTGAGAACAGATCACCCTGAGTACTGAGCACCCAGCACCCTGAGTACTGAGCCCCCAGCACCCTGAGTACTGAGCACCCAGCACCCCGAGCACTGAGCACCCAGCACCCCGAGAATGAGCACCCAGCACCCTGAGAACTGAGAACCCAGCACCCTGATTACTGAGCACCCAGCACCCTGAGTACTGAGCCCCCAGCACCCTGTGTACTGAGCACCCAGCACCCTGAGTACTGAGCACTAAGCACCCAGAGCACTGAGCACCCAGCACCCCGAGCACGGAGCACCCAGGACCCCGAGCACTGAGAACTGAGCACCCAGCACCCTGAGTACTGAGCACTGAGCTCCCCGAGCACTGAGCACACTGAGTACTGAGCACTCAGCACCCTGAGTACTGAGCACCCAGCACGCTGTGTACTGAGCAACCAGCACCCCGAGCACTGAGAACCCAGCACCCTGAGTACTGAGCATTGAGCACCCAGCACCCCGAGCACTGAGCACCCAGCACCCTGTGTACTGAGTACTGAGCACCCTGAGTACTAAGCACCCAGCACCCTGAGTACTGAGCACCCAGGACCCTGAGCACTGAGCACCGAGCAGCCCGAGCACTGAGCACCCAGCACCCTGAGCACTCAGCACCCAGCACCCCGAGCACTGAGCACCCAGCACCCTGAGCACTGAGCACCCAGCACCCTGAGCACGGAGCACCCCGAGTACTGAGCACCCAGCACCCTGAGCACTGAGCACCCAGCACCCTGAGCACAGAGCACCCAGCACCCTGAGAACTGAGCACCCAGCACCCCGAGCACGGAGCACACAGCACCCTGAGTACTGAGCACCCAACACCCAGAGTACTGAGCACCAAGCACCCTGAGCACTGAACACCCAGCACCCTGAGTACTGAGCACCCAGCACCCTGAGTACTGAACACCCAGCACCCTGAGCACTGAGCACTGAGCACCCTGAGCACTGAGTACTGAGCACTGAGCACCCTGAGCACTGAGCACCCAGCACCCCAAGTACTGAGCACCCAGCACCCCGAGCACTGAGCACTCAGCGCCCCGAGCACTGAGCACCCAGCACCCCGAGCACTGAGAACTGAGCACCCTGAGCACTGAGCACCCAGCACCCCGAGTACTGAGCACTGAGCACCCTGAGTACTGAGCAACAAGCACCCCGAGTACTGAGCACTGAGCACCCTGAGTACTGAGCACCCAGCACCCTGAGAAATGAGCACCCAGCACCCTGAGTACTGAGCACTGAGAACCCTGAGTACTGAGCACCGAGCACCCTGAGTACTGAGCACTGAGCACCCAGCACCCTGAGCACTGACCACTGAGCACCCAGCACCACAGCCCTGAGCACCCCGAGTACTGAGCAACAAGCACCCCTAGTACTGAGCACTGAGCACCCTGAGTACTGAGCACCCAGCACCCTGAGCACTGAGCACCCAGCACACTGAGCACTGAGCACCCAGCACCCTGAGTACTGAGCACAGAGCACCCCGAGCACTGAGCACCCAGCACCCTGAGTACTGAGCACAGAGCACCCTGAGCACTGAGCACCCAGCACCCTGAGTACTGAGCACCCAGCACCCTGAGTACTGAGCAACCAGCACCCTGAGCACTGAGCACTGAGCACCCAGCACCCTGAGCACTGACCACTGAGCACCCAGCACCACAGCCCTGAGCACCCAGCACCCTGAGCACTGAGCACCCAGCACCCTGAGTACTGAGCACCCAGCACCCTGAGCACCCAGCACCCTGAGTACTGAGCACCCAGCACCCTGAGTACTGAGCACCCAGCACCCTGAGTACTGAGCACTCAGCCCCCTGAGTACTGAGCACCGAGCACCCCGAGCACTGAGCAAACAGCACCCTGAGCACTGTGCACCCGGAGGACTGAGCACCCAGCACCCTGAGCACTGAGCACCGATCACCCTGAGCACTGAGCACCCAGCATCCGAGCACTGAGCACCCAGCACCCTGAGTACTGAGCACCCAGCACCCCGAGTACTGAGCACCCAGCACCCTGAGTACTGAGCACCCAGCACCCCGAGCACTGAGCAACCAGCACCCTGAGTACTGAGCACCCTGAGTACTGAGCACTGAGCACCGAGCACCCTGAGTACTGAGCACCCTGAGGACTGAGCACCCAGCACCCTGAGCACTGAGCACCCAGCACCCTGAGTACTGAGCACCCAGCTCCCTGAGCACTGAGCACCCAGCTCCCTGAGCACTGAGCACGCAGCACCCCGAGCACTGAGCACCCAGCACCCTGAGTACTGAGCACAGAGCACCCTGAGCACTGAGCACCCAGCACCCTGAGTACTGAGCACCCAGCACCCTGAGTACTGAGCAACCAGCACCCTGAGCACTGAGCACTGAGCACCCAGCACCCTGAGCACTGAGCACTGAGCACCCAGCACCACAGCCCTGAGCACCCAGCACCCCGAGCACTGAGCACCCAGCACCCTGAGCACTGAGCACCCAGCACCCTGAGTACTGAGCAACCAGCAACCTGAGTACTGAGCACCCAGCACCATGAGCACTGAGCACCCAGCAACCTGAGTACTGAGAACAGATCACCCTGAGTACTGAGCACCCAGCACCCTGAGTACTGAGCCCCCAGCACCCTGAGTACTGAGCACCCAGCACCCCGAGCACTGAGCACCCAGCACCCCGAGAATGAGCACCCAGCACCCTGAATACTGAGAACCGAGCACCCTGAGTACTGAGCACCCAACACCCTGAGTACTGAGCCCCCAGCACCCTGAGTACTGAGCACCCAGCAACCCGAGCACTGAGCACCCAGCACCCTGAGAATGAGCACCCAGCACCATGAGTACTGAGCACCCAGCACCCTGAGTACTGAGCACTAAGCACCCAGAGCACTGAGCACCCAGCACCCCGAGCACGGAGCAACCAGGACCCCGAGCACTGAGAACTGAGCACCCAGCACCCTGAGTACTGAGCACCGAGCTCCCCGAGCACTGAGCACACTGAGTACTGAGCACCCAGCACCCCGAGCACTGAGCACCCAGCACCCTGAGCACTGAGCACCCAGCACCATGAGCACGGAGCACCCGAGGACTGAGCACCCAGCACCCTGAGCACTGAGCACCCAGCACCTTGAGTACTGAGCACCGAGCACCTCGAGCACTAAGCACCCAGCACCCTGAGTACTGAGCACCCAGCACCCTGAGCACTGAGCACCCAGAACCCTGTGCACTGAGCACCCAGCACCCTGAGCACGGAGCACCCAGCACCCTGAGTACTGAGCACCCAGCACCCTGAGTACTGAGTACCCAGCACCCTGAGCTCTGAGCACCCAGCACCCTGAGTACTGAGCACCGAGCACCCTGAGTACTGAGCACCCAGTACCCTTAGTACTGAGCACCCAGCACCCTGAGCACTGAGCACCCAGCACCCTGAGTACTGAGCACCCAGCACCACCCTCAGCACTGAGCACCCAGCACCCTGAGCACTGAGCACCCAGCTCCCTGAGCACTGAGCACCCAGCACCCCGAGTACTGAGCACCCTGCACCCCGAGTACTGAGCACCGAGCACCCCGAGCACTGAGCACCCAGCACCCTGAGTACTGAGCACCCAGCACCCTGAGTACTGAGCACTGAGCACCCCGAGTACTGAGCACCCAGCACCCCGATCACTGAGCACCCAGCAACCTGAGTACTGAGAACAGATCACCCTGAGTACTGAGCACGCAGCACCCTGAGTACTGAGCCCCCAGCACCCTGAGTTCTGAGCACCCAGCACCCCGACAATGAGCACCCAGCACCCTGAGTACTGAGAACCGAGCACCCTGAGTACTGAGCACCCAGCACCCTGAGTACTGAGCCCCCAGCACCCTGAGTACTGAGCTCCCAGCACCCCGACAATGAGCACCCAGCACCCTGAGTACTGAGAACCGAGCACCCTGAGTACTGAGCACCCAGCACCCTGAGTACTGAGCCGCCAGCAACCTGAGTACTAAGCACCCAGCAACCCGAGCACTGAGCACCCAGCACCCTGAGAATGAGCACCCAGCACCTTGAGTACTGAGCACCCAGCATCCTGAGCACTGAGCACTGAGCACCCTGAGCACTGAGTACTGAGCACTGAGCACTCTGAGCACTGAGCACCCAGGACCCCGAGTACTGAGCACCCAGCACCCCGAGCACTGAGCACCCAGCGCCCCGAGCACTGAGCACCCAGCACCCCGAGCACTGAGCACTGAGCACCCTGAGCACTGAGCACCCAGCACCCCGAGTACTGAGCACTGAGCACCCTGAGTACTGAGCACCAAGCACCCCGAGAACTGAGCACTGAGCACCCTGAGTACTGAGCACCCAGCACCCTGAGCACTGAGCACCCAGCACCCTGAGTACTGAGCACTGAGAACCCTGAGTACTGAGCACCGAGCACCCTGAGTACTGAGCACCCAGCACCCTGATCACTGAGCACGGAGCACCCCGAGGACTGAGCACCGAGCACAACGAGCACTGAGCACCCAGCACCCTGAGTACTGAGCACCCAGCACCCTGAGCACTGAGCACACAGCTCCCTGAGCACTGAGCACGCAGCACCCCGAGCACTGAGCACCCAGCACCCTGAGTAATGAGCACAGAGCACCCTGAGCACTGAGCACCCAGCACCCTGAGTACTGAGCACCCAGCACCCTGAGTACTGAGCACCCAGCACCCTGAGCACCCAGCACCCTGAGTACTGAGCACCCAGCACCCTGAGTACTGAGCACCCAGCACCCTGAGTACTGAGCACTCAGCCCCCTGAGTACTGAGCACCGAGCACCCCGAGCACTGAGCAAACAGCACCCTGAGCACTGTGCACCCGGAGGACTGAGCACCCAGCACCCTGAGCACTGAGCACCGATCACCCTGAGCACTGAGCACCCAGCATCCGAGCACTGAGCACCCAGCACCCTGAGTACTGAGCACCCAGCACCCCGAGTACTGAGCACCCAGCACCCTGAGTACTGAGCACCCAGCACCCCGAGCACTGAGCAACCAGCACCCTGAGTACTGAGCACCCTGAGTACTGAGCACTGAGCACCGAGCACCCTGAGTACTGAGCACCCTGAGGACTGAGCACCCAGCACCCTGAGCACTGAGCACCCAGCACCCTGAGTACTGAGCACCCAGCTCCCTGAGCACTGAGCACCCAGCTCCCTGAGCACTGAGCACGCAGCACCCCGAGCACTGAGCACCCAGCACCCTGAGTACTGAGCACAGAGCACCCTGAGCACTGAGCACCCAGCACCCTGAGTACTGAGCACCCAGCACCCTGAGTACTGAGCAACCAGCACCCTGAGCACTGAGCACTGAGCACCCAGCACCCTGAGCACTGAGCACTGAGCACCCAGCACCACAGCCCTGAGCACCCAGCACCCCGAGCACTGAGCACCCAGCACCCTGAGCACTGAGCACCCAGCACCCTGAGTACTGAGCAACCAGCAACCTGAGTACTGAGCACCCAGCACCATGAGCACTGAGCACCCAGCAACCTGAGTACTGAGAACAGATCACCCTGAGTACTGAGCACCCAGCACCCTGAGTACTGAGCCCCCAGCACCCTGAGTACTGAGCACCCAGCACCCCGAGCACTGAGCACCCAGCACCCCGAGAATGAGCACCCAGCACCCTGAGTACTGAGAACCGAGCACCCTGAGTACTGAGCACCCAACACCCTGAGTACTGAGCCCCCAGCACCCTGAGTACTGAGCACCCAGCAACCCGAGCACTGAGCACCCAGCACCCTGAGAATGAGCACCCAGCACCATGAGTACTGAGCACCCAGCACCCTGAGTACTGAGCACTAAGCACCCAGAGCACTGAGCACCCAGCACCCCGAGCACGGAGCAACCAGGACCCCGAGCACTGAGAACTGAGCACCCAGCACCCTGAGTACTGAGCACCGAGCTCCCCGAGCACTGAGCACACTGAGTACTGAGCACCCAGCACCCCGAGCACTGAGCACCCAGCACCCTGAGCACTGAGCACCCAGCACCATGAGCACGGAGCACCCGAGGACTGAGCACCCAGCACCCTGAGCACTGAGCACCCAGCACCTTGAGAGCACCCAGCACACCGAGCACTGAGCACCCAGCAACCTGAGCACTGAGCACCCAGCACCCTGAGTACTGAGCAACCAGCAACCTGAGTACTGAGCACCCAGCACCCAGAGTACTGAGCACTCAGCACCCTGAGTACTGAGCACCCAGCACCCTGAGCACTGAGCACCCAGCACCCCGAGTACTGAGCACCCTGCACACCGAGTACTGAGCACCGAGCACCCCGAGCACTGAGCACCCAGCACCCTGAGTACTGAGCACCCAGCACCCTGAGTACTGAGAACTGAGCACCCCGAGTACTGAGCACCCAGCACCCCGAGCACTGAGCACCCAGCACCCTGAGTACTGAGCACCCAGCACCCTGAGTACTGAACACCCAGCACCCTGAGCACTGAGCACTGAGCACCCTGAGCACTGAGTACTGAGCACTGAGCACCCTGAGCACTGAGCACCCAGCACCCCAAGTACTGAGCACCCAGCACCCCGAGCACTGAGCACTCAGCGCCCCGAGCACTGAGCACCCAGCACCCCGAGCACTGAGAACTGAGCACCCTGAGCACTGAGCACCCAGCACCCCGAGTACTGAGCACTGAGCACCCTGAGTACTGAGCAACAAGCACCCCGAGTACTGAGCACTGAGCACCCTGAGTACTGAGAACCCAGCACCCTGAGAAATGAGCACCCAGCACCCTGAGTACTGAGCACTGAGAACCCTGAGTACTGAGCACCGAGCACCCTGAGTACTGAGCACTGAGCACCCAGCACCCTGAGCACTGACCACTGAGCACCCAGCACCACAGTCCTGAGCACCCCGAGTACTGAGCAACAAGCACCCCGAGTACTGAGCACCCAGCACCCTGAGTACTGAGCACAGAGCACCCTGAGCACTGAGCACCCAGCACCCTGAGTACTGAGCACCCAGCACCCTGAGTACTGAGCAACCAGCACCCTGAGCACTGAGCACTGTGCACCCAGCACCCTGAGCACTGACCACTGAGCACCCAGCACCACAGCCCTGAGCACCCAGCACCCTGAGCACTGAGCACCCAGCACCCTGAGTACTGAGCACCCAGCACCCTGAGCACCCAGCACCCTGAGTACTGAGCACCCAGCACCCTGAGTACTGAGCACCCAGCACCCTGAGTACTGAGCACTCAGCCCCCTGAGTACTGAGCAACGAGCACCCCGAACACTGAGCAAACAGCACAATGAGCACTGTGCACCCGGAGGACTGAGCACCCAGCACCCTGAGCACTGAGCACCGATCACCCTGAGCACTGAGCACCCAGCACCCCGAGCACTGAGCACCCAGCACCCTGAGTACTGAGCACCCAGCACCCCGAGTACTGAGCACCCAGCACCCTGAGTACTGAGCACCCAGCACCCCGAGCACTGAGCAACCAGCATCCTGAGCACTGAGCACCGTGAGTACTGAGCACTGAGCACCGAGCACCCTGAGTACTGAGCACCCTGAGGACTGAGCACCCAGCACCCCGAGCACTGAGCACCCAGCACCCTGAGCACTGAGCACCCAGCACCCCGAGTACTGAGCACCCAGCACTCCGAGCACTGAGCACCCAGCAACCTGAGTACTGAGAACAGATCACCCTGAGTACTGAGCACCCAGCACCCTGAGTACTGAGCCCCCAGCACCCTGAGTACTGAGCACCCAGCACCCCGAGCACTGAGCACCCAGCACCCCGAGAATGAGCACCCAGCACCCTGAGAACTGAGAACCCAGCACCCTGATTACTGAGCACCCAGCACCCTGAGTACTGAGCCCCCAGCACCCTGTGTACTGAGCACCCAGCAACCCGAGCACTGAGCACCCAGCACCCTGAGAATGAGCACCCAGCACCATGAGTACTGAGCACCCAGCACCCTGAGTACTGAGCACTAAGCACCCAGAGCACTGAGCACCCAGCACCCCGAGCACGGAGCACCCAGGACCCCGAGCACTGAGAACTGAGCACCCAGCACCCTGAGTACTGAGCACCGAGCTCCCCGAGCACTGAGCACACTGAGTACTGAGCACCCAGCACCCTGAGTACTGAGCACCCAGCACGCTGAGTACTGAGCAACCAGCACCCCGAGCACTGAGAACCCAGCACCCTGAGTACTGAGCATTGAGCACCCAGCACCCCGAGCACTGAGCACCCAGCACCCTGTGTACTGAGCACTGAGCACCCTGAGTACTAAGCACCCAGCACCCTGAGTACTGAGCACCCAGGACCCTGAGCACTGAGCACCGAGCAGCCCGAGCACTGAGCACCCAGCACCCTGAGCACTCAGCACCCAGCACCCCGAGCACTGAGCACCCAGCACCCTGAGCACTGAGCACCCAGCACCCTGAGCACGGAGCACCCCGAGTACTGAGCACCCAGCACCCTGAGCACTGAGCACCCAGCACCCTGAGCACAGAGCACCCAGCACCCTGAGAACTGAGCACCCAGCACCCCGAGCACGGAGCACCCAGCACCCTGAGTACTGAGCACCCAACACCCAGAGTACTGAGCACCCAGCACCCTGAGCACTGAGCACCCAGCACCCTGAGTACTGAGCACCCAGCACCCTGAGTACTGAACACCCAGCACCCTGAGCACTGAGCACTGAGCACCCTGAGCACTGAGTACTGAGCACTGAGCACCCTGAGCACTGAGCACCCAGCACCCCAAGTACTGAGCACCCAGCACCCCGAGCACTGAGCACTCAGCGCCCCGAGCACTGAGCACCCAGCACCCCGAGCACTGAGAACTGAGCACCCTGAGCACTGAGCACCCAGCACCCCGAGTACTGAGCACTGAGCACCCTGAGTACTGAGCAACAAGCACCCCGAGTACTGAGCACTGAGCACCCTGAGTACTGAGCACCCAGCACCCTGAGAAATGAGCACCCAGCACCCTGAGTACTGAGCACTGAGAACCCTGAGTACTGAGCACCGAGCACCCTGAGTACTGAGCACTGAGCACCCAGCACCCTGAGCACTGACCACTGAGCACCCAGCACCACAGCCCTGAGCACCCCGAGTACTGAGCAACAAGCACCCCGAGTACTGAGCACTGAGCACACGAGTACTGAGCACCCAGCACCCTGAGCACTGAGCACCCAGCACACTGAGCACTGAGCACCCAGCACCCTGAGTACTGAGCACAGAGCACCCCGAGCACTGAGCACCCAGCACCCTGAGTACTGAGCACAGAGCACCCTGAGCACTGAGCACCGAGCAGCCCGAGCACTGAGCACCCAGCACCCTGAGCACTCAGCACCCAGCACCCCGAGCACTGAGCACCCAGCACCCTGAGCACTGAGCACCCAGCACCCTGAGCACGGAGCACCCCGAGTGCTGAGCACCCAGCACCCTGAGCACTGAGCACCCAGCACCCTGAGCACAGAGCACCCAGCACCCTGAGAACTGAGCACCCAGCACCCCGAGCACGGAGCACACAGCACCCTGAGTACTGAGCACCCAACACCCAGAGTACTGAGCACCCAGCACCCTGAGCACTGAGCACCCAGCACCCTGAGTACTGAGCACCCAGCACCCTGAGTACTGAACACCCAGCACCCTGAGCACTGAGCACCCTGAGCACAGAGTACTGAGCACTGAGCACCCTGAGCACTGAGCACCCAGCACCCCAAGTACTGAGCACCCAGCACCCCGAGCACTGAGCACTCAGCGCCCCGAGCACTGAGCACCCAGCACCCCGAGCACTGAGAACTGAGCACCCTGAGCACTGAGCACCCAGCACCCCGAGTACTGAGCACTGAGCACCCTGAGTACTGAGCAACAAGCACCCCGAGTACTGAGCACTGAGCACCCTGAGTACTGAGCACCCAGCACCCTGAGAAATGAGCACCCAGCACCCTGAGTACTGAGCACTGAGAACCCTGAGTACTGAGCACCGAGCACCCTGAGTACTGAGCACTGAGCACCCAGCACCCTGAGCACTGACCACTGAGCACCCAGCACCACAGCCCTGAGCACCCCGAGGACTGAGCAACAAGCACCCCGAGTACTGAGCACTGAGCACCCTGAGTACTGAGCACCCAGCACCCTGAGCACTGAGCACCCAGCACACTGAGCACTGAGCACCCAGCACCCTGAGTACTGAGCACAGAGCACCCCGAGCACTGAGCACCCAGCACCCTGAGTACTGAGCACAGAGCACCCTGAGCACTGAGCACCCAGCACCCTGAGTACTGAGCACACAGCACCCTGAGTACTGAGCAACCAGCACCCTGAGCACTGAGCACTGAGCACCCAGCACCCTGAGCACTGACCACTGAGCACCCAGCACCACAGCCCTGAGCACCCAGCACCCTGAGCACTGAGCATCCAGCACCCTGAGTACTGAGCACCCAGCACCCTGAGCACCCAGCACCCTGAGTACTGAGCACCCAGCACCCTGAGTACTGAGCACCCAGCACCCTGAGTACTGAGCACTCAGCCCCCTGAGTACTGAGCACCGAGCACCCCGAGCACTGAGCAAACAGCACCCTGAGCACTGTGCACCCGGAGGACTGAGCACCCAGCACCCTGAGCACTGAGCACCGATCACCCTGAGCACTGAGCACCCAGCATCCGAGCACTGAGCACCCAGCACCCTGAGTACTGAGCACCCAGCACCCCGAGTACTGAGCACACAGCACCCTGAGTACTGAGCACCCAGCACCCCGAGCACTGAGCAACCAGCACCCTGAGTACTGAGCACCCTGAGTACTGAGCACTGAGCACCGAGCACCCTGAGTACTGAGCACCCTGAGGACTGAGCACCCAGCACCCTGAGCACTGAGCACCCAGCACCCTGAGTACTGAGCACCCAGCACCCTGAGCACTGAGCACCCAGCTCCCTGAGCACTGAGCACGCAGCACCCCGAGCACTGAGCACCCAGCACCCTGAGTACTGAGCACAGAGCACCCTGAGCACTGAGCACCCAGCACCCTGAGTACTGAGCACCCAGCACCCTGAGTACTGAGCAACCAGCACCCTGAGCACTGAGCACTGAGCACCCAGCACCCTGAGCACTGAGCACTGAGCACCCAGCACCACAGCCCTGAGCACCCAGCACACCGAGCACTGAGCACCCAGCACCCTGAGCACTGAGCACCCAGCACCCTGAGTACTGAGCAACCAGCAACCTGAGTACTGAGCACCCAGCACCCAGAGTACTGAGCACTCAGCACCCTGAGTACTGAGCACCCAGCACCCTGAGCACTGAGCACCCAGCACCCCGAGTACTGAGCACCCTGCACACCGAGTACTGAGCACCGAGCACCCCGAGCACTGAGCACCCAGCACCCTGAGTACTGAGCACCCAGCACCCTGAGTACTGAGAACTGAGCACCCCGAGTACTGAGCACCCAGCACCCCGAGCACTGAGCACCCAGCACCCTGAGTACTGAGCACCCAGCACCCTGAGTACTGAACACCCAGCACCCTGAGCACTGAGCACTGAGCACCCTGAGCACTGAGTACTGAGCACTGAGCACCCTGAGCACTGAGCACCCAGCACCCCAAGTACTGAGCACCCAGCACCCCGAGCACTGAGCACTCAGCGCCCCGAGCACTGAGCACCCAGCACCCCGAGCACTGAGAACTGAGCACCCTGAGCACTGAGCACCCAGCACCCCGAGTACTGAGCACTGAGCACCCTGAGTACTGAGCAACAAGCACCCCGAGTACTGAGCACTGAGCACCCTGAGTACTGAGCACCCAGCACCCTGAGAAATGAGCACCCAGCACCCTGAGTACTGAGCACTGAGAACCCTGAGTACTGAGCACCGAGCACCCTGAGTACTGAGCACTGAGCACCCAGCACCCTGAGCACTGACCACTGAGCACCCAGCACCACAGTCCTGAGCACCCCGAGTACTGAGCAACAAGCACCCCGAGTACTGAGCACCCAGCACCCTGAGTACTGAGCACAGAGCACCCTGAGCACTGAGCACCCAGCACCCTGAGTACTGAGCACCCAGCACCCTGAGTACTGAGCAACCAGCACCCTGAGCACTGACCACTGAGCACCCAGCACCACAGCCCTGAGCACCCAGCACCCTGAGCACTGAGCACCCAGCACCCTGAGTACTGAGCACCCAGCACCCTGAGCACCCAGCACCCTGAGTACTGAGCACCCAGCACCCTGAGTACTGAGCACCCAGCACCCTGAGTACTGAGCACTCAGCCCCCTGAGTACTGAGCACCGAGCACCCCGAACACTGAGCAAACAGCACAATGAGCACTGTGCACCCGGAGGACTGAGCACCCAGCACCCTGAGCACTGAGCACCGATCACCCTGAGCACTGAGCACCCAGCACCCCGAGCACTGAGCACCCAGCACCCTGAGTACTGAGCACCCAGCACCCCGAGTACTGAGCACCCAGCACCCTGAGTACTGAGCACCCAGCACCCCGAGCACTGAGCAACCAGCATCCTGAGCACTGAGCACCGTGAGTACTGAGCACTGAGCACCGAGCACCCTGAGTACTGAGCACCCTGAGGACTGAGCACCCAGCACCCTGAGCACTGAGCACCCAGCACCCTGAGTACTGAGCACCCAGCACCCTGAGCACTGAGCACGCAGCTCCCTGAGCACTGAGCACGCAGCACCCCGAGCACTGAGCACCCAGCACCCTGAGTACTGAGCACAGAGCACCCTGAGCACTGAGCACCCAGCACCCTGAGTACTGAGCACCCAGCACCCTGAGTACTGAGCAACCAGCACCCTGAGCACTGAGCACTGAGCACCCAGCACCCTGAGCACTGAGCACTGAGCACCCAGCACCACAGCCCTGAGCACCCAGCACCCCGAGCACTGAGCACCCAGCACCCTGAGCACTGAGCACCCAGCACCCTGAGTACTGAGCAACCAGCAACCTGAGTACTGAGCACCCAGCACCCTGAGTACTGAGCACTCAGCACCCTGAGTACTGAGCACCCAGCACCCTGAGCACTGAGCACCCAGCACCCCGAGTACTGAGCACCCTGCACACCGAGTACTGAGCACCGAGCACCCCGAGCACTGAGCACCCAGAACCCTGAGTACTGAGCACCCAGCACCCTGAGTACTGAGAACTGAGCACCCCGAGTACTGAGCACCCAGCACCCCGAGCACTGAGCACCCAGCAACCTGAGTACTGAGAACAGATCACCCTGAGTAGTGAGCACCCCGCACCCTGAGTACTGAGCCCCCAGCACCCTGAGTACTGAGCACCCAGCACCCCTAGCACTGAGCACCCAGCACCCCGAGAATGAGCACCCAGCACCCTGAGTACTGAGAAACGAGCACCCTGAGTACTGAGCACCCAGCACCCTGAGTACTGAGCCCCCAGCAACATGAGTACTGAGCACCCAGCAACCCGAGCACTGAGCACCCAGCACCCTGAGAATGAGCACCCAGCACCATGAGTACTGAGCACCCAGCACCCTGAGTACTGAGCACTAAGCACCCAGAGCACTGAGCACCCAGCACCCCGAGCACGGAGCACCCAGGACCCCGAGCACTGAGAACTGAGCAGACAGCACCCTGAGTACTGAACACCGAGCTCCCCGAGCACTGAGCACACTGAGTACTGAGCACTCAGCACCCCGATCACTGAGCACCCAGCACCCTGAGCACTGAGCACCCAGCACCCTGAGAACTGAGCACCCAGCACACTGAGTACTGAGCACCCAGCACGCTGAGTACTGAGCACCCAGCACCCCGAGCACTGAGCACCCAGCACCCTGAGTACTGAGCACTGAGCACCCAGCACCCCGAGCACTGAGCACCCAGCACCCTGTGTTCTGAGCACTGAGCACCCTGAGTACTAAGCACCCAGCACCCTGAGTACTGAGTACCCAGGAGCCTGAGCACTGAGCACCGAGCAGCCCGAGCACTGAGCACCCAGCACCCTGAGCACTCAGCACCCAGCACCCCGAGCACTGAGCACCCAGCACCCTGAGCACTGAGCACCCAGCACCCTGAGCACGGAGCACCCCGAGTACTGAGCACCCAGCACCCTGAGGACAGAGCACCCAGCACCCTGAGCACAGAGCACCCAGCACCCTGAGCACGGAGCACCCCGAGTACTGAGCACCCAGCACCCTGAGAATGAGCACCCAGCACCATGAGTACTGAGCACCCAGCACCCTGAGTACTGAGCACTAAGCACCCAGAGCACTGAGCACCCAGCACCCCGAGCACGGAGCAACCAGGACCCCGAGCACTGAGAACTGAGCACCCAGCACCCTGAGTACTGAGCACCGAGCTCCCCGAGCACTGAGCACACTGAGTACTGAGCACCCAGCACCCCGAGCACTGAGCACCCAGCACCCTGAGCACTGAGCACCCAGCACCATGAGCACGGAGCACCCCGAGGACTGAGCACCCAGCACCCTGAGCACTGAGCACCCAGCACCTTGAGTACTGAGCACCGAGCACCTCGAGCACTAAGCACCCAGCACCCTGAGTACTGAGCACACAGCACCCTGAGCACTGAGCACCCAGAACCCTGTGCACTGAGCACCCAGCACCCTGAGCACGGAGCACCCAGCACCCTGAGTACTGAGCACCCAACACCCAGAGTACTGAGCACCCAGCACCCTGAGTACTGAGTACCCAGCACCCTGAGCTCTGAGCACCCAGCACCCTGAGTACTGAGCACCGAGCACCCTGAGTACTGAGCACCCAGCACCCTTAGTACTGAGCACCCAGCACCCTGAGCACTGAGCACCCAGCACCCTGAGTACTGAGCACCCAGCACCACCCTCAGCACTGAGCACCCAGCACCCTGAGCACTGAGCACCCAGCTCCCTGAGCACTGAGCACCCTGCACCCCGAGTACGGAGCACCCAGCACCCTGAGTACTGAGCACCCAGCACCCTGAGTACTGAGCACTGAGCACCCCGAGTACTGAGCACCCAGCACCCCGAGCATTGAGCACCAAGCACACTGAGTACTGAGCACCCAGCACCCTGAGTACTGAGCACTGAGCACCCCGAGTACTGAGCACCCAGCACCCCGAGCACTGAGCACCCAGCAACCTGAGTACTGAGAACAGATCACCCTGAGTACTGAGCACCCAGCACCCTGAGTACTGAGCCCCCAGCACCCTGAGTACTGAGCACCCAGCACCACGACAATGAGCACCCAGCACCCTGAGTACTGAGAACCGAGCACCCTGAGTACTGAGCACCCAGCACACTGAGTACTGAGCCCCCAGCACCCTGAGTACTGAGCTCCCAGCACCCCGACAATGAGCACCCAGCACCCTGAGTACTGAGAACCATGAGTACTAAGCACCGAGCATTCTGAGCACTGAGCACCCAGCACCCCGAGCACTGAGCACCCAGCACCCTGTGTACTGAGCACCCAGCACCCTGAGTACTGAGAACTGAGCACCCCGAGTAATGAGCACCCAGCAGCCCGAGCACTGAGCACCCAGCAACCTGAGTACTGAGAACAGATCACCCTGAGTACTGAGCACCCAGCACCCTGAGTACTGAGCCCCCAGCACCCTGAGTACGGAGCACCCAGCACCCCGAGCACTGAGCACCCAGCACCCCGAGAATGAGCACCCAGCACCCTGAGTACTGAGAACCGAGCACCCTGAGTACTGAGCACCCAGCACCCTGAGTACTGAGCCCCCAGCACCCTGAGTACTGAGCACCCAGCAACCCGAGCACTGAGCACCCAGCACCCTGAGAATGAGCACCCAGCACCATGAGTACTGAGCACCCAGCACCCTGAGTACTGAGCACTAAGCACCCAGAGCACTGAGCACCCAGCACCCCGAGCACGGAGCACCCAGGACCCCGAGCACTGAGAACTGAGCACCCAGCACCCTGAGTACTGAGCACTCAGCACCCCGATCACTGAGCACCAAGCACCCTGAGCACTGAGCACCCAGCACCCTGAGAACTGAGCACCCAGCACACTGAGTACTGAGCACCCAGCACGCTGAGTACTGAGCACCCAGCACCCCGAGCACTGAGCACCCAGCACCCTGAGTACTGAGCACTGAGCACCCAGCACCCCGAGCACTGAGCACCCAGCACCCTGTGTTCTGAGCACTGAGCACCCTGAGTACTAAGCACCCAGCAACCTGAGTACTGAGCACCCAGGACCCTGAGCACTGAGCACCGAGCAGCCCGAGCACTGAGCACCCAGCACCCTGAGCACTCAGCACCCAGCACCCCGAGCACTGAGCACCCAGCACCCTGTGCACTGAGTACCCAGCACCCTGAGCACGGAGCACCCCGAGTACTGAGCACCCAGCACCCTGAGGACTGAGCACCTAGCACCCTGAGCACAGAGCACCCAGCACCCTGAGCACGGAGCACCCCGAGTACTGAGCACCCAGCACCCTGAGAATGAGCACCCAGCACCATGAGTACTGAGCACCCAGCACCCTGAGTACTGAGCACTAAGCACCCAGAGCACTGAGCACCCAGCACCATGAGCACGGAGCACCCAGCACCATGAGCACGGAGCACCCTGAGGACTGAGCACCCAGCACCCTGAGCACTGAGCACCCAGCACCTTGAGTACTGAGCACCGAGCACCTCGAGCACTAAGCACCCAGCACCCTGAGTACTGAGCACCCAGCACCCTGAGCACTGAGCACCCAGAACCCTGTGCACTGAGCACCCAGCACCCTGAGCACGGAGCACCCAGCACCCTGAGTACTGAGCACCCAACACCCAGAGTACTGAGCACCCAGCACCCTGAGTACTGAGTACCCAGCACCCTGAGCTCTGAGCACCCAGCACCCTGAGTACTGAGCACCGAGCACCCTGAGTACTGAGCACCCAGCACCCCTAGCACTGAGCACCCAGCACCCCGAGAATGAGCACCCAGCACCCTGAGTACTGAGAAACGAGCACCCTGAGTACTGAGCACCCAGCACCCTGAGTACTGAGCCCCCAGCAACATGAGTACTGAGCACCCAGCAACCCGAGCACTGAGCACCCAGCACCCTGAGAATGAGCACCCAGCACCATGAGTACTGAGCACCCAGCACCCTGAGTACTGAGCACTAAGCACCCAGAGCACTGAGCACCCAGCACCCCGAGCACGGAGCACCCAGGACCCCGAGCACTGAGAACTGAGCAGACAGCACCCTGAGTACTGAACACCGAGCTCCCCGAGCACTGAGCACACTGAGTACTGAGCACTCAGCACCCCGATCACTGAGCACCCAGCACCCTGAGCACTGAGCACCCAGCACCCTGAGAACTGAGCACCCAGCACACTGAGTACTGAGCACCCAGCACGCTGAGTACTGAGCACCCAGCACCCCGAGCACTGAGCACCCAGCACCCTGAGTACTGAGCACTGAGCACCCAGCACCCCGAGCACTGAGCACCCAGCACCCTGTGTTCTGAGCACTGAGCACCCTGAGTACTAAGCACCCAGCACCCTGAGTACTGAGTACCCAGGACCCTGAGCACTGAGCACCGAGCAGCCCGAGCACTGAGCACCCAGCACCCTGAGCACTCAGCACCCAGCACCCCGAGCACTAAGCACCCAGCACCCTGAGCACTGAGCACCCAGCACCCTGAGCACGGAGCACCCCGAGTACTGAGCACCCAGCACCCTGAGGACAGAGCACCCAGCACCCTGAGCACAGAGCACCCAGCTCCCTGAGCACGGAGCACCCCGAGTACTGAGCACCGAGCACCCCGAGCACTGAGCACCCAGCACCCTGAGTACTGAGCACCCAGCACCCTGAGTACTGAGCACTGAGCACCCCGAGTACTGAGCACCCAGCACCCCGAGCACTGAGCACCCAGCAACCTGAGTACTGAGAACAGATCACCCTGAGTACTGAGCACCCAGCACCCTGAGTACTGAGCCCCCAGCACCCTGAGTACTGAGCACCCAGCACCCTGAGTACTGAGCACCGAGCTCCCCGAACACTGAGCACACTGAGTACTGAGCACCCAGCACCCCGAGCACTGAGCACCCAGCACCCTGAGTACTGAGCACCCAGCACCCCGAGCACTGAGCACCCAGCACCCTGAGCACTGAGCACCCAGCACCCCGAGTACTGAGCACCCAGCACCCCGAGCACTGAGCACCCAGCAACCTGAGTACTGAGAACAGATCACCCTGAGTACTGAGCACCCAGCACCCTGAGTACTGAGCCCCCAGCACCCTGAGTACTGAGCACCCAGCACCCCGAGCACTGAGCACCCAGCACCCCGAGAATGAGCACCCAGCACCCTGTGTACTGAGCACTGAGCAACCTGAGTACTAAGCACCCAGCACCCCGAGCACTGAGCACCCAGCACCCTGAGCACTCAGCACCCAGCACCCCTAGCACTGAGCACCCAGCACCCTGAGCAATGAGCACCCAGCACCCTGAGCACGGAGCACCCAGGACCCCGAGCACTGAGAACTGAGCACCCAGCACCCTGAGTACTGAGCACCGAGCTCCCCGAGCACTGAGCACACTGAGTACTGAGCATCCAGCACCCCGATCACTGAGCACCCAGCACCCTGAGCACTGAACACCCAGCACCCTGAGCACTGAGCACCCAGCACCCTGAGTACTGAGCACCCAGCACGCTGAGTACTGAGCACCCAGCACCCCGAGCACTGAGAACCCAGCACCCTGAGTACTGAGCACTGAGCACCCAGCACCCCGAGCACTGAGCACCCAGCACCCTGTGTACTGAGCACTGAGCACCCTGAGTACTAAGCACCCAGCACCCCGAGCACTGAGCACCCAGCACCCTGAGCACTCAGCAACCAGCACCCCGAGCACTGAGCACCCAGCACCCCGAGCACTGAGAACTGAGCACCCTGAGCACTGAGCACCCAGCACCCCGAGTACTGAGCACTGAGCACCCTGAGTACTGAGCAACAAGCACCCCGAGTACTGAACACTGAGCACCCTGAGTAGTGAGCACCCAGCACCCTGAGAAATGAGCACCCAGCACGCTGAGTACTGAGCACTGAGAACCCTGAGTACTGAGCACCGAGCACCCTGAGTACTGAACACTGAGCACCCTGAGTAGTGAGCACCCAGCACCCCGAGCACTGAGAACTGAGCACCCTGAGCACTGAGCACCCAGCACCCCGAGTACTGAGCACTGAGCACCCTGAGTACTGAGCAACAAGCACCCCGAGTACTGAACACTGAGCACCCTGAGTAGTGAGCACCCAGCACCCTGAGAAATGAGCACCCAGCACGCTGAGTACTGAGCACTGAGAACCCTGAGTACTGAGCACCGAGCATCCTGAGTACTGAGCACTGAGCACCCAGCACCCTGAGTACTGACCACTGAGCACCCAGCACCACAGCCCTGAGCACCCCGAGTACTGAGCAACAAGCACCCCGAGTACTGAGCACTGAGCACCCTGAGTACTGAGCACCCAGCACCCTGAGCACTGAGCACCCAGCACACTGAGCACTGAGCACCCAGCACCCTGAGTACTGAGCACAGTGCACCCTGAGCACTGAGCACCCAGCACCCTGAGTACTGAGCACCCAGCACCCTGAGTACTGAGCAACCAGCACCCTGAGCACTGAGCACTGAGCACCCAGCACCCTGAGCACTGACCACTGAGCACCCAGCACCACAGCCCTGAGCACCCAGCACCCCGAGCACTGAGCACCCAGCACCCTGAGTACTGAGCACCCAGCACCCTGAGCACCCATCACCCTGAGTACTGAGCACCCAGCACCCTGAGTACTGAGCACCCAGCACCCTGAGTACTGAGCACTCAGCACCCTGAGTACTGAGCACCGAGCACCCCGAGCACTGAGCAAACAGCACCCTGAGCACTGTGCACCCGGAGGACTGAGCACCCAGCACCCTGAGCACTGAGCACCGATCACCCTGAGCACTGAGCACCCAGCACCCCGAGCACTGAGCACCCAGCACCCTGAGTACTGAGCACCCAGCACCCCGAGTACTGAGCACCCAGCACCCTGAGTACTGAGCACCCAGCACCCCGAGTACTGAGCAACCAGCACCCTGAGTACTGAGCACCCTGAGTACTGAGCACTGAGCACCGAGCACCCTGAGTACTGAGCACCCTGAGGACTGAGCACCCAGCACCCTGAGCACTGAGCACCCAGCACCCTGAGTACTGAGCACCCAGCACCCTGAGCACTGAGCACCCAGCTCCCTGAGCACTGAGCACGCAGCACCCCGAGCACTGAGCACCCAGCACCCTGAGTACTGAGCACAGAGCACCCTGAGCACTGAGCACCCAGCACCCTGAGTACTGAGCACCCAGCACCCCGACAATGAGCACCCAGCACCCTGAGTACTGAGAACCGAGCACCCTGCGTACTGAGCACCCAGCACCCTGAGTACTGAGCCCCCAGCACCCTGAGTACTGAGCACCCAGCACCCCGACAATGAGCACCCAGCACCCTGAGTACTGAGAACCGAGCACCCTGCGTACTGAGCACCCAGCACCCTGAGTACTGAGCCCCCAGCACCCTGAGTACTGAGCTCCCAGCACCCCGACAATGAGCACCCAGCACCCTGAGTACTGAGAACCGAGCACCCTGAGTACTGAGCACCCAGCACCCTGAGTACTGAGCACCGAGCTCCCCGAACACTGAGCACACTGAGTACTGAGCACCCAGCACCCCGAGCACTGAGCACCCAGCACCCTGAGTACTGAGCACCCAGCACCCCGAGCACTGAGCACCCAGCACCCTGAGCACTGAGCACCCAGCACCCCGAGTACTGAGCACCCAGCACCCCGAGCACTGAGCACCCAGCAACCTGAGTACTGAGAACAGATCACCCTGAGTACTGAGCACCCAGCACCCTGAGTACTGAGCCCCCAGCACCCTGAGTACTGAGCACCCAGCACCCCGAGCACTGAGCACCCAGCACCCCGAGAATGAGCACCCAGCACCCTGTGTACTGAGCACTGAGCAACCTGAGTACTAAGCACCCAGCACCCCGAGCACTGAGCACCCAGCACCCTGAGCACTCAGCACCCAGCACCCCTAGCACTGAGCACCCAGCACCCTGAGCAATGAGCACCCAGCACCCTGAGCACGGAGCACCCAGGACCCCGAGCACTGAGAACTGAGCACCCAGCACCCTGAGTACTGAGCACCGAGCTCCCCGAGCACTGAGCACACTGAGTACTGAGCATCCAGCACCCCGATCACTGAGCACCCAGCACCCTGAGCACTGAACACCCAGCACCCTGAGCACTGAGCACCCAGCACCCTGAGTACTGAGCACCCAGCACGCTGAGTACTGAGCACCCAGCACCCCGAGCACTGAGAACCCAGCACCCTGAGTACTGAGCACTGAGCACCCAGCACCCCGAGCACTGAGCACCCAGCACCCTGTGTACTGAGCACTGAGCACCCTGAGTACTAAGCACCCAGCACCCCGAGCACTGAGCACCCAGCACCCTGAGCACTCAGCAACAAGCACCCCGAGCACTGAGCACCCAGCACCCCGAGCACTGAGAACTGAGCACCCTGAGCACTGAGCACCCAGCACCCCGAGTACTGAGCCCTGAACACCCTGAGTACTGAGCAACAAGCACCCCGAGTACTGAACACTGAGCACCCTGAGTAGTGAGCACCCAGCACCCTGAGAAATGAGCACCCAGCACGCTGAGTACTGAGCACTGAGAACCCTGAGTACTGAGCACCGAGCACCCTGAGTACTGAACACTGAGCACCCTGAGTAGTGAGCACCCAGCACCCCGAGCACTGAGAACTGAGCACCCTGAGCACTGAGCACCCAGCACCCCGAGTACTGAGCACTGAGCACCCTGAGTACTGAGCAACAAGCACCCCGAGTACTGAACACTGAGCACCCTGAGTAGTGAGCACCCAGCACCCTGAGAAATGAGCACCCAGCACGCTGAGTACTGAGCACTGAGAACCCTGAGTACTGAGCACCGAGCATCCTGAGTACTGAGCACTGAGCACCCAGCACCCTGAGTACTGACCACTGAGCACCCAGCACCACAGCCCTGAGCACCCCGAGTACTGAGCAACAAGCACCCCGAGTACTGAGCACTGAGCACCCTGAGTACTGAGCACCCAGCACCCTGAGCACTGAGCACCCAGCACACTGAGCACTGAGCACCCAGCACCCTGAGTACTGAGCACAGAGCACCCTGAGCACTGAGCACCCAGCACCCTGAGTACTGAGCACCCAGCACCCTGAGTACTGAGCAACCAGCACCCTGAGCACTGAGCACTGAGCACCCAGCACCCTGAGCACTGACCACTGAGCACCCAGCACCACAGCCCTGAGCACCCAGCACCCCGAGCACTGAGCACCCAGCACCCTGAGTACTGAGCACCCAGCACCCTGAGCACCCAGCACACTGAGTACTGAGCACCCAGCACCCTGAGTACTGAGCACCCAGCACCCTGAGTACTGAGCACTCAGCACCCTGAGTACTGAGCACCGAGCACCCCGAGCACTGAGCAAACAGCACCCTGAGCACTGTGCACCCGGAGGACTGAGCACCCAGCACCCTGAGCACTGAGCACCGATCACCCTGAGCACTGAGCACCCAGCACCCCGAGCACTGAGCACCCAGCACCCTGAGTACTGAGCACCCAGCACCCCGAGTACTGAGCACCCAGCACCCTGAGTACTGAGCACCCAGCACCCCGAGTACTGAGCAACCAGCACCCTGAGTACTGAGCACCCTGAGTACTGAGCACTGAGCACCGAGCACCCTGAGTACTGAGCACCCTGAGGACTGAGCACCCAGCACCCTGAGCACTGAGCACCCAGCACCCTGAGAACTGAGCACCCAGCACCCTGAGCACTGAGCACCCAGCTCCCTGAGCACTGAGCACGCAGCACCCCGAGCACTGAGCACCCAGCACCCTGAGTACTGAGCACAGAGCACCCTGAGCACTGAGCACCCAGCACCCTTAGTACTGAGCACCCAGCACCCTGAGTACTGAGCAACCAGCACCCTGAGCACTGAGCACCCAGCACCCTGAGCACTGAGCACTGAGCACCCAGCACAACAGCCCTGAGCACCCAGAACCCCGAGCACTGAGCACCCAGCACCCTGAGCACTGAGCACCCTGCACCCTGAGTACTGAGCAACCAGCAACCTGAGTACTGAGCACCCAGCACCCTGAGTACTGAGCACTCAGCACCCTGAGTACTGAGCACCCAGCACCCTGAGCACTGAGCACCCAGCACCCCGAGTACTGAGCACCCTGCACACCGAGTACTGAGCACCGAGCACCCCGAGCACTGAGCACCCAGCACCCTGAGTACTGAGCACCCAGCACCCTGAGTACTGAGAACTGAGCACCCCGAGTACTGAGCACCCAGCACCCCGAGCACTGAGCACCCAGCAACCTGAGTACTGAGAACAGATCACCCTGAGTACTGAGCACCCAGCACCCTGAGTACTGAGCC
This sequence comes from Microtus oregoni, assembly GCF_018167655.1. Classification (NCBI taxonomy): domain Eukaryota; kingdom Metazoa; phylum Chordata; class Mammalia; order Rodentia; family Cricetidae; genus Microtus; species Microtus oregoni. The sequence continues at coordinate 923,104 of NW_024544774.1, forward strand.
CCCAGCACCCTGAGTACTGAGCACCCAGCACCCCGAGCACTGAGCACCCAGCACCCCGAGAATGAGCACCCAGCACCCTGAGTACTGAGAACCGAGCACCCTGAGTACTGAGCACCCAGCACCCTGAGTACTGAGCCCCCAGCACCCTGGGTACTGAGCACCCAGCAACCCGAGCACTGAGCACCCAGCACCCTGAGAATGAGCACCCAGCACCATGAGTACTGAGCAAACAGCACCCTGAGTACTGAGCACTAAGCACCCAGAGCACTGAGCACCCAGCACCCCGAGCACGGAGCACCCAGGACCCCGAGCACTGAGAACTGAGCACCCAGCACCCTGAGTACTGAGCACCGAGCTCCCCGAGCACTGAGCACACTGAGTACTGAGCACTCAGCACCCCGATCACTGAGCACCCAGCACCCTGAGCACTGAGCACCCAGCACCCTGAGAACTGAGCACCCAGCACACTGAGTACTGAGCACCCAGCACGCTGAGTACTGAGCACCCAGCACCCCGAGCACTGAGCACCCAGCACCCTGAGTACTGAGCACTGAGCACCCAGCACCCCGAGCACTGAGCACCCAGCACCCTGTGTACTGAGCACTGAGCACACTGAGTACTAAGCACCCAGCACCCTGAGTACTGAGCACCCAGGACACTGAGCACTGAGCACCGAGCAGCCCGAGCACTGAGCACCCAGCACCCTGAGCACTCAGCACCCAGCACCCCGAGCACTGAGCACCCAGCACCCTGAGCACTGAGCACCCAGCACCCTGAGCACGGAGCACCCCGAGTACTGAGCACCCAGCACCCTGAGCACTGACCACCCAGCACCCTGAGCACAGAGCACCCAGCACCCTGAGCACTGAGCACCCAGCACCCCGAGCACGGAGCACCCAGAACCCTGAGTACTGAGCACCCAACACCCAGAGTACTGAGCACCCAGCACCCTTAGCACTGAGCACCCAGCACCCTGAGTACTGAGCACCCAGCACCCTGAGTACTGAACACCCAGCACCCTGAGCACTGAGCACTGAGCACCCTGAGCACTGAGTACTGAGCACTGAGCACCCTGAGCACTGAGCACCCAGCACCCCGAGTACTGAGCACCCAGCACCCCGAGCACTGAGCACCCAGCGCCCCGAGCACTGAGCACCCAGCACCCCGAGCACTGAGAACTGAGCACCCTGAGCGCTGAGTACCCAGCACCCCGAGTACTGAGCACTGAGCACCCTGAGTACTGAGCAACAAGCACCCCGAGTACTGAGCATTGAGCACCCTGAGTACTGAGCACCCAGCACCCTGAGAACTGAGCACCCAGCACCCTGAGTACTGAGCACTGAGAACCCTGAGTACTGAGCACCCAGCACCCTGAGTACTGAGCACTGAGCACCCAGCACCCTGAGCACTGACCACTGAGCACCCAGCACCACAGCCCTGAGCACCCCGAGTACTGAGCAACAAGCACCCCGAGTACTGAGCACTGAGCACCCTGAGTACTGAGCACCCAGCACCCTGAGCACTGAGCACCCAGCACACTGAGCACTGAGCACGCAGCACCCCGAGCACTGAGCACCCAGCACCCTGAGTACTGAGCACAGAGCACCCTGAGCACTGAGCACCCAGGACCCTGAGTACTGAGCACCCAGCACCCTGAGTACTGAGCAACCAGCACCCTGAGCACTGAGCACTGAGCACCCAGCACCCTGAGCACTGACCACTGAGCACCCAGCACCACAGCCCTGAGCACCCAGCACCCCGAGCACTGAGCACCCAGCACCCTGAGAATGAGCACCCAGCACCATGAGTACTGAGCAAACAGCACCCTGAGTACTGAGCACTAAGCACCCAGAGCACTGATCACCCAGCACCCCGAGCACGAAGCACCCAGGACCCCGCGCACTGAGAACTGAGCACCCAGCACCCTGAGTACTGAGCACCGAGCTCCCCGAGCACTGAGCACACTGAGTACTGAGCACTCAGCACCCCGATCACTGAGCACCCAGCACCCTGAGCACTGAGCACCCAGCACCCTGAGAACTGAGCACCCAGCACACTGAGTACAGAGCACCCAGCACGCTGAGTACTGAGCACCCAGCACCCCGAGCACTGAGCACCCAGCACCCTGAGTACTGAGCACTGAGCACCCAGCACCCCGAGCACTGAGCACCCAGCCCCCTGTGTACTGAGCACCCAGGACCCTGAGCACTGAGCACCGAGCAGCCCGAGCACTGAGCACCCAGCACCCTGAGCACTCAGCACCCAGCACCCCGAGCACTGAGCACCCAGCACCCTGAGCACTGAGCACCCAGCACCCTGAGCACGGAGCACCCCGAGTACTGAGCACCCAGCACCCTGAGCACTGACCACCCAGCACCCTGAGCACAGAGCACCCAGCACCCTGAGCACTGAGCACCCAGCACCCCGAGCACGGAGCACCCAGCACCCTGAGTACTGAGCACCCAACACCCAGAGTACTGAGCACCCAGCACCCTTAGCACTGAGCACCCAGCACCCTGAGTACTGAGCACCCAGCACCCTGAGTACTGAACACCCAGCACCCTGAGCACTGAGCACTGAGCACCCTGAGCACTGAGTACTGAGCACTGAGCACCCTGAGCACTGAGCACCCAGCACCCCGAGTACTGAGCACCCAGCATCCCGAGCACTGAGCACCCAGCGCCCCGAGCACTGAGCACCCAGCACCCCGAGCACTGAGAACTGAGCACCCTGAGCACTGAGAACCCAGCACCCCGAGTACTGAGCACTGAGCACCCTGAGTACTGAGCAACAAGCACCCCGAGTACTGAGCATTGAGCACCCTGAGTACTGAGCACCCAGCACCCTGAGAACTGAGCACCCAGCACCCTGAGTACTGAGCACTGAGAACCCTGAGTACTGAGCACCGAGCACCCTGAGTACTGAGCACTGAGCACCCAGCACCCTGAGCACTGACCACTGAGCACCCAGCACCACAGCCCTGAGCACCCCGAGTACTGAGCAACAAGCACCCCGAGTACTGAGCACTGAGCACCCTGAGTACTGAGCACCCAGCACCCTGAGCACTGAGCACCCAGCACACTGAGCACTGAGCACGCAGCACCCCGAGCACTGAGCACCCAGCACCCTGAGTACTGAGCACAGAGCACCCTGAGCACTGAGCACCGAGGACCCTGAGTACTGAGCACCCAGCACCCTGAGTACTGAGCAACCAGCACCCTGAGCACTGAGCACTGAGCACCCAGCACCCTGAGCACTGACCACTGAGCACCCAGCACCACAGCCCTGAGCACCCAGCACCCCGAGCACTGAGCACCCAGCACCCTGAGTACTGAGCACCCAGCACCCTGAGCACCCAGCACCCTGAGCACTGAGCACCCAGCACCCTGAGTACTGAGCACCCAGCACCCTGACTACTGAGCACTCAGCACCCTGAGTACTGAGCACCGAGCACCCCGAGCACTGAGGACCCAGCACCCTGAGCACCCAGCACCCTGAGCACTGAGCACCCAGCACCCTGAGTACTGAGCACTGATCACCCTGAGCACTGATCACCCAGCACCCCGAGCACTGAGCACCCAGGACCCTGAGTACTGAGCACCTAGCAGCCTGAGCACTGAGCACCTAGCACCCTGAGTACTGAACACCCAGCACCCTGAGCACTGAGCACTGAGCACCCAGCACCCTGAGCACTGAGCACTGAGCTCCCAGCACCCTGAGCACTGAGCACCCAGCACCCTGAGCACCCAGCACCCTGAGCACTGAGCACCCTGAGCACTGAGCACCCTGAGCACTGAGCACCCTGAGCACTGAGCACTGAGCACCCAGCACCCTGAGTACTGAGCACCCAACACTCTGAGCACTGAGCACCCAGCACGCTGAGTACTGAGCACTGAGCACACAGCACCCTGAGTACTGAGCACCGAGCACCCTGAGTACTGAGCACCGATCACCCTGAGCACTGAGCACCCAGCACCCTGAGTACTGAGCACAAAGCAACCTGAGCACTGAGCACCCAGCACCTTGAGCACTGAGCACCCAGCACCCTGAGTACTGAGCACCCAGCACCCTGAGCACGGAGCACCCAGGACCCCGAGCACTGAGTACTGAGCACCCAGCACCCTGAGTACTGAGCACCGAGCTCCCCGAGCACTGAGCACCCAGCACCCTGAGCACTTAGCACCCAGCACCCTGAGCACTGAGCACCCAGCACCCTGAGTACTGAGCACCCAGCACGCTGAGTACTGAGCACTCAGCACCCTGAGCACTGAGCACCCAGCACCCTGAGTACTGAGCACTGAGCACCCAGCACCCCGAGCACTGAGCACCCAGCACCCCGAGCACTGAGCATGGAGCACCCCGAGGACTGAGCACCCCGCACCCTGAACACTGAGCATGGAGCACCCCGAGGACTGAGCACCCCGCACCCTGAGCACTGAGCACCCAGCACCTTGAGTACTGAACACCGAGCACCCCGAGCACTGAGCACCCAGCACCCTGAGTACTGAGCACCCAGCACCCTGAGCACTGAGCACCCAGCACCCTGAGCACTGAGCACCCAGCACCCCGAGCACTGAGCACCCAGCACCCTGAGTACTGAGCACCCAACACCCAGAGTACTGAGCACCCAGCAGCCTGAGAACTGAGCACCCAGCACCCTGAGTACTGAGCACCCAGCACCCTGAGTACTGAGCACCCAGCACCCTGAGCACTGAGCACTGAGCACCCAGCACCCTGAGCACTGAGCACTGACCACCCAGCAACCCGAGCACTGAGCACCCAGCACCCTGAGCACTGAGCACCCAGCACCCTGAGCACTGAGCACCCAGCCCCCTGAGTACTGAGCACCCAGCACCATGAGTACTGAGCACCCAGCACCCTGAGTACTGAGCACTCAGCACCCTGAGTACTGAGCACCGAGCACCCCGAGCACTGAGCACCCAGCACCCTGAGCTCTGAGCACCCTGAGGACTGAGCACCCAGCAACCTGAGCACTGAGCACCCAGCACCCTGAGTACTGAGCACCGATCACCCTGAGCACTGAACACCCAGCACCCCGAGCACTGAGCACCCAGCACCCTGAGTACTGAGCACCCAGCACCCTGAGCACTGAGCACCCAGCACCCTGAGTACTGAGTACCCTGAGTACTGAGCAACGATCACCCTGAGCACTGAGCACCCAGCACCCTGAGTACTGAGCACCCAGCACCCTGAGCACTGAGCACCCAGCACCCTGAGCACTGAGCACCCAGCACCGTGAGTTATGAGCACCCAGAACCCTGAGTACTGAGTACAAAGCACCCTGAGCACTGAGCACCCAGCACCCTGAGTACTGAGCACCGAGCACCCTGAGTACTGAGCACCCAGCACCCTGAGTACTGAGCACCCAGCACCCTGAGCACTGAGCACCCAGCACCCTGAGTACTGAGTACTCAGCACCCTGAGCACTGAGCACCCAGCACCCTGAGTACTGATCACCGAGCACCCCGAGCACTGAGCACCCAGCACCCTGAGTACTGAGCACCCAGCACCCTGAGTACTGAGCACCCAGCACCCTGAGTACTGAGCACCCAGCACCCTGAGCACTGAGCATAAAGCACGCTGAGTACTGAGCACTGAGCACCCTGAGTACTGAGCACCGAGGACCCTGAGCACTGAGCACCCAGCACGCTGAGTACTGAGCACTGAGCACCCTGAGTACTGAGCACCTAGCACCCTGAGTACTGAGCACCCAGCACCCTGAGCACTGAGCAGCCAGCACCCTCAGCACTGAGCACCCAGCACCCCGAGCACTGAGCACCCAGCACCCTGAGCACTGAGCACCCAGCACCCCGAGTACTGAGCACCAAGCAACCCGAGTACTGAGCACCGAGCACCCCGAGCACTGAGCACCCAGCACCCTGAGTACTGAGCACCCAATACCCTGAGTACTGAGCACCCCGAGTACTGAGCACCCAGCACCCTGAGTACTGAGCACCCAGCACCCCGAGCACTGAGCACCCAGCACCCCGAGAATGAGCACCCAGCACCCTGAGTACTGAGAACCGAGCACCCTGAGTACTGAGCACCCAGCACCCTGAGTACTGAGCCCCCAGCACCCTGAGTACTGAGCACCCAGCACCCCGAGCACTGAGCACCCAGCACCCTGAGTACTGAGCACCCAGCACCCCGAGCAGGGAGCACCCAGGTCCCCGAGCACTGAGTACTGAGCACCCAGCACCCTGAGTACTGAGCACCGAGCTCCCCGAGCACTGAGCACCCAGCACCCTGAGCACTGAGCACCCAGCACCCTGAGCACTGAGCACCCAGCACCCTGAGTACTGAGCACCCAGCACGCTGAGTACTGAGCACTCAGGAACCTGAGCACTGAGCACCCAGGACCCTGAGTACTGAGCACTGAGCACCCAGCACCCCGAGCACTGAGCACCCAGCACCCTGTGTACTGAGCACTGAGCACCCTGATGACTAAGCACCCAGCACCCTGAGTACTGAGCACCCAGGACCCTGAGCACTGAGCACCGAGCACCCCGAGCACTGAGCGCCCAGCACCCTGAGCACTGAGCACCCAGCACCCTGAGCACTGAGCACCCAGCACCCAGAGCACTGAGCACCCAGCACCCTGAGCAATGAGCACCCAGCACCCTGAGTACTGAGCACCCAGCAACCTGAGTACTGAGCACCCTGAGTACTGAGCACCGATCACCCTGAGCACTGAGCACCCAGCACCCTGAGTACTGAGCACCCAGCACCCTGAGCACTGAGCACCCAGCACCCTGAGCATTGAGCACCCAGCACCCTGAGTACTGAGCACCCAGAACGCTGAGTACTGAGTACAAAGCACCCTGAGCACTGAGCACACAGCACCCTGAGTACTGAGCACGGAGCACCCTGAGTACTGAGCACCCAGCACCCTGAGTACTGAGCACCCAGCACCCTGAGCACTGAGCACCCAGCACCCTGAGTACTGAGCACCCAGCACCCTGAGTACTGAGCACTGATCACCCTGAGCACTGAGCACCCAGCACCCCGAGCACTGAGCACCCAGCACCCTGAGTACTGAGCACCTAGCACCCTGAGCACTGAGCACCGAGCACCCTGAGTACTGAACACCCAGCACCCTGAGCACTGAGCACTGAGCACCCAGCACCCCGAGCACTGAGCACCCAGCACCCTGAGCCCTGAGCACTGAGCACCCAGCACCCTGAGTACTGAGCACCCAACACTCTGAGCACTGAGCACCCAGCACGCTGAGTACTGAGCACTGAGCACACAGCACCCTGAGCACTGAGCACCCAGCACCCCGCGCACTGAGGACCCAGCACCCTGAGCACCCAGAACCCTGAGCACTGAGCACCCTGAGTACTGAGCACCCAGCACCCTGAGCACTGAGCACCCAGCACCCTGAGTACTGAGCACCCTGAGTACTGAGCACCGATCACCCTGAGAACTGAGCACCCAGCACCCTGAGTACTGAGCACACAGCACCCTGAGCACTGAGCACCCAGCACCCTGAGCACTGAGCACCCAGCACCCTGAGTACTGAGCACCCAGAACCCTGAGTACTGAGTACAAAGCACCCTGAGCACTGAGCACCCAGCACCCTGAGCACTGAGCACCCAGCACCCTGAGTACTGAGCACTGAGCACCCAGCACCCCGAGCACTGAGCACCCAGCACCCTGTGTACTGAGCACTGAGCACCCTGAGTACTAAGCACCCAGCACCCCGAGCACTGAGCACCCAGCACCCTGAGCACCCAGCACCCTGAGCACTGAGCACCCTGAGCACTGAGCACCCTGAGCACTGAGCACTGAGCACCCAGCACCCTGAGTACTGAGCACCCAACACTCTGAGCACTGAGCACCCAGCACGCTGAGTACTGAGCACTGAGCACACAGCACCCTGAGTACTGAGCACCCAGCACCCCGAGCACTGAGCACCCAGCGCCCCGAGCACTGAGCACCCAGCACCCTGAGCACTGAGCACTGAGCACACTGAGCACTGAGCACCCAGCACCCCGAGTACTGAGCACTGAGCACCCTGAGTACTGAGCACCCAACACCCAGAGTACTGATCACCCAGCACCCTGAGAACTGAGCACCCAGCACCCTGAGTACTGAGCACCCAGCACCCTGAGTACTGAGCACCCAGCACCCTGAGCACTGAGCACTGAGCACCCAGCACCTTGAGCACTCAGCACTGACCACCCAGCACCCCGAGCACTGAGCACCCAGCACCCCGAGCACTGAGCACCCAGCGCCCTGAGCACTGAGCACCCAGCACCCTGAGCACTGAGCACACAGCACCCTGAGTACTGAGCACCCAGCACCCCGAGCACTGAGCACCCAGCGCCCCGAGCACTGAGCACCGAGCACCCCGAGCACTGAGCAACCAGCACCCTGAGTACTGAGCACTGAGCACCCTGAGTACTAAGCACCGAACACCCTGAGTACTGAGCACCCAGCACCCTGAGCACTGAGCACCCAGCACCCAGAGCACTGAGCACCCAGCACCCTGAGCACTGAGCTCCCAGCACCCTGAGTACTGAGCATCCAGCACCCTGAGTACTGAGCACCCAGCACCCCGAGCACTGAGCACCCAGCACCCTGAGTACTGAGCACCTAGCACCCTGAGCACTGAGCACCGAGCACCCTGAGTACTGAACACCCAGCACCCTGAGCACTGAGCACTGAGCACCCAGCACCCTGAGCACTGAGCACTGAGCACCCAGCACCCCGAGCACTGAGCACCCAGCACCCTGAGCACCCAGCACCCTGAGCACTGAGCACCCGGAGCACTGAGCACCCTGAGCACTGAGCACTGAGCACCCAGCACCCTGAGTACTGAGCACCCAACACTCTGAGCACTGAGCACCCAGCACGCTGAGTACTGAGCACTGAGCACACAGCACCCTGAGTACTGAGCACCCAGCACCCCGAGCACTGAGCACCCAGCGCCCCGAGCACTGAGCACCCAGCACCCTGAGCACTGAGCACTGAGCACACTGAGCACTGAGCACCCAGCACCCCGAGTACTGAGCACTGAGCACCCTGAGTACTGAGCACCCAACACCCAGAGTACTGATCACCCAGCACCCTGAGAACTGAGCACCCAGCACCCTGAGTACTGAGCACCCAGCACCCTGAGTACTGAGCACCCAGCACCCTGAGCACTGAGCACTGAGCACCCAGCACCTTGAGCACTGAGCACTGACCACCCAGCACCCCGAGCACTGAGCACCCAGCACCCCGAGCACTGAGCACCCAGCGCCCTGAGCACTGAGCACCCAGCACACTGAGCACTGAGCACCCAGGACCCTGAGTACTGAGCACCCAGCACCATGAGTACTGAGCACCCAGCACCCTGAGCACTGAGCACCCTGAGGACTGAGCACCCAGCACCCTGAGCACTGAGCACCCAGCACCCTGAGTACTGAGCACCGATCACCCTGAGCACTGAGCACCCAGCACCCCGAGCACTGAGCACCCAGCACCCTGAGTACTGAGCACCCAGCACCCTGAGCACTGAGCACCCAGCACCCTGAGTACTGAGCACCCTGAGTACTGAGCACCGATCACCCTGAGCACTGAGCACCCAGCACCCTGAGTACTGAGCACCCAGCACCCTGAGCACTGAGCACCCAGCACCCTGAGCACTGAGCACCCAGCACCCTGAGTACTGAGCACCCAGCACCCTGAGTACTGAGTACCCAGCACCCTGAGCACTGAGGACCCAGCACCCTGAGTACTGAGCACCGAGCACCCTGAGTACTGAGCACCCAGCACCCAGAGTACTGAGCACACAGCACCCTGAGCACTGAGCACCCAGCACCCTGAGTACTGAGCACCCAGCACCCTGAGTACTGAGCACCCAGCACCCAGAGCACTGAGCACCCAGCAACCCGAGCACGGAGCACCCAGGACCCCGAGAACTGAGTACTGAGCACCCAACACCCTGAGTACTGAGCACCGAGCTAACCGAGCACTGAGCACCCTGAGTACTGAGCACCCAGCACCCCGATCACTGAGCACCCAGCACCCTGTGGACTGAGCACCCAGCACCCTGAGCACTGAGCACCCAGCACCCTGAGTACTGAGCACCCAGCACGCTGAGTACTGAGCACCCAGCACCCTGAGCACTGAGCACCCAGCACCCTGAGTACTGAGCACTGAGCACCCAGCACCCCGAGCACTGAGCACCCAGCACCCTGTGTACTGAGCACTGAGCACCCTGAGTACTAAGCACCCAGCACCCTGAGTACTGAGCACCCAGCACACTGAGCACTGAGCACCGAGCACCCCGAGCACTGAGCACCCAGCACCCTGAGTACTGAGCACCCAGCCCCCTGAGCACTGAGCACCCAGCACCCCGAGCACTGAGCACCCAGCACCCCGAGCACTGAGCACCCAGCACCCTGAGCACTGAGCACCCAGCACCCTGAGCACTGAGCACCCAGCACCCTGAGTACTGAGTACTCAGCACCCTGAGCACTGAGCACCCAGCACCCTGAGTACTGATCACCGAGCACCCCGTGCACTGAGCACCCAGCACCCTGAGTACTGAGCACCCAGCACCCTGAATACTGAGCACCCAGCACCCTGAGTACTGAGCACCCAGCACCCTGAGCACTGAGCACAAAGCACGCTGAGTACTGAGCACTGAACAGCCTGAGTACTGAGCACCGAGGACCCTGAGCACTGAGCACCCAGCACGCTGAGTACTGAGCACTGAGCACCCTGAGTACTGAGCACCTAGCACCCTGAGTACTGAGCACCCAGCACCCTGAGCACTGAGCAGCCAGCACCCTCAGCACTGAGCACCCAGCACCCCGAGCACTGAGCACCCAGCACCCTGAGCACTGAGCACCCAGCACCCCGAGTACTGAGCACCGAGCACCCCGAGCTCTGAGCACCCAGCACCCTGAGTACTGAGCATCCAGTACCCTGAGTACTGAGCGCCCCGAGTACTGAGCACCCAGCACCCCGAGCACTGAGCACCCAGCACCCTGAGTACTGAGAACAGATCACCCCGAGCACAGAGCACCCAGGACCCCGAGCACTGAGTGCTGAGCACCCAGCACCCTGAGTACTGAGCACCGAGCTCCCCGAGCACTGAGCACCCAGCACCCTGAGCACTGAGCACCCAGCACCCTGAGCACTGAGCACCCAGCACCCTGAGTACTGAGCACCCAGCACGCTGAGTACTGAGCACTCAGCACCCTGAGCACTGAGCACCCAGCTCCCTGAGTACTGAGCACTGAGCACCCAGCACCCCGAGCACTGAGCACCCAGCACCCTGTGTACTGAGCACTGAGCACCCTGATTACTAAGCACCCAGCACCCTGAGTACTGAGCACCCAGGACCCTGAGCACTGAGCACCGAGCACCCCGAGTACTGAGCACCCAGCACCCTGAGTACTGAGCACCCAGCACCCCGAGCACTGAGCACCCAGCACCCTGAGTACTGAGCACCTAGCACCCTGAGCACTGAGCACCGAGCACCCTGAGTACTGAACACCCAGCACCCTGAGCACTGAGCACTGAGCACCCAGCACCCTGAGCACTGAGCACTGAGCACCCAGCACCCCGAGCACTGAGCACCCAGCACCCTGAGCACCCAGCACCCTGAGCACTGAGCACCCTGAGCACTGAGCACCCTGAGCACTGAGCACTGAGCACCCAGCACCCTGAGTACTGAGCACCCAACACTCTGAGCACTGAGCACCCAGCACGCTGAGTACTGAGCACTGAGCACACAGCACCCTGAGTACTGAGCACCCAGCACCCCGAGCACTGAGCACCCAGCGCCCCGAGCACTGAGCACCCAGCACCCTGAGAACTGAGCACTGAGCACACTGAGCACTGAGCACCCAGCACCCCGAGTACTGAGCACTGAGCACCCTGAGTACTGAGCACCCAACACCCAGAGTACTGATCACCCAGCACCCTGAGAACTGAGCACCCAGCACCCTGAGTACTGAGCACCCAGCACCCTGAGTACTGAGCACCCAGCACCCTGAGCACTGAGCACTGAGCACCCAGCACCTTGAGCACTGAGCACTGACCACCAAGCACCCCGAGCACTGAGCACCCAGCACCCCGAGCACTGAGCACCCAGTGCCCTGAGCACTGAGCACCCAGCACACTGAGCACTGAGCACCCAGGACCCTGAGTACTGAGCACCCAGCACCTTGAGTACTGAGCACCCAGCACCCTGAGCACTGAGCAGCCTGAGGACTGAGCACCCAGCACCCTGAGCACTGAGCACCCAGCACCCTGAGTACTGAGCACCGATCACCCTGAGCACTGAGCACCCAGCACCCCGAGCACTGAGCACCCAGCACCCTGAGTACTGAGCATCCAGCACCCTGAGCACTGAGCACCCAGCACCCTGAGTACTGAGCACCCTGAGTACTGAGCACCGATCACCCTGAGCACTGAGCACCCAGCAGCCTGAGTACTGAGCACCCAGCACCCTGAGCACTGAGCACTCAGCACCCTGAGCACTGAGCACCCAGCACCCTGAGTACTGAGCACCCAGCACCCTGAGCACTGAGCACCCAGCACCCTGAGGACTCAGCACCCAGCACCCCGAGCACTGAGCACCCAGCACCCTGAGCACTGAGCACCCAGCAACCCGAGCACTGAGCACCCAGCACCCTGAGTACTGAGCACCCAGCACCCCGAGCACTGAGCACCCAGCACCCTGAGTACTCAGAACAGATTACCCTGAGTACTGAGCACCCAGCACCCTGAGTACTGAGCCCCCAGCACCCTGAGTACTGAGCACCTAGCACCCCGAGCACTGAGCACCCAGGACCCCGAGAATGAGCACCCAGCACCCTGAGTACTGAGAACCGAGCACCCTGAGTACTGAGCACCCAGCACCCTGAGTACTGAGCCCCCAGCACCCTGAGTACTGAGCACCCAGCACCCCGAGCACTGAGCACCCAGCACCCCGAGAATGAGCACCCAGCACCCTGAGTACTGAGCACCCAGCACCCCGAGCACGGAGCACCCAGGACCCCGAGCACTGAGTACTGAGCACCCAGCACCCTGAGTACTGAGCACCGAGCTCCCCGAGCACTGAGCACCCAGCACCCTGAGCACTGAGCACCCAGCACCCTGAGCACTGAGCACCCAGCACCCTGAGCACTCAGCACCCATCACCCCGATCACTGAGCACCCAGCACCCTGAGCACTGAGCACCCAGCACCCTGAGCACTGAGCACCCAGCACCCAGAGCACTGAGCACCCAGCACCCTGAGCACTGAGCACCCAGCACCCTGAGTACTGAGAACCCAGCACCCTGAGTACTGAGCACCGATCACCCTGAGCACTGAGCACCCAGCACCCTGAATACTGAGCACCCAGCACCCTGAGCACTGAGCACCCAGCACCCTGAGCATTGAGCACCCAGCACCCTGAGTACTGAGCACCCAGAACCCTGAGTACTGAGTACAAAGCACCCTGAGCACTGAGCACCCAGCACCCTGAGTACTGAGCACGGAGCACCCTGAGTACTGAGCACCCAGCACCCTGAGTACTGAGCACCCAGCACCCTGAGCACTGAGCACCCAGCACCCTGAGTACTGAGCACCCAGCACCCTGAGTACTGAGCACTGATCACACTGAGCACTGAGCACCCAGCACCCTGAGTACTGAGCACCTAGCACCCTGAGCACTGAGCACCGAGCACCCTGAGTACTGAACACCCAGTACCCTGAGCACTGAGCACTGAGCACCCAGCATCCTGAGCACTGAGCACTTAGCACCCAGCACCCCGAGCACTGAGCACCCAGCACCCTGAGCACCCAGCACCCTGAGCACTGAGCACCCTGAGCACTGAGCACCCTGAGCACTGAGCACTGAGCACCCAGCACCCTGAGTACTGAGCACCCAACACTCTGAGCACTGAGCACCCAGCACGCTGAGTACTGAGCACTGAGCACACAGCACCCTGAGCACTGAGCACCCAGCACCCTGAGCACTGAGCACTGAGCACACAGCACCCCGAGCACTGAGCACCCAGCACCCTGAGCACCCAGCACCCTGAGCAATGAGCACCCTGAGTACTGAGCACCCAGCAGCCTGAGCACTGAGCACCCAGCACCCTGAGTACTGAGCACCCTCAGTACTGAGCACCGATCACCCTGAGCACTGAGCACCCAGCACCCTGAGTACTGAGCACACAGCACCCTGAGCACTGAGCACCCAGCACCCTGAGCACTGAGCACCCAACACCCTGAGTACTGAGCACCCAGAACCCTGAGTACTGAGTACAAAGCACCCTGAGCACTGAGCACCCAGCACCCTGAGTACTGAGCACCGAGCACCCTGAGTACTGAGCACCCAGCACCCTGAGTACTGAGCACCCAGCACCCTGAGCACTGAGCACCCAGCACCCTGAGTACTGAGCACTCAGCACCCTGAGTACTGAGCACCCAGCACCCTGAGTACGGAGCACCCAGCACCCTGAGTACTGAGCACCCAGCACCCTGAGTACTGAGCACCGAGCACCCCGAGCACTGAGCAACCAGCACCCTGAGTACTGAGCACTGAGCACCCTGAGTACTAAGCACCGAACACCCTGAGTACTGAGCACCCAGCACCCTGAGGACTGAGCACCCAGCACCCTGAGCACTGAGCACCGAGCACCCTGAGTAATGAGCACCCAGCACCCTGAGTACTGAGCACCCAGCACCCTGAGCACTGAGAACCCAGCACCCCGAGCACTGAGCACCCAGCACCCTGAGAACTGAGCACCCAGCACCCTGAGCACTGAGCACCCAGCACCCTGAGCACTGAGCACCCAGCACCCTGAGTACTGAGTACTCAGCACCCTGAGCACTGAGCACCCAGCACCCTGAGTACTGATCACCGAGCACCCCGTGCACTGAGCACCCAGCACCCTGTGTACTGAGCATCCAGCACCCTGAATACTGAGCACCCAGCACCCTGAGTACTGAGCACCCAGCACCCTGAGCACTGAGCACAATGCACTCTGCGTACTGAGCACTGAACACCCTGAGTACTGAGCACCGAGGACCCTGAGCACTGAGCACCCAGCACGCTGAGTACTGAGCACTGAGCACCCTGAGTACTGAGCACCTAGCACCCTGAGTACTGAGCACCCAGCACCCTGAGCACTGAGCAGCCAGCACCCTGAGCACTGAGCAGCCAGCACCCCGAGCACTGAGCACCCAGCACCCTGAGCACTGAGCACCCAGCACCCCGAGTACTGAGCACCGAGCACCCCGAGCTCTGAGCACCCAGCACCCTGAGTACTGTGCACCCCGTACCCTGAGTACTGAGCACCCCGAGTACTGAGCACCCAGCACCCCGAGCACTGAGCACCCAGCACCCTGAGTACTGAGAACAGATCACCCAGAGCACGGAGCACCCAGGACCCCGAGCACTGAGTACTGAGCACCCAGCACCCTGGGTACTGAGCACCGAGCTCCCCGAGCACTGAGCACCCAGCACCCTGAGCACTGAGCACCCAGCACCCTGAGCACTGAGCACCCAGCACCCTGAGTACTGAGCACCCAGCACGCTGAGTACTGAGCACTCAGCACCCTGAGCACTGAGCACCCAGCACCCTGAGTACTGAGCACTGAGCACCCAGCACCCCTTGCACTGAGCACCCAGCACCCTGTGTACTGAGCACTGAGCACCCTGATTACTAAGCACCCAGCACCCTGAGTACTGACCACACAGGACCCTGAGCACTGAGCACCGAGCAACCCGAGCACTGAGCACTCAGCACCCTGAGCACTCAGCACCCATCACCCCGATCACTGAGCACCCAGCACCCTGAGCACTGAGCACCCAGCACCCTGAGCACTGAGCACCCAGCACCCTGAGCACTGAGCACCCAGCACCCTGAGCACTGATCACCCAGCACCCTGAGTACTGAGCACCGAGCACCCTGAGTACTGAGCACCCAGCACCCTGAGCACTGAGCACCCAGCACCCTGAGTACTGAGCACCCAGCACCCTGAGTACTGAGCACCCAGCACCCCGAGCACTGAGCACCCAGCACCCTGAGTACTGAGCACCTAGCACCCTGAGCACTGAGCAGCCAGCACCCCGAGCACTGAGCACCCAGCACCCTGAGCACTGAGCACCCAGCACCCCGAGTACTGAGCACCGAGCACCCCGAGCTCTGAGCACCCAGCACCCTGAGTACTGTGCACCCCGTACCCTGAGTACTGAGCACCCCGAGTACTGAGCACCCAGCACCCCGAGCACTGAGCACCCAGCACCCTGAGTACTGAGAACAGATCACCCAGAGCACGGAGCACCCAGGACCCCGAGCACTGAGTACTGAGCACCCAGCACCCTGGGTACTGAGCACCGAGCTCCCCGAGCACTGAGCACCCAGCACCCTGAGCACTGAGCACCCAGCACCCTGAGCACTGAGCACCCAGCACCCTGAGTACTGAGCACCCAGCACGCTGAGTACTGAGCACTCAGCACCCTGAGCACTGAGCACCCAGCACCCTGAGTACTGAGCACTGAGCACCCAGCACCCCGAGCACTGAGCACCCAGCACCCTGTGTACTGAGCACTGAGCACCCTGATTACTAAGCACCCAGCACCCTGAGTACTGACCACACAGGACCCTGAGCACTGAGCACCGAGCAACCCGAGCACTGAGCACTCAGCACCCTGAGCACTCAGCACCCATCACCCCGATCACTGAGCACCCAGCACCCTGAGCACTGAGCACCCAGCACCCTGAGCACTGAGCACCCAGCACCCTGAGCACTGAGCACCCAGCACCCTGAGCACTGATCACCCAGCACCCTGAGTACTGAGCACCGAGCACCCTGAGTACTGAGCACCCAGCACCCTGAGCACTGAGCACCCAGCACCCTGAGTACTGAGCACCCAGCACCCTGAGTACTGAGCACCCAGCACCCCGAGCACTGAGCACCCAGCACCCTGAGTACTGAGCACCTAGCACCCTGAGCACTGAGCACCGAGCACCCTGAGTACTGAACACCCAGCACCCTGAGCACTGAGCACCCAGCACCCTGAGCACTGAGCACTGAGCACCCAGCACCCCGAGCACTGAGCACCCAGCACCCTGAGCACCCAGCACCCTTAGCACTGAGCACCCTGAGCACTGAGCACCCTGAGCACTGAGCACTGAGCACCCAGGACCCTGAGTACTGAGCACCCAACACTCTAAGCACTGAGCACCCAGCACCCTGTGTACTGAGCACTGAGCACCCTGATTACTAAGCACCCAGCACCCTGAGTACTGAGCACCCAGGACCCTGAGCACTGAGCACCGAGCACCCCGAGCACTGAGCACCCAGCACCCTGAGCACTCAGCACCCATCACCCCGATCACTGAGCACCCAGCACCCTGAGCACTGAGCACCCAGCACCCTGAGCACTGAGCACCCAGCACCCAGAGCACTGAGCACCCAGCACCCTGAGCACTGAGCACCCAGCACCCTGAGTACTGAGCACCCAGCACCCTGAGTACTGAGCACCCTGAGTACTGAGCACCGATCACCCTGAGCACTGAGCACCCAGCACCCTGAGTACTGAGCACCCAGCACCCTGAGCACTGAGCACCCAGCACCCTGAGCATTGAGCACCCAGCACCCTGAGTACTGAGCACCCAGAACCCTGAGTACTGAGCACCCAGCACCCTGAGTACGGAGCACCCAGCACCCTGAGTACTGAGCACCCAGCACCCTGAGTACTGAGCACTGAGCACCCTGAGTACTAAGCACCGAACACCCTGAGTACTGAGCACCCAGCACCCTGAGGACTGAGCACCCAGCACCCTGAGCACTGAGCACCCAGCACCCTGAGTAATGAGCACCCAGCACCCTGAGTACTGAGCACCCAGCACCCTGAGCACTGAGCACCCAGCACCCCGAGCACTGAGCACCCAGCACCCCGAGCACTGAGCACCCAGGACCCTGAGCACTGAGCACCCAGCACCCTGAGCACTGAGCACCCAGCACCCTGAGTACTGAGTACTCAGCACCCTGAGCACTGAGCACCCAGCACCCTGAGTACTGATCACCGAGCACCCCGTGCACTGAGCACCCAGCACCCTGAGTACTGAGCACCCAGCACCCTGAATACTGAGCACCCAGCACCCTGAGTACTGAGCACCCAGCACCCTGAGCACTGAGCACAAAGCACGCTGAGTACTGAGCACTGAACACCCTGAGTACTGAGCACCGAGGACCCTGAGCACTGAGCACCCAGCAAGCTGAGTACTGAGCACTGAGCACCCTGAGTACTGAGCACCTAGCACCCTGAGTACTGAGCACCCAGCACCCTGAGCACTGAGCAGCCAGCACCCTCAGCACTGAGCACCCAGCACCCCGAGCACTGAGCACCCAGCACCCTGAGCACTGAGCACCCAGCACCCCGAGGACTGAGCACCGAGCACCCCGACCTCTGAGCACCCAGCACCCTGAGTACTGAGCACCCAGTACCCTGAGTACTGAGCACCCCGAGTACTGAGCACCCAGCACCCCGAGCACTGAGCACCCAGCACCCTGAGTACTGAGAACAGATCACCCCGAGCACGGAGCACCCAGTACCCCGAGCACTGAGTACTGAGCACCCAGCACCCTGAGTACTGAGCACCGAGCTCCCCGAGCACTGAGCACCCAGCACCCTGAGCACTGAGCACCCAGCACCCTGAGCACTGAGCACCCAGCACCCTGAGTACTGAGCACCCAGCACGCTGAGTACTGAGCACTCAGCACCCTGAGCACTGAGCACCCAGCACCCTGAGTACTGAGCACTGAGCACCCAGCACCCCGAGCACTGAGCACCCAGCACCCTGTGTACTGAGCACTGAGCACCCTGATTACTAAGCACCCAGCACCCTGAGAACTGAGCACCCAGGACCCTGCGCACTGAGCACCGAGCACCCCGAGCACTGAGCACTCAGCACCCTGAGCACTCAGCACCCAACACCCCGATCACTGAGCACCCAGCACCCTGAGCACTGAGCACCCAGCACCCTGAGCACTGAGCACCCAGCACCCAGAGCACTGAGCACCCAGCACCCTGAGCACTGAGCACCCAGCACCCTGAGTACTGAGCACCCAGCACCCTGAGCACTGAGCACCCAGCACCCTGAGTACTGAGCACCCAGCACCCTGAGTACTGAGCACCCAGCACCCCGAGCACTGAGCACCCAGCACCCTGAGTACTGAGCACCTAGCACCCTGAGCACTGAGCACCGAGCACCCTGAGTACTGAACACCCAGCACCCTGAGCACTGAGCACTGAGCACCCAGCACCCTGAGCACTGAGCACTGAGCACCCAGCACCCCGAGCACTGAGCACCCAGCAGCCTGAGCACTGAGCACCGATCACTCTGAGCAGTGAGCACCCAGCACCCCAAGCACTGAGCACCCAGCACCCTGAGTACTGAGCACCCAGCACCCTGAGTACTGAGCACCCAGCACCCCGAGCACTGAGCACCCAGCACCCTGAGTACTGAGCACCCTGAGTACTGAGCACTGAGCACAGAGCATCCTGAGTACTGAGCACCCTGAGGACTGAGCACCCAGCACCCAGAGCACTGAGAACCCAGCACCCTGAGTACTGAGCACTGATCACCCTGAGCTCTGAGCACCCAGCACACCGAGCACTGAGCACCCAGCACCCTGAGTACTGAGCACCCAGCACCCTGAGCACTGAGCACCGAGCACCCTGAGTACTGAACACCCAGCACCCTGAGCACTCAGCACTGAGCACCTTGAGTACTGAGCACCGAGCACCCCGAGCACTGATCACCCAGCACCCTGAGCACTGAGCACGGAGCACCCCGAGGACTGAGCACCCCGCACCCTGAGCACTGAGCACCCAGCACCTTGAGTACTGAGCACCGAGCACCCGGAGCACTGAGCACCCAGCACCCTGAGTACTGAGCACCCAACACCCAGAGTACTGAGCACCCAGCACCCTGATCACTGAGCACCCAGCACCCTGAGTACTGAGCACCCAGCACCCTGAGTACTGAGCACCCAGCACCCTGAGCACTGAGCACTGAGCACCCAGCACCCTGATCAATGAGCACTGACCACCCAGCACCCCGAGCACTGAGCACCCAGCACCCCGAGCACTGAGCACCCAGCACCCTGAGTACTGAGCACCCAGCACCCTGAGCACTGAGCACAGAGCATCCTGAGTACTGAGCACCCTGAGGACTGAGCACCCAGCACCCAGAGCACTGAGAACCCAGCACCCTGAGTACTGAGCACTGATCACCCTGAGCTCTGAGCACCCAGCACCCCGAGCACTGAGCACCCAGCACCCTGAGTACTGAGCACCGAGCACCCCGAGCACTGAGCACCCAGCAACCTGAGCACTGAGCACCCTGAGGACTGAGCACCCAGCACCCTGAGCACCGAGCACCCCGAGCACTGAGCACCCAGCACCCTGAGCACTGAGCACCCTGAGCACTGAGCACCCAGCACACCGAGCACTGAGCACCCAGCACCCTGAGTACTGAGCACCCAGCACCCTGAGCACTGAGAACCCAGCACCCTGAGTACTGAGCACCCTGAGTACTGAGCACCGATCACCCTGAGCACTGAGCACCCAGCACCCTGAGTACTGAGCACCCAGCACCCTGAGCGCTGAGCACCCAGCACCCTGAGCACTGAGCACCTAGCACCCTGAGTACTGAGCACCCAGAACCCTGAGTACTGAGTACAAAGAACCCTGAGCACTGAGCACCCAGCACACTGAGTACTGAGCACCGAGCACACTAAGTACTGAGCACCAAGCACCCTGAGTACTGAGCACCCAGCACCCTGAGCACTGAGCAACCAGCACCCTGAGTACTGAGCACTGAGCACCCTGAGTACTGAGCACCGAACACCCTGAGTACTGAGCACCCAGCACCCTGAGGACTGAGCACCCAGCACCCTGAACACTGAGCACCCAGCACCCTGAGTACTGAGCCCCCAGCACCCTGAGTACTGAGCACCCAGCACCCTGAGCACTGAGCACCCAGCACCCCGAGCACTGAGCACCCAGCACCCCGAGCACTGAGCACCCAGCACCCCGAGCACTGAGCACCCAGCACCCTGAGCACTGAGCACCCAGCACCCTGAGCACTGAGCACCCCGAGTACTGAGCACCCAGCACCCTGAGTACTGAGTACTCAGCACCCTGAGTACTGAGAACAGATCACCCTGAGTACTGAGCACCCAGCAGCCTGAGTACTGAGCCCCCAGCATCCCGAGCACGGAGCACCCAGCACCCTGAGTACTGAGCACCTAGCACCCTGAGTACTGAGCACCCATCACCCTGAGCACTGAGCACCCAGCACCCCGAGTACTGAGCACCCAGCACCCTGAGTACTGAGAACCGAGCACCCTGAGTACTGAGCACCCATCACCCTGAGTACTGATCCCCCAGCACCCTGAGCACTGAGCACCCAGCACACCGAGCACTGAGCACCCAGCACCCCGAGAATGAGCACCCAGCACCCTGAGTACTGAGCACCCAGCATCCCGAGCACGGAGCACCCAGGACCCCGAGCACTGAGTACTGAGCACCCAGCACCCTGAGTACTGAGCACCGAGCTCCCCGAGCACTGAGCACCCAGCACCCTGAGCACTGAGCACCCAGCACCCTGAGCACTGAGCACCCAGCACCCTGAGTACTGAGCACCCAGCACCCTGAGCACTGAGCACCCAGCACCCTGAGTACTGAGCACCCAGCACGCTGAGTACTGAGCACTCAGCACCCTGAGCACTGAGCACCCAGCACCCTGAGTACTGAGCACCCAGCACGCTGAGTACTGAGCACCCAGCACCCTGAGCACTGAGCACCCAGCACCCTGAGCACGGAGCACCCAGCACCCTGAGCACTGAGCACCCAGCACCCTGAGTACTGAGCACCCAGCAAGCTGAGTACTGAGCACTCAGCACCCTGAGCACTGAGCACCCAGCACCCTGAGTACTGAGCACTGAGCACCCAGCAACCCTAGCACTGAGCACCCAGCACCCTGTGTACTGAGCACTCAGCACCCTGAGTACTAAGCACCCAGCACCCTGAGTACTGAGCACCCAGGACCCTGAGCACTGAGCACTGAGCACTCCGAGCACTGAGCACCCAGCACCCTGAGCACTCAGCACCCATCACCCCGATCACTGAGCACCCAGCACCCTGAGCACTGAGCACCCAGCACCCTGAGCACTGAGCACCCAGCACCCAGAGCACTGAGCACCCAGCACCCTGAGCACTGAGCACCCAGCACCCTGAGTACTGAGCACCCAGCACCCTGAGTACTGAGCACCCAGATTCCGAGCACTGAGGACCCAGCACCCCTAGCACTGTGCACCCAGCACCCTGAGTACTGAGAACCCAGCACCCTGAGTACTGAGCACCCAGCACGCTGAGCACTGAGCACCCAGCAGCCCGAGCACTGAGCACCCAGCATCCTGAGTACTGGGCACTGAGCACCCAGCACCCCGTGTACTAAGCACCCAGCACACTGAGTACTGAGCACCCAGCACCCTGAGTAATGAGCACCCAGCACCCTGAGCACTGAGCACCCAGCACCCTGAGCACTGAGCACCCAACACCCTGAGTACTGAGCATCAAGCACGCTGAGCACTGAGCACCCAGCACCCTGAGCACTGAGCACCCAGCACCCTGAGCACTGAGCACTCAGCACCTTGAGTACTGAGCACCGAGCAACCCGAGCACTGAGCACCGGGTATCCCGAGCACTGAGCACCCAGCACCCTGAGTACTGAGCACCAAGCACCCTGAGTACTGAGCACTGAGCACTGACCACCCTGAGCACTGAGCACCCAGCACCCTGAGGACTGAGCACCCAGCATCCTGAGCACTGAGTACTGAGCACCCAGCACCCTGAGCACTGAGCAGCCAGTACCCTGAGCTCTGAGCACCAAGCACCCTGAGTACTGAGCACCCAGCACCCCAAACACTGAGCACCGAGCACCCTGAGAACTGAGCACCGAGCACCCTGAGTACTGAGCACCCAGCACCATGAGTACTGAGCCCCGAGCACCCAGAGTACTGAGCAACCTGAGTACTGAGCACCCAGTACCCCGAGAATGAGCACCCAGCACCATGAGTACTGAGCACCGAGCACCCTGAGCACTGAGCAGCCAGCACCCTGAGTACTGAGCACCAAGCACCCAGAGTTCTGAGCACCCAGCACCCTGAGTACTGAGCACCCAGCACCATGAATATTGAGCCCCGAGCACCCAGAGTACTGAGCAACCTGAGTACTGAGCACCCAGTACCCCGAGAATGAGCACCCAGCACCATGAGTACTGAGCACCGAGCACCCTGAGTTCTGAGCACCCAGCACCCTGAGCACTGAGCACACAGAGTACTGAGCAACCAGCACCCTGAGCACTGAGCACCCAGCACCCCGAGCACTGAGCACCCAGCACCCCGAACACTGA
Organism: Microtus oregoni; assembly: GCF_018167655.1. Classification (NCBI taxonomy): domain Eukaryota; kingdom Metazoa; phylum Chordata; class Mammalia; order Rodentia; family Cricetidae; genus Microtus; species Microtus oregoni. The sequence goes on from NW_024544774.1 coordinate 946,553, forward strand.
GCACTGAGCACCCTGAGCACTGAGGACCCAGCACCCCGAGCACTGAGCACCCAGCACCCTGAGTACTGAGCACCCAGCACCCTGAGCACTGAGGACCCAGCATCCCGAGCACTGAGCACCCAGCACGCTGAGTACTGAGCACTGAGCACCCAGCACCCTGAGTACTGAGCACCCAGCACCCTGAGTACTGACCACCCAGCACCCCAAGCACTGAGCACTGAGCAACCTGAGTACTGAGCACTGAGCACCCTTAGTACTGAGCACCGAGCACCCTGAGTACTGAGCACCCAGCACCCCGAGCACTGAGCACTGAGCAACCTGAGTGCTGAGCAACAAGCACCCCGAGTACTGAGCACTGAGCACCCTGAGTACTGAGCACCCAGCACCCTGAGCACTGAGCACCCAGCACCCTGAGTACTGAGCACTGAAAACCCTGAGTACTGAACACCGAGCACCCTGAGTACTGAGCACCCAGCACCCTGATCACTGAGCACGGAGCACCCCGAGGACTGAGCACCCAGCACCCTGAGCACTGAGCACCCAGCACCTTGAGTACTGAGCACCGAGCACCCCGAGCACTGAGCACCCAGCACCCTGAGTACTGAGCACCCAGCACCCTGAGCACTGAGCACGGAGCACCCCGAGGCCTGAGCACCCAGCACCCTGAGCACTGAGCACCCAGCACCCTGAGCACTGAGCACCCAGTACCCCGAGTACTGAGCACCCAGCACCCCGAGTACTGAGCACCGAGCACCTCGAGCACTGAGCACCCAGCACCCTGAGTACTGAGCACCCAGCACCCTTAGTACTTAGCACTGAGCACCCCGAGTACTGAGCACCCAGCACCCCGAGCACTGGGCACCTAGCAACCTGAGTACTGAGAACAGATCACCCTGAGTACTGAGCACCCAGCACCCTGAGTACTGAGCCCCCAGCACCCTGAGTACTGAGCACCCAGCACCCCGAGCACTGAGCACCCAGCACCCCGAGAATGAGCACCCAGCACACTGAGCACTGAGCACCCAGCACCCTGTGTACTGAGCACTGAGCACCCTGAGTACTAAGCACCCAGCACCCTGAGCACTGAGCACCCAGCACCCCGAGCACTGAGCACCCAGCACCCTGAGCACTGAGCACCCAGCACCCTGAGCATGGACCACCCCGAGGACTGAGCACCCAGCACCCCAAGCACTGAGCACCCAGCACCCTGAGTACTGAGCACCCAGCACCCTGAGTACTGAGCACCCAGCACCCCGAGCACTGAGCACCCAGCACCCTGAGTACTGAGCACCCTGAGTACTGAGCACTGAGCACAGAGCATCCTGAGTACTGAGCACCCTGAGGACTGAGCACCCAGCACCCAGAGCACTGAGAACCCAGCACCCTGAGTACTGAGCACTGATCACCCTGAGCTCTGAGCACCCAGCACCCCGAGCACTGAGCACCCAGCACCCTGAGTACTGAGCACCCAGCACCCTGAGCACTGAGCACCGAGCACCCTGAGTACTGAACACCCAGCACCCTGAGCACTCAGCACTGAGCACCTTGAGTACTGAGCACCGAGCACCCCGAGCACTGATCACCCAGCACCCTGAGCACTGAGCACGGAGCACCCCGAGGACTGAGCACCCCGCACCCTGAGCACTGAGCACCCAGCACCTTGAGTACTGAGCACCGAGCACCCGGAGCACTGAGCACCCAGCACCCTGAGTACTGAGCACCCAACACCCAGAGTACTGAGCACCCAGCACCCTGATCACTGAGCACCCAGCACCCTGAGTACTGAGCACCCAGCACCCTGAGTACTGAGCACCCAGCACCCTGAGCACTGAGCACTGAGCACCCAGCACCCTGATCAATGAGCACTGACCACCCAGCACCCCGAGCACTGAGCACCCAGCACCCCGAGCACTGAGCACCCAGCGCCCTGAGCACTGAGCACCCAGCACCCTGAGCACTGAGCACCCAGCCCCCTGAGTACTGAGCACCCAGCACCATGAGTACTGAGCACCCAGCACCCTGAGTACTGAGCACCGAGCACACCGAGCACTGAGCACCCAGCACCCTGAGCACTGAGCACCCTGAGGACTGAGCACCCAGCACCCTGAGCACCGAGCACCCCGAGCACTGAGCACCCAGCACCCTGAGCACTGAGCACCCTGAGCACTGAGCACCCAGCACACCGAGCACTGAGCACCCAGCACCCTGAGTACTGAGCACCCAGCACCCTGAGCACTGAGAACCCAGCACCCTGAGTACTGAGCACCCTGAGTACTGAGCACCGATCACCCTGAGCACTGAGCACCCAGCACCCTGAGTACTGAGCACCCAGCACCCTGAGCGCTGAGCACCCAGCACCCTGAGCACTGAGCACCTAGCACCCTGAGTACTGAGCACCCAGAACCCTGAGTACTGAGTACAAAGAACCCTGAGCACTGAGCACCCAGCACACTGAGTACTGAGCACCGAGCACACTAAGTACTGAGCACCAAGCACCCTGAGTACTGAGCACCCAGCACCCTGAGCACTGAGCACCCAGCACCCTGAGTACTGAGCACCCAGCACCCTGAGTACTGAGCACCCAGCACCCTGAGTACTGAGCACCCAGCACCCTGAGTACTGAGCACCCAGCACCCTGAGTACTGAGCACCGAGCACCCCGAGCACTGAGCAACCAGCACCCTGAGTACTGAGCACTGAGCACCCTGAGTACTGAGCACCGAACACCCTGAGTACTGAGCACCCAGCACCCTGAGGACTGAGCACCCAGCACCCTGAACACTGAGCACCCAGCACCCTGAGTACTGAGCCCCCAGCACCCTGAGTACTGAGCACCCAGCACCCTGAGCACTGAGCACCCAGCACCCCGAGCACTGAGCACCCAGCACCCCGAGCACTGAGCACCCAGCACCCCGAGCACTGAGCACCCAGCACCCTGAGCACTGAGCACCCAGCACCCTGAGCACTGAGCACCCAGCACCCTGAGTACTGAGTACTCAGCACCCTGAGCACTGAGCACCCAGCACCCTGAGTACTGATCACCGAGCATCCCGAGCACTGAGCACCCAGCACGCTGAGTACTGAGCACCCTGAGTACTGAGCACCTAGCACCCTGAGTACTGAGCACCCAGCACCCTGAGCACTTAGCAGCCAGCACCCTCAGCACTGAGCACCCAGCTCCCCGAGCACTGAGCACCCAGCACCCTGAGCACTGAGCACCCAGCACCCCGAGTACTGAGCACCCAGCACCCCGAGTACTGAGCACCGAGCACCCCGAGCACTGAGCACCCAGAACCCTGAGTACTGAGCACCCAGTACCCTGAGTACTGAGCACCCCGAGTAATGAGCACCCAGCACCCCGAGCACTGAGCACCCAGCACCCTGAGTACTGAGAACAGATAACCCTGAGTACTGAGCACCCAGCACCCTGAGTACTGAGCCCCCAGCACCCTGAGTACTGATCACCCAGCAACCCGAGCACTGAGCACCCAGCACCCCGAGAATGAGCACCCAGCACCCTGAGTACTGAGAACCGAGCACCCTGAGTACTGAGCACCCAGCACCCTGAGTACTGAGCCCCCAGCACCCTGAGCACTGAGCACCCAGCACACCGAGCACTGAGCACCCAGCACCCCGAGAATGAGCACCCAGCACCCTGAGTACTGAGCACCCAGCATCTCGAGCACGGAGCACCCAGGACCCCGAGCACTGAGTACTGAGCACCCAGCACCCTGAGTACTGAGCACCGAGCTCCCCGAGCACTGAGCACCCAGCACCCTGAGCACTGAGCACCCAGCACCCTGAGCACTGAGCACCCAGCACCCTGAGTACTGAGCACCCAGCACCCTGAGCACTGAGCACCCAGCACCCTGAGTACTGAGCACCCAGCACGCTGAGTACTGAGCACTCAGCACCCTGAGCACTGAGCACCCAGCACCCTGAGTACTGAGCACCCAGCACGCTGAGTACTGAGCACCCAGCACCCTGAGCACTGAGCACCCAGCACCCTGAGCACGGAGCACCCAGCACCCTGAGCACTGAGCACCCAGCACCCTGAGTACTGAGCACCCAGCAAGCTGAGTACTGAGCACTCAGCACCCTGAGCACTGAGCACCCAGCACCCTGAGTACTGAGCACTGAGCACCCAGCAACCCTAGCACTGAGCACCCAGCACCCTGTGTACTGAGCACTCAGCACCCTGAGTACTAAGCACCCAGCACCCTGAGTACTGAGCACCCAGGACCCTGAGCACTGAGCACCGAGCACCCCGAGCACTGAGCACCCAGCACCCTGAGCACTCAGCACCCATCACCCCGATCACTGAGCACCCAGCACCCTGAGCACTGAGCACCCAGCACCCTGAGCACTGAGCACCCAGCACCCAGAGCACTGAGCACCCAGCACCCTGAGCACTGAGCACCCAGCACCCTGAGTACTGAGCACCCAGCACCCTGAGTACTGAGCACCCAGATTCCGAGCACTGAGGACCCAGCACCCCTAGCACTGTGCACCCAGCACCCTGAGTACTGAGAACCCAGCACCCTGAGTACTGAGCACCCAGCACGCTGAGCACTGAGCACCCAGCAGCCCGAGCACTGAGCACCCAGCATCCTGAGCACTGGGCACTGAGCACCCAGCACCCCGAGTACTAAGCACCCAGCACCCTGAGTACTGAGCACCCAGCACCCTGAGTAATGAGCACCCAGCACCCTGAGCACTGAGCACCCAGCACCCTGAGCACTGAGCACCCAACACCCTGAGTACTGAGCATCAAGCACGCTGAGCACTGAGCACCCAGCACCCTGAGCACTGAGCACCCAGCACCCTGAGCACTGAGCACTCAGCACCTTGAGTACTGAGCACCGAGCAACCCGAGCACTGAGCACCGGGTAACCCGAGCACTGAGCACCCAGCACCCTGAGTACTGAGCACCAAGCACCCTGAGTACTGAGCACTGAGCACTGACCACCCTGAGCACTGAGCACCCAGCACCCTGAGCACTGAGCACCCAGCATCCTGAGCACTGAGTACTGAGCACCCAGCACCCTGAGCACTGAGCAGCCAGTACCCTGAGCTCTGAGCACCAAGCACCCTGAGTACTGAGCACCCAGCACCCCAAACACTGAGCACCGAGCACCCTGAGAACTGAGCACCGAGCACCCTTAGTACTGAGCACCCAGCACCATGAGTACTGAGCCCCGAGCACCCAGAGTACTGAGCAACCTGAGTACTGAGCACCCAGTACCCCGAGAATGAGCACCCAGCACCATGAGTACTGAGCACTGAGCACCCTGAGCACTGAGCAGCCAGCACCCTGAGTACTGAGCACCAAGCACCCAGAGTTCTGAGCACCCAGCACCCTGAGTACTGAGCACCCAGCACCATGAGTACTGAGCCCCGAGCACCCAGAGTACTGAGCAACCTGAGTACTGAGCACCCAGTACCCCGAGAATGAGCACCCAGCACCATGAGTACTGAGCACCGAGCACCCTGAGTTCTGAGCACCCAGCACCCTGAGCACTGAGCACACAGAGTACTGAGCAACCAGCACCCTGAGCACTGAGCACCCAGCACCCCGAGCACTGAGCACCCAGCACCCCGAACACTGAGCACTGAGCACCCTGAGCACTGAGGACCCAGCACCCCGAGCACTGAGCACCCAGCACCCTGAGTACTGAGCACCCAGCACCCTGAGCACTGAGGACCCAGCATCCCGAGCACTGAGCACCCAGCACGCTGAGTACTGAGCACTGAGCACCCAGCACCCTGAGTACTGAGCACCCAGCACCCTGAGTACTGACCACCCAGCACCCCAAGCACTGAGCACTGAGCAACCTGAGTACTGAGCACTGAGCACCCTTAGTACTGAGCACCGAGCACCCTGAGTACTGAGCACCCAGCACCCCGAGCACTGAGCACTGAGCAACCTGAGTGCTGAGCAACAAGCACCCCGAGTACTGAGCACTGAGCACCCTGTGTACTGAGCACCCAGCACCCTGAGCACTGAGCACCCAGCACCCTGAGTACTGAGCACTGAAAACCCTGAGTACTGAACACCGAGCACCCTGAGTACTGAGCACCCAGCACCCTGATCACTGAGCACGGAGCACCCCGAGGACTGAGCACCCAGCACCCTGAGCACTGAGCACCCAGCACCTTGAGTACTGAGCACCGAGCACCCCGAGCACTGAGCACCCAGCACCCTGAGTACTGAGCACCCAGCACCCTGAGCACTGAGCACGGAGCACCCCGAGGCCTGAGCACCCAGCACCCTGAGCACTGAGCACCCAGCACCCTGAGCACTGAGCACCCAGTACCCCGAGTACTGAGCACCCAGCACCCCGAGTACTGAGCACCGAGCACCTCGAGCACTGAGCACCCAGCACCCTGAGTACTGAGCACCCAGCACCCTTAGTACTTAGCACTGAGCACCCCGAGTACTGAGCACCCAGCACCCCGAGCACTGGGCACCTAGCAACCTGAGTACTGAGAACAGATCACCCTGAGTACTGAGCACCCAGCACCCTGAGTACTGAGCCCCCAGCACCCTGAGTACTGAGCACCCAGCACCCCGAGCACTGAGCACCCAGCACCCCGAGAATGAGCACCCAGCACCCTGAGTACTTAGAACCGAGCACCCTGAGTACTGAGCACCCAGCACCCTGAGTACTGAGCCCCTAGCACCCTGAGAATGAGCACCCAGCACCATGATTACTGAGCACCCAGCACCCTGAGTACTGAGCACTAAGCACCCAGAGCACTGAGAACCCAGCACCCCGAGCACGGAGCACCCAGGACCCCGAGCACTGAGAACTGAGCACCCAGCACCCTGAGTACTGAGCACCGAGCTCCCCGAGCACTGAGCACACTGAGTACTGAGCACCCAGCACCCCGATCACTGAGCACCCAGCACCCTGAGCACTGAGCACCCAGCACCCTGAGTACTGAGCACCCAGCACGCTGAGTACTGAGCACCCAGCACCCCGAGCACTGAGCACCCAGCACCCTGAGTACTGAGCACTGAGCACCCAGCACCCCGAGCACTGAGCACCCAGCACCCTGTGTACTGAGCACTGAGCACCCTGAGTACTAAGCACCCAGCACCCTGAGCACTGAGCACCCAGCACCCCGAGCACTGAGCACCTAGCACCCTGAGCACTGAGCACCCAGCACCCTGAGCATGGACCACCCCGAGGACTGAGCACCCAGCACCCTGAGCACTGAGCACCCAGCACCTTGAGTACTGAGCACCGAGCACCCCGAGCACTAAGCACCCAGCACCCTGAGTACTGAGCACCCAGCACCCTGAGCACTGAGCACCCAGCACCCTGAGCACTGAGCAGCCAGCACCCCGAGCACGGAGCACCCAGCACCCTGAGTACTGAGCACCCAACACCCAGAGTACTGAGCACCCAGCACCCTGAGCACTGAGCACCCAGCACCCCGAGTACTGAGCACCCAGCACCCTGAGTACTGAGCACCCAGCACCCTGAGCACTGAGCACCCGGAGGACTGAGCACCCAGCACCCTGAGCACTGAGCACCCAGCACCCCGAGCACTGAGCACCCAGCACCCTGAGCACTGAGCACCCAGCACCCCGAGTACTGAGCACCCAGCACCCCAAGCACTGAGCACCCAGCACCCTGAGTACTGAGCACCGATCACCATGAGCACTGAGCAACCAGCACCCTGAGTACTGAGCACCCAGCACCCTGAGTACTGAGCACCGATCACCATGAGCACTGAGCACCCAGCACCCTGAGTACTGAGCACCCAGCACCCTGAGCACTGAGCACCCAGCACCCTGAGCACTGGGCACCCAGCACCCTGAGTACGGAGCACCCAGCACCCTGAGTACTGAGTACCCAGCACCCTGAGCACTGAGCACCAAGCACCCTGAGTACTGAGCCCCAGCACCCTGAGAATGAGCACCCAGCACCATGAGTACTGAGCACCCAGCACCCTGAGTACTGAGCACTAAGCACCCAGAGCACTGAGCACCCAGCACCCCGAGCACGGAGCACCCAGGGCCCCGAGCACTGAGAACTGAGCACCCAGCACCCTGAGTACTGAGCACCCAGCACGCTGAGTACTGAGCACCCAGCACCCTGAGCACTGAGCACCCAGCACCCTGAGCACGGAGCACCCAGCACCCTGAGCACTGAGCACCCAGCACCCTGAGTACTGAGCACCCAGCAAGCTGAGTACTGAGCACTCAGCACCCTGAGCACTGAGCACCCAGCACCCTGAGTACTGAGCACTGAGCACCCAGCAACCCTAGCACTGAGCACCCAGCACCCTGTGTACTGAGCACTGAGCACCCTGAGTACTAAGCACCCAGCACCCTGAGTACTGAGCACCCAGGACCCTGAGCACTGAGCACCGAGCACCCCGAGCACTGAGCACCCAGCACCCTGAGCACTCAGCACCCATCACCCCGATCACTGAGCACCCAGCACCCTGAGCACTGAGCACCCAGCACCCTGAGCACTGAGCACCCAGCACCCAGAGCACTGAGCACCCAGCACCCTGAGCACTGAGCACCCAGCACCCTGAGTACTGAGCACCCAGCACCCTGAGTACTGAGCACCCAGATTCCGAGCACTGAGGACCCAGCACCCCTAGCACTGTGCACCCAGCACCCTGAGTACTGAGAACCCAGCACCCTGAGTACTGAGCACCCAGCACGCTGAGCACTGAGCACCCAGCAGCCCGAGCACTGAGCACCCAGCATCCTGAGCACTGGGCACTGAGCACCCAGCACCCCGAGTACTAAGCACCCAGCACCCTGAGTACTGAGCACCCAGCACCCTGAGTAATGAGCACCCAGCACCCTGAGCACTGAGCACCCAGCACCCTGAGCACTGAGCACTCAGCACCTTGAGTACTGAGCACCGAGCAACCCGAGCACTGAGCACCGGGTAACCCGAGCACTGAGCACCCAGCACCCTGAGTACTGAGCACCAAGCACCCTGAGTACTGAGCACTGAGCACTGACCACCCTGAGCACTGAGCACCCAGCACCCTGAGCACTGAGCACCCAGCATCCTGAGCACTGAGTACTGAGCACCCAGCACCCTGAGCACTGAGCAGCCAGTACCCTGAGCTCTGAGCACCAAGCACCCTGAGTACTGAGCACCCAGCACCCCAAACACTGAGCACCGAGCACCCTGAGTACTGAGCACCCAGCACCATGAGTACTGAGCCCCGAGCACCCAGAGTACTGAGCAACCTGAGTACTGAGCACCCAGTACCCCGAGAATGAGCACCCAGCACCATGAGTACTGAGCACCGAGCACCCTGAGCACTGAGCAGCCAGCACCCTGAGTACTGAGCACCAAGCACCCAGAGTTCTGAGCACCCAGCACCCTGAGTACTGAGCACCCAGCACCATGAGTACTGAGCCCCGAGCACCCAGAGTACTGAGCAACCTGAGTACTGAGCACCCAGTACCCCGAGAATGAGCACCCAGCACCATGAGTACTGAGCACCAAGCACCCTGAGTTCTGAGCACCCAGCACCCTGAGCACTGAGCACACAGAGTACTGAGCAACCAGCACCCTGAGCACTGAGCACCCAGCACCCCGAGCACTGAGCACCCAGCACCCCGACCACTGAGCACTGAGCACCCTGAGCACTGAGGACCCAGCACCCCGAGCACTGAGCACCCAGCACCCTGAGTACTGAGCACCCAGCACCCTGAGCACTGAGGACCCAGCATCCCGAGCACTGAGCACCCAGCACGCTGAGTACTGAGCACTGAGCACCCAGCACCCTGAGTACTGAGCACCCAGCACCCTGAGTACTGACCACCCAGCACCCCTAGCACTGAGCACTGAGCAACCTGAGTACTGAGCACTGAGCACCCTTAGTACTGAGCACCGAGCACCCTGAGTACTGAGCACCCAGCACCCCGAGCACTGAGCACTGAGCAACCTGAGTGCTGAGCAACAAGCACCCCGAGTACTGAGCACTGAGCACCCTGAGTACTGAGCACCCAGCACCCTGAGCACTGAGCACCCAGCACCCTGAGTACTGAGCACTGAAAACCCTGAGTACTGAACACCGAGCACCCTGAGTACTGAGCACCCAGCACCCTGATCACTGAGCACGGAGCACCCCGAGGACTGAGCACCCAGCACCCTGAGCACTGAGCACCCAGCACCTTGAGTACTGAGCACCGAGCACCCCGAGCACTGAGCACCCAGCACCCTGAGTACTGAGCACCCAGCACCCTGAGCACTGAGCACGGAGCACCCCGAGGCCTGAGCACCCAGCACCCTGAGCACTGAGCACCCAGCACACTGAGCACTGAGCACCCAGTACCCCGAGTACTGAGCACCCAGCACCCCGAGTACTGAGCACCGAGCACCTCGAGCACTGAGCACCCAGCACCCTGAGTACTGAGCACCCAGCACCCTTAGTACTTAGCACTGAGCACCCCGAGTACTGAGCACCCAGCACCCCGAGCACTGGGCACCTAGCAACCTGAGTACTGAGAACAGATCACCCTGAGTACTGAGCACCCAGCACCCTGAGTACTGAGCCCCCAGCACCCTGAGTACTGAGCACCCAGCACCCCGAGCACTGAGCACCCAGCACCCCGAGAATGAGCACCCAGCACCCTGAGTACTTAGAACCGAGCACCCTGAGTACTGAGCACCCAGCACCCTGAGTACTGAGCCCCTAGCACCCTGAGAATGAGCACCCAGCACCATGAGTACTGAGCACCCAGCACCCTGAGTACTGAGCACTAAGCACCCAGAGCACTGAGAACCCAGCACCCCGAGCACGGAGCACCCAGGACCCCGAGCACTGAGAACTGAGCACCCAGCACCCTGAGTACTGATCACCGAGCTCCCCGAGCACTGAGCACCCTGAGTACTGAGCACCCAGCACCCCGATCACTGAGCACCCAGCACCCTGAGCACTGAGCACCCAACACCCTGAGTACTGAGCACCCAGCACGCTGAGTACTGAGCACCCAGCACCCCGAGCACTGAGCACCCAGCACCCTGAGTACTGAGCACTGAGCACCCAGCACCCCGAGCACTGAGCACCCAGCACCCTGTGTACTGAGCACTGAGCACCCTGAGTACTAAGCACCCAGCACCCTGAGCACTGAGCACCCAGCACCCCGAGCACTGAGCACCCAGCACCCTGAGCACTGAGCACCCAGCACCCTGAGCATGGACCACCCCGAGGACTGAGCACCCAGCACCCTGAGCACTGAGCACCCAGCACCTTGAGTACTGAGCACCGAGCACCCCGAGCACTAAGCACCCAGCACCCTGAGTACTGAGCACCCAGCACCCTGAGCACTGAGCACCCAGCACCCTGAGCACTGAGCAGCCAGCACCCCGAGCACGGAGCACCCAGCACCCTGAGTACTGAGCACCCAACACCCAGAGTACTGAGCACCCAGCACCCTGAGCACTGAGCACCCAGCACCCCGAGTACTGAGCACCCAGCACCCTGAGTACTGAGCACCCAGCACCCTGAGCACTGAGCACCCGGAGGACTGAGCACCCAGCACCCTGAGCACTGAGCACCCAGCACCCCGAGCACTGAGCACCCAGCACCCTGAGCACTGAGCACCCAGCACCCCGAGTACTGAGCACCCAGCACCCCAAGCACTGAGCACCCAGCACCCTGAGTACTGAGCACCGATCACCATGAGCACTGAGCACCCAGCACCCTGAGTACTGAGCACCCAGCACCCTGAGTACTGAGCACCGATCACCATGAGCACTGAGCACCCAGCACCCTGAGTACTGAGCACCCAGCACCCTGAGCACTGAGCACCCAGCACCCTGAGCACTGGGCACCCAGCACCCTGAGTACGGAGCACCCAGCACCCTGAGTACTGAGTACCCAGCACCCTGAGCACTGAGCACCAAGCACCCTGAGTACTGAGCCCCAGCACCGTGAGAATGAGCACCCAGCACCATGAGTACTGAGCACCCAGCACCCTGAGTACTGAGCACTAAGCACCCAGAGCACTGAGCACCCAGCACCCCGAGCACGGAGCACCCAGGGCCCCGAGCACTGAGAACTGAGCACCCAGCACCCTGAGTACTGAGCACCCAGCACGCTGAGTACTGAGCACCCAGCACCCCGAGCACTGAGCACCCAGCACCCTGAGTACTGAGCACCGATCACCCTGAGCACTGAGCACCCAGGACCCCGAGCACTGAGCACCCAGCACCCTGAGTACAGAGCACCCAGCACCCCGAGTACTGAGCACCCAGCACCCTGAGCACTGAGCACCCAGCACCCTGAGTACTGAGCACCCTGAGTACTGAGCACCGATCACCCTGAGCACTGAGCACCCAGCACCCTGAGTACTGAGCACCCAGCACCCTGAGCACTGAGCACCCAGCACCCTGAGCACTGAGCACCCAGCACCCTGAGTACTGAGCACCCAGCACCCTGATTACTGAGTAACCAGCACCCTGAGCACTGAGCACCCAGCACCCTGAGTACTGAGCACCCAGCACCACCCTCAGCACTGAGCAATGAGCAACCTGAGTACTGAGCACCCAGCACCCTGAGTACAGAGCACCCAGCACCCTTAGTACTGAGCACCCAGCACCCTGAGCACTGAGCACCCAGCACCCTGAGTACTGAGCACCCAGCACCACCCTCAGCACTGAGCACCCAGCACCCCGAGCACTGAGCACCCAGCACCCTGAGCACTGAGCACCCAGCACCCCGAGTACTGAGCACCCAGCACCCCGAGTACTGAGCACCGAGCACCTCGAGCACTGAGCACCCAGCAACCTGAGTACTGAGCACCCAGCACCCTGAGTACTGAGCACTGAGCACCCCGAGTACTGAGCACCCAGCACCCCGAGCGCTGAGCACCTAGCAACCTGAGTACTGAGAAGAGATCACCCTGAGTACTGAGCACCCAGCACCCTGAGTACTGAGCCCCCAGCACGCTGAGTACTGAGCACCCAGCACCCCGAGCACTGAGCACCCAGCACCCCGAGAATGAGCACCCAGCACCCTGAGTACTGAGAACCGAGCACCCTGAGTACTGAGCAACCAGCACCCTGAGTACTGAGCCCCTAGCACCCTGAGAATGAGCACCCAGCACCATGAGTACTGAGCACCCAGCACCCTGAGTACTGAGCACTAAGCACCCAGAGCACTGAGAACCCAGCACCCCGAGCACGGAGCACCCAGGACCCCGAGCACTGAGAACTGAGCACCCAGCACCCTGAGTACTGAGCACCGAGCTCCCCGAGCACTGAGCACCCTGAGTACTGAGCACCCAGCACCCCGATCACTGAGCACCCAGCACCCTGAGCACTGAGCACCCAGCACCCTGAGCACTGAGCACCCAGCACCCTGAGTACTGAGCACCCAGCACGCTGAGTACTGAGCACCCAGCAGCCCGAGCACTGAGCACCCAGCACCCTGAGTACTGAGCACTGAGCACCCAGCACCCCGAGCACTGAGCACCCAGCACCCTGTGTACTGAGCACTGAGCACCCTGAGTACTAAGCACCCAGCACCCTGAGTACTGAGCACCCAGGACCCTGAGCACGGAGCACCCCGAGCACTGAGCACCCAGCACCCTGAGCACTCAGCAAACAGCACCCCGAGCACTGAGCACCCAGCACCCTGAGCACTGAGCACCCAGCACCCTGAGCACGGAGCACCCCGAGGACTGAGCACCCAGCACCCTGAGCACTGAGCACCCAGCACCCTGAGCACTGAGCACCCAGCACCCTGAGCACTGAGCAGCCAGCACCCCGAGCACGGAGCACCCAGCACCCTGAGTACTGAGCACCCAACAACCAGAGTACTGAGCACCCTGCACCCTGAGCACTGATCACCCAGCACCCCGAGTACTGAGCACCCAGCACCCTGAGTACTGAGCACCCAGCACCCTGAGCACTGAGCACCCAGAGGACTGAGCACCCAGCACCCTGAGCACTGAGCACCGATCACCCTGAGCACTGAGCACCCAGCACCCCGAGCACTGAGCACCCAGCACCCTGAACACTGAGCACCCAGCACCCCGAGTACTGAGCACCCAGCACCCCGAGCACTGAGCACCCAGCACCCTGAGTACTGAGCACCGATCACCATGAGCACTGAGCACCCAGCACCCTGAGTACTGAGCACCCAGCACCCTGAGTACTGAGCACCGATCACCATGAGCACTGAGCACCCCGAGTACTGAGCACCCAGCACCCTGAGTACTGAGCACTCAGCACACTTAGTACTGAGCACCCAGCACCCTGAGCACCCAGCACCCTGAGTACTGAGCATCCAGCACCACCCTCAGCACTGAGCACCCAGCACCCCGAGCACTGAGCACCCAGCACCCTGAGCACTGAGCACCCAGCACCCCGAGTACTGAGCACCCAGCACCCCGAGTACTGAGCACCGAGCACCCCGAGCACTGAGCACCCAGCACCCTGAGCACTGAGCACCCAGCACCCCGAGCACTGAGCACCCAGCACCCTGAGTACGGAGAACCGAGCACCCTGAGTACTGAGCACCAAGCACCCTGAGTACTGAGCCCCTAGCACCCTGAGAATGAGCACCCAGCACCATGAGTACTGAGCACCCAGCACCCTGAGTACTGAGCACTAAGCACCCAGAGCACTGAGCACCCAGCACCCCGAGCACGGAGCACCCAGGACCCGAGCACTGAGAACTGAGCAGCCAGCACCCTGAGTACTGAGCACCGAGCTCCCCGAGCACTGAGCACCCCGAGTACTGAGCACCCAGCACCCCGATCACTGAGCTCCCAGCACCCTGAGCACTGAGCACCCAGCACCCTGAGCACTGAGCACCCAGCACCCTGAGTACTGAGCACCCAGCACGCTGAGTACTGAGCACCCAGCACCCCGAGCACTGAGCACCCAGCACCCTGAGTACTGAGCACCGATCACCCTGAGCACTGAGCACCCAGGACCCCGCGCACTGAGAACCCAGCACCCTGAGTACAGAGCACCCAGCACCCCGAGTACTGAGCACCCAGCACCCTGAGCACTGCGCACCCAGCACGCTGAGTACTGAGCACCCTGAGTACTGAGCACCGATCACCCTGAGCACTGAGCACCCAGCACCCTGAGTACTGAGCACCCAGCACCCTGAGCACTGAGCACCCAGCACCCTGAGCACTGAGCACCCAGCACCCTGAGTACTGAGCACCCAGCACCCTGATTACTGAGTACCCAGCACCCTGAGAACTGAGCACCCAGCACCCTGAGTACTGAGCACCGAGCACCATGAGTACTGAGCACCCGGCACCCTTAGTACTGAGCACCCAGCACCCTGAGCACTGAGCACCCAGCACCCTGAGTACTGAGCACCCAGCACCACCCTCAGCACTGAGCACCCAGCACCCCGAGCACTGAGCACCCAGCACCCTGAGCACTGAGCACCCAGCACCCCGAGTACTGAGCACCCAGCACCCCGAGTACTGAGCACCGAGCACCTCGAGCACTGAGCACCCAGCACCCTGAGTACTGAGCACCCAGCACCCTGAGTACTGAGCACTGAGCACCCCGAGTAATGAGCACCCAGCACCCCGAGCACTGAGCACCCAGCAACCTGAGTACTGAGAACAGATCACCCTGAGTACTGAGCACCCAGCACCCTGAGTACTGAGCCCCCAGCACCCTGAGCACTGAGCACCCAGCACCCTGAGTACTGAGCACCCTGAGTACTGAGCACCGATCACCCTGAGCACTGAGCACCCAGCACCCTGAGTACTGAGCACCCAGCACCCTGAGCACGGAGCACCCAGCACCCTGAGCACTGAGCACCCAGCACCCTGAGTACTGAGCACCCAGCACCCTGATTACTGAGTAACCAGCACCCTGAGCGCTGAGCACCCAGCACCCTGAGTACTGAGCACCCAGCAGCACCCTCAGCACTGAGCAATGAGCAACCTGAGTACTGAGCACCCAGCACCCTGAGTACAGAGCACCCAGCACCCTTAGTACTGAGCACCCAGCACCCTGAGCACTGAGCACCCAGCACCCTGAGTACTGAGCACCCAGCACCCTGAGTACTGAGCCCCTAGCACCCTGAGAATGAGCACCCAGCACCATGAGTACTGAGCACCCAGCACCCTGAGTACTGAGCACTAAGCACCCAGAGCACTGAGAACCCAGCACCCCGAGCACGGAGCACCCAGGACCCCGAGCACTGAGAACTGAGCACCCAGCACCCTGAGTACTGAGCACCGAGCTCCCCGAGCACTGAGCACCCTGAGTACTGAGCACCCAGCACCCCGATCACTGAGCACCCAGCACCCTGAGCACTGAGCACCCAGCACCCTGAGCACTGAGCACCCAGCACCCTGAGTACTGAGCACCCAGCACGCTGAGTACTGAGCACCCAGCAGCCCGAGCACTGAGCACCCAGCACCCTGAGTACTGAGCACTGAGCACCCAGCACCCCGAGCACTGAGCACCCAGCACCCTGTGTACTGAGCACTGAGCACCCTGAGTACTAAGCACCCAGCACCCTGAGTACTGAGCACCCAGGACCCTGAGCACGGAGCACCCCGAGCACTGAGCACCCAGCACCCTGAGCACTCAGCAAACAGCACCCCGAGCACTGAGCACCCAGCACCCTGAGCACTGAGCACCCAGCACCCTGAGCACGGAGCACCCCGAGGACTGAGCACCCAGCACCCTGAGCACTGAGCACCCAGCACCCTGAGCACTGAGCACCCAGCACCCTGAGCACTGAGCAGCCAGCACCCCGAGCACGGAGCACCCAGCACCCTGAGTACTGAGCACCCAACAACCAGAGTACTGAGCACCCTGCACCCTGAGCACTGATCACCCAGCACCCCGAGTACTGAGCACCCAGCACCCTGAGTACTGAGCACCCAGCACCCTGAGCACTGAGCACCCAGAGGACTGAGCACCCAGCACCCTGAGCACTGAGCACCGATCACCCTGAGCACTGAGCACCCAGCACCCCGAGCACTGAGCACCCAGCACCCTGAACACTGAGCACCCAGCACCCCGAGTACTGAGCACCCAGCACCCCGAGCACTGAGCACCCAGCACCCTGAGTACTGAGCACCGATCACCATGAGCACTGAGCACCCAGCACCCTGAGTACTGAGCACCCAGCACCCTGAGTACTGAGCACCGATCACCATGAGCACTGAGCACCCCGAGTACTGAGCACCCAGCACCCTGAGTACTGAGCACTCAGCACACTTAGTACTGAGCACCCAGCACCCTGAGCACTGAGCACCCAGCACCCTGAGTACTGAGCACCCAGCACCACCCTCAGCACTGAGCACCCAGCACCCCGAGCACTGAGCACCCAGCACCCTGAGCACTGAGCACCCAGCACCCCGAGTACTGAGCACCCAGCACCCCGAGTACTGAGCACCGAGCACCCCAAGCACTGAGCACCCAGCACCCTGAGCACTGAGCACCCAGCACCCCGAGCACTGAGCACCCAGCACCCTGAGTACGGAGAACCGAGCACCCTGAGTACTGAGCACCAAGCACCCTGAGTACTGAGCCCCTAGCACCCTGAGAATGAGCACCCAGCACCATGAGTACTGAGCACCCAGCACCCTGAGTACTGAGCACTAAGCACCCAGAGCACTGAGCACCCAGCACCCCGAGCACGGAGCACCCAGGACCCGAGCACTGAGAACTGAGCAGCCAGCACCCTGAGTACTGAGCACCGAGCTCCCCGAGCACTGAGCACCCCGAGTACTGAGCACCCAGCACCCCGATCACTGAGCTCCCAGCACCCTGAGCACTGAGCACCCAGCACCCTGAGCACTGAGCACCCAGCACCCTGAGTACTGAGCACCCAGCACGCTGAGTACTGAGCACCCAGCACCCCGAGCACTGAGCACCCAGCACCCTGAGTACTGAGCACCGATCACCCTGAGCACTGAGCACCCAGGACCCCGCGCACTGAGAACCCAGCACCCTGAGTACAGAGCACCCAGCACCCCGAGTACTGAGCACCCAGCACCCTGAGCACTGCGCACCCAGCACGCTGAGTACTGAGCACCCTGAGTACTGAGCACCGATCACCCTGAGCACTGAGCACCCAGCACCCTGAGTACTGAGCACCCAGCACCCTGAGCACTGAGCACCCAGCACCCTGAGCACTGAGCACCCAGCACCCTGAGTACTGAGCACCCAGCACCCTGATTACTGAGTACCCAGCACCCTGAGAACTGAGCACCCAGCACCCTGAGTACTGAGCACCGAGCACCATGAGTACTGAGCACCCGGCACCCTTAGTACTGAGCACCCAGCACCCTGAGCACTGAGCACCCAGCACCCTGAGTACTGAGCACCCAGCACCACCCTCAGCACTGAGCACCCAGCACCCCGAGCACTGAGCACCCAGCACCCTGAGCACTGAGCACCCAGCACCCCGAGTACTGAGCACCCAGCACCCCGAGTACTGAGCACCGAGCACCTCGAGCACTGAGCACCCAGCACCCTGAGTACTGAGCACCCAGCACCCTGAGTACTGAGCACTGAGCACCCCGAGTAATGAGCACCCAGCACCCCGAGCACTGAGCACCCAGCAACCTGAGTACTGAGAACAGATCACCCTGAGTACTGAGCACCCAGCACCCTGAGTACTGAGCCCCCAGCACCCTGAGTACTGAGCACCCAGCACCCCGAGCACTGAGCACCCACCACCCCGAGAATGAGCACCCAGCACCCTGAGTACTGAGAACCGAGCACCCTGAGTACTGAGCACCCAGCACCTTGAGTACTGAGCCCCTAGCACCCTGAGAATGAGCACCCAGCACCATGAGTACTGAGCACCCAGCACCCTGAGTACTGAGAACTAAGCACCCAGAGCACTGAGAACCCAGCACCCCGAGCACGGAGCACCCAGCACCCTGAGCACTGAGCACCCAGCACCCTGAGCACTGAGCACCCAGCACCCTGAGTACTGAGCACCCAGCACGCTGAGTACTGAGCACCCAGCACCTTGAGCACGGAGCACCCCGAGGACTGAGCACCCAGCACCCTGAGCACTGAGCACCCAGCACCTTGAGTACTGAGCACCGAGCACCCCGAGCACTAAGCACCCAGCACCCTGAGTACTGAGCACCCAGCACCCTGAGCACTGAGCACCCAGCACCCTGAGCACTGAGCAGCCAGCACCCCGAGCACGGAGCACCCAGCACCCTGAGTACTGAGCACCCAACACCCAGAGTACTGAGCACCCAGCACCCTGAGCACTGAGCACCCAGCACCCCGAGTACTGAGCACCCAGCACCCTGAGTACTGAGCACCCAGCACCCTGAGCACTGAGCACCCGGAGGACTGAGCACCCAGCACCCTGAGCACTGAGCACCGATCACCCTGAGCACTGAGCACCCAGCACCCCGAGCACTGAGCACCCAGCACCCTGAGCACTGAGCACCCAGCACCCCGAGTACTGAGCACCCAGCACCCTGAGTACTGAGCACCCAGCACCCTGAGCACTGAGCACCCGGAGGACTGAGCACCCAGCACCCTGAGCACTGAGCACCGATCACCATGAGCACTGAGCACCCAGCACCCCGAGTACTGAGCACCCAGCACCCTGAGTACTGAGCACCCAGCACCCTGAGCACTGAGCAACCGGAGGACTGAGCACCCAGCACCCTGAGTACTGAGCACCCAGCACCCCGAGTACTGAGCACCCAGCACCCTGAGTACTGAGCACCCAGCACCCCGAGCACTGAGCACCCAGCACCCTGAGTACTGAGCACCCTGAGTACTGAGCACTGAGCACCGAGCACCCTGAGTACTGAGCACCCTGAGGACTGAGCACCCAGCACCCTGAGCACTGAGCACCCAGCACCCTGAGTACTGAGCACAGATCACCCTGATCACTGAGCACCCAGCACCCCGAGCACTGAGCACCCAGCACCCTGAGTACTGAGCACCCAGCACCCTGAGCACTGAGCACCAAGCACCCTGAGTACTGAACACCCAGCACCCTGAGCACTGAGCACTGAGCACCCAGCACCCTGAGCACTGAGCACCCAGCACCCCGAGCACTGAGCACCCAGCACCCTGAGCACCCAGCACCCTGAGCACTGAGCACCCTGAGCACTGAGCACCCTGAGCACTGAGCACTGAGCACCCAGCACCCTGAGTACTGAGCACTCAACACTCTGAGCACTGAGCACCCAGCACGCTGATTACTGAGCACCGATCACCCTGAGCACTGAGCACCTAGGACCCCGAGCCCTGAGTACCCAGCACCCTGAGTACAGAGCACCCAGCACCCCGTGTACTGAGCACCCAGCACCCCGAGCACTGAGCACCCAGCACCCTGAGTACTGAGCACCGATCACCATGAGCACTGAGCACCCAGCACCCTGAGTACTGAGCACCCAGCAGCCTGAGCACTGAGCACCCAGCACCCTGAGCACTGAGCACCCAGCACCCTGAGTACTGAGCACCCAGCACCCTGAGTACTGAGTACCCAGCACCCTGAGCACTGAGCACCCAGCACCCTGAGTACTGAGCACCGAGCACCCTGAGTACTGAGCACCCAGCACCCTTAGTACTGAGCACCCAGCACCCTGAGCACTGAGCACCCAGCACCCTGAGTACTGAGCACCCAGCACCACCCTCAGCACTGAACACCCAGCACCCCGAGCACTGAGCACCCAGCACCCTGAGCACTGAGCACCCAGCACCCCGAGTACTGAGCACCCAGCACCCCGAGTACTGAGCACCGAGCACCTCGAGCACTGAGCACCCAGCACCCTGAGTACTGAGCACCCAGCACCCTGAGTACTGAGCACTGAGCACCCCGAGTACTGAGCACCCAGCACCCCGAGCACTGAGCACCCAGGAACCTGAGTACTGAGAACAGATCACCCTGAGTACTGAGCACCCAGCACCCTGAGTACTGAGCCCCCAGCACCCTGAGTACTGAGCACCCAGCACCCCGAGCACTGAGCACCCAGCACCCCGAGAATGAGCACCCAGCACCCTGAGTACTGAGAACCGAGCTCCCTGAGCACTGAGCACCCAGCACCCTGAGCACTGAGCAGCCAGCACCCCGAGCACGGAGCACCCAGCACGCTGAGTACTGAGCACCCAGCACCTTGAGCACGGAGCACCCTGAGGACTGAGCACCCAGCACCCTGAGCACTGAGCACCCAGCACCTTGAGTACTGAGCACCGAGCACCACGAGCACTAAGCACCCAGCACCCTGAGTACTGAGCACCCAGCACCCTGAGCACTGAGCACCCAGCACCCTGAGCACTGAGCAGCCAGCACCCCGAGCACGGAGCACCCAGCACCCTGAGTACTGAGCACCCAACACCCAGAGTACTGAGCACCCAGCACCCGGAGCACTGAGCACCCAGCACCCCGAGTACTGAGCACCCAGCACCCTGAGTACTGAGCACCCAGCACCCTGAGCACTGAGCACCCGGAGGACTGAGCACCCAGCACCCTGAGCACTGAGCACCGATCACCCTGAGCACTGAGCACCCAGCACCCCGAGCACTGAGCACCCAGCACCCTGAGCACTGAGCACCCAGCACCCCGAGTACTGAGCACCCAGCACCCTGAGTACTGAGCACCCAGCACCCTGAGCACTGAGCACCCGGAGGACTGAGCACCCAGCACCCTGAGCACTGAGCACCGATCACCATGAGCACTGAGCACCCAGCACCCCGAGTACTGAGCACCCAGCACCCTGAGTACTGAGCACCCAGCACCCTGAGCACTGAGCAACCGGAGGACTGAGCACCCAGCACCCTGAGTACTGAGCACCCAGCACCCCGAGTACTGAGCACCCAGCACCCTGAGTACTGAGCACCCAGCACCCCGAGCACTGAGCACCCAGCACCCTGAGTACTGAGCACCCTGAGTACTGAGCACTGAGCACCGAGCACCCTGAGTACTGAGCACCCTGAGGACTGAGCACCCAGCACCCTGAGCACTGAGCACCCAGCACCCTGAGTACTGAGCACAGATCACCCTGATCACTGAGCACCCAGCACCCCGAGCACTGAGCACCCAGCACCCTGAGTACTGAGCACCCAGCACCCTGAGCACTGAGCACCAAGCACCCTGAGTACTGAACACCCAGCACCCTGAGCACTGAGCACTGAGCACCCAGCACCCTGAGCACTGAGCACCCAGCACCCCGTGCACTGAGCACCCAGCACCCTGAGCACCCAGCACCCTGAGCACTGAGCACCCTGAGCACTGAGCACCCTGAGCACTGAGCACTGAGCACCCTGAGTACTGAGCACTCAACACTCTGAGCACTGAGCACCCAGCACGCTGAGTACTGAGCACCGATCACCCTGAGCACTGAGCACCTAGGACCCCGAGCCCTGAGTACCCAGCACCCTGAGTACAGAGCACCCAGCACCCCGAGCACTGAGCACCCAGCACCCTGAGTACTGAGCACCGATCACCATGAGCACTGAGCACCCAGCACCCTGAGTACTGAGCACCCAGCAGCCTGAGCACTGAGCACCCAGCACCCTGAGCACTGAGCACCCAGCACCCTGAGTACTGAGCACCCAGCACCCTGAGTACTGAGTACCCAGCACCCTGAGCACTGAGCACCCAGCACCCTGAGTACTGAGCACCGAGCACCCTGAGTACTGAGCACCCAGCACCCTTAGTACTGAGCACCCAGCACCCTGAGCACTGAGCACCCAGCACCCTGAGTACTGAGCACCCAGCACCACCCTCAGCACTGAGCACCCAGCACCCCGAGCACTGAGCACCCAGCACCCTGAGCACTGAGCACCCAGCACCCCGAGTACTGAGCACCCAGCACCCCGAGTACTGAGCACCGAGCACCTCGAGCACTGAGCACCCAGCACCCTGAGTACTGAGCACCCAGCACCCTGAGTACTGAGCACTGAGCACCCCGAGTACTGAGCACCCAGCACCCCGAGCACTGAGCACCCAGGAACCTGAGTACTGAGAACAGATCACCCTGAGTACTGAGCACCCAGCACCCTGAGTACTGAGCCCCCAGCACCCTGAGTACTGAGCACCCAGCACCCCGAGCACTGAGCACCCAGCACCCCGAGAATGAGCACCCAGCACCCTGAGTACTGAGAACCGAGCTCCCTGAGAACTGAGCACCCAGCACCCTGAGTACTGAGCACCTAGAACCCTGAGAATGAGCACGCAGCACCATGAGTACTGAGCACCCAGCACCCTGAGTACTGAGCACTAAGCACCCAGAGCACTGAGAACCCAGCACCCCGAGCACTGAGAACTGAGCACCCAGCACCCTGAGTAGTGAGCACCGAGCTCCCCGAGCACTGAGCACCCTGAGTACTGAGCACCCAGCACCCCGATCACTGAGCACCCAGCACCCTGAGCACTGAGCACCCAGCACCCTGAGCACTGAGCACCCAGCACCCTGAGTACTGAGCACCCAGCACGCTGAATACTGAGCACCCAGCACCCCGAGCACTGAGCAACCAGCACCCTGAGTACTGAGCACTGAGCACCCAGCACCCTGAGCACTGAGCACCCAGCACCCTGTGTACTGAGCACTGAGCACCCTGAGTACTAAGCACCCAGCACCCTGAGTACTGAGCACCCAGGACCCTGAGCACTGAGCACCGAGCACCCCGAGCACTGAGCACCCAGCACCCTCAGAACTCAGCACCCAGCACCCCGAGCACTGAGCACCCAGCACCCTGAGCACTGAGCACCCAGCACCCTGAGCACGGAGCACCCCGAGGACGGAGCACCCAGCACCCTGAGCACTGAGCACCCAGCACCTTGAGTACTGAGCACCGAGCACCCCGAGCACTAAGCACCCAGCACCCTGAGTACTGAGCACCCAGCACCCTGAGCACTGAGCACATAGCACCCTGAGCACTGAGCAGCCAGCACCCCGAGCACGGAGCACCCAGCACCCTGAGTACTGAGCACCCAACACCCAGAGTACTGAGCACCCAGCACCCTGAGCACTGAGCACCCAGCACCCCGAGTACTGAGAACCCAGCACCCTGAGTACTGAGCACCCAGCACCCTGAGCACTGAGCATCCGGAGGACTGAGCACCCAGCACCCTGAGCACTGAGCACCGATCACCCTGAGCACTGAGCACCCAGCACCCCGAGCACTGAGCACCCAGCACCCTGAGCACTGAGCACCCAGCACCCCGAGTACTGAGCACCCAGCACCCTGAGTACTGAGCACCCAGCACCCTGAGCACTGAGCATCCGGAGGACTGAGCACCCAGCACCCTGAGCTCTGAGCACCGATCACCTTGAGCACTGAGCACCCAGCACCCCGAGTACTGAGCACCCATCACCCTGAGTACTGAGCACCCAGCACCCTGAGCACTGAGCACCCGGAGGACTGAGCACCCAGCACCCTGAGTACTGAGCACCCAGCACCCCGAGTACTGAGCACCCAGTACCCTGAGTACTGAGCACCCAGCACCCCGAGCACTGAGCACCCAGCACCCTGAGTACTGAGCACCCTGAGTACTGAGCACTGAGCAGCGAGCACCCTGAGTACTGAGCACCCTGAGGACTGAGCACCCAGCACCCGGAGCACTGAGCACCCAGCACCCAGAGTAGTGAGCACAGATCACCCTGATCACTGAGCACCCAGCACCCCGAGCACTGAGCACCGAGCACCCTGAGTACTGAACACCCAGCACCCTGAGCACTGAGCACTGAGCACCCAGCACCCTGAGCACTGAGCACTGACCACCCAGCACCCCGAGCACTGATTACCCAGCACCCTGAGCACCCAGCACCCTGAGCACTGAGCACCCTGAGCACTGAGCACCCTGAGCACTGAGCACTGAGCACCCAGCACCCTGAGTACTGAGCACCCAACACTCTGAGCACTGAGCACCCAGCACGCTGAGTACTGAGCACCGATCACCCTGAGCACTGAGCACCTAGGACCCCGAGCACTGAGCACCCAGCACCCTGAGTACAGAGCACCCAGCACCCCGTGTACTGAGCACCCAGCACCCCGAGCACTGAGCACCCAGCACCCTGAGTACTGAGCACCGATCACCATGAGCACTGAGCACCCAGCACCCTGAGTACTGAGCACCCACCACCCTCAGCACTGAGCACCCAGCACCCCGAGCACTGAGCACCCAGCACCCTGAGCACTGAGCACCCAGCACCCCGAGTACTGAGCACCCAGCACCCCGAGTACTGAGCACCGAGCACCCCGAGCACTGAGCACCCAGCACCCTGAGTACTGAGCACCCAGCACCCTGAGTACTGAGCACTGAGCACCCCGAGTACTGAGCACCCAGAACCCCGAGCACTGAGCACCGCGCACCCTGAGTACTGAGCACCCAGCACCCTTAGTACTGAGCCCCCAGCACCCTGAGCACTGAGCACCCAGCACCCTGAGTAATGAGCACCGAGCTAACTGAGCACTGAGCACCCTGAGTACTAAGCACCCAGCACCCTGAGCACTGAGCACCCAGCACCCTGAGTACTGAGCACCGCGCACCCTGAGTACTGAGCACCCAGCACCCTTAGTACTGAGCCCCCAGCACCCTGAGCACTGAGCACCCAGCACCCTGAGTAATGAGCACCGAGCTCCCTGAGCACTGAGCACCCTGAGTACTAAGCACCCAGCACCCCGATCACTGAGCACCCAGCACCCTGAGCACTGAGACACCAGCACCCTGAGCACTGAGCAACCAGCACCCTGAGTATTGAGCACCCAGCACGCTGAGTACTGAGCACTCAGCACCCCGAGCACTGAGCACCCAACACCCTGAGTACTGAGCACTGAGCACCCAGCACACCGAGCACTGAGCACCCAGCACCCTGTGTACTGAGCACTGAGCACCCTGAGTACTAAGCACCCAGCACCATGAGTACTGAGCACCCAGGACCCTGAGCACTGAGCACCGAGCACCCCGAGCACTGAGCACCCAGCACCCTGAGCACTCAGCACCCAGCACCCCGAGCACTGAGCACCCAGCACCCTGAGCACTGAGCACCCAGCACCCTGAGCACCCCGAGGACTGAGCACCCAGCACCCTGAGCACTGAGCACCCAGCACCTTGAGTACTGAGCACCGAGCACCCCGAGCACTAAGTACCCAGCACCCTGAGTACAGAGCACCCAGCACCCTGAGCACTGAGCACCCAGCACCCTGAGCACTGAGCACCCAGCACCCCGAGCACGGAGCACCCAGCACCCTGAGTACTGAGCACCGAACACCCAGAGTACTGAGCACCCAGCACCCTGAGCACTGAGCACCCAGCACCCTGAGTACTGAGCACCCAGCACACTGAGTACTGAGCACCCAGCACCCTGAGCACTGAGCACCCGGGGGACTGAGCACCCAGCACCCTGAGCACAGAGCACCGATCACCCTGAGCACTGAGCACCCAGCACCCTGAGTACTGAGCACCCAGCAGACTGAGTACTGAGCACCCAGCACCCTGAGCACAGAGCACCGATCACCCTGAGCACTGAGCACCCAGCACCCCGAGCACTGAGCACCCAGCACCCTGAGTACTGAGCACCCAGCACCCTGAGTACTGAGCACCCAGCACCCTGAGTACTGAGCACCCTGAGTACTGAGCACTGAGCACCGAGCACCCTGAGTACTGAGCACCCTTAGGACTGAGCACCCAGCACCCTGAGCACTGAGCACCCAGCACCCTGAGTACTGAGCACTGATCACCCTGAGCACTGAGCACCCAGCACCCCGAGCACTGAGCACCCAGCACCCTGAGTACTGAGCACCCAGCACCCTGAGCACTGAGCACCGAGCACTCTGAGTACTGAACACCCAGCACCCTGAGCACTGAGCACTGAGCACCCAGCACCCTGAGCACTGAGCAATGAGCACCCAGCACCCCGAGCACTGAGCACCCAGCACCCTGAGCACCCAGCACCCTGAGCACTGAGCACCCTGAGCACTGAGCACTCTGAGCACTGAGCACTGAGCACCCAGCACCCTGAGTACTGAGCACCCAACACTCTGAGCACTGAGAACCCAGCACGCTGAGTACTGAGCACTGTGCACACAGCACCCTGAGTACTGAGCACCTAGCACCCCGAGCACTGAGCACCCAGCACCCCGAGCACTGAGCACTGAGCACACTGAGCACTGAGCACCCAGCACCCCGAGTACTGAGCACTGAGCACCCTGAGTACTGAGCACCCAGCACCCCTAGTACTGAGCACTGAGCACCCTGAGTACTGAGCACCCAGCACCCTGAGCACTGAGAACCCTGAGTACTGAGCACCGAGCACCCTGAGTACTGAGCACCCAGCACCCTGAGCACTGAGCACGGAGCACCCCGAGGACTGAGCACCCAGCACCCTGAGCACTGAGCACCCAGCACCTTGAGTACTGAGCACCGAGCACCCCGAGCACTGAGCACCCAGCACCCTGAATACTGAGCACCCAGCACCCTGAGCACTGAGCACCCAGCACCCCGAGCACTGAGCACCCAGCACCCTGAGTACTGAGCACCCAGCACCCCGAGCACTGAGCACCCAGCACCCCGAGAATGAGCACCCAGCACCCTGAGTACTGAGAACCGAGCTCCCTGAGAACTGAGCACCCAGCACCCTGAGTACTGAGCACCTAGAACCCTGAGAATGAGCACGCAGCACCATGAGTACTGAGCACCCAGCACCCTGAGTACTGAGCACTAAGCACCCAGAGCACTGAGAACCCAGCCCCCCTAGCACTGAGAACTGAGCACCCAGCACCCTGAGTACTGAGCACCGAGCTCCCCGAGCACTGAGCACCCTGAGTACTGAGCACCCAGCACCCCGATAACTGAGCACCCAGCACCCTGAGCACTGAGCACCCAGCACCCTGAGCACTGAGCACCCAGCACCCTGAGTACTGAGCACCCAGCACGCTGAATACTGAGCACCCAGCACCCCGAGCACTGAGCAACCAGCACCCTGAGTACTGAGCACTGAGCACCCAGCACCCCGAGCACTGAGCACCCAGCACCCTGTGTACTGAGCACTGAGCACCCTGAGTACTAAGCACCCAGCACCCTGAGTACTGAGCACCCAGGACCCTGAGCACTGAGCACCGAGCACCCCGAGCACTGAGCACCCAGCACCCTCAGAACTCAGCACCCAGCACCCCGAGCACTGAGCACCCAGCACCCTGAGCACTGAGCACCCAGCACCCTGAGCACGGAGCACCCCGAGGACTGAGCACCCAGCACCCTGAGCACTGAGCACCCAGCACCTTGAGTACTGAGCACCGAGCACCCCGAGCACTAAGCACCCAGCACCCTGAGTACTGAGCACCCAGCACCCTGAGCACTGAGCACATAGCACCCTGAGCACTGAGCAGCCAGCACCCCGAGCACGGAGCACCAAGCACACTGAGTACTGAGCACCCAACACCCAGAGTACTGAGCACCCAGCACCCTGAGCACTGAGCACCCAGCACCCCGAGTACTGAGAACCCAGCACCCTGAGTACTGAGCACCCAGCACCCTGAGCACTGAGCACCCGGAGGACTGAGCACCCAGCACCCTGAGCACTGAGCACCGATCACCCTGAGCACTGAGCACCCAGCACCCCGAGCACTGAGCACCCAGCACCCTGAGCACTGAGCACCCAGCACCCTGAGTACTGAGCACCCAGCACCCTGAGCACTGAGCACCCGGAGGACTGAGCACCCAGCACCCTGAGCTCTGAGCACCGATCACCCTGAGCACTGAGCACCCAGCACCCCGAGTACTGAGCACCCAGCACCCTGAGTACTGAGCACCCAGCACCCTGAGCACTGAGCACCCGGAGGACTGAGCACCCAGCACCCTGAGTACTGAGCACCCAGCACCCCGAGTACTGAGCACCCAGTACCCTGAGTACTCTGCACCCAGCACCCCGAGCACTGAGCAACCAGCACCCTGAGTACTGAGCACCCTGAGTACTGAGCACTGAGCACCGAGCACCCTGAGTACTGAGCACCCTGAGGACTGAGCACCCAGCACCCGGAGCACTGAGCACCCAGCACCCTGAGTATTGAGCACAGATCACCCTGATCACTGAGCACCCAGCACCCCGAGCACTGAGCACCCAGCACCCTGAGTACTGAGCACCCAGCACCCTGAGCACTGAGCACCGAGCACCCTGAGTACTGAACACCCAGCACCCTGAGCACTGAGCACTGAGCACCCAGCACCCTGAGCACTGAGCACTGAGCACCCAGCACCCCGAGCACTGATTACCCAGCACCCTGAGCACCCAGCACCCTGAGCACTGAGCACCCTGAGCACTGAGCACCCTGAGCACTGAGCACTGAGCACCCAGCACCCTGAGTACTGAGCACCCAACACTCTGAGCACTGAGCACCCAGCACGCTGAGTACTGAGCACCGATCACCCTGAGCACTGAGCACCTAGGACCCCGAGCACTGAGCACCCAGCACCCTGAGTACAGAGCACCCAGCACCCCGTGTACTGAGCACCCAGCACCCCGAGCACTGAGCACCCAGCACCCTGAGTACTGAGCACCGATCACCATGAGCACTGAGCACCCAGCACCCTGAGTACTGAGCACCCAGCAGCCTGAGCACTGAGCACCCAGCACCCTGAGCACTGAGCACCCAGCACCCTGAGTACTGAGCACCCAGCACCCTGAGTACTGAGTACCCACCACCCTGAGCACTGAGCACCCAGCACCCTGAGTACTGAGCACCCAGCACCACCCTCAGCACTGAGCACCCAGCACCCCGAGCACTGAGCACCCAGCACCCTGAGCACTGAGCACCCAGCACCCCGAGTACTGAGCACCCAGCACCCCGAGTACTGAACACCGAGCACCCCGAGCACTGAGCACCCAGCACCCTGAGTACTGAGCACCCAGCACCCTGAGTACTGAGCACTGAGCACCCCGAGTACTGAGCACCCAGAACCCCGAGCACTGAGCACCCAGCACCCTGAGTACTGAGCACCCAGCACCCTGAGCACTGAGCACCGAGCACTCTGAGTACTGAACACCCAGCACCCTGAGCACTGAGCACTGAGCACCCAGCACCCTGAGCACTGAGCAATGAGCACCCAGCACCCCGAGCACTGAGCACCCAGCACCCTGAGCACCCAGCACCCTGAGCACTGAGCACCCTGAGCACTGAGCACTCTGAGCACTGAGCACTGAGCACCCAGCACCCTGAGTACTGAGCACCCAACACTCTGAGCACTGAGAACCCAGCACGCTGAGTACTGAGCACTGTGCACACAGCACCCTGAGTACTGAGCACCTAGCACCCCGAGCACTGAGCACCCAGCACCCCGAGCACTGAGCACACTGAGCACTGAGCACCCAGCACCCCGAGTACTGAGCACTGAGCACCCTGAGTACTGAGCAACAAGCACCCCTAGTACTGAGCACTGAGCACCCTGAGTACTGAGCACCCAGCACACTGAGAACTGAGCACCCAGCACCCTGAGTACTGAGCACTGAGAACCCTGAGTACTGAGCACCGAGCACCCTGAGTACTGAGCACCCAGCTCCCTGATCACTGAGCACGGAGCACCCCGAGGACTGAGCACCCAGCACCCTGAGCACTGAGCACCCAGCACCTTGAGTACTGAGCACCGAGCACCCCGAGCACTGAGCACCCAGCACCCTGAGTACTGAGCACCCAGCACCCTGTGCACTGAGCACCCAGCACCCTGAGCACTGAGCACGCAGCACCCCGAGCACTGAGCACCCAGCACACTGAGTACTGAGCACAGAGCACCCTGAGCACTGAGCACCCAGCACACTGAGTACTGAGAACCCAGCACCCTGAGTACTGAGCAACCAGCACCCTGAGCACTGAGCACTGAGCACCCAGCACCCTCAGCACTGAGCACTGAGCACCCAGCACCACAGCCCTGAGCACCCAGCACCCCGAGCACTGAGCACCCAGCACCCTGAGCACTGAGCACCCAGCACCCTGAGCACCCAGCACCCTGAGTACTGAGCACCCAGCACCCTGAGTACTGAGCACCCAGCACCCTGAGTACTGAGCACTCAGCACCCTGAGTACTGAGCACCGAGCACCCCGAGCACTGAGCACCCAGCAACCTGAGCACTGAGCACCCGGGGGACTGAGCACCCAGCACCCTGAGCACTGAGCACCGATCACCCTGAGCACTGAGCACCCACCACACCGAGCACTTAGCACCCAGCACCCTGAGTACTTAGCACCCAGCACCCCGAGTACTGAGCACCCAGCACCCTGAGTACTGAGCACCCAGCACCCCGAGCACTGAGCAACCAGCACCCTGAGTACTGAGCACCCTGAGTACTGAGCACTGAGCACCGAGCACCCTGAGTACTGAGCACCCGGAGGACTGAGCACCCAGCACCCTGAGCACTGAGCACCGATCACCCTGAGCACTGAGCACCCAGCACCCCGAGCACTGAGCACCCAGCACCCTGAGCACTGAGCACCCAGCACCCCGAGTACTGAGCACCTAGCACCCTGAGCACTGAGCACCGAGCACCCTGAGTACTGAACACCCAGCACCCTGAGCCCTGAGCACTGAGCACCCAGCACCCTGACCACTGAGCACTGAGCACCCAGCACCCCGAGCACTGAGCACCCAGCACCCTGAGCACCCAGCACCCTGAGCACTGAGCACCCTGAGCACTGAGCACCCTGAGTACTGAGCACCCAGCACCCTGAGCACTGAGCACCCGGAGGACTGAGCACCCAGCACCCTGAGCTCTGAGCACCGATCACCCTGAGCACTGAGCACCCAGCACCCCGAGTACTGAGCACCCAGCACCCTGAGTACTGAGCACCCAGCACCCTGAGCACTGAGCACCCGGAGGACTGAGCACCCAGCACCCTGAGTACTGAGCACCCAGCACCCCGAGTACTGAGCACCCAGTACCCTGAGTACTCTGCACCCAGCACCCCGAGCACTGAGCACCCAGCACCCTGAGTACTGAGCACCCTGAGTACTGAGCACTGAGCACCGAGCACCCTGAGTACTGAGCACCCTGAGGACTGAGCACCCAGCACCCGGAGCACTGAGCACCCAGCACCCTGAATAGTGAGCACAGATCTCCCTGATCACTGAGCACCCAGCACCCCGAGCACTGAGCACCCAGCACCCTGAGTACTGAGCACCCAGCACCCTGAGCACTGAGCACCGAGCACCCTGAGTACTGAACACCCAGCACCCTGAGCACTGAGCACTGAGCACCCAGCACCCTGAGCACTGAGCACTGAGCACCCAGCACCCCGAGCACTGATTACCCAGCACCCTGAGCACCCAGCACCCTGAGCACTGAGCACCCTGAGCACTGAGCACCCTGAGCACTGAGCACTGAGCACCCAGCACCCTGAGTACTGAGCACCCAACACTCTGAGCACTGAGCACCCAGCACGCTGAGTACTGAGCACCGATCACCCTGAGCACTGAGCACCTAGGACCCCGAGCACTGAGCACCCAGCACCCTGAGTACAGAGCACCCAGCACCCCGTGTACTGAGCACCCAGCACCCCGAGCACTGAGCACCCAGCACCCTGAGTACTGAGCACCGATCACCATGAGCACTGAGCACCCAGCACCCTGAGTACTGAGCACCCAGCAGCCTGAGCACTGAGCACCCAGCACCCTGAGCACTGAGCACCCAGCACCCTGAGTACTGAGCACCCAGCACCCTGAGTACTGAGTACCCACCACCCTGAGCACTGAGCACCCAGCACCCTGAGTACTGAGCACCCAGCACCACCCTCAGCACTGAGCACCCAGCACCCCGAGCACTGAGCACCCAGCACCCTGAGCACTGAGCACCCAGCACCCTGAGTACTGAGCACCCAGCACCCCGAGTACTGAACACCGAGCACCCCGAGCACTGAGCACCCAGCACCCTGAGTACTGAGCACCCAGCACCCTGAGTACTGAGCACTGAGCACCCCGAGTACTGAGCACCCAGAACCCCGAGCACTGAGCACCCAGCACCCTGAGTACTGAGCACCCAGCACCCTGAGCACTGAGCACCGAGCACTCTGAGTACTGAACACCCAGCACCCTGAGCACTGAGCACTGAGCACCCAGCACCCTGAGCACTGAGCAATGAGCACCCAGCACCCCGAGCACTGAGCACCCAGCACCCTGAGCACCCAGCACCCTGAGCACTGAGCACCCTGAGCACTGAGCACTCTGAGCACTGAGCACTGAGCACCCAGCACCCTGAGTACTGAGCACCCAACACTCTGAGCACTGAGAACCCAGCACGCTGAGTACTGAGCACTGTGCACACAGCACCCTGAGTACTGAGCACCTAGCACCCCGAGCACTGAGCACCCAGCACCCCGAGCACTGAGCACTGAGCACACTGAGCACTGAGCACCCAGCACCCCGAGTACTGAGCACTGAGCACCCTGAGTACTGAGCAACAAGCACCCCTAGTACTGAGCACTGAGCACCCTGAGTACTGAGCACCCAGCACACTGAGAACTGAGCACCCAGCACCCTGAGTACTGAGCACTGAGAACCCTGAGTACTGAGCACCGAGCACCCTGAGTACTGAGCACCCAGCTCCCTGATCACTGAGCACGGAGCACCCCGAGGACTGAGCACCCAGCACCCTGAGCACTGAGCACCCAGCACCTTGAGTACTGAGCACCGAGCACCCCGAGCACTGAGCACCCAGCACCCTGAGTACTGAGCACCCAGCACCCTGTGCACTGAGCACCCAGCACCCTGAGCACTGAGCACGCAGCACCCCGAGCACTGAGCACCCAGCACACTGAGTACTGAGCACAGAGCACCCTGAGCACTGAGCACCCAGCACACTGAGTACTGAGAACCCAGCACCCTGAGTACTGAGCAACCAGCACCCTGAGCACTGAGCACTGAGCACCCAGCACCCTCAGCACTGAGCAGTGAGCACCCAGCACCACAGCCCTGAGCACCCAGCACCCCGAGCACTGAGCACCCAGCACCCTGAGCACTGAGCACCCAGCACCCTGAGCACCCAGCACCCTGAGTACTGAGCACCCAGCACCCTGAGTACTGAGCACCCAGCACCCTGAGTACTGAGCACTCAGCACCCTGAGTACTGAGCACCGAGCACCCCGAGCACTGAGCACCCAGCAACCTGAGCACTGAGCACCCGGGGGACTGAGCACCCAGCACCCTGAGCACTGAGCACCGATCACCCTGAGCACTGAGCACCCACCACACCGAGCACTGAGCACCCAGCACCCTGAGTACTGAGCACCCAGCACCCCGAGTACTGAGCACCCAGCACCCTGAGTACTGAGCACCCAGCACCCCGAGCACTGAGCAACCAGCACCCTGAGTACTGAGCACCCTGAGTACTGAGCACTGAGCACCGAGCACCCTGAGTACTGAGCACCCTGAGGACTGAGCACCCAGCACCCTGAGCACTGAGCACCCAGCACCCTGAGTACTGAGCACTGATCACCCTGAGCACTGAGCAGCCAGCACCCCGAGCACTGAGCACCCAGCACCCTGAGTACTGAGCACCTAGCACCCTGAGCACTGAGCACCGAGCACCCTGAGTACTGAACACCCAGCACCCTGAGCCCTGAGCACTGAGCACCCAGCACCCTGACCACTGAGCACTGAGCACCCAGCACCCCGAGCACTGAGCACCCAGCACCCTGAGCACCCAGCACCCTGAGCACTGAGCACCCTGAGCACTGAGCACCCTGAGCACTGAACACTGAGCACCCAGCACCCTGAGTACTGAGCACCCAACACTCTGAGCACTGAGCACCCAGCATGCTGAGTACTGAGCACTGAGCACACAGCACACTGAGTACTGAGCACCCAGCACCCCGAGCACTGAGCACCCAGCGCCCCGAGCACTGAGCACCCAGCACCCTGAGCACTGAGCACTGAGCACACTGAGCACTGAGCACCCAGCACCCCGAGTACTGAGCACTGAGCACCCTGAGTACTGAGCACCCAACACCCAGAGTACTGAGCACCCAGCACCCTGAGAACTGAGCACCCAGCACCCTGAGTACTGAGCACCCAGCACCCTGAGTACTGAGCACCCAGCACCCTGAGCACTGAGCACTGAGCACCCAGCACCTTGAGCACTGAGCACTGACCACCCAGCACCCCGAGCACTGAGCACCCAGCACCCCGAGCACTGAGCACCCAGCGCCCTGAGCACTGAGCACCCAGCACACTGAGCACTGAGCACCCAGCCCCCTGAGTACTGAGCACCCAGCACCCTGAGTACTGAGCACAGAGCACCCTGAGCACTGAGCACCCAGCACACTGAGTACTGAGCACCCAGCACCCTGAGTACTAAGCAACCAGCACCCTGAGCACTGAGCACTGAGCACCCAGCACCCTGAGGACTGAGCACTGAGCACCCAGCACCACAGCCCTGAGCACCCAGCACCCTGAGCACTGAGCACCCAGCACCCTGAGCACTGAGCACCCAGCACCCTGAGCACCCAGCACACTGAGTACTGAGAACCCAGCACCCTGAGTACTGAGCACCCAGCACCCTGAGTACTGAGCACTCAGCACCCTGAGTACTGAGCACCGAACACCCCGAGCACTGAGCACCCAGCACCCTGAGCACTGAGCACCCGGAGGACTGAGCACCCAGCACCCTGATAACTGATCACCGATCACCCTGAGCACTGAGCACCCAGCACACCGAGCACTGAGCACCCAGCACCCTGAGTACTGAGCACCCAGCATCCCGAGTACTGAGCACCCAGCACCCTGAGTACTGAGCACCCAGCACCCCGAGCACTGAGCAACCAGCACCCTGAGTACTGAGCACCCTGAGTACTGAGCACTGAGCACGGAGCACCCTGAGTACTGAGCACCCTGAGGACTGAGCACCCAGCACCCTGAGCACTGAGCACCCAGCACCCTGAGTATTGAGCACTGATCACCCTGAGCACTGAGCACCCAGCACCCCGAGCACTGAGCACCCAGCACCCTGAGTACTGAGAACCTAGCACCCTGAGCACTGAGCACCGAGCACCCTGAGTACTGAACACCCAGCACCCTGAGCACTGAGCACTGAGCACCCAGCACCCTGAGCACTGAGCACTGAGCACCCAGCACCCCGAGCGCTGAGCACCCAGCACCCTGAGCACCCAGCACACTGAGCACTGAGCACCCTGAGCACTGAGCACCCTGAGCACTGAGCACTGAGCTCCCTGCACGCTGAGTACTGAGCACTGAGCACACAGCACCCTGAGTACTGAGCACCCAGCACCCCGAGCACTGAGCACCCAGTGCCCCGAGCACTGAGCACACAGCACCCTGAGCACTGAGCACTGAGCACACTGAGCACTGAGCACCCAGCACACCGAGTACTGAGCACTGAGCACCCTGAGTACTGAGCACCCAACACCCAGAGTACTGAGCACCCAGCACCCTGAGAACTGAGCACCCAGCACCCTGAGTACTGAGCACCCAGCACCCTGAGTACTGAGCACTGAGCACCCCGAGTACTGAGCACCCAGCACCCCGAGCACTGAGCACCCAGCAACCTGAGTACTGAGAACAGATCACCCTGAGTACTGAGCACCCAGAACCCTGAGTACTGAGCCCCCAGCACCCTGAGTACTGAGCACCCAGCACCCCGAGCACTGAGCACCCAGCACCCCGAGAATGAGCACCCAGCACCCTGAGTACTGAGAACCGAGCACCATGAGTACTGAGCACCCAGCACCCTGAGTACTGAGCCCCCAGCACCCTGAGTACTGAGCACCCAGCAACCCGAGCACTGAGCACCCAGCACCCTGAGAATGAGCACCCAGCACCATGAGTACTGAGCACCCAGCACCCTGAGTACTGAGCACTAAGCACCCAGAGCACTGAGCACCCAGCACCCCGAGTACTGAGCACTGAGCACCCTGAGTACTGAGTAACAAGCACCCCGAGTACTGAGCACTGAGCACCCTGAGTACTGAGCACCCAGCACACTGAGAACTGAGCACCCAGCACCCTGAGTACTGAGCACTGAGAACCCTGAGTACTGAGCACCGAGCACCCTGAGTACTGAGCACCCAGCTCCCTGATCACTGAGCACGGAGCACCCCGAGGACTGAGCACCCAGCACCCTGAGCACTGAGCACCCAGCACCTTGAGTACTGAGCACCGAGCACCCCGAACACTGAGCACCCAGCACCCTGAGTACTGAGCACCCAGCACCCTGTGCACTGAGCACCCAGCACCCTGAGCACTGAGCACGCAGCACCCCGAGCACTGAGCACCCAGCACCCTGAGTACTGAGCACAGAGCACCCTGAGCACTGAGCACCCAGCACACTGAGTACTGAGAACCCAGCACCCTGAGTACTGAGCAACCAGCACCCTGAGCACTGAGCACTGAGCACCCAGCACCCTCAGCACTGAGCACTGAGCACCCAGCACCACAGCCCTGAGCACCCAGCACCCCGAGCACTGAGCACCCAGCACCCTGAGCACTGAGCACCCAGCACCCTGAGCACCCAGCACCCTGAGTACTGAGCACCCAGCACCCTGAGTACTGAGCACCCAGCACCCTGAGTACTGAGCACTCAGCACCCTGAGTACTGAGCACCGAGCACCCCGAGCACTGAGCACCCAGCACCCTGAGCACTGAGCACCCGGGGGACCGAGCACCCAGCACCCTGAGCACTGAGCACCGATCACCCTGAGCACTGAGCACCCACCACACCGAGCACTGAGCACCCAGCACCCTGAGTACTGAGCACCCAGCACCCCGAGTACTGAGCACCCAGAACCCTGAGTACTGAGCACCCAGCACCCCGAGCACTGAGCAACCAGCACCCTGAGTACTGAGCACCCTGAGTACTGAGCACTGAGCACCGAGCACCCTGAGTACTGAGCACCCAACACCCAGAGTACTGAGCACCCAGCACCCTGAGAACTGAGCACCCAGCACCCTGAGTACTGAGCACCCAGCACCCTGAGTACTGAGCACTGAGCACCCCGAGTACTGAGCACCCAGCACCCCGAGCACTGAGCACCCAGCAACCTGAGTACTGAGAACAGATCACCCTGAGTACTGAGCACCCAGAACCCTGAGTACTGAGCCCCCAGCACCCTGAGTACTGAGCACCCAGCACCCCGAGAATGAGCACCCAGCACCCTGAGTACTGAGAACCGAGCACCCTGAGTACTGAGCACCCAGCACCCTGAGTACTGAGCCCCCAGCACCCTGAGTACTGAGCACCCAGCAACCCGAGCACTGAGCACCCAGCACCCTGAGAATGAGCACCCAGCACCATGAGTACTGAGCACCCAGCACCCTGAGTACTGAGCACTAAGCACCCAGAGCACTGAGCACCCAGCACCCCGAGTACTGAGCACTGAGCACCCTGAGTACTGAGCACCCAGCACACTGAGAACTGAGCACCCAGCACCCTGAGTACTGAGCACTGAGAACCCTGAGTACTGAGCACCGAGCACCCTGAGTACTGAGCACCCAGCTCCCTGATCACTGAGCACGGAGCACCCCGAGGACTGAGCACCCAGCACCCTGAGCACTGAGCACCCAGCACCTTGAGTACTGAGCACCGAGCACCCCGAGCACTGAGCACCCAGCACCCTGAGTACTGAGCACCCAGCACCCTGTGCACTGAGCACCCAGCACCCTGAGCACTGAGCACGCAGCACCCCGAGCACTGAGCACCCAGCACCCTGAGTACTGAGCACAGAGCACCCTGAGCACTGAGCACCCAGCACACTGAGTACTGAGAACCCAGCACCCTGAGTACTGAGCAACCAGCACCCTGAGCACTGAGCACTGAGCACCCAGCACCCTCAGCACTGAGCACTGAGCACCCAGCACCACAGCCCTGAGCACCCAGCACCCCGAGCACTGAGCACCCAGCACCCTGAGCACTGAGCACCCAGCACCCTGAGCACCCAGCACCCTGAGTACTGAGCACCCAGCACCCTGAGTACTGAGCACCCAGCACCCTGAGTACTGAGCACCGAGCACCCCGAGCAGTGAGCACCCAGCACCCTGAGCACTGAGCACCCGGGGGACTGAGCACCCAGCACCCTGAGCACTGAGCACCGATCACCCTGAGCACTGAGCACCCACCACACCGAGCACTGAGCACCCAGCACCCTGAGTACTGAGCACCCTGAGGACTGAGCACCCAGCACCCTGAGCACTGAGCACCCAGCACCCTGAGTACTGAGCACTGATCACCCTGAGCACTGAGCACCCAGCACCCCGAGCACTGAGCACCCAGCACCCTGAGTACTGAGCACCTAGCACCCTGAGCACTGAGCACCGAGCACCCTGAGTACTGAACACCCAGCACCCTGAGCACTGAGCACCCAGCACCCTGAGCACTGAGCACTGAGCACCCAGCACCCCGAGCACTGAGCACCCAGCACCCTGAGCACCCAGCACCCTGAGAACTGAGCACCCTGAGCACTGAGCACCCTGAGCACTGAACACTGAGCACCCAGCACCCTGAGTACTGAGCACCCAACACTCTGAGCACTGAGCACCCAGCACGCTGAGTACTGAGCACTGAGCACACAGCACCCTGAGTACTGAGCACCCAGCACCCCGAGCACTGAGCACCCAGCGCCCCGAGCACTGAGCACCCAGCACCCTGAGCACTGAGCACTGAGCACACTGAGCACTGAGCACCCAGCACCCCGAGTACTGAGCACTGAGCACCCTGAGTACTGAGCACCCAACACCCAGAG
This sequence comes from Microtus oregoni, assembly GCF_018167655.1. Classification (NCBI taxonomy): domain Eukaryota; kingdom Metazoa; phylum Chordata; class Mammalia; order Rodentia; family Cricetidae; genus Microtus; species Microtus oregoni. The sequence continues at coordinate 986,211 of NW_024544774.1, forward strand.
TACTGAACACCCAGCACCCTGAGAACTGAGCACCCAGCACCCTGAGTACTGAACACCCAGCACCCTGAGTACTGAGCACCCAGCACCCTGAGCACTGAGCACTGAGCACCCAGCACCTTGAGCACTGAGCACTGACCACCCAGCACCCCGAGCACTGAGCACCCAGCACCCCGAGCACTGAGCACCCAGCGCCCTGAGCACTGAGCACCCAGCACACTGAGCACTGAGCACCCAGCCCCCTGAGTACTGAGCACCCAGCACCATGAGTACTGAGCACCCAGCACCCTAAGTACTGAGCACTCAGCACCCTGAGTACAGAGCACCGAGCACCCCGAGCACAGAGCACCCAGCACCCTGAGCACTGAGCACCCTGAGGACTGAGCACCCAGGACCCTGAGCACTGAGCACCCAGCACCCTGAGTACTGAGCACCGATCACCCTGAGCACTGAGCACCCAGCACCCCGAGCACTGAGCACCCAGCACCCTGAGTACTGAGCACCCAGCACCCTGAGCACTGAGCACCCAGCACCCTGAGTACTGAGAACCGAGCACCCTGAGTACTGAGCACCCAGCACCCTGAGTACTGAGCCCCCAGCACCCTGAGTACTGAGCACCCAGCAACCCGAGCACTGAGCACCCAGCACCCTGAGAATGAGCACCCAGCACCATGAGTACTGAGCACCCAGCACCCTGAGTACTGAGCACTAAGCACCCAGAGCACTGAACACCCAGCACCCCGAGTACTGAGCACTGAGCACCCTGAGTACTGAGCAACAAGCACCCCGAGTACTGAGCACTGAGCACCCTGAGTACTGAGCACCCAGCACACTGAGAACTGAGCACCCAGCACCCTGAGTACTGAGCACTGAGAACCCTGAGTACTGAGCACCGAGCACCCTGAGTACTGAGCACCCAGCTCCCTGATCACTGAGCACGGAGCACCCCGAGGACTGAGCACCCAGCACCCTGAGCACTGAGCACCCAGCACCTTGACTACTGAGCACCGAGCACCCCGAGCACTGAGCACCCAGCACCCTGAGTACTGAGCACCCAGCACCCTGTGCACTGAGCACCCAGCACCCTGAGCACTGAGCACGCAGCACCCCGAGCACTGAGCACCCAGCACACTGAGTACTGAGCACAGAGCACCCTGAGCACTGAGCACCCAGCACACTGAGTACTGAGAACCCAGCACCCTGAGTACTGAGCAACCAGCACCCTGAGCACTGAGCACCCAGCACCCTCAGCACTGAGCACTGAGCACCCAGCACCACAGCCCTGAGCACCCAGCACCCCGAGCACTGAGCACCCAGCACCCTGAGCACTGAGCACCCAGCACCCTGAGCACCCAGCACCCTGAGTACTGAGCACCCAGCACCCTGAGTACTGAGCACCCAGCACCCTGAGTACTGAGCACTCAGCACCCTGAGTACTGAGCACCGAGCACCCCGAGCACTGAGCACCCAGCACCCTGAGCACTGAGCACCCGGGGGACTGAGCACCCAGCACCCTGAGCACTGAGCACCGATCACCCTGAGCACTGAGCACCCACCACACCGAGCACTGAGCACCCAGCACCCTGAGTACTGAGCACCCAGCACCCCGAGTACTGAGCACCCAGCACCCTGAGTACTGAGCACCCAGCACCCCGAGCACTGAGCAACCAGCACCCTGAGTACTGAGCACCCTGAGTACTGAGCACTGAGCACCGAGCACCCTGAGTACTGAGCACCCTGAGGACTGAGCACCCAGCACCCTGAGCACTGAGCACCCAGCACCCTGAGTACTGAGCACTGATCACCCTGAGCACTGAGCACCCAGCACCCCGAGCACTGAGCACCCAGCACCCTGAGTACTGAGCACCTAGCACCCTGAGCACTGAGCACCGAGCACCCTGAGTACTGAACACCCAGCACCCTGAGCCCTGAGCACTGAGCACCCAGCACCCTGACCACTGAGCACTGAGCACCCAGCACCCCGAGCACTGAGCACCCAGCACCCTGAGCACCCAGCACCCTGAGCACTGAGCACCCTGAGCACTGAGCACCCTGAGCACTGAACACTGAGCACCCAGCACCCTGAGTACTGAGCACCCAACACTCTGAGCACTGAGCACCCAGCACGCTGAGTACTGAGCACTGAGCACACAGCACCCTGAGTACTGAGCACCCAGCACCCCGAGCACTGAGCACCCAGCGCCCCGAGCACTGAGCACCCAGCACCCTGAGCACTGAGCACTGAGCACACTGAGCACTGAGCACCCAGCACCCCGAGTACTGAGCACTGAGCACCCTGAGTACTGAGCACCCAACACCCAGAGTACTGAGCACCCAGCACCCTGAGAACTGAGCACCCAGCACCCTGAGTACTGAGCACCCAGCACCCTGAGTACTGAGCACCCAGCACCCTGAGCACTGAGCACTGAGCACCCAGCACCTTGAGCACTGAGCACTGACCACCCAGCACCCCGAGCACTGAGCACCCAGCACCCCGAGCACTGAGCACCCAGCGCCCTGAGCACTGAGCACCCAGCACACTGAGCACTGAGCACCCAGCCCCCTGAGTACTGAGCACAGAGCACCCTGAGCACTGAGCACCCAGCACACTGAGTACTGAGCACCCAGCACCCTGAGTACTAAGCAACCAGCACCCTGAGCACTGAGCACTGAGCACCCAGCACCCTGAGGACTGAGCACTGAGCACCCAGCACCACAGCCCTGAGCACCCAGCACCCTGAGCACTGAGCACCCAGCACCCTGAGCACTGAGCACCCAGCACCCTGAGCACCCAGCACACTGAGTACTGAGAACCCAGCACCCTGAGTACTGAGCACCCAGCACCCTGAGTACTGAGCACTCAGCACCCTGAGTACTGAGCACCGAGCACCCCGAGCACTGAGCACCCAGCACCCTGAGCACTGAGCACCCGGAGGACTGAGCACCCAGCACCCTGATAACTGATCACCGATCACCCTGAGCACTGAGCACCCAGCACACCGAGCACTGAGCACCCAGCACCCTGAGTACTGAGCACCCAGCACCCCGAGTACTGAGCACCCAGCACCCTGAGTACTGAGCACCCAGCACCCCGAGCACTGAGCAACCAGCACCCTGAGTACTGAGCACCCTGAGTACTGAGCACTGAGCACGGAGCACCCTGAGTACTGAGCACCCTGAGGACTGAGCACCCAGCACCCTGAGCACTGAGCACCCAGCACCCTGAGTACTGAGCACTGATCACCCTGAGCACTGAGCACCCAGCACCCCGAGCACTGAGCACCCAGCACCCTGAGTACTGAGATCCTAGCACCCTGAGCACTGAGCACCGAGCACCCTGAGTACTGAACACCCAGCACCCTGAGCACTGAGCACTGAGCACCCAGCACCCTGAGCACTGAGCACTGAGCACCCAGCACCCCGAGCGCTGAGCACCCAGCACCCTGAGCACCCAGCACACTGAGCACTGAGCACCCTAAGCACTGAGCACCCTGAGCACTGAGCACTGAGCTCCCTGCACGCTGAGTACTGAGCACTGAGCACACAGCACCCTGAGTACTGAGCACCCAGCACCCCGAGCACTGAGCACCCAGTGCCCCGAGCACTGAGCACACAGCACCCTGAGCACTGAGCACTGAGCACACTGAGCACTGAGCACCCAGCACACCGAGTACTGAGCACTGAGCACCCTGAGTACTGAGCACCCAACACCCAGAGTACTGAGCACCCAGCACCCTGAGAACTGAGCACCCAGCACCCTGAGTACTGAGCACCCAGCACCCTGAGTACTGAGCACTGAGCACCCCGAGTACTGAGCACCCAGCACCCCGAGCACTGAGCACCCAGCAACCTGAGTACTGAGAACAGATCACCCTGAGTACTGAGCACCCAGAACCCTGAGTACTGAGCCCCCAGCACCCTGAGTACTGAGCACACAGCACCCCGAGCACTGAGCACCCAGCACCCCGAGAATGAGCACCCAGCACCCTGAGTACTGAGAACCGAGCACCCTGAGTACTGAGCACCCAGCACCCTGAGTACTGAGCCCCCAGCACCCTGAGTACTGAGCACCCAGCAACCCGAGCACTGAGCACCCAGCACCCTGAGAATGAGCACCCAGCACCATGAGTACTGAGCACCCAGCACCCTGAGTACTGAGCACTAAGCACCCAGAGCACTGAGCACCCAGCACCCCAAGTACTGAGCACTGAGCACCCTGAGTACTGAGCAACAAGCACCCCGAGTACTGAGCACTGAGCACCCTGAGTACTGAGCACCCAGCACACTGAGAACTGAGCACCCAGCACCCTGAGTACTGAGCACTGAGAACCCTGAGTACTGAGCACCGAGCACCCTGAGTACTGAGCACCCAGCTCCCTGATCACTGAGCACGGAGCACCCCGAGGACTGAGCACCCAGCACCCTGAGCACTGAGCACCCAGCACCTTGAGTACTGAGCACCGAGCACCCCGAACACTGAGCACCCAGCACCCTGAGTACTGAGCACCCAGCACCCTGTGCACTGAGCACCCAGCACCCTGAGCACTGAGCACGCAGCACCCCGAGCACTGAGCACCCAGCACCCTGAGTACTGAGCACAGAGCACCCTGAGCACTGAGCACCCAGCACACTGAGTACTGAGAACCCAGCACCCTGAGTACTGAGCAACCAGCACCCTGAGCACTGAGCACTGAGCACCCAGCACCCTCAGCACTGAGCAGTGAGCACCCAGCACCACAGCCCTGAGCACCCAGCACCCCGAGCACTGAGCACCCAGCACCCTGAGCACTGAGCACCCAGCACCCTGAGCACCCATCACCCTGAGTACTGAGCACCCAGCACGCTGAGTACTGAGCACCCAGCACCCTGAGTACTGAGCACTCAGCACCCTGAGTACTGAGCACCGAGCACCCCGAGCACTGAGCACCCAGCACCCTGAGCACTGAGCACCCGGGGGACCGAGCACCCAACACCCTGAGCACTGAGCACCGATCACCCTGAGCACTGAGCACCCACCACACCGAGCACTGAGCACCCAGCACCCTGAGTACTGAGCACCCAGCACCCCGAGTACTGAGCACCCAGAACCCTGAGTACTGAGCACCCAGCACCCCGAGCACTGAGCAACCAGCACCCTGAGTACTGAGCACCCTGAGTACTGAGCACTGAGCACCGAGCACCCTGAGTACTGAGCACCCAACACCCAGAGTACTGAGCACCCAGCACCCTGAGAACTGAGCACCCAGCACCCTGAGTACTGAGCACCCAGCACCCTGAGTACTGAGCACTGAGCACCCCGAGTACTGAGCACCCAGCACCCCGAGCACTGAGCACCCAGCAACCTGAGTACTGAGAACAGATCACCCTGAGTACTGAGCACCCAGAACCCTGAGTACTGAGCCCCCAGCACCCTGAGTACTGAGCACCCAGCACCCCGAGAATGAGCACCCAGCACCCTGAGTACTGAGAACCGAGCACCCTGAGTACTGAGCACCCAGCACCCTGATTACTGAGCCCCCAGCACACTGAGTACTGAGCACCCAGCAACCCGAGCACTGAGCACCCAGCACCCTGAGAATGAGCACCCAGCACCATGAGTACTGAGCACCCAGCACCCTGAGTACTGAGCACTAAGCACCCAGAGCACTGAGCACCCAGCACCCCGAGTACTGAGCACTGAGCACCCTGAGTACTGAGCACCCAGCACACTGAGAACTGAGCACCCAGCACCCTGAGTACTGAGCACTGAGAACCCTGAGTACTGAGCACCGAGCACCCTGAGTACTGAGCACCCAGCTCCCTGATCACTGAGCACGGAGCACCCCGAGGACTGAGCACCCAGCACCCTGAGCACTGAGCACCCAGCACCTTGAGTACTGAGCACCGAGCACCCCGAGCACTGAGCACCCAGCACCCTGAGTACTGAGCACCCAGCACCCTGTGCACTGAGCACCCAGCACCCTGAGCACTGAGCACGCAGCACCCCGAGCACTGAGCACCCAGCACCCTGAGTACTGAGCACAGAGCACCCTGAGCACTGAGCACCCAGCACACTGATTACTGAGAACCCAGCACCCTGAGTACTGAGCAACCAGCACCCTGAGCACTGAGCACTGAGCACCCAGCACCCTCAGCACTGAGCACTGAGCACCCAGCACCACAGCCCTGAGCACCCAGCACCCCGAGCACTGAGCACCCAGCACCCTGAGCACTGAGCACCCAGCACCCTGAGCACCCAGCACCCTGAGTACTGAGCACCCAGCACCCTGAGTACTGAGCACCCAGCACCCTGAGTACTGAGCACTCAGCACCCTGAGTACTGAGCACCGAGCACCCCGAGCACTGAGCACCCAGCACCCTGAGCACTGAGCACCCGGGGGACTGAGCACCCAGCACCCTGAGCACTGAGCACCGATCACCCTGAGCACTGAGCACCCACCACACCGAGCACTGAGCACCCAGCACCCTGAGTACTGAGCACCCAGCACCCTGAGCACTGAGCACTGAGCACCCAGCACCTTGAGCACTGAGCACTGACCACCCAGCACCCCGAGCACTGAGCACCCAGCACCCCGAGCACTGAGCACCCAGCGCCCTGAGCACTGAGCACCCAGCACACTGAGCACTGAGCACCCAGCCCCCTGAGTACTGAGCACAGAGCACCCTGAGCACTGAGCACCCAGCACACTGAGTACTGAGCACCCAGCACCCTGAGTACTAAGCAACCAGCACCCTGAGCACTGAGCACTGAGCACCCAGCACCCTGAGGACTGAGCACTGAGCACCCAGCACCACAGCCCTGAGCACCCAGCACCCTGAGCACTGAGCACCCAGCACCCTGAGCACTGAGCACCCAGCACCCTGAGCACCCAGCACACTGAGTACTGAGAACCCAGCACCCTGAGTACTGAGCACCCAGCACCCTGAGTACTGAGCACTCAGCACCCTGAGTACTGAGCACCGAGCACCCCGAGCACTGAGCACCCAGCACCCTGAGCACTGAGCACCCGGAGGACTGAGCACCCAGCACCCTGATAACTGATCACCGATCACCCTGAGCACTGAGCACCCAGCACACCGAGCACTGAGCACCCAGCTCCCTGAGTACTGAGCACCCAGCACCCCGAGTACTGAGCACCCAGCACCCTGAGTACTGAGCACCCAGCACCCCGAGCACTGAGCAACCAGCACCCTGAGTACTGAGCACCCTGAGTACTGAGCACTGAGCACGGAGCACCCTGAGTACTGAGCACCCTGAGGACTGAGCACCCAGCACCCTGAGCACTGAGCACCCAGCACCCTGAGTACTGAGCACTGATCACCCTGAGCACTGAGCACCCAGCACCCCGAGCACTGAGCACCCAGCACCCTGAGTACTGAGATCCTAGCACCCTGAGCACTGAGCACCGAGCACCCTGAGTACTGAACACCCAGCACCCTGAGCACTGAGCACTGAGCACCCAGCACCCTGAGCACTGAGCACTGAGCACCCAGCACCCCGAGCGCTGAGCACCCAGCACCCTGAGCACCCAGCACACTGAGCACTGAGCACCCTAAGCACTGAGCACCCTGAGCACTGAGCACTGAGCTCCCTGCACGCTGAGTACTGAGCACTGAGCACACAGCACCCTGAGTACTGAGCACCCAGCACCCCGAGCACTGAGCACCCAGTGCCCCGAGCACTGAGCACACAGCACCCTGAGCACTGAGCACTGAGCACACTGAGCACTGAGCACCCAGCACACCGAGTACTGAGCACTGAGCACCCTGAGTACTGAGCACCCAACACCCAGAGTACTGAGCACCCAGCACCCTGAGAACTGAGCACCCAGCACCCTGAGTACTGAGCACCCAGCACCCTGAGTACTGAGCACTGAGCACCCCGAGTACTGAGCACCCAGCACCCCGAGCACTGAGCACCCAGCAACCTGAGTACTGAGAACAGATCACCCTGAGTACTGAGCACCCAGAACCCTGAGTACTGAGCCCCCAGCACCCTGAGTACTGAGCACACAGCACCCCGAGCACTGAGCACCCAGCACCCCGAGAATGAGCACCCAGCACCCTGAGTACTGAGAACCGAGCACCCTGAGTACTGAGCACCCAGCACCCTGAGTACTGAGCCCCCAGCACCCTGAGTACTGAGCACCCAGCAACCCGAGCACTGAGCACCCAGCACCCTGAGAATGAGCACCCAGCACCATGAGTACTGAGCACCCAGCACCCTGAGTACTGAGCACTAAGCACCCAGAGCACTGAGCACCCAGCACCCCGAGTACTGAGCACTGAGCACCCTGAGTACTGAGCAACAAGCACCCCGAGTACTGAGCACTGAGCACCCTGAGTACTGAGCACCCAGCACACTGAGAACTGAGCACCCAGCACCCTGAGTACTGAGCACTGAGAACCCTGAGTACTGAGCACCGAGCACCCTGAGTACTGAGCACCCAGCTCCCTGATCACTGAGCACGGAGCACCCCGAGGACTGAGCACCCAGCACCCTGAGCACTGAGCACCCAGCACCTTGAGTACTGAGCACCGAGCACCCCGAACACTGAGCACCCAGCACCCTGAGTACTGAGCACCCAGCACCCTGTGCACTGAGCACCCAGCACCCTGAGCACTGAGCACGCAGCACCCCGAGCACTGAGCACCCAGCACCCTGAGTACTGAGCACAGAGCACCCTGAGCACTGAGCACCCAGCACACTGAGTACTGAGAACCCAGCACCCTGAGTACTGAGCAACCAGCACCCTGAGCACTGAGCACTGAGCACCCAGCACCCTCAGCACTGAGCAGTGAGCACCCAGCACCACAGCCCTGAGCACCCAGCACCCCGAGCACTGAGCACCCAGCACCCTGAGCACTGAGCACCCAGCACCCTGAGCACCCATCACCCTGAGTACTGAGCACCCAGCACGCTGAGTACTGAGCACCCAGCACCCTGAGTACTGAGCACTCAGCACCCTGAGTACTGAGCACCGAGCACCCCGAGCACTGAGCACCCAGCACCCTGAGCACTGAGCACCCGGGGGACCGAGCACCCAACACCCTGAGCACTGAGCACCGATCACCCTGAGCACTGAGCACCCACCACACCGAGCACTGAGCACCCAGCACCCTGAGTACTGAGCACCCAGCACCCCGAGTACTGAGCACCCAGAACCCTGAGTACTGAGCACCCAGCACCCCGAGCACTGAGCAACCAGCACCCTGAGTACTGAGCACCCTGAGTACTGAGCACTGAGCACCGAGCACCCTGAGTACTGAGCACCCAACACCCAGAGTACTGAGCACCCAGCACCCTGAGAACTGAGCACCCAGCACCCTGAGTACTGAGCACCCAGCACCCTGAGTACTGAGCACTGAGCACCCCGAGTACTGAGCACCCAGCACCCCGAGCACTGAGCACCCAGCAACCTGAGTACTGAGAACAGATCACCCTGAGTACTGAGCACCCAGAACCCTGAGTACTGAGCCCCCAGCACCCTGAGTACTGAGCACCCAGCACCCCGAGAATGAGCACCCAGCACCCTGAGTACTGAGAACCGAGCACCCTGAGTACTGAGCACCCAGCACCCTGATTACTGAGCCCCCAGCACACTGAGTACTGAGCACCCAGCAACCCGAGCACTGAGCACCCAGCACCCTGAGAATGAGCACCCAGCACCATGAGTACTGAGCACCCAGCACCCTGAGTACTGAGCACTAAGCACCCAGAGCACTGAGCACCCAGCACCCCGAGTACTGAGCACTGAGCACCCTGAGTACTGAGCACCCAGCACACTGAGAACTGAGCACCCAGCACCCTGAGTACTGAGCACTGAGAACCCTGAGTACTGAGCACCGAGCACCCTGAGTACTGAGCACCCAGCTCCCTGATCACTGAGCACGGAGCACCCCGAGGACTGAGCACCCAGCACCCTGAGCACTGAGCACCCAGCACCTTGAGTACTGAGCACCGAGCACCCCGAGCACTGAGCACCCAGCACCCTGAGTACTGAGCACCCAGCACCCTGTGCACTGAGCACCCAGCACCCTGAGCACTGAGCACGCAGCACCCCGAGCACTGAGCACCCAGCACCCTGAGTACTGAGCACAGAGCACCCTGAGCACTGAGCACCCAGCACACTGATTACTGAGAACCCAGCACCCTGAGTACTGAGCAACCAGCACCCTGAGCACTGAGCACTGAGCACCCAGCACCCTCAGCACTGAGCACTGAGCACCCAGCACCACAGCCCTGAGCACCCAGCACCCCGAGCACTGAGCACCCAGCACCCTGAGCACTGAGCACCCAGCACCCTGAGCACCCAGCACCCTGAGTACTGAGCACCCAGCACCCTGAGTACTGAGCACCCAGCACCCTGAGTACTGAGCACTCAGCACCCTGAGTACTGAGCACCGAGCACCCCGAGCACTGAGCACCCAGCACCCTGAGCACTGAGCACCCGGGGGACTGAGCACCCAGCACCCTGAGCACTGAGCACCGATCACCCTGAGCACTGAGCACCCACCACACCGAGCACTGAGCACCCAGCACCCTGAGTACTGAGCACCCAGCACCCCGAGTACTGAGCACCCAGCACCCTGAGTACTGAGCACCCAGCACTCCGAGCACTGAGCAACCAGCACCCTGAGTACTGAGCACCCTGAGTACTGAGCACTGAGCACCGAGCACCCTGAGTACTGAGCACCCTGAGGACTGAGCACCCAGCACCCTGAGCACTGAGCACCCAGCACCCTGAGTACTGAGCACTGATCACCCTGAGCACTGAGCACCCAGCACCCCGAGCACTGAGCACCCAGCACCCTGAGTACTGACCACCTAGCACCCTGAGCACTGAGCACCGAGCACCCTGAGTACTGAACACCCAGCACCCTGAGCACTGAGCACCCAGCACCCTGAGCACTGAGCACTGAGCACCCAGCACCCCGAGCACTGAGCACCCAGCACCCTGAGCACCCAGCACCCTGAGAACTGAGCACCCTGAGCACTGAGCACCCTGAGCACTGAACACTGAGCACCCAGCACCCTGAGTACTGAGCACCCAACACTCTGAGTACTGAGCACCTAGCACCCTGAGCACTGAGCACCGAGCACCCTGAGTACTGAACACCCAGCACCCTGAGCACTGAGCACCCAGCACCCTGAGCACTGAGCACTGAGCACCCAGCACCCCGAGCACTGAGCACCCAGCACCCTGAGCACCCAGCACCCTGAGAACTGAGCACCCTGAGCACTGAGCACCCTGAGCACTGAACACTGAGCACCCAGCACCCTGAGTACTGAGCACTGAGCACACAGCACCCTGAGTACTGAGCACCCAGCACCCTGAGCACTGAGCACTGAGCACCCAGCACCCCGAGCACTGAGCACCCAGCACCCTGAGCACCCAGCACCCTGAGAACTGAGCACCCTGAGCACTGAGCACCCAACACTCTGAGCACTGAGCACCCAGCACGCTGAGTACTGAGCACTGAGCACACAGCACCCTGAGTACTGAGCACCCAGCACCCCGAGCACTGAGCACCCAGCGCCCCGAGCACTGAGCACCCAGCACCCTGAGCACTGAGCACTGAGCACACTGAGCACTGAGCACCCAGCACCTTGAGTACTGAGCACTGAGCACCCTGAGTACTGAGCACCCAACACCCAGAGTACTGAGCACCCAGCACCCTGAGAACTGAGCACCCAGCACCCTGAGTACTGAACACCCAGCACCCTGAGTACTGAGCACCCAGCACCCTGAGCACTGAGCACTGAGCACCCAGCACCTTGAGCACTGAGCACTGACCACCCAGCACCCCGAGCACTGAGCACCCAGCACCCCGAGCACTGAGCACCCAGCGCCCTGAGCACTGAGCACCCAGCACACTGAGCACTGAGCACCCAGCCCCCTGAGTACTGAGCACCCAGCACCATGAGTACTGAGCACCCAGCACCCTAAGTACTGAGCACTCAGCACCCTGAGTACAGAGCACCGAGCACCCTGAGCACAGAGCACCCAGCACCCTGAGCACTGAGCACCCTGAGGACTGAGCACCCAGGACCCTGAGCACTGAGCACCCAGCACCCTGAGTACTGAGCACCGATCACCCTGAGCACTGAGCACCCAGCACCCCGAGCACTGAGCACCCAGCACCCTGAGTACTGAGCACCCAGCACCCTGAGCACTGAGCACCCAGCACCCTGAGTACTGAGAACCGAGCACCCTGAGTACTGAGCACCCAGCACCCTGAGTACTGAGCCCCCAGCACCCTGAGTACTGAGCACCCAGCAACCCGAGCACTGAGCACCCAGCACCCTGAGAATGAGCACCCAGCACCATGAGTACTGAGCACCCAGCACCCTGAGTACTGAGCACTAAGCACCCAGAGCACTGAACACCCAGCACCCCGAGTACTGAGCACTGAGAACCCTGAGTACTGAGCACCGAGCACCCTGAGTACTGAGCACCCAGCTCGCTGATCACTGAGCACGGAGCACCCCGAGGACTGAGCACCCAGCACCCTGAGCACTGAGCACCCAGCACCTTGAGTACTGAGCACCGAGCACCCCGAGCACTGAGCACCCAGCACCCTGAGTACTGAGCACCCAGCACCCTGTGCACTGAGCACCCAGCACCCTGAGCACTGAGCACGCAGCACCCCGAGCACTGAGCACCCAGCACACTGAGTACTGAGCACAGAGCACCCTGAGCACTGAGCACCCAGCACACTGAGTACTGAGAACCCAGCACCCTGAGTACTGAGCAACCAGCACCCTGAGCACTGAGCACTGAGCACCCAGCACCCTCAGCACTGAGCACTGAGCACCCAGCACCACAGCCCTGAGCACCCAGCACCCCGAGCACTGAGCACCCAGCACCCTGAGCACTGAGCACCCAGCACCCTGAGCACCCAGCACCCTGAGTACTGAGCACCCAGCACCCTGAGTACTGAGCACCCAGCACCCTGAGTACTGAGCACTCAGCACCCTGGGTACTGAGCACCGAGCACCCCGAGCACTGAGCACCCAGCACCCTGAGCACTGAGCACCCGGGGGACTGAGCACCCAGCACCCTGAGCACTGAGCACCGATCACCCTGAGCACTGAGCACCCACCACACCGAGCACAGAGCACCCAGCACCCTGAGTACTGAGCACCCAGCACCCCGAGTACTGAGCACCCAGCACCCTGAGTACTGAGCACCCAGCACCCCGAGCACTGAGCAACCAGCACCCTGAGTACTGAGCACCCTGAGTACTGAGCACTGAGCACCGAGCACCCTGAGTACTGAGCACCCTGAGGACTGAGCACCCAGCACCCTGAGCACTGAGCACCCAGCACCCTGAGTACTGAGCACTGATCACCCTGAGCACTGAGCACCCAGCACCCCGAGCACTGAGCACCCAGCACCCTGAGTACTGAGCACCTAGCACCCTGAGCACTGAGCACCGAGCACCCTGAGTACTGAACACCCAGCACCCTGAGCCCTGAGCACTGAGCACCCAGCACCCTGACCACTGAGCACCCAGCACCCCGAGCACTGAGCACCCAGCACCCTGAGCACCCAGCACCCTGAGCACTGAGCACCCTGAGCACTGAGCACCCTGAGCACTGAACACTGAGCACCCAGCACCCTGAGTACTGAGCACCCAACACTCTGAGCACTGAGCACCCAGCACGCTGAGTACTGAGCACTGAGCACACAGCACCCTGAGTACTGAGCACCCAGCACCCCGAGCACTGAGCACCCAGCGCCCCGAGCACTGAGCACCCAGCACCCTGAGCACTGAGCACTGAGCACACTGAGCACTGAGCACCCAGCACCCCGAGTACTGAGCACTGAGCACCCTGAGTACTGAGCATCCAACACCCAGAGTACTGAGCACCCAGCACCCTGAGAACTGAGCACCCAGCACCCTGAGTACTGAGCACCCAGCACCCTGAGTACTGAGCACCCAGCACCCTGAGCACTGAGCACTGAGCACCCAGCACCTTGAGCACTGAGCACTGACCACCCAGCACCCCGAGCACTGAGCACCCAGCACCCCGAGCACTGAGCACCCAGCGCCCTGAGCACTGAGCACCCAGCACACTGAGCACTGAGCACCCAGCCCCCTGAGTACTGAGCACCCAGCAACATGAGTACTGAGCACCCAGCACCCTAAGTACTGAGCACTCAGCACCCTGAGTACAGAGCACCCAGCACCCTGAGTACTGAGCACCGATCACCCTGAGCACTGAGCACCCAGCACCCCGAGCACAGAGCACCCAGCACCCTGAGCACTGAGCACCCTGAGGACTGAGCACCCAGGACCCTGAGCACTGAGCACCCAGCACCCTGAGTACTGAGCACCGATCACCCTGAGCACTGAGCACCCAGCACCCCGAGCACTGAGCACCCAGCACCCTGAGTACTGAGCACCCAGCACCGTGAGCACTGAGCACACAGCACCCTGAGTACTGAGCACCCTGAGTACTGAGCACCGATCACCCTGAGCACTCAGCACCCAGCACCCTGAGTACTGAGCACCCAGCACCGTGAGCACTGAGCACCCAGCACCCTGAGCATTGAGCACAAAGCACCCTGAGTAATGAGCACACAGCACCCTGAGTACTGAGTACCCAGCACCCTGAGCACTGAGCACCCAGCACCCTGAGTACTGAGCACCGAGCACCCTGAGTACTGAGCACCCAGCACCCTGAGTACTGAGCACCCAGCACCCTGAGCACTGAGCACCCAGCACCCTGAGTACTGAACACCCAGCACCCTGAGTACTGAGCAACCAGCACCCTGAGCACTGAGCACTGAGCACCCAGCACCCTCAGCACTGAGCACTGAGCACCCAGCACCACAGCCCTGAGCACCCAGCACCCCGAGCACTGAGCACCCAGCACCCTGAGCACTGAGCACCCAGCACCCTGAGCACCCAGCACCCTGAGTACTGAGCACCCAGCACCCTGAGTACTGAGCACCCAGCACCCTGTGTACTGAGCACTCAGCACCCTGAGTACTGAGCACCGAGCACCCCGAGCACTGAGCACCCAGCACCCTGAGCACTGAGCACCCGGGGGACTGAGCACCCAGCACCCTGAGCACTGAGCACCGATCACCCTGAGCACTGAGCACCCACCACACCGAGCACTGAGCACCCAGCACCCTGAGTACTGAGCACCCAGCACCCCGAGTACTGAGCACCCAGCACCCTGAGTACTGAGCACCCAGCACCCCGAGCACTGAGCAACCAGCACCCTGAGTACTGAGCACCCTGAGTACTGAGCACTGAGCACCGAGCACCCTGAGTACTGAGCACCCTGAGGACTGAGCACCCAGCACCCTGAGCACTGAGCACCCAGCACCCTGAGTACTGAGCACTGATCACCCTGAGCACTGAGCACCCAGCACCCCGAGCACTGAGCACCCAGCACCCTGAGTACTGAGCACCTAGCACCCTGAGCACTGAGCACCGAGCACCCTGAGTACTGAACACCCAGCACCCTGAGCCCTGAGCACTGAGCACCCAGCACCCTGACCACTGAGCACTGAGCACCCAGCACCCCGAGCACTGAGCACCCAGCACCCTGAGCACCCAGCACCCTGAGCACTGAGCACCCTGAGCACTGAGCACCCTGAGCACTGAACACTGAGCACCCAGCACCCTGAGTACTGAGCACCCAACACTCTGAGCACTGAGCACCCAGCACGCTGAGTACTGAGCACTGAGCACACAGCACCCTGAGTACTGAGCACCCAGCACCCCGAGCACTGAGCACCCAGCGCCCCGAGCACTGAGCACCCAGCACCCTGAGCACTGAGCACTGAGCACACTGAGCACTGAGCACCCAGCACCCCGAGTACTGAGCACTGAGCACCCTGAGTACTGAGCACCCAACACCCAGAGTACTGAGCACCCAGCACCCTGAGAACTGAGCACCCAGCACCCTGAGTACTGAGCACCCAGCACCCTGAGTACTGAGCACCCAGAACCCTGAGCACTGAGCACTGAGCACCCAGCACCTTGAGCACTGAGCACTGACCACCCAGCACCCCGAGCACTGAGCACCCAGCACCCCGAGCACTGAGCACCCAGCACCCTGAGCACTGAGCACCCAGCACACTGAGCACTGAGCACCCAGCCCCCTGAGTACTGAGCACCCAGCACCATGAGTACTGAGCACCCAGCACCCTAAGTACTGAGCACTCAGCACCCTGAGTACAGAGCACCGAGCACCCCGAGCACAGAGCACCCAGCACCCTGAGCACTGAGCACCCTGAGGACTGAGCACCCAGGACCCTGAGCACTGAGCACCCAGCACCCTGAGTACTGAGCACCGATCACCCTGAGCACTGAGCACCCAGCACCCCGAGCACTGAGCACCCAAAACCCTGAGTACTGAGCACCCAGCACCCTGAGCACTGAGCACACAGCACCCTGAGTACTGAGCACCCTGAGTACTGAGCACCGATCACCCTGAGCACTGAGCACCCAGCACCCTGACTACTGAGCACCCAGCACCGTGAGCACTGAGCACCCAGCACCCTGAGCACTGAGCACAAAGCACCCTGAGTAATGAGCACACAGCACCCTGAGTACTGAGTACCCAGCACCCTGAGCACTGAGCACCCAGCACCCTGAGTACTGAGCACCGAGCACCCTGAGTACTGAGCACCCAGCACCCTGAGTACTGAGCACAAAGCACCCTGAGCACTGAGCACCAAGCACCCTGAGTACTGAACACCCAGCACCCTGAGTACTGAGCACCCAGCACCCAGAGCACTGAGCACCCAGCACCCCGAGCACGGAGCACCCAGGACCCCGAGCACTGAGTACTGAGCACCCAGCACCCTGAGTACTGAGCACCGAGCTCCCCGAGCACTGAGCACCCTGAGTACTGAGCACCCAGCACCCCGATCACTGAGCACCCAGCACCCTGAGCACTGAGCACCCAGCACCCTGAGCACTGAGCACCCAGCACCCTGAGTACTGAGCACCCAGCACGCTGAGTACTGAGCACCCAGCACCCCGAGCACTGAGCACCCAGCACCCTGAGTACTGAGCACTGAGCACCGAGCACCCCGAGCACTGAGCACCCAGCACCCTGTGTACTGAGCACTGAGCACCGAGCACCCAGAGCACTGAGCACCCAGCACCCAGCACCCTGAGCACCCAGAACCCTGAGCACTGAGCAAACTGAGCACCGAGCACCCTGAGCACTGAGCACTGAGCACCCAGCACCCTGAGTACTGAGCACCCAACACTCTGAGCACTGAGCACCCAGCACGCTGAGTACTGAGCACTGAGCACACAGCACCCTGAGTACTGAGCACCCAGCACGCCGAGCACTGAGCACCCAGTGCCCCGAGCACTGAGCACCCAGCACCTTGAGCACTGAGCACACTGAGCACTGAGCACCCAGCACCCCGAGTACTTAGCACTGAGCACCCTGAGTACTGAGCACCCAACACCCAGAGTACTGAGCACCCAGCACCCTGAGAACTGAGCACCTAGCACCCTGAGTAGGGAGCACCCAGCACCCTGAGTACTGAGCACTGAGCACCCCGAGTACTGAGCACCCAGCACCCCGAGCACTGAGCACCCAGCAACCTGAGTACTGAGAACAGATCACCCTGAGTACTGAGCACCCAGAACCCTGAGTACTGAGCCCCCAGCACCCTGAGTACTGAGCACCCAGCACCCCGAGCACTGAGCACCCAGCACCCCGAGAATGAGCACCCAGCACCCTGAGTACTGAGAACCGAGCACCCTGAGTACTGAGCACCCAGCACCCTGAGTACTGAGCCCCCAGCACCCTGAGTACTGAGCACCCAGCAACCCGAGCACTGAGCACCCAGCACCCTGAGAATGAGCACCCAGCACCATGAGTACTGAGCACCCAGCACCCTGAGTACTGAGCACTAAGCACCCAGAGCACTGAGCACCCAGCACCCCGAGCACTGAGCACCCAGCGCCCCGAGCACTGAGCACCCAGCACCCCGAGCACTGAGCACCCAGCACCCTGTGTACTGAGCACTGAGCACCCTGAGTACTAAGCACCCAGCACCCTGAGTACTGAGCACCCAGGACCCTGAGCACTGAGCACCGAGCACCCCGAGCACTGAGCACCCAGCACCCTGAGCACTCAGCACAAAGCACCCCGAGCACTGAGCACCCAGCACCCGGAGCACTGAGCACCCAGCACCATGAGCACGGAGCACCCCGAGGATTGAGCACCCAGCACCCTGAGCACTGAGCACCCAGCACCTTGAGTACTGAGCACCGAGCACCTCGAGCACTAACCACCCAGCACCCTGAGTACTGAGCACCCAGCAACCTGAGCACTGAGCACCCAGAACCCTGAGCACTGAGCACCCAGCACCCTGAGCACGGAGCACCCAGCACCCTGAGTACTGAGCACCAAACACCCAGAGTACTGAGCACCCAGCACCCTGAGCACTGAGCACCCAGCCCCCTGAGTACTGAGCACCCAGCACCCTGAGTACTGAACACCCAGCACCCTGAGCACTGAGCACTGAGCACCCTGAGCACTGAGTACTGAGCACTGAGCACCCTGAGCACTGAGCACCCAGCACCCCGAGTACTGAGCACCCAGCACCCCGAGCACTGAGCATCCAGTGCCCCGAGCACTGAGCACCCAGCACCCTGAGAACTGAGCACCCAGCACCCTGAGTACTGAGCACCCAGCACCCTGAGTACTGAGCACCCAGCACCCTGAGCACTGAGCACTGAGCACCCAGCACCTTGAGCACTGAGCACTGACCACCAAGCACCCCGAGCACTGAGCACCCAGCACGCCGAGCACTGAGCACCCAGCGCCCTGAGCACTGAGCACCGAGCACACTGAGCACTGAGCACCCAACCCCCTGAGTACTGAGCACCCAGCACCATGAGTACTGAGCACCCAGCACCCTGAGTACTGAGCACTGAGCACCCTGAGTACTCAGCACCGAGCACCCTGAGCACAGAGCACCCAGCACCCTGAGCACTGAGCACCCTGAGGACTGAGCACCCAGCACCCTGAGCACTGAGCACCCAGCACCCTGAGTACTGAGCACCGATCACCCTGAGCACTGAGCACCCAGCACCCCGAGCACTGAGCACCCAGCACCCTGAGTACTGAGCACCCAGCACCCTGAGCACTGAGCACCCAGCACCCTGAGTACTGAGCACCCTGAGTACTGAGCACCGATCACCCTGAGCACTGAGCACCCAGCACCCTGAGTACTGAGCACCCAGCACCCTGAGCACTGAGCACCCAGCACCCTGAGTACTGAGTACCCAGCACCCTGAGCACTGAGCACCCAGCACCCTGAGTACTGAGCACCGAGCACCCTGAGTACTGAGCACCCAGCACCCTGAGTACTGAGCACCCAGCACCCTGAGCACTGAGCACCCAGCACCCTGAGCACTGAGCACCCAGCACACTGAGTACTGAGCACCCAGCACGCTGAGTACTGAGCACCCAGCACCCCGAGCACTGAGCACCCAGCACCCTGAGCACTGAGCACTGAGCACCCAGCACCCCGAGCGCTGAGCACCCAGCACCCTGAGCACCCAGAACCCTGAGCACTGAGCACCCTGAGCACTGAGTACCCTGAGCACTGAGCACTGAGCACCCAGCACCCTGAGTACTGAGCACCCAACACTCTGAGCACTGAGCACCCAGCACGCTGAGTACTGAGCACTGAGCACACAGCACCCAGAGTACTGAGCACCCAGCACCCCGAGCACTGAGCACCCAGTGCCCCAAGCACTGAGCACCCAGCACCCTGAGCACTGAGCACTGAGCACACTGAGCACTGAGCACCCAGCACCCCGAGTACTGAGCACTGAGCACCCTGAGTACTGAGCACCCAACACCCAGAGTACTGAGCACCCAGCACCCTGAGAACTGAGCACCCAGCACCCTGAGTACTGAGCACCCAGCACCCTGAGTACTGAGCACTGAGCACCCCGAGTACTGAGCACCCAGCACCCCGAGCACTGAGCACCCAGCAACCTGAGTACTGAGAACAGATCACCCTGAGTACTGAGCACCCAGAACCCTGAGTACTGAGCCCCCAGCACCCTGAGTACTGAGCACCCAGCACCCCGAGCACTGAGCACCCAGCACCCCGAGAATGAGCACCCAGCACCCTGAGTACTGAGAACCGAGCACCCTGAGTACTGAGCACCCAGCACCCTGAGTACTGAGCCCCCAGCACCCTGAGTACTGAGCACCCAGCAACCCGAGCACTGAGCACCCAGCACCCTGAGAATGAGCACCCAGCACCATGAGTACTGAGCACCCAGCACCCTGAGTACTGAGCACTAAGCACCCAGAGCACTGAGCACCCAGCGCCCCGAGCACTGAGCACCCAGCACCCCGAGCACTGAGAACTGAGCACCCTGAGCACTGAGCACCCAGCACCCCGAGTACTGAGCACCCAGCACCCTGAGTACTGAGCAACAAGCACCCCGAGTACTGAGCACTGAGCACCCTGAGTACTGAGCACCCAGCACACTGAGAACTGAGCACCCAGCACCCTGAGTACTGAGCACTGAGAACCCTGAGTACTGAGCACCGAGCACCCTGAGTACTGAGCACCCAGCACCCTGATCACGGAGCACGGAGCACCCCGAGGACTGAGCACCCAGCACCCTGAGCACTGAGCACCCAGCACCTTGAGTACTGAGCACCGAGCACCCCGAGCACTGAGCACCCAGCGCCCTGAGCACTGAGCACCCAGCACACTGAGCACTGAGCACCCAGCCCCCTGAGTACTGAGCACCCAGCACCATGAGTACTGAGCACCCAGCACCCTAAGTACTGAGCACTCAGCACCCTGAGTACAGAGCAAAGAGCACCCCGAGCACAGAGCACCCAGCACCCTGAGCACTGAGCACCCTGAGGACTGAGCACCCAGGACCCTGAGCACTGAGCACCGATCACCCTGAGCACTGAGCACCCAGCACCCCGAGCACTGAGCACCCAGCACCCTGAGTACTGAGCACCCAGCACCCTGAGCACTGAGCACACAGCACCCTGAGTACTGAGCACCCTGAGTACTGAGCACCAATCACCCTGAGCACTGAGCACCCACCACCCTGAGTACTGAGCACCCAGCACCGTGAGCACTGAGCACCCAGCACCCTGAGCACTGAGCACCCAGCACCCTGAGTACTGAGCACCCAGCACCCTGAGTACTGAGTACCCAGCACCCTGAGCACTGAGCACCGAGCACCCTGAGTACTGAGCATCGAGCACCCTGAGTACTGAGCACCCAGCACCCTGAGTACTGAGCACCCAGCACCCTGAGCACTGAGCACCCAGCACCCTGAGTACTGAGCACCCAGCACCCTGAGTACTGAGCACCCAGCACCCAGAGCACTGAGCACCCAGCACCCCGAGCACGGAGCACCCAGGACCCTGAGCACTGAGTACTGAGCACCCAGCACCCTGAGTACTGAGCACCGAGCTCCCCGAGCACTGAGCACCCTGAGTACTGAGCACCCAGCACCCCGATCACTGAGCACCCAGCACCCTGAGCACTGAGCACCCAGCACCCGGAGCACTGAGCACCCAGCACCATGAGCACGGAGCACCCCGAGGACTGAGCACCCAGCACCCTGAGCACTGAGCACCCAGCACTTGAGTACTGAGCACCGAGCACCTCGAGCACTAACCACCCAGCACCCTGAGTACTGAGCACCCATCAACCTGAGCACTGAGCACCCAGAACCCTGAGCACTGAGCACCCAGCACCCTGAGCACGGAGCACCCAGCACCCTGAGTACTGAGCACCAAACACCCAGAGTACTGAGCACCCAGCACCCTGAGCACTGAGCACCCAGCACCCTGAGTACTGAGCACCCAGCACCCGGAGTACTGAACACCCAGCACCCTGAGCACTGAGCACTGAGCACCCTGAGCACTGAGTACTGAACACTGAGCACCCTGAGCACTGAGCACCCAGCACCCCGAGTACTGGGCACCCAGCACCCCGAGCACTGAGCACCCAGTGCCCCGAGCACTGAGCACCCAGCACCCTGAGAACTGAGCACCCAGCACCCTGAGTACTGAGCACCCAGCACCCTGAGTACTGAGCACCCAGCACCCTGAGCACTGAGCACCCAGCAACTTGAGCACTGAGCACTGACCACCAAGCACCCCGAGCACTGAGCACCCAGCACCCCGAGCCCTGAGCACCCAGCGCCCTGAGCACTGAGCACCCAGCACACTGAGCACTGAGCACCCAGCCCCCTGAGTACTGAGCACCCAGCACCATGAGTACTGAGCACCCAGCACCCTGAGTACTGAGCACTCAGCACCCTGAGTACTGAGCACCGAGCACCCCGAGCACAGAGCACCCAGCACCCTGAGCACTGAGCACCCTGAGGACTGAGCACCCAGCACCCTGAGCACTGAGCACCCAGCACCCTGAGTACTGAGCACCGATCACCCTGAGCACTGAGCACCCAGAACCCCGAGCACTGAGCACCCAGCACCCTGAGTACTGAGCACCCAGCACCCTGAGCACTGAGCACCCAGCACCCTGAGTACTGAGCACCCTGAGTACTGAGCACCGATCACCCTGAGCACTGAGCACCCAGCACCCTGAGTACTGAGCACCCAGCACCCTGAGCAATGAGCACCCAGCACCCTGAGCACTGAGCACCCAGCACCCTGAGTACTGAGCACCCAGCACCCTGAGTACTGAGTACCCAGCACCCTGAGCACTGAGCACCCAGCACCCTGAGTACTGAGCACCGAGCACCCTGAGTACTGAGCACCCAGCACCCTGAGTACTGAGCACCCAGCACCCTGAGCACTGAGCACCCAGCACCCTGAGTACTGAGCACCCAGCACCCTGAGTACTGAGCACCCAGCACGCCGAGCACTGAGCATCCAGCGCCCTGAGCACTGAGCACCGAGCACACTGAGCACTGAGCACCCAACCCCCTGAGTACTGAGCACCCAGCACCATGAGTACTGAGCACCCAGCACCCTGAGTACTGAGCACTGAGCACCCTGAGTACTCAGCACCGAGCACCCTGAGCACAGAGCACCCAGCACCCTGAGCACTGAGCACCCTGAGGACTGAGCACCCAGCACCCTGAGCACTGAGCACCCAGCACCCTGAGTACTGAGCACCGATCACCCTGAGCACTGAGCACCCAGGACCCCGAGCACTGAGCACCCAGCACCCTGAGTACTGAGCACCCAGCACCCTGAGCACTGAGCACCCAGCACCCTGAGTACTGAGCACCCTGAGTACTGAGCACCGATCACCCTGAGCACTGAGCACCCAGCACCCTGAGTACTGAGCACCCAGCACCCTGAGCACTGAGCACCCAGCACCCTGAGTACTGAGTACCCAGCACCCTGAGCACTGAGCACCCAGCACCCTGAGTACTGAGCACCGAGCACCCTGAGTACTGAGCACCCAGCACCCTGAGTACTGAGCACCCAGCACCCTGAGCACTGAGCACCCAGCACCCTGAGCACTGAGCACCCAGCACACTGAGTACTGAGCACCCAGCACGCTGAGTACTGAGCACCCAGCACCCCGAGCACTGAGCACCCAGCACCCTGAGCACTGAGCACTGAGCACCCAGCACCCCGAGCGCTGAGCACCCAGCACCCTGAGCACCCAGAACCCTGAGCACTGAGCACCCTGAGCACTGAGCACCCTGAGCACTGAGCACTGAGCACCCAGCACCCTGAGTACTGAGCACCCAACACTCTGAGCACTGAGCACCCAGCACGCTGAGTACTGAGCACTGAGCACACAGCACCCAGAGTACTGAGCACCCAGCACCCCGAGCACTGAGCACCCAGTGCCCCAAGCACTGAGCACCCAGCACCCTGAGCACTGAGCACTGAGCACACTGAGCACTGAGCACCCAGCACCCCGAGTACTGAGCACTGAGCACCCTGAGTACTGAGCACCCAACACCCAGAGTACTGAGCACCCAGCACCCTGAGAACTGAGCACCCAGCACCCTGAGTACTGAGCACCCAGCACCCTGAGTACTGAGCACTGAGCACCCCGAGTACTGAGCACCCAGCACCCCGAGCACTGAGCACCCAGCAACCTGAGTACTGAGAACAGATCACCCTGAGTACTGAGCACCCAGAACCCTGAGTACTGAGCCCCCAGCACCCTGAGTACTGAGCACCCAGCACCCCGAGCACTGAGCACCCAGCACCCCGAGAATGAGCACCCAGCACCCTGAGTACTGAGAACCGAGCACCCTGAGTACTGAGCACCCAGCACCCTGAGTACTGAGCCCCCAGCACCCTGAGTACTGAGCACCCAGCAACCCGAGCACTGAGCACCCAGCACCCTGAGAATGAGCACCCAGCACCATGAGTACTGAGCACCCAGCACCCTGAGTACTGAGCACTAAGCACCCAGAGCACTGAGCACCCAGCGCCCCGAGCACTGAGCACCCAGCACCCCGAGCACTGAGAACTGAGCACCCTGAGCACTGAGCACCCAGCACCCCGAGTACTGAGCACCCAGCACCCTGAGTACTGAGCAACAAGCACCCCGAGTACTGAGCACTGAGCACCCTGAGTACTGAGCACCCAGCACACTGAGAACTGAGCACCCAGCACCCTGAGTACTGAGCACTGAGAACCCTGAGTACTGAGCACCGAGCACCCTGAGTACTGAGCACCCAGCACCCTGATCACGGAGCACGGAGCACCCCGAGGACTGAGCACCCAGCACCCTGAGCACTGAGCACCCAGCACCTTGAGTACTGAGCACCGAGCACCCCGAGCACTGAGCACCCAGCGCCCTGAGCACTGAGCACCCAGCACACTGAGCACTGAGCACCCAGCCCCCTGAGTACTGAGCACCCAGCACCATGAGTACTGAGCACCCAGCACCCTAAGTACTGAGCACTCAGCACCCTGAGTACAGAGCAAAGAGCACCCCGAGCACAGAGCACCCAGCACCCTGAGCACTGAGCACCCTGAGGACTGAGCACCCAGGACCCTGAGCACTGAGCACCGATCACCCTGAGCACTGAGCACCCAGCACCCCGAGCACTGAGCACCCAGCACCCTGAGTACTGAGCACCCAGCACCCTGAGCACTGAGCACACAGCACCCTGAGTACTGAGCACCCTGAGTACTGAGCACCAATCACCCTGAGCACTGAGCACCCACCACCCTGAGTACTGAGCACCCAGCACCGTGAGCACTGAGCACCCAGCACCCTGAGCACTGAGCACCCAGCACCCTGAGTACTGAGCACCCAGCACCCTGAGTACTGAGTACCCAGCACCCTGAGCACTGAGCACCGAGCACCCTGAGTACTGAGCATCGAGCACCCTGAGTACTGAGCACCCAGCACCCTGAGTACTGAGCACCCAGCACCCTGAGCACTGAGCACCCAGCACCCTGAGTACTGAGCACCCAGCACCCTGAGTACTGAGCACCCAGCACCCAGAGCACTGAGCACCCAGCACCCCGAGCACGGAGCACCCAGGACCCTGAGCACTGAGTACTGAGCACCCAGCACCCTGAGTACTGAGCACCGAGCTCCCCGAGCACTGAGCACCCTGAGTACTGAGCACCCAGCACCCCGATCACTGAGCACCCAGCACCCTGAGCACTGAGCACCCAGCACCCGGAGCACTGAGCACCCAGCACCATGAGCACGGAGCACCCCGAGGACTGAGCACCCAGCACCCTGAGCACTGAGCACCCAGCACTTGAGTACTGAGCACCGAGCACCTCGAGCACTAACCACCCAGCACCCTGAGTACTGAGCACCCATCAACCTGAGCACTGAGCACCCAGAACCCTGAGCACTGAGCACCCAGCACCCTGAGCACGGAGCACCCAGCACCCTGAGTACTGAGCACCAAACACCCAGAGTACTGAGCACCCAGCACCCTGAGCACTGAGCACCCAGCACCCTGAGTACTGAGCACCCAGCACCCGGAGTACTGAACACCCAGCACCCTGAGCACTGAGCACTGAGCACCCTGAGCACTGAGTACTGAACACTGAGCACCCTGAGCACTGAGCACCCAGCACCCCGAGTACTGGGCACCCAGCACCCCGAGCACTGAGCACCCAGTGCCCCGAGCACTGAGCACCCAGCACCCTGAGAACTGAGCACCCAGCACCCTGAGTACTGAGCACCCAGCACCCTGAGTACTGAGCACCCAGCACCCTGAGCACTGAGCACCCAGCAACTTGAGCACTGAGCACTGACCACCAAGCACCCCGAGCACTGAGCACCCAGCACCCCGAGCCCTGAGCACCCAGCGCCCTGAGCACTGAGCACCCAGCACACTGAGCACTGAGCACCCAGCCCCCTGAGTACTGAGCACCCAGCACCATGAGTACTGAGCACCCAGCACCCTGAGTACTGAGCACTAAGCACCCTGAGTACTGAGCACCGAGCACCCCGAGCACAGAGCACCCAGCACCCTGAGCACTGAGCACCCTGAGGACTGAGCACCCAGCACCCTGAGCACTGAGCACCCAGCACCCTGAGTACTGAGCACCGATCACCCTGAGCACTGAGCACCCAGAACCCCGAGCACTGAGCACCCAGCACCCTGAGTACTGAGCACCCAGCACCCTGAGCACTGAGCACCCAGCACCCTGAGTACTGAGCACCCTGAGTACTGAGCACCGATCACCCTGAGCACTGAGCACCCAGCACCCTGAGTACTGAGCACCCAGCACCCTGAGCAATGAGCACCCAGCACCCTGAGCACTGAGCACCCAGCACCCTGAGTACTGAGCACCCAGCACCCTGAGTACTGAGTACCCAGCACCCTGAGCACTGAGCACCCAGCACCCTGAGTACTGAGCACCGAGCACCCTGAGTACTGAGCACCCAGCACCCTGAGTACTGAGCACCCAGCACCCTGAGCACTGAGCACCCAGCACCCTGAGTACTGAGCACCCAGCACCCTGAGTACTGAGCACCCAGCACCCAGAGCACTGAGCACCCAGCACCCCGAGCACGGAGCACCCAGGACCCCGAGCACTGAGTACTGAGCACCCAGCACCCTGAGTACTGATCACCGAGCTCCCCGAGCACTGAGCACCCTGAGTACTGAGCACCCAGCACCCCGATCACTGAGCACCATGCACCCTGAGCACTGAGCACCCAGCACCCTGAGCACTGAGCACCCAGCAAACTGAGTACTGAGCACCCAGCACGCTGAGTACTGAGCACCCAGCACCCCGAGCACTGAGCACCCAGCACCCTGAGTACTGAGCACTGAGCACCTAGCACCCCGAGCACTGAGCACCCAGCACCCTGTGTACTGAGCACTGAGCACCCTGAGTACTAAGCACCCAGCACCCTGAGTACTGAGCACCCAGGACCCTGAGCACTGAGCACCGAGCACCCCGAGCACTGAGCACCCAGCACCCTGAGCACTCAGCACCCAGCACCCCGAGCACTGAGCACCCAGCACCCTGAGCACTGAGCACCCAGCACCAGGAGTACGGAGCACCCCGAGGACTGAGCACCCAGCACCCTGAGCACTGAGCACCCAGCACCTTCAGTACTGAGCACCGAGCACCTCGAGCACTAAGCACCCAGCACCCTGAGTACTGAGCACCCAGCACCCTGAGCACTGAGCACTGAGCACCCAGCACCTTGAGCACTGAGCATTGACCACCCAGCACCCCGAGCACTGAGCACCCAGCACCCCGAGCACTGAGCACCCAGCGCCCTGAGCACTGAGCACCCAGCACACTGAGTACTGAACACCCAGCACCCTGAGCACTGAGCACTGAGCACCCTGAGCACTGAGTACTGAACACTGAGCACCCTGAGCACTGAGCACCCAGCACCCCGAGTACTGGGCACCCATCACCCCGAGCACTGAGCACCCAGTGCCCCGAGCACTGAGCACCCAGCACCCTGAGAACTGAGCACCCAGCACCCTGAGTACTGATCACCCAGCACCCTGAGTACTGAGCACCCAGCACCCTGAGCACTGAGCACCCAGCACCTTGAGCACTGAGCACTGACCACCAAGCACCCCGAGCACTGAGCACCCAGCACCCCGAGCCCTGAGCACCCAGCGCCCTGAGCACTGAGCACCCAGCACACTGAGCACTGAGCACCCAGCCCCCTGAGTACTGAGCACCCAGCACCATGAGTACTGAGCACCCAGCACCCTGAGTACTGAGCACTCAGCACCCTGAGTACTGAGCACCGAGCACCCCGAGCACAGAGCACCCAGCACCCTGAGCACTGAGCACCCTGAGGACTGAGCACCCAGCACCCTGAGCACTGAGCACCCAGCACCCTGAGTACTGAGCACCGATCACCCTGAGCACTGAGCACCCAGAACCCCGAGCACTGAGCACCCAGCACCCTGAGTACTGAGCACCCAGCACCCTGAGCACTGAGCACCCAGCACCCTGAGTACTGAGCACCCTGAGTACTGAGCACCGATCACCCTGAGCACTGAGCACCCAGCACCCTGAGTACTGAGCACCCAGCACCCTGAGCACTGAGCACCCAGCACCCTGAGCACTGAGCACCCAGCACCCTGAGTACTGAGCACCCAGCACCCTGAGTACTGAGTACCCAGCACCCTGAGCACTGAGCACCCAGCACCCTGAGTACTGAGCACCCAGCACCCTGAGCACTGAGCACCCAGCACCCTGAGTACTGAGCACCCAGCACCCTGAGTACTGAGCACCCAGCACCCAGAGCACTGAGCACCCAGCACCCCGAGCACGGAGCACCCAGGACGCCGAGCACTGAGTACTGAGCACCCAGCACCCTGAGTACTGATCACCGAGCTCCCCGAGCACTGTGCACCCTGAGTACTGAGCACCCAGCACCCCGATCACTGAGCACCATGCACCCTGAGCACTGAGCACCCAGCACCCTGAGGACTGAGCACCCAGCAAACTGAGTACTGAGCACCCAGCACGCTGAGTACTGAGCACCCAGCACCCCGAGCACTGAGCACCCAGCACCCTGAGTACTGAGCACTGAGCACCTAGCACCCCGAGCACTGAGCACCCAGCACCCTGTGTACTGAGCAATGAGCACCCTGAGTACTAAGCACCCAGCTCCCTGAGTACTGAGCACCCAGGACCCTGAGCACTGAGCACCGAGCACCCCAAGCACTGAGCACCCAGCACCCTGAGCACTCAGCACCCAGCACCCCGAGCACTGAGCACCCAGCACCCTGAGCACTGAGCACCCAGCACCATGAGTACGGAGCACCCCGAGGACTGAGCACCCAGCACCCTGAGCACTGAGCACACAGCACCTTCAGTACTGAGCACCGAGCACCTCGAGCACTAAGCACCCAGCACCCTGAGTACTGAGCACCCAGCACCCTGAGCACTGAGCACTGAGCACCCAGCACCTTGAGCACTGAGCACTGACCACCCAGCACCCCGAGCACTGAGCACCCAGCACCCCGAGCACTGAGCACCCAGCGCCCTGAGCACTGAGCACCCAGCACACTGAGCACTGAGCACCCAGCCCCCTGAGTACTGAGCACCCAGCACCATGAGTACTGAGCACCCAGCACCCTAAGTACTGAGCACTCAGCACCCTGAGTACAGAGCACCGAGCACCCCGAGCACAGAGCACCCAGCACCCTGAGCACTGAGCACCCTGAGGACCGAGCACCCAGGACCCTGAGCACTGAGCACCCAGCACCCTGAGTACTGAGCACCGATCACCCTGAGCACTGGGCACCCAGCACCCCGAGCACTGAGCACCCAGCACCCTGAGTACTGAGCACATAGCACCCTGAGCACTGAGCACACAGCACCCTGAGTACTGAGCACCCTGAGTACTGAGCACCGATCACCCTGAGCACTGAGCACCCAGCACCCTGAGTACTGAGCACCCAGCACCGTGAGCACTGAGCACCCAGCACCCTGAGCACTGAGCACCCAGCACCCTGAGTACTGAGCACCCAGCACCCTGAGTACTGAGTACCCAGCACCCTGAGCACTGAGCACCCAGCACCCTGAGTACTGAGCACCGAGCACCCTGAGTACTGAGCACCCAGCACCCTGAGTACTGAGCACCCAGGACCCTGAGCACTGAGCACCCAGCACCCTGAGTACTGAGCACCCAGCACCCTGAGTACTGAGCACCCAGCACCCAGAGCACTGAGCACCCAGCACCCCGAGCACGGAGCACCCAGGACCCCGAGCACTGAGTACTGAGCACCCAGCACCCTGAGTACTGAGAACCGAGCTCCCCGAGCACTGAGCACCCTGAGTACTGAGCACACAGCACCCCGATCACTGAGCACCCAGCACCCTGAGCACTGAGCACCCAGCACCCTGAGCACTGAGCACCCAACACCCTGAGTACTGAGCACCCAGCACGCTGAGTACTGAGCACCCAGCACCCCGAGCACTGAGCACCCAGCACCCTGAGTACTGAGCACTGAGCACCGAGCACCCCGAGCACTGAGCACCCAGCACCCTGTGTACTGAGCCCTGAGCACCCTGAGTACTAAGCACCCAGCACCCTGAGTACTGAGCACCCAGGACCCTGAGCACTGAGCACCGAGCACCCCGAGCACTGAGCACCCAGCACCCTGAGCACTCAGCACCCAGCACCCCGAGCACTGAGCACCAAGCACCCTGAGCACTGAGCACCCAGCACCATGAGCACGGAGCACCCCGAGGACTGAGCACCCAGCACCCTGAGCACTGAGCACCCAGCACCTTGAGTACTGAGCACCGAGCACCTCGAGCACTAACCACCCAGCACCCTGAGTACTGAGCACCCAGCAACCTGAGCACTGAGCACCCAGAACCCTGAGCACTGAGCACCCAGCACCCTGAGCACGGAGCAACCAGCACCCTGAGTACTGAGCACCAAACACCCAGAGTACTGAGCACCCAGCACCCTGAGCACTGAGCACCCAGCACCCTGAGTACTGAGCACCCAGCACACTGAGTACTGAACACCCAGCACCCTGAGCACTGAGCACTGAGCACCCTGAGCACTGAGTACTGAGCACTGAGCACCCTGAGCACTGAGCACCCAGCACCCCGAGTACTGAGCACCCAGCACCCCGAGCACTGAGCACCCAGTGCCCCGAGCACTGAGCACCCAGCACCCTGAGAACTGAGCACCCAGCACCCTGAGTACTGAGCACCCAGCACCCTGAGTACTGAGCACCCAGCACCCTGAGCACTGAGCACTGAGCACCCAGCACCTTGAGCACTGAGCACTGACCACCAAGCACCCCGAGCACTGAGCACCCAGCACCCCGAGCACTGAGCACCCAGCGCCCTGAGCACTGAGCACCGAGCACACTGAGCACTGAGCACCCAACCCCCTGAGTACTGAGCACCCAGCACCATGAGTACTGAGCACCCAGCACCCTGAGTACTGAGCACTGAGCACCCTGAGGACTGAGCACCCAGCACCCTGAGAACTGAGCACCCAGCACCCTGAGTACTGAGCACCGATCACCCTGAGCACTGAGCACCCAGCACCCCGAGCACTGAGCACCCAGCACCCTGAGTACTGAGCACCCAGCACCCTGAGCACTGAGCACCCAGCACCCTGAGTACTGAGCACCCTGAGTACTGAGCACCGATCACCCTGAGCACTGAGCACCCAGCACCCTGAGTACTGAGCACCCAGCACCCTGAGCACTGAGCACCCAGCACCCTGAGCACTGAGCACCCAGCACCCTGAGTACTGAGCACCCAGCACCCTGAGCACTGAGCACCCAGCACCCTGAGTACTGAGCACCCAGCACCCTGAGTACTGAGCACCCAGCACCCAGAGCACTGAGCACCCAGCACCCCTAGCACGGAGCACCCAGGACCCCGAGCACTGAGTACTGAGCACCCAGCACACTGAGTACTGATCCCCGAGCTCCCCGAGCACTGAGCACCCTGAGTACTGAGCACCCAGCACCCCGATCACTGAGCACCCAGCACCCTGAGCACTGAGCACCCAGCACCCTGAGCACTGAGCACCCAGCACACTGAGTACTGAGCACCCAGCACGCTGAGTACTGAGCACCCAGCACCCCGAGCACTGAGCACCCAGCACCCTGAGCACTGAGCACTGAGCACCCAGCACCCCGAGCGCTGAGCACACAGCACCCTGAGCACCCAGCACCCTGAGAACTGAGCACCCTGAGCACTGAGCACATTGAGCACTGAGCACTGAGCACCCAGAACCCTGAGTACTGAGCACCCAACACTCTGAGCACTGAGCACCCAGCACGCTGAGTACTGAGCACTGAGCACACAGCACCCTGAGTACTGAGCACCCAGCACCCCGAGCACTGAGCACCCAGTGCCCCGAGCACTGAGCACCCAGCACCCTGAGCACTGAGCACCCAGCACCCTGAGTACTGAGCACCCAGCACCCTGAGCACTGAGCACCCAGCACCCTGAGTACTGAGCACCCAGCACCCTGAGTACTGAGCACCCAGCACCCTGAGTACTGAGCACCCAGGACCCTGAGCACTGAGCACCCAGCACCCTGAGTACTGAGCACCCAGCACCCTGAGTACTGAGCACCCAGCACCCAGAGCACTGAGCACCCAGCACCCCGAGCACGGAGCACCCAGGACCCCGAGCACTGAGTACTGAGCACCCAGCACCCTGAGTACTGAGAACCGAGCTCCCCGAGCACTGAGCACCCTGAGTACTGAGCACACAGCACCCCGATCACTGAGCACCCAGCACCCTGAGCACTGAGCACCCAGCACCCTGAGCACTGAGCACCCAGCACCCTGAGTACTGAGCACCCAGCACGCTGAGTACTGAGCACCCAGCACCCCGAGCACTGAGCACCCAGCACCCTGAGTACTGAGCACTGAGCACCGAGCACCCCGAGCACTGAGCACCCAGCACCCTGTGTGCTGAGCCCTGAACACCCTGAGTACTAAGCACCCAGCACCCTGAGTACTGAGCACCCAGGACCCTGAGCACTGAGCACCGAGCACCCCGAGCACTGAGCACCCAGCACCCTGAGCACTCAGCACCCAGCACCCCGAGCACTGAGCACCCAGCACCCTGAGCACTGAGCACCCAGCACCATGAGCACGGAGCACCCCGAGGACTGAGCACCCAGCACCCTGAGCACTGAGCACCCAGCACCTTGAGTACTGAGCACCGAGCACCTCGAGCACTAACCACCCAGCACCCTGAGTACTGAGCACCCAGCAACCTGAGCACTGAGCACCCAGAACCCTGAGCACTGAGCACCCAGCACCCTGAGCACGGAGCAACCAGCACCCTGAGTACTGAGCACCAAACACCCAGAGTACTGAGCACCCAGCACCCTGAGCACTGAGCAACCAGCACCCTGAGTACTGAGCACCCAGCACACTGAGTACTGAACACCCAGCACCCTGAGCACTGAGCACTGAGCACCCTGAGCACTGAGTACTGAGCACTGAGCACCCTGAGCACTGAGCACCCAGCACCCCGAGTACTGAGCACCCAGCACCCCGAGCACTGAGCACCCAGTGCCCCGAGCACTGAGCACCCAGCACCCTGAGAACTGAGCACCCAGCACCCTGAGTACTGAGCACCCAGCACCCTGAGTACTGAGCACCCAGCACCCTGAGCACTGAGCACTGAGCACCCAGCACCTTGAGCACTGAGCACTGACCACCAAGCACCCCGAGCACTGAGCACCCAGCACCCCGAGCACTGAGCACCCAGCGCCCTGAGCACTGAGCACCGAGCACACTGAGCACTGAGCACCCAACCCCCTGAGTACTGAGCACCCAGCACCATGAGTACTGAGCACTGAGCACCCTGAGGACTGAGCACCCAGCACCCTGAGAACTGAGCACCCAGCACCCTGAGTACTGAGCACCGATCACCCTGAGCACTGAGCACCCAGCACCCCGAGCACTGAGCACCCAGCACCCTGAGTACTGAGCACCCAGCACCCTGAGCACTGAGCACCCAGCACCCTGAGTACTGAGCACCCTGAGTACTGAGCACCGATCACCCTGAGCACTGAGCACCCAGCACCCTGAGTACTGAGCACCCAGCACCCTGAGCACTGAGCACCCAGCACCCTGAGCACTGAGCACCCAGCACCCTGAGTACTGAGCACCCAGCACCCTGAGCACTGACCACCCAGCACCCTGAGTACTGAGCACCCAGCACCCTGAGTACTGAGCACCCAGCACCCAGAGCACTGAGCACCCAGCACCCCTAGCACGGAGCACCCAGGACCCCGAGCACTGAGTACTGAGCACCCAGCACACTGAGTACTGATCCCCGAGCACCCCGAGCACTGAGCACCCTGAGTACTGAGCACCCAGCACCCCGATCACTGAGCACCCAGCACCCTGAGCACTGAGCACCCAGCACCCTGAGCACTGAGCACCCAGCACACTGAGTACTGAGCACCCAGCACGCTGAGTACTGAGCACCCAGCACCCCGAGCACTGAGCACCCAGCACCCTGAGCACTGAGCACTGAGCACCCAGCACCCCGAGCGCTGAGCACACAGCACCCTGAGCACCCAGCACCCTGAGCACTGAGCACCCTGAGCACTGAGCACATTGAGCACTGAGCACTGAGCACCCAGAACCCTGAGAACTGAGCACCCAACACTCTGAGCACTGAGCACCCAGCACGCTGAGTACTGAGCACTGAGCACACAGCACCCTGAGTACTGAGCACCCAGCACCCCGAGCACTGAGCACCCAGTGCCCCGAGCACTGAGCACCCAGCACCCTGAGCACTGAGCACTGAGCACACTGAGCACTGAGCACCCAGCACCCCGAGTACTGAGCACTGAGCACCCTGAGTACTGAGCACCCAACACCCAGAGTACTGAGCACCCAGCACCCTGAGAACTGAGCACCGAGCACCCTGAGTACTGAGCACCCAGCACCCTGAGTACTGAGCACTGAGCACCCTGAGTACTGAGCACCCAGCACCCCGAGCACTGAGCACCCAGCAACCTGAGTACTGAGAACAGATCACCCTGAGTACTGAGCACCCAGAACCCTGAGTACTGAGCCCCCAGCACCCTGAGTACTGAGCACCCAGGACCCCGAGCACTGAGCACCCAGCACCCCGAGAATGAGCACCCAGCACCCTGAGTACTGAGAACCGAGCACCCTGAGTACTGAGCACCCAGCACCCTGAGTACTGAGCCCCCAGCACCCTGAGTACTGAGCACCCAGCAACCCGAGCACTGAGAACTGAGCACCCTGAGCACTGAGCACCCAGCACCCCGAGTACTGAGCACTGAGCACCCTGAGTACTGAGCAACAAGCACCCCGAGTACTGAGCACTGAGCACCCTGAGTACTGAGCACCCAGCACACTGAGAACTGAGCACCCAGCACCCTGAGTACTGAGCACTGAGAACCCTGAGTACTGAGCACCGAGCACCCTGAGTACTGAGCACCCAGCACCCTGATCACTGATCACGGAGCACCCCGAGCACTGAGCACCCAGCACCCTGAGTACTGAGCACCCAGCACCCTGAGCACTGAGCACCCAGCACCATGAGCACTGAGCACGCAGCACCCCGAGCACTGAGCACCCAGCACCCTGAGTACTGAGCACAGAGCACCCTGAGCACTGAGCACCCAGCACACTGAGTACTGAGCACCCAGCACCCTGAGTACTGAGCAACCAGCACCCTGAGCACTGAGCACTGAGCACCCAGCACCCTCAGCACTGAGCACTGAGCACCCAGCACCACAGCCCTGAGCACCCAGCACCCCGAGCACTGAGCACACAGCACCCTGAGCACTGAGCACCCAGCACCCTGAGCACCCAGCACCGTGAGCACTGAGCACCCAGCACCCTGAGCACTGAGCACCCAGCACCCTGAGTACTGAGCACCCAGCACCCTGAGTACTGAGTACCCAGCACCCTGAGCACTGAGCACCCAGCACCCTGAGTACTGAGCACCGAGCACCCTGAGTACTGAGCACCCAGCACCCTGAGTACTGAGCACCCAGGACCCTGAGCACTGAGCACCCAGCACCCTGAGTACTGAGCACCCAGCACCCTGAGTACTGAGCACCCAGCACCCAGAGCACTGAGCACCCAGCACCCCGAGCACGGAGCACCCAGGACCCCGAGCACTGAGTACTGAGCACCCAGCACCCTGAGTACTGAGCACCGAGCTCCCCGAGCACTGAGCACCCTGAGTACTGAGCACACAGCACCCCGATCACTGAGCACCCAGCACCCTGAGCACTGAGCACCCAGCACCCTGAGCACTGAGCACCCAGCACCCTGAGTACTGAGCACCCAGCACGCTGAGTACTGAGCACCCAGCACCCCGAGCACTGAGCACCCAGCACCCTGAGTACTGAGCACTGAGCACCGAGCACCCCGAGCACTGAGCACCCAGCACCCTGTGTACTGAGCCCTGAGCACCCTGAGTACTAAGCACCCAGCACCCTGAGTACTGAGCACCCAGGACCCTGAGCACTGAGCACCGAGCACCCCGAGCACTGAGCACCCAGCACCCTGAGCACTCAGCACCCAGCACCCCGAGCACTGAGCACCCAGCACCCTGAGCACTGAGCACCCAGCACCATGAGCACGGAGCACCCCGAGGACTGAGCACCCAGCACCCTGAGCACTGAGCACCCAGCACCTTGAGTACTGAGCACCGAGCACCTCGAGCACTAACCACCCAGCACCCTGAGTACTGAGCACCCAGCAACCTGAGAACTGAGCACCCAGAACCCTGAGCACTGAGCACCCAGCACCCTGAGCACGGAGCAACCAGCACCCTGAGTACTGAGCACCAAACACCCAGAGTACTGAGCACCCAGCACCCTGAGCACTGAGCACCCAGCACCCTGAGTACTGAGCACCCAGCACACTGAGTACTGAACACCCAGCACCCTGAGCACTGAGCACTGAGCACCCTGAGCACTGAGTACTGAGCACTGAGCACCCTGAGCACTGAGCACCCAGCACCCCGAGTACTGAGCACCCAGCACCCCGAGCACTGAGCACCCAGCGCCCTGAGCACTGAGCACCGAGCACACTGAGCACTGAGCACCCAACCCCCTGAGTACTGAGCACCCAGCACCATGAGTACTGAGCACCCAGCACCCTGAGTACTGAGCACTGAGCACCCTGAGGACTGAGCACCCAGCACCCTGAGAACTGAGCACCCAGCACCCTGAGTACTGAGCACCGATCACCCTGAGCACTGAGCACCCAGCACCCCGAGCACTGAGCACCCAGCACCCTGAGTACTGAGCACCCAGCACCCTGAGCACTGAGCACCCAGCACCATGAGTACTGAGCACCCTGAGTACTGAGCACCGATCACCCTGAGCACTGAGCACCCAGCACCCTGAGTACTGAGCACCCAGCACCCTGAGCACTGAGCACCCAGCACCCTGAGCACTGAGCACCCAGCACCCTGAGTACTGAGCACCCAGCACCCTGAGTACTGAGTACCCAGAACCCTGAGCACTGAGCACCCAGCACCCTGAGTACTGAGCACCGAGCACCCTGAGTACTGAGCACCCAGCACCCTGAGTACTGAGCACCCAGCACCCTGAGCACTGAGCACCCAGCACCCTGAGTACTGAGCACCCAGCACCCTGAGTACTGAGCACCCAGCACCCAGAGCACTGAGCACCCAGCACCCCTAGCACGGAGCACCCAGGACACCGAGCACTGAGTACTGAGCACCCAGCACACTGAGTACTGATCACCGAGCTCCCCGAGCACTGAGCACCCTGAGTACTGAGCACCCAGCACCCCGATCACTGAGCACCCAGCACCCTGAGCACTGAGCACCCAGCACCCTGAGCACTGAGCACCCAGCACACTGAGTACTGAGCACCCAGCACGCTGAGTACTGAGCACCCAGCACCCCGAGCACTGAGCACCCAGCACCCTGAGCACTGAGCACTGAGCACCCAGCACCCCGAGCGCTGAGCACACAGCACCCTGAGCACCCAGCACCCTGAGCACTGAGCACCCTGAGCACTGAGCACATTGAGCACTGAGCACTGAGCACCCAGAACCCTGAGTACTGAGCACCCAACACTCTGAGCACTGAGCACCCAGCACGCTGAGTACTGAGCACTGAGCACACAGCACCCTGAGTACTGAGCACCCAGCACCGCGAGCACTGAGCACCCAGTGCCCCGAGCACTGAGCACCCAGCACCCTGAGCACTGAGCACTGAGCACACTGAGCACTGAGCACCCAGCACCCCGAGTACTGAGCACTGAGCACCCTGAGTACTGAGCACCCAACACCCAGAGTACTGAGCACCCAGCACCCTGAGAACTGAGCACCGAGCACCCTGAGTACTGAGCACCCAGCACCCTGAGTACTGAGCACTGAGCACCCCGAGTACTGAGCACCCAGCACCCCGAGCACTGAGCACCCAGCAACCTGAGTACTGAGAACAGATCACCCTGAGTACTGAGCACCCAGAACCCTGAGTACTGAGCCCCCAGCACCCTGAGTACTGAGCACCCAGCACCCCGAGCACTGAGCACCCAGCACCCCGAGAATGAGCACCCAGCACCCTGAGTACTGAGCACCCAGCACCCTGAGTACTGAGCACCCAGCACCATGAGTACTGAGCACCCAGCAACCCGAGCACTGAGCACCCAGCACCCTGAGAATGAGCACCCAGCACCATGAGTACTGAGCACCCAGCACCCTGAGTACTGAGCACTAAGCACCCAGAGCACTGAGCACCCAGCACCCCGAGCACTGAGCACCCAGCGCCCCGAGCACTGAGCACCCAGCACCCCGAGCACTGAGAACTGAGCACCCTGAGCACTGAGCACCCAGCACCCCGAGTACTGAGCACTGAGCACCCTGAGTACTGAGCAACAAGCACGCCGAGTACTGAGCACTGAGCACCCTGAGTACTGAGCACCCAGCACACTGAGAACTGAGCACCCAGCACCCTGAGTACTGAGCACTGAGAACCCTGAGTACTGAGCACCGAGCACCCTCAGTACTGAGCACCCAGCACCCTGATCACTGATCACGGAGCACCCCGAGGACTGAGCACCCAGCACCCTGAGCACTGAGCACCCTGAGCACTGAGCACATTGAGCACTGAGCACTGAGCACCCAGAACCCTGAGTACTGAGCACCCAACACTCTGAGCACTGAGCACCCAGCACGCTGAGTACTGAGCACTGAGCCCACAGCACCCTGAGTACTGAGCACCCAGCACCCCGAGCACTGAGCACCCAGTGCCCCGAGCACTGAGCACCCAGCACCCTGAGCACTGAGCACTGAGCACACTGAGCACTGAGCACACAGCACCCCGAGTACTGAGCACTGAGCACCCTGAGTACTGAGCACCCAACACCCAGAGTACTGAGCACCCAGCACCCTGAGAACTGAGCACCGAGCACCCTGAGTAATGAGCACCCAGCACCCTGAGTACTGAGCACTGAGCACCCCGTGTACCTAGCACCCAGCACCCCGAGCACTGAGCACCCAGCAACCTGAGTACTGAGAACAGATCACCCTGAGTACTGAGCACCCAGAACCCTGAGTACTGAGCCCCCAGCACCCTGAGTACTGAGCACCCAGGACCCCGAGCACTGAGCACCCAGCACCCCGAGAATGAGCACCCAGCACCCTGAGTACTGAGAACCGAGCACCCTGAGTACTGAGCACCCAGCACCCTGAGTACTGAGCCCCCAGCACCCTGAGTACTGAGCACCCAGCAACCCGAGCACTGAGAACTGAGCACCCTGAGCACTGAGCACCCAGCACCCCGAGTACTGAGCACTGAGCACCCTGAGTACTGAGCAACAAGCACCCCGAGTACTGAGCACTGAGCACCCTGAGTACTGAGCACCCAGCACACTGAGAACTGAGCACCCAGCACCCTGAGTACTGAGCACTGAGAACCCTGAGTACTGAGCACCGAGCACCCTGAGTACTGAGCACCCAGCACCCTGATCACTGATCACGGAGCACCCCGAGGACTGAGCACCCAGCACCCTGAGCACTGAGCACCCAGCACCTTGAGTACTGAGCACCGAGCTCCCCGAGCACTGAGCACCCAGCACCCTGAGTACTGAGCACCCAGCACCCTGAGCACTGAGCACCCAGCACCATGAGCACTGAGCACGCAGCACCCCGAGCACTGAGCACCCAGCACCCTGAGTACTGAGCACAGAGCACCCTGAGCACTGAGCACCCAGCACACTGAGTACTGAGCACCCAGCACCCTGAGTACTGAGCAACCAGCACCCTGAGCACTGAGCACTGAGCACCCAGCACCCTCAGCACTGAGCACTGAGCACCCAGCACCACAGCCCTGAGCACCCAGCACCCCGAGCACTGAGCACCCAGCACCCTGAGCACTGAGCACCCAGCACCCTGAGCACCCAGCACCGTGAGCACTGAGCACCCAGCACCCTGAGCACTGAGCACCCAGCACCCTGAGTACTGAGCACCCAGCACCCTGAGTACTGAGTACCCAGCACCCTGAGCACTGAGCACCCAGCACCCTGAGTACTGAGCACCGAGCACCCTGAGTACTGAGCACCCAGCACCCTGAGTACTGAGCACCCAGGACCCTGAGCACTGAGCACCCAGCACCCTGAGTACTGAGCACCCAGCACCCTGAGTACTGAGCACCCAGCACCCAGAGCACTGAGCACCCAGCACCCCGAGCACGGAGCACCCAGGACCCCGAGCACTGAGTACTGAGCACCCAGCACCCTGAGTACTGAGCACCGAGCTCCCCGAGCACTGAGCACCCTGAGTACTGAGCACCCAGCACCCTGAGTACTGAGCCCCCAGCACCCTGAGTACTGAGCACCCAGCAACCCGAGCACTGAGAACTGAGCACCCTGAGCACTGAGCACCCAGCACCCCGAGTACTGAGCACTGAGCACCCTGAGTACTGAGCAACAAGCACCCCGAGTACTGAGCACTGAGCACCCTGAGTACTGAGCACCCAGCACACTGAGAACTGAGCACCCAGCACCCTGAGTACTGAGCACTGAGAACCCTGAGTACTGAGCACCGAGCACCCTGAGTACTGAGCACCCAGCACCCTGATCACTGATCACGGAGCACCCCGAGGACTGAGCACCCAGCACCCTGAGCACTGAGCACCCAGCACCTTGAGTACTGAGCACCGAGCTCCCCGAGCACTGAGCACCCAGCACCCTGAGTACTGAGCACCCAGCACCCTGAGCACTGAGCACCCAGCACCATGAGCACTGAGCACGCAGCACCCCGAGCACTGAGCACCCAGCACCCTGAGTACTGAGCACAGAGCACCCTGAGCACTGAGCACCCAGCACACTGAGTACTGAGCACCCAGCACCCTGAGTACTGAGCAACCAGCACCCTGAGCACTGAGCACTGAGCACCCAGCACCCTCAGCACTGAGCACTGAGCACCCAGCACCACAGCCCTGAGCACCCAGCACCCCGAGCACTGAGCACCCAGCACCCTGAGCACTGAGCACCCAGCACCCTGAGCACCCAGCACCGTGAGCACTGAGCACCCAGCACCCTGAGCACTGAGCACCCAGCACCCTGAGTACTGAGCACCCAGCACCCTGAGTACTGAGTACCCAGCACCCTGAGCACTGAGCACCCAGCACCCTGAGTACTGAGCACCGAGCACCCTGAGTACTGAGCACCCAGCACCCTGAGTACTGAGCACCCAGGACCCTGAGCACTGAGCACCCAGCACCCTGAGTACTGAGCACCCAGCACCCTGAGTACTGAGCACCCAGCACCCAGAGCACTGAGCACCCAGCACCCCGAGCACGGAGCACCCAGGACCCCGAGCACTGAGTACTGAGCACCCAGCACCCTGAGTACTGAGCACCGAGCTCCCCGAGCACTGAGCACCCTGAGTACTGAGCACACAGCACCCCGATCACTGAGCACCCAGCACCCTGAGCACTGAGCACCCAGCACCCTGAGCACTGAGCACCCAGCACCCTGAGTACTGAGCACCCAGCACGCTGAGTACTGAGCACCCAGCACCCCGAGCACTGAGCACCCAGCACCCTGAGTACTGAGCACTGAGCACCGAGCACCCCGAGCACTGAGCACCCAGCACCCTGTGTACTGAGCCCTGAGCACCCTGAGTACTAAGCACCCAGCACCCTGAGTACTGAGCACCCAGGACCCTGAGCACTGAGCACCGAGCACCCCGAGCACTGAGCACCCAGCACCCTGAGCACTCAGCACCCAGCACCCCGAGCACTGAGCACCCAGC
Organism: Microtus oregoni; assembly: GCF_018167655.1. Classification (NCBI taxonomy): domain Eukaryota; kingdom Metazoa; phylum Chordata; class Mammalia; order Rodentia; family Cricetidae; genus Microtus; species Microtus oregoni. Next base: position 1,028,409 of record NW_024544774.1, read on the forward strand.
ACCCTGAGCACTGAGCACCCAGCACCATGAGCACGGAGCACCCCGAGGACTGAGCACCCAGCACCCTGAGCACTGAGCACCCAGCACCTTGAGTACTGAGCACCGAGCACCTCGAGCACTAACCACCCAGCACCCTGAGTACTGAGCACCCAGCACCCAGAGCACTGAGCACCCAGCACCCCTAGCACGGAGCACCCAGGACACCGAGCACTGAGTACTGAGCACCCAGCACACTGAGTACTGATCACCGAGCTCCCCGAGCACTGAGCACCCTGAGTACTGAGCACCCAGCACCCCGATCACTGAGCACCCAGCACCCTGAGCACTGAGCACCCAGCACCCTGAGCACTGAGCACCCAGCACACTGAGTACTGAGCACCCAGCACGCTGAGTACTGAGCACCCAGCACCCCGAGCACTGAGCACCCAGCACCCTGAGCACTGAGCACTGAGCACCCAGCACCCCGAGCGCTGAGCACACAGCACCCTGAGCACCCAGCACCCTGAGCACTGAGCACCCTGAGCACTGAGCACATTGAGCACTGAGCACTGAGCACCCAGAACCCTGAGTACTGAGCACCCAACACTCTGAGCACTGAGCACCCAGCACGCTGAGTACTGAGCACTGAGCACACAGCACCCTGAGTACTGAGCACCCAGCACCGCGAGCACTGAGCACCCAGTGCCCCGAGCACTGAGCACCCAGCACCCTGAGCACTGAGCACTGAGCACACTGAGCACTGAGCACCCAGCACCCCGAGTACTGAGCACTGAGCACCCTGAGTACTGAGCACCCAACACCCAGAGTACTGAGCACCCAGCACCCTGAGAACTGAGCACCGAGCACCCTGAGTACTGAGCACCCAGCACCCTGAGTACTGAGCACTGAGCACCCCGAGTACTGAGCACCCAGCACCCCGAGCACTGAGCACCCAGCAACCTGAGTACTGAGAACAGATCACCCTGAGTACTGAGCACCCAGAACCCTGAGTACTGAGCCCCCAGCACCCTGAGTACTGAGCACCCAGCACCCCGAGCACTGAGCACCCAGCACCCCGAGAATGAGCACCCAGCACCCTGAGTACTGAGCACCCAGCACCCTGACTACTGAGCACCCAGCACCATGAGTACTGAGCACCCAGCAACCCGAGCACTGAGCACCCAGCACCCTGAGAATGAGCACCCAGCACCATGAGTACTGAGCACCCAGCACCCTGAGTACTGAGCACTAAGCACCCAGAGCACTGAGCACCCAGCACCCCGAGCACTGAGCACCCAGCGCCCCGAGCACTGAGCACCCAGCACCCCGAGCACTGAGAACTGAGCACCCTGAGCACTGAGCACCCAGCACCCCGAGTACTGAGCACTGAGCACCCTGAGTACTGAGCAACAAGCACGCCGAGTACTGAGCACTGAGCACCCTGAGTACTGAGCACCCAGCACACTGAGAACTGAGCACCCAGCACCCTGAGTACTGAGCACTGAGAACCCTGAGTACTGAGCACCGAGCACCCTCAGTACTGAGCACCCAGCACCCTGATCACTGATCACGGAGCACCCCGAGGACTGAGCACCCAGCACCCTGAGCACTGAGCACCCTGAGCACTGAGCACATTGAGCACTGAGCACTGAGCACCCAGAACCCTGAGTACTGAGCACCCAACACTCTGAGCACTGAGCACCCAGCACGCTGAGTACTGAGCACTGAGCCCACAGCACCCTGAGTACTGAGCACCCAGCACCCCGAGCACTGAGCACCCAGTGCCCCGAGCACTGAGCACCCAGCACCCTGAGCACTGAGCACTGAGCACACTGAGCACTGAGCACACAGCACCCCGAGTACTGAGCACTGAGCACCCTGAGTACTGAGCACCCAACACCCAGAGTACTGAGCACCCAGCACCCTGAGAACTGAGCACCGAGCACCCTGAGTAATGAGCACCCAGCACCCTGAGTACTGAGCACTGAGCACCCCGTGTACCTAGCACCCAGCACCCCGAGCACTGAGCACCCAGCAACCTGAGTACTGAGAACAGATCACCCTGAGTACTGAGCACCCAGAACCCTGAGTACTGAGCCCCCAGCACCCTGAGTACTGAGCACCCAGGACCCCGAGCACTGAGCACCCAGCACCCCGAGAATGAGCACCCAGCACCCTGAGTACTGAGAACCGAGCACCCTGAGTACTGAGCACCCAGCACCCTGAGTACTGAGCCCCCAGCACCCTGAGTACTGAGCACCCAGCAACCCGAGCACTGAGAACTGAGCACCCTGAGCACTGAGCACCCAGCACCCCGAGTACTGAGCACTGAGCACCCTGAGTACTGAGCAACAAGCACCCCGAGTACTGAGCACTGAGCACCCTGAGTACTGAGCACCCAGCACACTGAGAACTGAGCACCCAGCACCCTGAGTACTGAGCACTGAGAACCCTGAGTACTGAGCACCGAGCACCCTGAGTACTGAGCACCCAGCACCCTGATCACTGATCACGGAGCACCCCGAGGACTGAGCACCCAGCACCCTGAGCACTGAGCACCCAGCACCTTGAGTACTGAGCACCGAGCTCCCCGAGCACTGAGCACCCAGCACCCTGAGTACTGAGCACCCAGCACCCTGAGCACTGAGCACCCAGCACCATGAGCACTGAGCACGCAGCACCCCGAGCACTGAGCACCCAGCACCCTGAGTACTGAGCACAGAGCACCCTGAGCACTGAGCACCCAGCACACTGAGTACTGAGCACCCAGCACCCTGAGTACTGAGCAACCAGCACCCTGAGCACTGAGCACTGAGCACCCAGCACCCTCAGCACTGAGCACTGAGCACCCAGCACCACAGCCCTGAGCACCCAGCACCCCGAGCACTGAGCACCCAGCACCCTGAGCACTGAGCACCCAGCACCCTGAGCACCCAGCACCGTGAGCACTGAGCACCCAGCACCCTGAGCACTGAGCACCCAGCACCCTGAGTACTGAGCACCCAGCACCCTGAGTACTGAGTACCCAGCACCCTGAGCACTGAGCACCCAGCACCCTGAGTACTGAGCACCGAGCACCCTGAGTACTGAGCACCCAGCACCCTGAGTACTGAGCACCCAGGACCCTGAGCACTGAGCACCCAGCACCCTGAGTACTGAGCACCCAGCACCCTGAGTACTGAGCACCCAGCACCCAGAGCACTGAGCACCCAGCACCCCGAGCACGGAGCACCCAGGACCCCGAGCACTGAGTACTGAGCACCCAGCACCCTGAGTACTGAGCACCGAGCTCCCCGAGCACTGAGCACCCTGAGTACTGAGCACACAGCACCCCGATCACTGAGCACCCAGCACCCTGAGCACTGAGCACCCAGCACCCTGAGCACTGAGCACCCAGCACCCTGAGTACTGAGCACCCAGCACGCTGAGTACTGAGCACCCAGCACCCCGAGCACTGAGCACCCAGCACCCTGAGTACTGAGCACTGAGCACCGAGCACCCCGAGCACTGAGCACCCAGCACCCTGTGTACTGAGCCCTGAGCACCCTGAGTACTAAGCACCCAGCACCCTGAGTACTGAGCACCCAGGACCCTGAGCACTGAGCACCGAGCACCCCGAGCACTGAGCACCCAGCACCCTGAGCACTCAGCACCCAGCACCCCGAGCACTGAGCACCCAGCACCCTGAGCACTGAGCACCCAGCACCATGAGCACGGAGCACCCCGAGGACTGAGCACCCAGCACCCTGAGCACTGAGCACCCAGCACCTTGAGTACTGAGCACCGAGCACCTCGAGCACTAACCACCCAGCACCCTGAGTACTGAGCACCCAGCAACCTGAGAACTGAGCACCCAGAACCCTGAGCACTGAGCACCCAGCACCCTGAGTACGGAGCAACCAGCACCCTGAGTACTGAGCACCAAACACCCAGAGTACTGAGCACCCAGCACCCTGAGCACTGAGCACCCAGCACCCTGAGTACTGAGCACCCAGCACACTGAGTACTGAACACCCAGCACCCTGAGCACTGAGCACTGAGCACCCTGAGCACTGAGTACTGAGCACTGAGCACCCTGAGCACTGAGCACCCAGCACCCCGAGTACTGAGCACCCAGCACCCCGAGCACTGAGCACCCAGCGCCCTGAGCACTGAGCACCGAGCACACTGAGCACTGAGCACCCAACCCCCTGAGTACTGAGCACCCAGCACCATGAGTACTGAGCACCCAGCACCCTGAGTACTGAGCACTGAGCACCCTGAGGACTGAGCACCCAGCACCCTGAGAACTGAGCACCCAGCAACCTGAGTACTGAGCACCGATCACCCTGAGCACTGAGCACCCAGCACCCCGAGCACTGAGCACCCAGCACCCTGAGTACTGAGCACCCAGCACCCTGAGCACTGAGCACCCAGCACCCTGAGTACTGAGCACCCTGAGTACTGAGCACCGATCACCCTGAGCACTGAGCACCCAGCACCCTGAGTACTGAGCACCCAGCACCCTGAGCACTGAGCACCCAGCACCCTGAGCACTGAGCACCCAGAACCCTGAGTACTGAGCACCCAGCACCCTGAGTACTGAGTACCCAGAACCCTGAGCACTGAGCACCCAGCACCCTGAGTACTGAGCACAGAGCACCCTGAGTACTGAGCACCCAGCACCCTGAGTACTGAGCACCCAGCACCCTGAGCACTGAGCACCCAGCACCCTGAGTACTGAGCACCCAGCACCCTGAGTACTGAGCACCCAGCACCCAGAGCACTGAGCACCCAGCACCCCTAGCACGGAGCACCCAGGACCCCGAGCACTGAGTACTGAGCACCCAGCACACTGAGTACTGATCACCGAGCTCCCCGAGCACTGAGCACCCTGAGTACTGAGCACCCAGCACCCCGATCACTGAGCACCCAGCACCCTGAGCACTGAGCACCCAGCACCCTGAGCACTGAGCACCCAGCACACTGAGTACTGAGCACCCAGCACGCTGAGTACTGAGCACCCAGCACCCCGAGCACTGAGCACCCAGCACCCTGAGCACTGAGCACTGAGCACCCAGCACCCCGAGCGCTGAGCACACAGCACCCTGAGCACCCAGCACCCTGAGCACTGAGCACCCTGAGCACTGAGCACATTGAGCACTGAGCACTGAGCACCCAGAACCCTGAGTACTGAGCACCCAACACTCTGAGCACTGAGCACCCAGCACGCTGAGTACTGAGCACTGAGCACACAGCACCCTGAGTACTGAGCACCCAGCACCCCGAGCACTGAGCACCCAGTGCCCCGAGCACTGAGCACCCAGCACCCTGAGCACTGAGCACTGAGCACACTGAGCACTGAGCACCCAGCACCCCGAGTACTGAGCACTGAGCACCCTGAGTACTGAGCACCCAACACCCAGAGTACTGAGCACCCAGCACCCTGAGAACTGAGCACCGAGCACCCTGAGTACTGAGCACCCAGCACCCTGAGTACTGAGCACTGAGCACCCCGAGTACTGAGCACCCAGCACCCCGAGCACTGAGCACCCAGCAACCTGAGTACTGAGAACAGATCACCCTGAGTACTGAGCACCCAGAACCCTGAGTACTGAGCCCCCAGCACCCTGAGTACTGAGCACCCAGCACCCCGAGCACTGAGCACCCAGCACCCCGAGAATGAGCACCCAGCACCCTGAGTACTGAGCACCCAGCACCCTGAGTACTGAGCACCCAGCACCATGAGTACTGAGCACCCAGCAACCCGAGCACTGAGCACCCAGCACCCTGAGAATGAGCACCCAGCACCATGAGTACTGAGCACCCAGCACCCTGAGTACTGAGCACTAAGCACCCAGAGCACTGAGCACCCAGCACCCCGAGCACTGAGCACCCAGCGCCCCGAGCACTGAGCACCCAGCACCCCGAGCACTGAGAACTGAGCACCCTGAGCACTGAGCACCCAGCACCCGAGTACTGAGCACTGAGCACCCTGAGTACTGAGCAACAAGCACCCCGAGTACTGAGCACTGAGCACCCTGAGTACTGAGCACCCAGCACACTGAGAACTGAGCACCCAGCACCCTGAGTACTGAGCACTGAGAACCCTGAGTACTGAGCACCGAGCACCCTCAGTACTGAGCACCCAGCACCCTGATCACTGATCACGGAGCACCCCGAGGACTGAGCACCCAGCACCCTGAGCACTGAGCACCCAGCACCTTGAGTACTGAGCACCGAGCTCCCCGAGCACTGAGCACCCAGCACCCTGAGTACTGAGCACCCAGCACCCTGAGCACTGAGCACCCAGCACCATGAGCACTGAGCACGCAGCACCCCGAGCACTGAGCACCCAGCACCCTGAGTACTGAGCACAGAGCACCCTGAGCACTGAGCACCCAGCACACTGAGTACTGAGCACCCAGCACCCTGAGTACTGAGCAACCAGCACCCTGAGCACTGAGCACTGAGCACCCAGCACCCTCAGCACTGAGCACTGAGCACCCAGCACCACAGCCCTGAGCACCCAGCACCCCGAGCACTGAGCACCCAGCACCCTGAGCACTGAGCACCCAGCACCCTGAGCACCCAGCACCCTGAGTACTGAGCACCCAGCACCCTGAGTACTGAGCACCCAGCACCCTGAGTACTGAGCACTCAGCAGCCTGAGTACTGAGCACCGAGCACCCCGAGCACTGAGCACCCAGCACCCTGAGCACTGAGCACCCGGGGGACTGAGCACCCAGCACCCTGAGCACTGACCACCGATCACCCTGAGCACTGAGCACCCACCACACCGAGCACTGAGCACCCAGCACCCTGAGTACTGAGCACCCAGCACCCCGAGTACTGAGCACCCAGCACCCTGAGTACTGAGCACCCAGCACCCCGAGCACTGAGCAAACAGCACCCTGAGTACTGAGCACCCTGAGTACTGAGCACTGAGCACCGAGCACCCTGAGTACTGAGCACCCTGAGGACTGAGCACCCAGCACCCTGAGCACTGAGCACCCAGCACCCTGAGTACCGAGCACTGATCACCCTGAGCACTGAGCACCCAGCACCCCGAGCACTGAGCACCCAGCACCCCGAGCACTGAGCACCCAGCGCCCTGAGCACTGAGCACCCAGCACACTGAGCACTGAGCACCCAGCCCCCTGAGTACTGAGCACCCAGCACCATGAGTACTGAGCACCCAGCACCCTAAGTACTGAGCACTCAGCACCCTGAGTACAGAGCACCGAGCACCCCGAGCACAGAGCACCCAGCACCCTGAGCACTGAGCACCCTGAGGACTGAGCACCCAGGACCCTGAGCACTGAACACCCAGCACCCTGAGTACTGAGCACCGATCACCCTAGCACTGAGCACCCAGCACCCCGAGCACTGAGCACCCAGCACCCTGAGTACTGAGCACCCAGCACCCTGAGCACTGAGCACCCAGCGCCCCGAGCACTGAGCAAACAGCACCCTGAGCACTGACCACCCAGCACCCTGAGCACTGAGCACCCAGCACCCCGAGCACTGAGCACCCAGCGCCCTGAGCACTGAGCACCCAGCACCCTGAGCACTGAGCACCCAGCACCCTGAGTACTGAGCACCCAGCACCATGAGTACTGAGCACCCAGCACCCTAAGTACTGAGCACTCAGCACCCTGAGTACAGAGCACCGAGCACCCCGAGCACAGAGCACCCAGCACCCTGAGCACTGAGCACCCTGAGGACTGAGCACCCAGGACCCTGAGCACTGAACACCCAGCACCCTGAGTACTGAGCACCGATCACCCTGAGCACTGAGCACCCAGCACCCCGAGCACTGAGCACCCAGCACCCTGAGTACTGAGCACCCAGCACCCTGAGCACTGAGCACACAGCACCCTGAGTACTGAGCACCCTGAGTACTGAGCACCAATCACCCTGAGCACTGAGCACCCACCACACTGAGTACTGAGCACCCAGCACCGTGAGCACTGAGCACCCAGCACCCTGAGCACTGAGCACCGAGCACCCTAAGTACTGAGCACTCTGAGGACTGAGCACCCAGCACCCTGAGCACTGAGCACCCAGCACCCTGAGTACCGAGCACTGATCACCCTGAGCACTGAGCACCCAGCACCCCGAGCACTGAGTACCCAGCACCCCGAGCACTGAGCACCCAGCGCCCTGAGCACTGATCACCCAGCACCCCGAGCACGGAGCACCCAGGACCCCGAGCACTGAGTACTGAGCAGCCAGCACCCTGAGTACTGATCACCGAGCTCCCCGAGCACTGAGCACCCTGAGTACTGAGCACCCAGCACCCCGATCACTGAGCACCATGCACCCTGAGCACTGAGCACCCAGCACCCTGAGCACTGAGCACCCAGCAAACTGAGTACTGAGCACCCAGCACGCTGAGTACTGAGCACCCAGCACCCCGAGCACTGAGCACCCAGCACCCTGAGTACTGAGCACTGAGCACCTAGCACCCCGAGCACTGAGCACCCAGCACCCTGTGTACTGAGCACTGAGCACCCTGAGAACTATGCACCCAGCACCCCGAGTACTGAGCACCCAGGACCCTGAGCACTGAGCACCGAGCACCCCGAGCACTGAGCACCCAGCACCCTGAGCACTCAGCACCCAGCACCCCGAGCACTGAGCACCCAGCACCCTGAGCACTGAGCACCCAGCACCATGAGTACGGAGCACCCCGAGGACTGAGCACCCAGCACCCTGAGCACTGAGCACCCAGCACCTTCAGTACTGAGCACCGAGCACCTCGAGCACTAAGCACCCAGCACCCTGAGTACTGAGCACCCAGCACCCTGAGCACTGAGCACTGAGCACCCAGCACCTTGAGCACTGAGCACTGACCACCCAGCACACCGAGCACTGAGCACCCAGCACCCCGAGCACTGAGCACCCAGCGCCCTGAGCACTGAGCACCCAGCACACTGAGTACTGAACACCCAGCACCCTGAGCACTGAGCACTGAGCACCCTGAGCACTGAGTACTGAACACTGAGCACCCTGAGCACTGAGCACCCAGCACCCCGAGTACTGGGCACCCAGCACCCCGAGCACTGAGCACCCAGTGCCCCGAGCACTGAGCACCCAGCACCCTGAGAACTGAGCACCCAGCACCCTGAGTACTGAGCACCCAGCACCCTGAGTACTGAGCACCCAGCACCCTGAGCACTGAGCACCCAGCACCTTGAGCACTGAGCACTGACCACCAAGCACCCCGAGCACTGAGCACCCAGCACCCCGAGCCCTGAGCACCCAGCGCCCTGAGCACTGAGCACCCAGCACACTGAGCACTGAGCACCCAGCGCCCTGAGTACTGAGCACCCAGCACCATGAGTACTGAGCACCCAGCACCCTGAGTACTGAGCACTCAGCACCCTGAGTACTGAGCACCGAGCACCCCGAGCACAGAGCACCCAGCACCCTGAGCACTGAGCACCCTGAGGACTGAGCACCCAGCACCCTGAGCACTGAGCACCCAGCACCCTGAGTACTGAGCACCGATCACCCTGAGCACTGAGCACCCAGAACCCCGAGCACTGAGCAACCAGCACCCTGAGTACTGAGCACCCAGCACCCTGAGCACTGAGCACCCAGCACCCTGAGTACTGAGCACCCTGAGTACTGAGCACCGATCACCCTGAGCACTGAGCACCCAGCACCCTGAGTACTGAGCACCCAGCACCCTGAGCACTGAGCACCCAGCACCCTGAGCACTGAGCACCCAGCACCCTGAGTACTGAGCACCCAGCACCCTGAGTACTGAGTACCCAGCACCCTGAGCACTGAGCACCCAGCACCCTGAGTACTGAGCACCGAGCACCCTGAGTACTGTGCACCCAGCACCCTGAGTACTGAGCACCCAGCACCCTGAGCACTGAGCACCCAGCTCCCTGAGTACTGAGCACCCAGCACCCTGAGTACTGAGCACCCAGCACCCAGAGCACTGAGCACCCAGCACGCCGAGCACGGAGCACCCAGGACCCCGAGCACTGAGTACTGAGCACCCAGCACCCTGAGTACTGATCACCGAGCTCCCCGAGAACTGAGCACCCTGAGTACTGAGCACCCAGCACCCCGATCACTGAGCACCATGCACCCTGAGCACTGAGCACCCAGCACCCTGAGCACTGAGCAACCAGCAAACTGAGTACTGAGCACCCAGCACGCTGAGTACTGAGCACCCAGCACACCGAGCACTGAGCACCCAGCACCCTGAGTACTGAGCACTGAGCACCTAGCACCCCGAGCACTGAGCACCCAGCACCCTGTGTACTGAGCACTGAGCACCCTGAGTACTAAGCACCCAGCACCCTGAGTACTGAGCACCCAGGACCCTGAGCACTGAGCACCGAGCACCCCGAGCACTGAGCACCCAGCACCCTGAGCACTCAGCACCCAGCACCCCGAGCACTGAGCACCCAGCACCCTGAGCACTGAGCACCCAGCACCATGAGTACGGAGCACCCCGAGGACTGAGCACCCAGCACCCTGAGCACTGAGCACCCAGCACCTTCAGTACTGAGCACCGAGCACCTCGAGCACTAAGCACCCAGCACCCTGAGTACTGAGCACCCAGCACCCTGAGCACTGAGCACTGAGCACCCAGCACCTTGAGCACTGAGCACTGACCACGCAGCACCCCGAGCATTGAGCACCCAGCACCCCGAGCACTGAGCACCCAGCGCCCTGAGCACTGAGCACCCAGCACACTGAGCACTGAGCACCCAGCCCCCTGAGTACTGAGCACCCAGCACCATGAGTACTGAGCACCCAGCACCCTAAGTACTGAGCACTCAGCACCCCGAGCACAGAGCACCCAGCACCCTGAGCACTGAGCACCCTGAGGACCGAGCACCCAGGACCCTGAGCACTGAGCACCCAGCACCCTGAGTACTGAGCACCGATCACCCTGAGCACTGGGCACCCAGCACCCCGAGCACTGAGCACCCAGCACCCTGAGTACTGAGCACCCAGCACCCTGAGCACTGAGCACACAGCACCCTGAGTACTGAGCACCCTGAGTACTGAGCACCCAGCACCCTGAGCACTGAGCACCCAGCACCCTGAGTACTGAGCACACAGCACCCTGAGTACTGAGTACCCAGCACCCTGAGCACTGAGCACCCAGCACCCTGAGTACTGAGCACCGAGCACCCTGAGTACTGAGCACCCAGCACCCTGAGTACTGAGCACCCAGCACCCTGAGTACTGAGCACCCAGCACCCAGAGCACTGAGCACCCAGCACCCCGAGCACGGAGCACCCAGGACCCCGAGCACTGAGTACTGAGCACCCAGCACCCTGAGTACTGAGCACCGAGCTCCCCGAGCACTGAGCACCCTGAGTACTGAGCACCCAGCACCCCGATCACTGAGCACCCAGCACCCTGAGCACTGAGCACCCAGCACCCTGAGCACTGAGCACCCAGCACCCTGAGTACTGAGCACCCAGCACGCTGAGTACTGAGCACCCAGCACCCCGAGCACTGAGCACCCAGCACCCTGAGTACTGAGCACTGAGCACCGAGCACCCCGAGCACTGAGCACCCAGCACCCTGTGTACTGAGCCCTGAGCACCCTGAGTACTAAGCACCCAGCACCCTGAGTACTGAGCACCCAGGACCCTGAGCACTGAGCACCGAGCACCCCGAGCACTGAGCACCCAGCACCCTGAGCACTCAGCACCCAGCACCCCGAGCACTGAGCACCCAGCACCCTGAGCACTGAGCACCCAGCACCATGAGCACGGAGCACCCCGAGGACTGAGCACCCAGCACCCTGAGCACTGAGCACCCAGCACCTTGAGTACTGAGCACCGAGCACCTCGAGCACTAACCACCCAGCACCCTGAGTACTGAGCACCCAGCAACCTGAGCACTGAGCACCCAGAACCCTGAGCACTGAGCACCCAGCACCCTGAGCACGGAGCACCCAGCACCCTGAGTACTGAGCACCAAACACCCAGAGTACTGAGCACCCAGCACCCTGAGCACTGAGCACCCAGCACCCTGAGTACTGAGCACCCAGCACACTGAGTACTGAACACCCAGCACCCTGAGCACTGAGCACTGAGCACCCTGAGCACTGAGTACTGAGCACTGAGCACCCTGAGCACTGAGCACCCAGCACCCCGAGTACTGAGCACCCAGCACCCCGAGCACTGAGCACCCAGTGCCCCGAGCACTGAGCACCCAGCACCCTGAGAACTGAGCACCCAGCACCCTGAGTACTGAGCACCCAGCACCCTGAGTACTGAGCACCCAGCACCCTGAGCACTGAGCACTGAGCACCCAGCACCTTGAGCACTGAGCACTGACCACCAAGCACCCCGAGCACTGAGCACCCAGCGCCCTGAGCACTGAGCACCGAGCACACTGAGCACTGAGCACCCAACCCCCTGAGTACTGAGCACCCAGCACCATGAGTACTGAGCACCCAGCACCCTGAGTACTGAGCACTGAGCACCCTGAGGACTGAGCACCCAGCACCCTGAGAACTGAGCACCCAGCACCCTGAGTACTGAGCACCGATCACCCTGAGCACTGAGCACCCAGCACCCCGAGCACTGAGCACCCAGCACCCTGAGTACTGAGCACCCTGAGTACTGAGCACCGATCACCCTGAGCACTGAGCACCCAGCACCCTGAGTACTGAGCACCCAGCACCCTGAGCACTGAGCACCCAGCACCCTGAGCACTGAGCACCCAGCACCCTGAGTACTGAGCACCCAGCACCCTGAGTACTGAGTACCCAGCCCCCTGAGCACTGAGCACCCAGCACCCTGAGTACTGAGCACCGAGCACCCTGAGTACTGAGCACCCAGCACCCTGAGTACTGAGCACCCAGCACCCTGAGCACTGAGCACCCAGCACCCTGAGTACTGAGCACCCAGCACCCTGAGTACTGAGCACCCAGCACCCAGAGCACTGAGCACCCAGCACCCCTAGCACGGAGCACCCAGGACCCCGAGCACTGAGTACTGAGCACCCAGCACACTGAGTACTGATCACCGAGCTCCCCGAGCACTGAGCACCCTGAGTACTGAGCACCCAGCACCCCGATCACTGAGCACCCAGCACCCTGAGCACTGAGCACCCAGCACCCTGAGCACTGAGCACCCAGCACACTGAGTACTGAGCACCCAGCACGCTGAGTACTGAGCTCCCAGCACCCCGATCACTGAGCACCCAGCACCCTGAGCACTGAGCACCCAGCACCCTGAGTACTGAGCACCCAGCACCCTGAGTACTGAGCACTCAGCAGCCTGAGTACTGAGCACCGAGCAACCCGAGCACTGAGCACCCAGCACCCTGAGCACTGAGCACCCGGGGGACTGAGCACCCAGCACCCTGAGCACTGACCACCGATCACCCTGAGCACTGAGCACCCACCACACCGAGCACTGAGCACCCAGCACCCTGAGTACTGAGCACCCAGCACCCCGAGTACTGAGCACCCAGCACCCTGAGTACTGAGCACCCAGCACCCCGAGCACTGAGCAAACAGCACCCTGAGTACTGAGCACCCTGAGTACTGAGCACTGAGCAAGGAGCACCCTGAGTACTGAGCACCCTGAGGACTGAGCACCCAGCACCCTGAGCACTGAGCACCCAGCACCCTGAGTACCGAGCACTGATCACCCTGAGCACTGAGCACCCAGCACCCCGAGCACTGAGCACCCAGCACCCCGAGCACTGAGCACCCAGCGCCCTGAGCACTGAGCACCCAGCACACTGAGCACTGAGCACCCAGCCCCCTGAGTACTGAGCACCCAGCACCATGAGTACTGAGCACCCAGCACCCTAAGTACTGAGCACTCAGCACCCTGAGTACAGAGCACCGAGCACCCCGAGCACAGAGCACCCAGCACCCTGAGCACTGAGCACCCTGAGGACTGAGCACCCAGGACCCTGAGCACTGAACACCCAGCACCCTGAGTACTGAGCACCGATCACCCTAGCACTGAGCACCCAGCACCCCGAGCACTGAGCACCCAGCACCCTGAGTACTGAGCACCCAGCACCCTGAGCACTGAGCACCCAGCGCCCCGAGCACTGAGCACACAGCACCCTGAGCACTGACCACCCAGCACCCCGAGCACTGAGCACCCAGCACCCCGAGCACTGAGCACCCAGCGCCCTGAGCACTGAGCACCCAGCACACTGAGCACTGAGCACCCAGCCCCCTGAGTACTGAGCACCCAGCACCATGAGTACTGAGCACCCAGCACCCTAAGTACTGAGCACTCAGCACCCTGAGTACAGAGCACCGAGCACCCCGAGCACAGAGCACCCAGCACCCTGAGCACTGAGCACCCTGAGGACTGAGCACCCAGGACCCTGAGCACTGAACACCCAGCACCCTGAGTACTGAGCACCGATCACCCTGAGCACTGAGCACCCAGCACCCCGAGCACTGAGCACCCCGCACCCTGAGTACTGAGCACCCAGCACCCTGAGCACTGAGCACACAGCACCCTGAGTACTGAGCACCCTGAGTACTGAGCACCAATCACCCTGAGCACTGAGCACCCACCACACTGAGTACTGAGCACCCAGCACCGTGAGCACTGAGCACCCAGCACCCTGAGCACTGAGCACCGAGCACCCTAAGTACTGAGCACCCTGAGGACTGAGCACCCAGCACCCTGAGCACTGAGCACCCAGCACCCTGAGTACCGAGCACTGATCACCCTGAGCACTGAGCACCCAGCACCCCGAGCACTGAGTACCCAGCACCCCGAGCACTGAGCACCCAGCGCCCTGAGCACTGAGCACCCAGCACCCCAAGCACGGAGCACCCAGGACCCCGAGCACTGAGTACTGAGCAGCCAGCACCCTGAGTACTGATCACCGAGCTCCCCGAGCACTGAGCACCCTGAGTACTGAGCACCCAGCACCCCGATCACTGAGCACCATGCACCCTGAGCACTGAGCACCCAGCACCCTGAGCACTGAGCACCCAGCAAACTGAGTACTGAGCACCCAGCACGCTGAGTACTGAGCACCCAGCACCCCGAGCACTGAGCACCCAGCACCCTGAGTACTGAGCACTGAGCACCTAGCACCCCGAGCACTGAGCACCCAGCACCCTGTGTACTGAGCACTGAGCACCCTGAGAACTATGCACCCAGCACCCTGAGTACTGAGCACCCAGGACCCTGAGCACTGAGCACCGAGCACCCCGAGCACTGAGCACCCAGCACCCTGAGCACTCAGCACCCAGCACCCCGAGCACTGAGCACCCAGCACCCTGAGCACTGAGCACCCAGCACCATGAGTACGGAGCACCCCGAGGACTGAGCACCCAGCACCCTGAGCACTGAGCACCCAGCACCTTCAGTACTGAGCACCGAGCACCTCGAGCACTAAGCACCCAGCACCCTTAGTACTGAGCACCCAGCACCCTGAGCACTGAGCACTGAGCACCCAGCACCTTGAGCACTGAGCACTGACCACCCAGCACACCGAGCACTGAGCACCCAGCACCCCGAGCACTGAGCACCCAGCGCCCTGAGCACTGAGCACCCAGCACACTGAGTACTGAACACCCAGCACCCTGAGCACTGAGCACTGAGCACCCTGAGCACTGAGTACTGAACACTGAGCACCCTGAGCACTGAGCACCCAGCACCCCGAGTACTGGGCACCCAGCACCCCGAGCACTGAGCACCCAGTGCCCCGAGCACTGAGCACCCAGCACCCTGAGAACTGAGCACCCAGCACCCTGAGTACTGAGCACCCAGCACCCTGAGTACTGAGCACCCAGCACCCTGAGCACTGAGCACCCAGCACCTTGAGCACTGAGCACTGACCACCAAGCACCCCGAGCACTGAGCACCCAGCACCCCGAGCCCTGAGCACCCAGCGCCCTGAGCACTGAGCACCCAGCACACTGAGCACTGAGCACCCAGCCCCCTGAGTACTGAGCACCCAGCACCATGAGTACTGAGCACCCAGCACCCTGAGTACTGAGCACTCAGCACCCTGAGTACTGAGCACCGAGCACCCCGAGCACAGAGCACCCAGCACCCTGAGCACTGAGCACCCTGAGGACTGAGCACCCAGCACCCTGAGCACTGAGCACCCAGCACCCTGAGTACTGAGCACCGATCACCCTGAGCACTGAGCACCCAGAACCCCGAGCACTGAGCAACCAGCACCCTGAGTACTGAGCACCGATCACCCTGAGCACTGAGCACCCAGCACCCCGAGCACTGAGCACCCAGCACCCTGAGTACTGAGCACCCTGAGTACTGAGCACCGATCACCCTGAGCACTGAGCACCCAGCACCCTGAGTACTGAGCACCCAGCACCCTGAGCACTGAGCACCCAGCACCCTGAGCACTGAGCACCCAGCACCCTGAGTACTGAGCACCCAGCACCCTGAGTACTGAGTACCCAGCCCCCTGAGCACTGAGCACCCAGCACCCTGAGTACTGAGCACCGAGCACCCTGAGTACTGAGCACCCAGCACCCTGAGTACTGAGCACCCAGCACCCTGAGCACTGAGCACCCAGCACCCTGAGTACTGAGCACCCAGCACCCTGAGTACTGAGCACCCAGCACCCAGAGCACTGAGCACCCAGCACCCCTAGCACGGAGCACCCAGGACCCCGAGCACTGAGTACTGAGCACCCAGCACACTGAGTACTGATCACCGAGCTCCCCGAGCACTGAGCACCCTGAGTACTGAGCACCCAGCACCCCGATCACTGAGCACCCAGCACCCTGAGCACTGAGCACCCAGCACCCTGAGCACTGAGCACCCAGCACACTGAGTACTGAGCACCCAGCACGCTGAGTACTGAGCTCCCAGCACCCCGATCACTGAGCACCCAGCACCCTGAGCACTGAGCACCCAGCACCCTGAGTACTGAGCACCCAGCACCCTGAGTACTGAGCACTCAGCAGCCTGAGTACTGAGCACCGAGCAACCCGAGCACTGAGCACCCAGCACCCTGAGCACTGAGCACCCGGGGGACTGAGCACCCAGCACCCTGAGCACTGACCACCGATCACCCTGAGCACTGAGCACCCACCACACCGAGCACTGAGCACCCAGCACCCTGAGTACTGAGCACCCAGCACCCCGAGTACTGAGCACCCAGCACCCTGAGTACTGAGCACCCAGCACCCCGAGCACTGAGCAAACAGCACCCTGAGTACTGAGCACCCTGAGTACTGAGCACTGAGCAAGGAGCACCCTGAGTACTGAGCACCCTGAGGACTGAGCACCCAGCACCCTGAGCACTGAGCACCCAGCACCCTGAGTACCGAGCACTGATCACCCTGAGCACTGAGCACCCAGCACCCCGAGCACTGAGCACCCAGCACCCCGAGCACTGAGCACCCAGCGCCCTGAGCACTGAGCACCCAGCACACTGAGCACTGAGCACCCAGCCCCCTGAGTACTGAGCACCCAGCACCATGAGTACTGAGCACCCAGCACCCTAAGTACTGAGCACTCAGCACCCTGAGTACAGAGCACCGAGCACCCCGAGCACAGAGCACCCAGCACCCTGAGCACTGAGCACCCTGAGGACTGAGCACCCAGGACCCTGAGCACTGAACACCCAGCACCCTGAGTACTGAGCACCGATCACCCTAGCACTGAGCACCCAGCACCCCGAGCACTGAGCACCCAGCACCCTGAGTACTGAGCACCCAGCACCCTGAGCACTGAGCACCCAGCGCCCCGAGCACTGAGCACACAGCACCCTGAGCACTGACCACCCAGCACCCCGAGCACTGAGCACCCAGCACCCCGAGCACTGAGCACCCAGCGCCCTGAGCACTGAGCACCCAGCACACTGAGCACTGAGCACCCAGCCCCCTGAGTACTGAGCACCCAGCACCATGAGTACTGAGCACCCAGCACCCTAAGTACTGAGCACTCAGCACCCTGAGTACAGAGCACCGAGCACCCCGAGCACAGAGCACCCAGCACCCTGAGCACTGAGCACCCTGAGGACTGAGCACCCAGGACCCTGAGCACTGAACACCCAGCACCCTGAGTACTGAGCACCGATCACCCTGAGCACTGAGCACCCAGCACCCCGAGCACTGAGCACCCCGCACCCTGAGTACTGAGCACCCAGCACCCTGAGCACTGAGCACACAGCACCCTGAGTACTGAGCACCCTGAGTACTGAGCACCAATCACCCTGAGCACTGAGCACCCACCACACTGAGTACTGAGCACCCAGCACCGTGAGCACTGAGCACCCAGCACCCTGAGCACTGAGCACCGAGCACCCTAAGTACTGAGCACCCTGAGGACTGAGCACCCAGCACCCTGAGCACTGAGCACCCAGCACCCTGAGTACCGAGCACTGATCACCCTGAGCACTGAGCACCCAGCACCCCGAGCACTGAGTACCCAGCACCCCGAGCACTGAGCACCCAGCGCCCTGAGCACTGAGCACCCAGCACCCCAAGCACGGAGCACCCAGGACCCCGAGCACTGAGTACTGAGCAGCCAGCACCCTGAGTACTGATCACCGAGCTCCCCGAGCACTGAGCACCCTGAGTACTGAGCACCCAGCACCCCGATCACTGAGCACCATGCACCCTGAGCACTGAGCACCCAGCACCCTGAGCACTGAGCACCCAGCAAACTGAGTACTGAGCACCCAGCACGCTGAGTACTGAGCACCCAGCACCCCGAGCACTGAGCACCCAGCACCCTGAGTACTGAGCACTGAGCACCTAGCACCCCGAGCACTGAGCACCCAGCACCCTGTGTACTGAGCACTGAGCACCCTGAGAACTATGCACCCAGCACCCTGAGTACTGAGCACCCAGGACCCTGAGCACTGAGCACCGAGCACCCCGAGCACTGAGCACCCAGCACCCTGAGCACTCAGCACCCAGCACCCCGAGCACTGAGCACCCAGCACCCTGAGCACTGAGCACCCAGCACCATGAGTACGGAGCACCCCGAGGACTGAGCACCCAGCACCCTGAGCACTGAGCACCCAGCACCTTCAGTACTGAGCACCGAGCACCTCGAGCACTAAGCACCCAGCACCCTTAGTACTGAGCACCCAGCACCCTGAGCACTGAGCACTGAGCACCCAGCACCTTGAGCACTGAGCACTGACCACCCAGCACACCGAGCACTGAGCACCCAGCACCCCGAGCACTGAGCACCCAGCGCCCTGAGCACTGAGCACCCAGCACACTGAGTACTGAACACCCAGCACCCTGAGCACTGAGCACTGAGCACCCTGAGCACTGAGTACTGAACACTGAGCACCCTGAGCACTGAGCACCCAGCACCCCGAGTACTGGGCACCCAGCACCCCGAGCACTGAGCACCCAGTGCCCCGAGCACTGAGCACCCAGCACCCTGAGAACTGAGCACCCAGCACCCTGAGTACTGAGCACCCAGCACCCTGAGTACTGAGCACCCAGCACCCTGAGCACTGAGCACCCAGCACCTTGAGCACTGAGCACTGACCACCAAGCACCCCGAGCACTGAGCACCCAGCACCCCGAGCCCTGAGCACCCAGCGCCCTGAGCACTGAGCACCCAGCACACTGAGCACTGAGCACCCAGCCCCCTGAGTACTGAGCACCCAGCACCATGAGTACTGAGCACCCAGCACCCTGAGTACTGAGCACTCAGCACCCTGAGTACTGAGCACCGAGCACCCCGAGCACAGAGCACCCAGCACCCTGAGCACTGAGCACCCTGAGGACTGAGCACCCAGCACCCTGAGCACTGAGCACCCAGCACCCTGAGTACTGAGCACCGATCACCCTGAGCACTGAGCACCCAGAACCCCGAGCACTGAGCAACCAGCACCCTGAGTACTGAGCACCCAGCACCCTGAGCACTGAGCACCCAGCACCCTGAGTACTGAGCACCCTGAGTACTGAGCACCGATCACCCTGAGCACTGAGCACCCAGCACCCTGAGTACTGAGCACCCAGCACCCTGAGCACTGAGCACCCAGCACCCTGAGCACTGAGCACCCAGCACCCTGAGTACTGAGCACCCAGCACCCTGAGTACTGAGTACCCAGCACCCTGAGCACTGAGCACCCAGCACCCTGAGTACTGAGCACCGAGCACCCTGAGTACTGAGCACCCAGCACCCTGAGTACTGAGCACCCAGCACCCTGAGCACTGAGCACCCAGCACCCTGAGTACTGAGCACCCAGCACCCTGAGTACTGAGCACCCAGCACCCAGAGCACTGAGCACCCAGCACCCCGAGCACGGAGCACCCAGGACCCCGAGCACTGAGTACTGAGCACCCAGCACCCTGAGTACTGATCACCGAGCTCCCCGAGCACTGAGCACCCTGAGTACTGAGCACCCAGCACCCCGATCACTGAGCACCATGCACCCTGAGCACTGAGCACCCAGCACCCTGAGCACTGAGCAACCAGCAAACTGAGTACTGAGCACCCAGCACGCTGAGTACTGAGCACCCAGCACACCGAGCACTGAGCACCCAGCACCCTGAGTACTGAGCACTGAGCACCTAGCACCCCGAGCACTGAGCACCCAGCACCCTGTGTACTGAGCACTGAGCACCCTGAGTACTAAGCACCCAGCACCCTGAGCACTGAGCACCCAGAACCCTGAGCACTGAGCACCCAGCACCCTGAGCACGGAGCACCCAGCACCCTGAGTACTGAGCACCAAACACGCAGAGTACTGAGCACCCAGCACCCTGAGCACTGAGCACCCAGCACCCTGAGTACTGAGCACCCAGCACACTGAGTACTGAACACCCAGCACCCTGAGCACTGAGCACTGAGCACCCTGAGCACTGAGTACTGAGCACTGAGCACCCTGAGCACTGAGCACCCAGCACCCCGAGTACTGAGCACCCAGCACCCCGAGCACTGAGCACCCAGTGCCCCGAGCACTGAGCACCCAGCACCCTGAGAACTGAGCACCCAGCACCCTGAGTACTGAGCACCCAGCACCCTGAGTACTGAGCACCCAGCACCCTGAGCACTGAGCACTGAGCACCCAGCACCTTGAGCACTGAGCACTGACCACCAAGCACCCCGAGCACTGAGCACCCAGCGCCCTGAGCACTGAGCACCGAGCACACTGAGCACTGAGCACCCAACCCCCTGAGTACTGAGCACCCAGCACCATGAGTACTGAGCACCCAGCACCCTGAGTACTGAGCACTGAGCACCCTGAGGACTGAGCACCCAGCACCCTGAGAACTGAGCACCCAGCACCCTTAGTACTGAGCACCGATCACCCTGAGCACTGAGCACCCAGCACCCCGAGCACTGAGCACCCAGCACCCTGAGTACTGAGCACCCAGCACCCTGAGCACTGAGCACCCAGCACCCTGAGTACTGAGCACCCTGAGTACTGAGCACCGATCACCCTGAGCACTGAGCACCCAGCACCCTGAGTACTGAGCACCCAGCACCCTGAGCACTGAGCACCCAGCACCCTGAGCACTGAGCACCCAGCACCCTGAGTACTGAGCACCCAGCACCCTGAGTACTGAGTACCCAGCCCCCTGAGCACTGAGCACCCAGCACCCTGAGTACTGAGCACCGAGCACCCTGAGTACTGAGCACCCAGCACCCTGAGTACTGAGCACCCAGCACCCTGAGCACTGAGCACCCAGCACCCTGAGTACTGAGCACCCAGCACCCTGAGTACTGAGCACCCAGCACCCAGAGCACTGAGCACCCAGCACCCCTAGCACGGAGCACCCAGGACCCCGAGCACTGAGTACTGAGCACCCAGCACACTGAGTACTGATCACCGAGCTCCCCGAACACTGAGCACCCTGAGTACTGAGCACCCAGCACCCCGATCACTGAGCACCCAGCACCCTGAGCACTGAGCACCCAGCACCCTGAGCACTGAGCACCCAGCACACTGAGTACTGAGCACCCAGCACGCTGAGTACTGAGCACCCAGCACCCCGAGCACTGAGCACCCAGCACCCTGAGCACTGAGCACTGAGCACCCAGCACCCCGAGCGCTGAGCACACAGCACCCTGAGCACCCAGCACCCTGAGCACTGAGCACCCTGAGAACTGAGCACATTGAGCACTGAGCACTGAGCACCCAGAACCCTGAGTACTGAGCACCCAACACTCTGAGCACTGAGCACCCAGCACGCTGAGTACTGAGCACTGAGCACACAGCACCCTGAGTACTGAGCACCCAGCACCCCGAGCACTGAGCACCCAGTGCCCCGAGCACTGAGCACCCAGCACCCTGAGCACTGAGCACTGAGCACACTGAGCACTGAGCACCCAGCACCCCGAGTACTGAGCACTGAGCACCCTGAGTACTGAGCACCCAACACCCAGAGTACTGAGCACCCAGCACCCTGAGAACTGAGCACCGAGCACCCTGAGTACTGAGCACCCAGCACCCTGAGTACTGAGCACCCAGCAACCTGAGTACTGAGAACAGATCACCCTGAGTACTGAGCACCCAGAACCCTGAGTACTGAGCCCCCAGCACCCTGAGTACTGAGCACCCAGCACCCCGAGCACTGAGCACCCAGCACCCCGAGAATGAGCACCCAGCACCCTGAGTACTGAGAACCGAGCACCCTGAGTACTGAGCACCCAGCACCCTGAGTACTGAGCCCCCAGCACCCTGAGTACTGAGCACCCAGCAACCCGAGCACTGAGCACCCAGCACCCTGAGAATGAGCACCCAGCACCATGAGTACTGAGCACCCAGCACCCTGAGTACTGAGCACTAAGCACCCAGAGCACTGAGCACCCAGCACAACGAGCACTGAGCACCCAGCGCCCCGAGCACTGAGCACCCAGCACCCCGAGCACTGAGAACTGAGCACCCTGAGCACTGAGCACCCAGCACCCCGAGTACTGAGCACTGAGCACCCTGAGTACTGAGCAACAAGCACCCCGAGTACTGAGCACTGAGCACCCTGAGTACTGAGCACCCAGCACACTGAGAACTGAGCACCCAGCACCCTGAGTACTGAGCACTGAGAACCCTGAGTACTGAGCACCGAGCACCCTGAGTACTGAGCACCCAGCACCCTGATCACTGATCACGGAGCACCCCGAGGACTGAGCACCCAGCACCCTGAGCACTGAGCACCCAGCACCTTGAGTACTGAGCACCGAGCTCCCCGAGCACTGAGCACCCAGCACCCTGAGTACTGAGCACCCAGCACCCTGAGCACTGAGCACCCAGCACCATGAGCACTGAGCACGCAGCACCCCGAGCACTGAGCACCCAGCACCCTGAGTACTGAGCACAGAGCACCCTGAGCACTGAGCACCCAGCACACTGAGTACTGAGCACCCAGCACCCTGAGTACTGAGCAACCAGCACCCTGAGCACTGAGCACTGAGCACCCAGCACCCTCAGCACTGAGCACTGAGCACCCAGCACCACAGCCCTGAGCACCCAGCACCCCGAGCACTGAGCACCCAGCACCCTGAGCACTGAGCACCCAGCACCCTGAGCACCCAGCACCCTGAGTACTGAGCACCCAGCACCCTGAGTACTGAGCACCCAGCACCCTGAGTACTGAGCACTCAGCAGCCTGAGTACTGAGCACCGAGCACCCCGAGCATTGAGCACCCAGCACCCTGAGCACTGAGCACCAGGGGGACTGAGCACCCAGCACCCTGAGCACTGAGCACCGATCACCCTGAGCACTGAGCACCCACCACACCGAGCACTGAGCACCCAGCACCCTGAGTACTGAGCACCCAGCACCCCGAGTACTGAGCACCCAGCACCCTGAGTACTGAGCACCCAGCACCCCGAGCACTGAGCAAACAGCACCCTGAGTACTGAGCACCCTGAGTACTGAGCACTGAGCACCGAGCACCCTGAGTACTGAGCACCCAGGACCCTGAGCACTGAACACCCAGCACCCTGAGTACTGAGCACCGATCACCCTGAGCACTGAGCACCCAGCACCCCGAGCACTGAGCACCCCGCACCCTGAGTACTGAGCACCCAGCACCCTGAGCACTGAGCACACAGCACCCTGAGTACTGAGCACCCTGAGTACTGAGCACCAATCACCCTGAGCACTGAGCACCCACCACACTGAGTACTGAGCACCCAGCACCGTGAGCACTGAGCACCCAGCACCCTGAGCACTGATCACCCAGCACCCTGAGTACTGAGCACCCAGCACCCTGAGTACTGAGTACCCAGCACCCTGAGCACTGAGCACTGACCACCAAGCACCCCGAGCACTGAGCACCCAGCGCCCTGAGCACTGAGCACCGAGCACACTGAGCACTGAGCACCCAACCCCCTGAGTACTGAGCACCCAGCACCATGAGTACTGAGCACCCAGCACCCTGAGTACTGAGCACTGAGCACCCTGAGGACTGAGCACCCAGCACCCTGAGAACTGAGCACCCAGCACCCTGAGTACTGAGCACCGATCACCCTGAGCACTGAGCACCCAGCACCCCGAGCACTGAGCACCCAGCACCCTGAGTACTGAGCACCCAGCACCCTGAGCACTGAGCACCCAGCACCCTGAGTACTGAGCACCCTGAGTACTGAGCACCGATCACCCTGAGCACTGAGCACCCAGCACCCTGAGTACTGAGCACCCAGCACCCTGAGCACTGAGCACCCAGCACCCTGAGCACTGAGCACCCAGAACCCTGAGTACTGAGCACCCAGCACCCTGAGTACTGAGTACCCAGCACCCTGAGCACTGAGCACTGAGCACCCAGCACCCCGAGCGCTGAGCACACAGCACCCTGAGCACCCAGCACCCTGAGCACTGAGCACCCTGAGAACTGAGCACATTGAGCACTGAGCACTGAGCACCCAGAACCCTGAGTACTGAGCACCCAACACTCTGAGCACTGAGCACCCAGCACGCTGAGTACTGAGCACTGAGCACACAGCACCCTGAGTACTGAGCACCCAGCACCCCGAGCACTGAGCACCCAGTGCCCCGAGCACTGAGCACCCAGCACCCTGAGCACTGAGCACTGAGCACACTGAGCACTGAGCACCCAGCACCCCGAGTACTGAGCACTGAGCACCCTGAGTACTGAGCACCCAACACCCAGAGTACTGAGCACCCAGCACCCTGAGAACTGAGCACCGAGCACCCTGAGTACTGAGCACCCAGCACCCTGAGTACTGAGCACCCAGCAACCTGAGTACTGAGAACAGATCACCCTGAGTACTGAGCACCCAGAACCCTGAGTACTGAGCCCCCAGCACCCTGAGTACTGAGCACCCAGCACCCCGAGCACTGAGCACCCAGCACCCCGAGAATGAGCACCCAGCACCCTGAGTACTGAGAACCGAGCACCCTGAGTACTGAGCACCCAGCACCCTGAGTACTGAGCCCCCAGCACCCTGAGTACTGAGCACCCAGCAACCCGAGCACTGAGCACCCAGCACCCTGAGAATGAGCACCCAGCACCATGAGTACTGAGCACCCAGCACCCTGAGTACTGAGCACTAAGCACCCAGAGCACTGAGCACCCAGCACAACGAGCACTGAGCACCCAGCGCCCCGAGCACTGAGCACCCAGCACCCCGAGCACTGAGAACTGAGCACCCTGAGCACTGAGCACCCAGCACCCCGAGTACTGAGCACTGAGCACCCTGAGTACTGAGCAACAAGCACCCCGAGTACTGAGCACTGAGCACCCTGAATACTGAGCACCCAGCACACTGAGAACTGAGCACCCAGCACCCTGAGTACTGAGCACTGAGAACCCTGAGTACTGAGCACCGAGCACCCTGAGTACTGAGCACCCAGCACCCTGATCACTGATCACGGAGCACCCCGAGGACTGAGCACCCAGCACCCTGAGCACTGAGCACCCAGCACCTTGAGTACTGAGCACCGAGCTCCCCGAGCACTGAGCACCCAGCACCCTGAGTACTGAGCACCCAGCACCCTGAGCACTGAGCACCCAGCACCATGAGCACTGAGCACGCAGCACCCCGAGCACTGAGCACCCAGCACCCTGAGTACTGAGCACAGAGCACCCTGAGCACTGAGCACCCAGCACACTGAGTACTGAGCACCCAGCACCCTGAGTACTGAGCAACCAGCACCCTGAGCACTGAGCACTGAGCACCCAGCACCCTCAGCACTGAGCACTGAGCACCCAGCACCACAGCCCTGAGCACCCAGCACCCCGAGCACTGAGCACCCAGCACCCTGAGCACTGAGCACCCAGCACCCTGAGCACCCAGCACCCTGAGTACTGAGCACCCAGCACCCTGAGTACTGAGCACCCAGCACCCTGAGTACTGAGCACTCAGCAGCCTGAGTACTGAGCATCGAGCACCCCGAGCATTGAGCACCCAGCACCCTGAGCACTGAGCACCCGGGGGACTGAGCACCCAGCACCCTGAGCACTGAGCACCGATCACCCTGAGCACTGAGCACAAACCACACCGAGCACTGAGCACCCAGCACCCTGAGTACTGAGCACCCAGCACCCCGAGTACTGAGCACCCAGCACCCTGAGTACTGAGCACCCAGCACCCCGAGCACTGAGCAAACAGCACCCTGAGTACTGAGCACCCTGAGTACTGAGCACTGAGCACCGAGCACCCTGAGTACTGAGCACCCAGGACCCTGAGCACTGAACACCCAGCACCCTGAGTACTGAGCACCGATCACCCTGAGCACTGAGCACCCAGCACCCCGAGCACTGAGCACCCCGCACCCTGAGTACTGAGCACCCAGCACCCTGAGCACTGAGCACACAGCACCCTGAGTACTGAGCACCCTGAGTACTGAGCACCAATCACCCTGAGCACTGAGCACCCACCACACTGAGTACTGAGCACCCAGCACCGTGAGCACTGAGCACCCAGCACCCTGAGCACTGATCACCCAGCACCCTGAGTACTGAGCACCCAGCACCCTGAGTACTGAGTACCCAGCACCCTGAGCACTGAGCACCGAGCACCCTGAGTACTGAGCATCGAGCACCCTGAGTACTGAGCACCCAGCACCCTGAGTACTGAGCACCCAGCACCCTGAGCACTGAGCACCCAGCACCCTGAGTACTGAGCACCCAGCACCCTGAGTACTGAGCACCCAGCACCTTGAGCACTGAGCACTGACCACCAAGCACCCCGAGCACTGAGCACCCAGCACCCCGAGCCCTGAGCACCCAGCGCCCTGAGCACTGAGCACCCAGCACCCTGAGCACTGAGCACCCAGCCCCCTGAGTACTGAGCACCCAGCACCATGAGTACTGAGCACCCAGCACCCTGAGTACTGAGCACTCAGCACCCTGAGTACTGAGCACCGATCACCCTGAGCACTGAGCACCCAGCACCCCGAGCACTGAGCACACAGCACCCTGAGTACTGAGCACCCAGCACCCTGAGCACTGAGCACCCAGCACCCAGAGTACTGAGCACCCTGAGTACTGAGCACCGATCACCCTGAGCACTGAGCACCCAGCACCCTGAGTACTGAGCACCCAGCACCCTGAGCACTGAGCACCCAGCACCCTGAGCACTGAGCACCCAGCACCCTGAGTACTGAGCACCCAGCACCCTGAGTACTGAGTACCCAGCACCCTGAGCACTGAACACCCAGCAACCTGAGTACTGAGCACCGAGCACCCTGAGTACTGAGCACGCAGCACCCTGAGTAATGAGCACCCAGCACCCTGAGTACTGAGCACCGAGCACCCCGAGCACTGAGCAACCAGCACCCTGAGTACTGAGCACTGAGCACCCTGAGTACTGAGCACCGAACACCCTGAGTACTGAGCACCCAGCACCCTGAGGACTGAGCACCCAGCACCCTGATTACTGAGCACCCAGCACCCTGAGTACTGAGCACCCAGCACCCTGAGCACTGAGCACCCAGCACCCTGAGTACTGAGCACCCAGCACCCTGAGTACTGAGCACCCAGCACCCAGAGCACTGAGCACCCAGCACCCCGAGCACGGAGCACCCAGGACCCCGAGCACTGAGTACTGAGCACCCAGCACCCTGAATACTGAGCACCGAGCTCCCCGAGCACTGAGCACCCTGAGTACTGAGCACCCAGCACCCCGATCACTGAGCACCCAGCACCCTGAGCACTGAGCACCCAGCACCCGGAGCACTGAGCACCCAGCACCATGAGCACGGAGCACCCCGAGGACTGAGCACCCAGCACCCTGAGCACTGAGCACCCAGCACCTTGAGTACTGAGCACCGAGCACCTCGAGCACTAACCACCCAGCACCCTGAGTACTGAGCACAGAGCAACCTGAGCACTGAGCACCCAGAACCCTGAGCACTGAGCACCCAGCACCCTGAGCACGGAGCACCCAGCACCCTGAGTACTGAGCACCAAACACCCAGAGTACTGAGCACCCAGCACCCTGAGCACTGAGCACCCAGCACCCTGAGTACTCAGCACCCAGCACCCGGAGTACTGAACACCAAGCACCCTGAGCACTGAGCACTGAGCACCCTGAGCACTGAGTACTGAGCACTGAGCACCCTGAGCACTGAGCACCCAGCACCCCGAGTACTGAGCACCCAGCACCCCGAGCACTGAGCACCCAGTGCCCCGAGCACTGAGCACCCAGCACCCTGAGAACTGAGCACCCAGCACCCTGAGTACTGAGCACCCAGCACCCTGAGCACTGAGCACTGAGCACCCAGCACCTTGAGCACTGAGCACTGACCACCAAGCACCCCGAGCACTGAGCACCCAGCACCCCGAGCCCTGAGCACCCAGCGCCCTGAGCACTGAGCACCCAGCACACTGAGCACTGAGCACCCAGCCCCCTGAGTACTGAGCACCCAGCACCATGAGTACTGAGCACCCAGCACCCTGAGTACTGAGCACTCAGCACCCTGAGTACTGAGCACCGAGCACCCCGAGCACAGAGCACCAAGCACCCTGAGCACTGAGCACCCTGAGGACTGAGCACCCAGCACCCTGAGCACTGAGCACCCAGCACCCTGAGTACTGAGCACCGATCACCCTGAGCACTGAGCACCCAGCACCCCAAGCACTGAGCACCCAGCACCCTGAGTACTGAGCACCCAGCACCCTGAGCACTGAGCACCCAGCACCCAGAGTACTGAGCACCCTGAGTACTGAGCACCGATCACCCTGAGCACTGAGCACCCAGCACCCTGAGTACTGAGCACCCAGCACCCTGAGCACTGAGCACCCAGCACCCTGAGCACTGAGCACCCAGCACCCTGAGTACTGACCACCCAGCACCCTGAGTACTGAGTACCCAGCACCCTGAGCACTGAACAGCCAGCAACCTGAGTACTGAGCACCGAGCACCCTGAGTACTGAGCACGCAGCACCCTGAGTAATGAGCACCCAGCACCCTGAGTACTGAGCACCGAGCACCCCGAGCACTGAGCAACCAGCACCCTGAGTACTGAGCACTGAGCACCCTGAGTACTGAGCACCCAGCACCCTGAGGACTGAGCACCCAGCACCCTGATTACTGAGCACCCAGCACCCTGAGTACTGAGCACCCAGCACCCAGAGCACTGAGCACCCAGCACCCCGAGCACGGAGCACCCAGGACCCCGAGCACTGAGTACTGAGCACCCAGCACCCTGAGTACTGATCACCGAGCTCCCCGAGCACTGAGCACCCTGAGTACTGAGCACCCAGCACACCCGATCACTGAGCACCATGCACCCTGAGCACTGAGCACCCAGCACCCTGAGCACTGAGCACCCAGCACACTGAGTACTGAGCACCCAGCACGCTGAGTACTGAGCACCCAGCACCCGGAGCACTGAGCACCCAGCACCCTGAGTACTGAGCACTGAGCACCTAGCACCCCGAGCACTGAGCACCCAGCACCCTGTGTACTGAGCACTGAGAACCCTGAGTACTAAGCACCCAGCACCCTGAGTACTGAGCACCCAGGACCCTGAGCACTGAGCACCGAGCACCCCGAGCACTGAGCACCCAGCACCCTGAGCACTCAGCACCCAGCACCCCGAGCACTGAGCACCCAGCACCCTGAGCACTGAGCACCCAGCACCATGAGTACGGAGCACCCCGAGGACTGAGCACCCAGCACCCTGAGCACTGAGCACCCAGCACCTTCAGTACTGAGCACCGAGCACCTCGAGCACTAAGCACCCAGCACCCTGAGTACTGAGCACCCAGCACCCTGAGCACTGAGCACCCAGAAACCTGACCACTGAGCACCCAGCACCCTGAGCACGGAGCACCCAGCACCCTGAGTACTGAGCACCCAACACCCAGAGTACTGAGCACCCAGCACCCTGAGCACTGAGTACTGAGCACTGAGCACCCTGAGCACTGAGCACCCAGCACCCCGTGTACTGAGCACCCAGCACCCCGAGCACTGAGCACCCAGCGCCCTGAGCACTGAGCACCCAGCACCCCGAGCACTGAGCACTGAGCACCCTGAGCACTGAGCACCCATCACCACGAGTACTGAGCACCGAGCACCCTGAGTACTGAGCACCAAGCACCCAGAGTACTGAGCACTGAGCACCCTGAGTACTGAGCACCCAGCACCCTGAGCACTGAGCACCCAGCACCCTGAGTACTGAGCACTGAGACCCCTGAGTACTGAGCACCGAGCACCCTGAGTACTGAGCACCCAGCTCCCTGAGCACTGAGCACGCAGCACCCCGAGCACTGAGCACCCAGCACCCTGAGTACTGAGCACAGAGCACCCTGAGCACTGAGCACTGAGCACCCAGCACCCTGAGCACTGAGCACTGAGCACCCAGCAACACAGCCCTGAGCACGCAGCACCCCGAGCACTGAGCACCCAGCCCCCTGAGCACTGAGCACCCAGCACCCTGAGTACTGAGCAACCAGCAACCTGAGTACTGAGCACCCAGCACCCTGAGTACTGAGCACTCAGCACCCTGAGTAATGAGCACCGAGCACACCGAGCAATGAGCACCCAGCACCCTGAGCACTGAGCACCCGGAGGACTGAGCACCCAGCACCCTGAGCACTGAGCACCGATCACCCTGAGCAGTGAGCACCCAGCACCCCGAGCACTGAGCACCCAGCACCCTGAGTACTGACCACCCAGCACCCCGAGTACTGAGCACCCAGCACCCTGAGTACTGAGTACCCAGCACCCCGAGCACTGAGCACCCAGCACCCTGAGTACTGAGCACCCTGATTACTGAGCACTGAGCACTGAGCATCCTGAGTACTGAGCACCCAGCACGCCGAGCACTGAGCACCCAGCACCCTGAGCACTGAGCACCCAGCACCCTGAGCACTGAGCACCCAGCACCCCGAGCACTGAGCACCCAGCACCCTGAGCACTGAGCACCCAGCACCCCGAGTACTGAGCACCCTGCACCCCGAGTACTGAGCACCGAGCACCCCGAGCACTGAGCACCCAGCACCCTGAGTACTGAGCACCCAGCACCCTGAGTACTGAGCACTGAGCACCCCGAGTACTGAGCACCCAGCACCCCGAGCACTGAGCAGCCACCAACCTGAGTACTGAGAACAGATCACCCTGAGTACTGAGCACCCAACACCCTGAGTACTGAGCCCCCAGCACCCTGAGTACTGAGCACCCAGCACCCCGAGCACTGAGCACCCAGCACCCCGAGAATGAGCACCCAGCACCCTGAGTACTGAGAACCGAGCACCCTGATACTGAGCACCGAGCACCCTGAGAATGAGCACCCAGCACCATGAGTACTGAGCACCCAGCACCCTGAGTACTGAGCACTAAGCACCCAGAGCACTGAGCACCCAGCACCCCGAGCACGGAGCACCCAGGACCCCGAGCACTGAGAAGTGAGCACCCAGCACCCTGAGTACTGAGCAACGAGATCCCCGAGCACTGAGCACACTGAGTACTGAGCACCCAGCACCCCGAGCACTGAGCACCCAGCACCCTGAGCACTGAGCACCCAGCACCATGAGCACGGAGCACCCCGAGGACTGAGCACCCAGCACCCTGAGCACTGAGCACCCAGCACCTTGAGTACTGAGCACCGAGCACCTCGAGCACTAAGCACCCAGCACCCTGAGTACTGAGCACCCAGCACCCTGAGCACTGAGCACCCAGAACCCTGAGCACTGAGCACCCAGCACCCTGAGCACGGAGCACCCAGCACCCTGAGTACTGAGCACCCAACACCCAGAGTACTGAGCACCCAGCACCCTGAGCACTGAGCACCCAGCACCCTGAGTACTGAGCACCCAGCACCCTGAGTACTGAACACCCAGCACCCTGAGCACTGAGCACTGAGCACCCTGAGCACTGAGTACTGAGCACTGAGCACCCTGAGCACTGAGCACCCAGCACCCCGAGTACTGAGCACCCAGCACCCCGAGCACTGAGCACCCAGCACCCCGAGCACTGAGCACTGAGCACCCTGAGCACTGAGCACCCAGCACCCCGAGTACTGAGCACTGAGCACCCTGAGTACTGAGCACCAAGCACCCTGAGTACTGAGCACCCAGCACCCTGAGTACTGAGCACCCAGCACCCTGAGCACTTAGCACCCAGCACCCCGAGCACTGAGCACCCAGCACCCTGAGTACTGAGCACAGAGCACTCTGAGCACTGAGCACCCAGCACCCTGAGCACTGAGCACCCTGAGCACTGAGCACCCTGAGCACTGAGCACTGAGCACCCAGCACCCTGAGTACTGAGCACCCAACACTCTGAGCACTGAGCACCCAGCACGCTGAGTACTGAGCACTGAGCACACAGCACCCTGAGTACTGAGCACACAGCACCCCGAGCACTGAGCACCCAGCGCCCCGAGCACTGAGCACCGAGCACCCTGAGCACTGATCACTGAGCACACTGAGCACTGAGCACCCAGCACCCCGAGTACTGAGCACTGAGCACCCTGAGTACTGAGCACCCAACACCCAGAGTACTGAGCACCCAGCACCCTGCGAACTGAGCACCCAGCACCCTGAGTACTGAGCACTGAGCACCCAGCACCTTGAGCACTGAGCACTGACCACCCAGCACCCCGAGCACAGAGGACCCAGCACCCCGAGCACTGAGCACCCAGCGCCCTGAGCACTGTGCACCCAGCACACTGAGCACTGAGCACCCAACCCCCTGAGTACTGAGCACCCAGCACCATGAGTACTGAGCACTGAGCACCCAGCACCCTGAGTACAGAGCACCCAGCACCCCGAGTACTGAGCACCCAGCACCCCGAGCACTGAGCACCCAGCACCCTGAGAACTGAGCACCCTGAGTACTGAGCACCGATCACCCTGAGCACTGAGCACCCAGCACCCTGAGTACTGAGCACCCAGCACCCTGAGCACTGAGCACCCAGCCCCCTGATCACTGAGCACCCAGCACCCTGAGTACTGAGCACCCAGCACCCTGAGTACTGAGTACCCAGCACGGTGAGCTCTGAGCACCCAGCACCCTGAGTACTGAGCACCGAGCACCCTGAGTACTGAGCAACCAGCACCCCTAGTACTGAGCACCCAGCACCCTGAGCACTGAGCACCCAGCACCCTGAGTACTGAGCACCCAGCACCACCCTCAGCACTGAGCACCCAGCACCCCGAGCACTGAGCACCCAGCACCCTGAGCACTGAGCACCCAGCTCCCCGAGTACTGAGCACCCAGCACCCCGAGTACTGAGCACCGAGCACCCCGAGCACTGAGCACCCAGCAACCAGAGTACTGAGCACCCAGCACCCTGAGTACTGAGCACTGAGCACCCCGAGTACTGAGCACCCATCACCCCGAGCACTGAGCACCCAGCAACCTGAGTACTGAGAACAGATCACCCTGAGTACTGAGCACCCAGAACCCTGAGTACTGAGCCCCCAGCACCCTGAGTACTGAGCACCCAGCACCCCGATCACTGAGCACCCAGCACCCCGAGAATGAGCACCCAGCACCCTGAGTACTGAGAACTGAGCACCCTGAGTACTGAGCACCCAGCACCCTGAGTACTGAGCCCCCAGCACCCTGAGTACTGAGCACCCAGCAACCCGAGCACTGAGCACCCAGCACCCTGAGAATGAGCACCCAGCACCATGAGTACTGAGCACCCAGCACCCTGAGTACTGAGCACTAAGCACCCAGAGCACTGAGCACCCAGCACCCAGAGCACTGAGCACCCAGCGCCCCGAGCACTGAGCACCCAGCACCCCGAGCACTGAGAAATGAGCACCCTGAGCACTGAGCACCCAGCACCCCGAGTACTGAGCACTGAGCACCCTGAGTACTGAGCAACAAGCACCCCGAGTACTGAGCACTGAGCACCCTGAGTACTGAGCACCCAGCACCCTGAGAACTGAGCACCCAGCACCCTGAGTACTGAGCACTGAGAACCCTGAGTACTGAGCACCGAGCACCCTGAGTACTGAGCACCCAGCACCCTGATCACTGAGCACGGAGCACCCCGAGGACTGAGCACCCAGCACCCTGAGAACTGAGCACCCAGCACCTTGAGTACTGAGCACCGAGCACCCCGAGCACTGAGCACCCAGCACCCTGAGTACTGAGCACCCAGCACCCTGAGCACTGAGCACCCAGCACCCTGAGCACTGAGCACGCAGCACCCCGAGCACTGAGCACCCAGCAGCCTGAGTACTGAGCACAGAGCACCCTGAGCACTGAGCACCCAGCACACTGAGTACTGAGCACCCAGCACCCTGAGTACTGAGCAACCAGCACCCTGAGCACTGAGCACTGAGCACCCAGCACCCTGAGCACTGAGCAATGAGCACCCAGCACCACAGCCCTGAGCACCCAGCACCCTGAGCACTGAGCACCCAGCACCCTGAGCACTGAGCACCCAGCACCCTGAGCACCCAGCACCCTGAGTACTGAGCACCCAGCACCCTGAGTACTGAGCACCCAGCACCCTGAGTACTGAGCACTCAGCACCCTGAGTACTGAGCACCCAGCACCCTGAGTACTGAGCACCCGGAGGACTGAGCACCCAGCACCCTGATAACTGAGCACCGATCACCCTGAGCACTGAGCACCCAGCACACCGAGCACTGAGCACCTAGCACCCTGAGTACTGAGCACTGAGCACCCTGAGTACTGAGCACCCAGCACCCTGAGAACTGAGCACCCAGCACCCTGAGTACTGAGCACTGAGAACACTGAGTACTGAGCACCGAGCACCCTGAGTACTGAGCACCCAGCACCCTGATCACTGAGCACGGAGCACCCCGAGGACTGAGCACCCAGCACCCTGAGCACTGAGCACCCAGCACCCTGAGCACCCAGCACCCTGAGTACTGAGCACCCAGCACCCTGAGTACTGAGCACCCAGCACCCTGAGTACTGAGCACACAGCACCCTGAGTACTGAGCACCGAGCACCCCGAGCACTGAGCACCCAGCACCCTGAGCACTGAGCACCCGGAGGACTGAGCACCCAGCACCCTGATAACTGAGCACCGATCACCCTGAGCACTGAGCACCCAGCACACCGAGCACTGAGCACCCAGCACCCTGAGTACTGAGCACCCAGCACCCCGAGTACTGAGCACCCAGCACCCTGAGTACTGAGCACCAGCACCCCGAGCACTGAGCAACCAGCACCCTGAGTACTGAGCACCCTGAGTACTGAGCACTGAGCACCGAGCACCCTGAGTACTGAGCACCCTGAGGACTGAGCACCCAGCACCCTGAGCACTGAGCACCCAGCACCCTGAGTACTGAGCACTGATCACCCTGAGCACTGAGCACCCAGCACCCCGAGCACTGAGCACCCAGCACCCTGAGTACTGAGAACCTAGCACCCTGAGCACTGAGCACCGAGCACCCTGAGTACTGAACACCCAGCACCCTGAGCACTGAGCACTGAGCACCCAGCACCCTGAGCACTGAGCACTGAGCACCCAGCACACCGAGCGCTGAGCACTAAGCACCCTGAGCACCCAACACCCTGAGCACTGAGCACCCTGAGCACTGAGCACCCTGAGCACTGAGCACTGAGCACCCAGCACCCTGAGTACTGAGCACCCAACACTCTGAGCACTGAGCACCCAGCACGCTGAGTACTGAGCACTGAGCACACAGCACCCTGAGTACTGAGCACCCAGCACCCCGAGCACTGAGCACCCAGTGCCCCGAGCACTGAGCACCCAGCACCCTGAGCACTGAGCACTGAGCACACTGAGCACTGAGCACCCAGCACCCCGAGTACTGAGCACTGAGCACCCTGAGTACTGAGCACCCAACACCCAGAGTACTGAGCACCCAGCACCCTGAGAACTGAGCACCCAGCACCCTGAGTACTGAGCACCCAGCACCCTGAGTACTGAGCACTGAGCACCCCGAGTACTGAGCACCCAGCACCCCGAGCACTGAGCACCCAGCACCCCGAGCACTGAGCACCCTGAGTACTGAGCACCCAGAACCCTGAGTACTGAGCCCCCAGCACCCTGAGTACTGAGCACCCAGCACCCCGAGCACTGAGCACCCAGCACCCCGAGAATGAGCACCCAGCACCCTGAGTACTGAGAACCGAGCACCCTGAGTACTGAGCACCCAGCACCCTGAGTACTGAGCCCCCAGCACCCTGAGTACTGAGCACCCAGCAACCCGAGCACTGAGCACCCAGCACCCTGAGAATGAGCACCCAGCACCATGAGTACTGAGCACCCAGCACCCTGAGTACTGAGCACTAAGCACCCAGAGCACTGAGCACCCAGCGCCCTGAGCACTGAGCACCCAGCACACTGAGCACTGAGCACCCAGCCCCCTGAGTACTGAGCACCCAGCACCATGAGTACTGAGCACCCAGCACCCTAAGTACTGAGCACTCAGCACCCTGAGTACAGAGCACCGAGCACCCCGAGCACAGAGCACCCAGCACCCTGCGCACTGAGCACCCTGAGGACTGAGCACCCAGGACCCTGAGCACTGAGCACCCAGCACCCTGAGTACTGAGCACCGATCACACTGAGCACTGAGCACCCAGCACCCCGAGCACTGAGCACCCAGCACCCTGAGTACTGAGCACCCAGCACCCTGAGCACTGAGCACACAGCACCCTGAGTACTGAGCACCCTGAGTACTGAGCACCGATCACCCTGAGCACTGAGCACCCAGCACCCTGAGTACTGAGCACCCAGCACCGTGAGCACTGAGCACCCAGCACCCTGAGCACTGAGCACCCAGCACCCTGAGTACTGAGCACCCAGCACCCTGAGTACTGAGTACCCAGCACCTTGAGCACTGAGCACCCAGCACCCTGAGTACTGAGCACCGAGCACCCTGAGTACTCAGCACCCAGCACCCTGAGTACTGAGCACCCAGCACCCTGAGCACTGAGCACCCACCACCCTGAGTACTGAGCACCCAGCACCCTGAGTACTGAGCAACCAGCACCCAGAGCACTGAGC
Organism: Microtus oregoni; assembly: GCF_018167655.1. Classification (NCBI taxonomy): domain Eukaryota; kingdom Metazoa; phylum Chordata; class Mammalia; order Rodentia; family Cricetidae; genus Microtus; species Microtus oregoni. Next base: position 1,065,691 of record NW_024544774.1, read on the forward strand.
ACCCAGCAGCCCGAGCACGGAGCACCCTGAGTACTGAGCACCCAGCACCCTGAGTACTGAGCACCGAGCTCCCCGAGCACTGAGCACCCTGAGTACTGAGCACCCAGCACCCCGATCACTGAGCACCCAGCACCCTGAGCACTGAGCACCCAGCACCCTGAGCACTGAGCACCCAGCACCCTGAGTACTGAGCACCCAGCACGCTGAGTACTGAGCACCCAGCACCCCGAGCACTGAGCACCCAGCACCCTGAGTACTGAGCACTGAGCACCGAGCACCCCGAGCACTGAGCACCCAGCACCCTGTGTACTGAGCACTGAGCACCCTGAGAACTAAGCACCCAGCACCCTGAGTACTGAGCACCCAGGACCCTGAGCACTGAGCACCGAGCACCCCGAGCACTGAGCACCCAGCACCCTGAGCACTCAGCACCCAGCACCCCGAGCACTAAGCACCCAGCACCCGGAGCACTGAGCACCCAGCACCTTGAGTACTGAGCACCGAGCACCTCGAGCACTAACCACGCAGCACCCTGAGTACTGAGCACCCAGCAACCTGAGCACTGAGCACCCAGAACCCTGAGCACTGAGCACCCAGCACCCTGAGCACGGAGCACGCAGCACCCTGAGTACTGAGCACCAAACACCCAGAGTACTGAGCACCCAGCACCCTGAGCACTGAGCACCCAGCACCCTGAGTACTGAGCACCCAGCACCCTGAGTACTGAACACCCAGCACCCTGAGCACTGAGCACTGAGCACCCTGAGCACTGAGTACTGAGCACTGAGCACCCTGAGCACTGAGCACCCAGCACCCCGAGTACTGAGCACCCAGCACCCCGAGCACTGAGCACCCAGTGCCCCGAGCACTGAGCACCCAGCACCCTGAGAACTGAGCACCCAGCACCCTGAGTACTGAGCACCCAGCACCCTGAGTACTGAGCACCCAGCACCCTGAGCACTGAGCACTGAGCACCCAGCACCTTGAGCACTGAGCACTGACCACCAAGCACCCCGAGCACTGAGCACCCAGCACCCCGAGCACTGAGCACCCAGCGCCCTGAGCACTGAGCACCCAGCACACTGAGCACTGAGCACCCAACCCCCTGAGTACTGAGCACCCAGCACCATGAGTATTGAGCACCCAGCACCCTGAGTACTGAGCACTCAGCACCCTGAGTACTGAGCACCGAGCACCCCGAGCACAGAGCACCCAGCACCCTGAGCACTGAGCACCCTGAGGACTGAGCACCCAGCACCCTGAGCACTGAGCACCCAGCACCCTGAGAACTGAGCACCGATCACCCCGAGCACTGAGCACCCAGCACCCTGAGTAATGAGCACCCAGCACCCTGAGCACTGAGCACCCAGCACCCTGAGTACTGAGCACCCTGAGTACTGAGCACCGATCACCCTGAGCACTGAGCACCCAGCACCCTGAGTACTGAGCACCCAGCACCCTGAGCACTGAGCACCCAGCACCCTGAGCACTGAGCACCCAGCACCCTGAGTACTGAGCACCCAGCACCCTGAGTACTGAGTACCCAGCACCCTGAGCACTGAGCACACAGCACCCTGAGTACTGAGCACCGAGCACCCTGAGTACTGAGCACCCAGCACCCTGAGTACTGAGCACCCAGCACCCTGAGCACTGAGCACCCAGCACCCTGAGTACTGAGCACCGAGCACCCTGAGTACTGAGCACCCAGCACCCAGAGCACTGAGCACCCAGCACCCCGAGCACGGAGCACCCAGGACCCCGAGCACTGAGTACTGAGCACCCAGCACCCTGAGTACTGATCACCGAGCTCCCCGAGCACTGAGCACCCTGAGTACTGAGCACCCAGCACCCCGATCACTGAGCACCCAGCACCCTGAGCACTGAGCATCCAGCACCCTGAGCACTGAGCACCCAGCACACTGAGTACTGAGCACCCAGCACGCTGAGTACTGAGCACCCAGCACCCCGAGCACTGAGCACCCAGCACCCTGAGCACTGAGCACTGAGCACCCAGCACCCCGAGCGCTGAGCACCCAGCACCCTGAGCACCCAGCACCCTGAGCACTGAGCACCCTGAGCACTGAGCACCATGAGCACTGAGCACTGAGCACCCAGCACCCTGAGTACTGAGCACCCAACACTCTGAGCACTGAGCACCCAGCACGCTGAGTACTGAGCACTGAGCACACATCACCCTGAGTACTGAGCACCCAGCACCCCGAGAACTGAGCACCCAGTGCCCCGAGCACTGAGCCCCCAGCACCCTGAGTACTGAGCACCCAGCACGCCGAGCACTGAGCACCCACCACCCCGAGAATGAGCACCCAGCACCCTGAGTACTGAGATCCGAGCACCCTGAGTACTGAGCACCCAGCACCCTGAGTACTGAGCCCCCAGCACCCTGAGTACTGAGCACCCAGCAACCCGAGCACTGAGCACCCAGCACCCTGAGAATGAGCACCCAGCACCATGAGTACTGAGCACCCAGCACCCTGAGTACTGAGCACTAAGCACCCAGAGCACTGAGCACCCAGCACCCAGAGCACTGAAAACCCAGCGCCCCGAGCACTGAGCACCCAGAACCCCGAGCACTGAGAACTGAGCACCCTGAGCACTGAGCACCCAGCACCCCGAGTACTGAGCACTGAGCACCCTGAGTACTGAGCAACAAGCACCCCGAGTACTGAGCACTGAGCACCCTGAGTACTGAGCACCCAGCACCCTGAGAACTGAGCACCCAGCACCCTGAGTTCTGAGCACTGAGAACACTGAGTACTGAGCACCGAGCACACTGAGTACTGAGCACCCAGCACCCTGATCACTGAGCACGGAGCACCCCGAGGACTGAGCACCCAGCACCCTGAGCACTGAGCACCCAGCACCTTGAGTACTGAGCACCGAGCACCCCGAGCAATGAGCACCCAGCACCCTGAGTACTGAGCACCCAGCACCCTGAGCACTGAGCACCCAGCACCCTGAGCACTGAGCACGCAGCACCCCGAGCACTGAGCACCCAGCACCCTGAGTACTGAGCACAGAGCACCCTGAGCACTGAGCACCCAGCACACTGAGTACTGAGCACCCAGCACCCTGAGTACTGAGCACCCAGCACCCTGAGCACTGAGCACTGAGCACCCAGCACCCTGAGCACTGAGCACTGAGCACCCAGCACACCGAGCGCTGAGCACTAAGCACCCTGAGCACCCAGCACCCTGAGCACTGAGCACCCTGAGCACTGAGCACCCTGAGCACTGAGCACTGAGCACCCAGCACCCTGAGTACTGAGCACCCAACCCTCTGAGCACTGAGCACCTAGCACGCTGAGTACTGAGCACTGAGCACACAGCACCCTGAGTACTGAGCACCCAGCACCCCGAGCACTGAGCACCCAGTGCCCCGAGCACTGAGCACCCAGCACCCTGAGCACTGAGCACTGAGCACACTGAGCACTGAGCACCCAGCACCCCGAGTACTGAGCACTGAGCACCCTGAGTACTGAGCACCCAACACCCAGAGTACTGAGCACCCAGCACCCTGAGAACTGAGCACCCAGCACCCTGAGTACTGAGCACCCAGCACCCTGAGTACTGAGCACTGAGCACCCCGAGTACTGAGCACCCAGCACCCCGAGCACTGAGCACCCAGCACCCCGAGCACTGAGCACCCTGAGTACTGAGCACCCAGAACCCTGAGTACTGAGCCCCCAGCACCCTGAGTACTGAGCACCCAGCACCCCGAGCACTGAGCACCCAGCACCCCGAGAATGAGCACCCAGCACCCTGAGTACTGAGAACCGAGCACCCTGAGTACTGAGCACCCAGCACCCTGAGTACTGAGCCCCCAGCACCCTGAGTACTGAGCACCCAGCAACCCGAGCACTGAGCACCCAGCACCCTGAGAATGAGCACCCAGCACCATGAGTACTGAGCACCCAGCACCCTGAGTACTGAGCACTAAGCACCCAGAGCACTGAGCACCCAGCGCCCTGAGCACTGAGCACCCAGCACACTGAGCACTGAGCACCCAGCCCCCTGAGTACTGAGCACCCAGCACCATGAGTACTGAGCACCCAGCACCCTAAGTACTGAGCACTCAGCACCCTGAGTACAGAGCACCGAGCACCCCGAGCACAGAGCACCCAGCACCCTGCGCACTGAGCACCCTGAGGACTGAGCACCCAGGACCCTGAGCACTGAGCACCCAGCACCCTGAGTACTGAGCACCGATCACACTGAGCACTGAGCACCCAGCACCCCGAGCACTGAGCACCCAGCACCCTGAGTACTGAGCACCCAGCACCCTGAGCACTGAGCACACAGCACCCTGAGTACTGAGCACCCTGAGTACTGAGCACCGATCACCCTGAGCACTGAGCACCCAGCACCCTGAGTACTGAGCACCCAGCACCGTGAGCACTGAGCACCCAGCACCCTGAGCACTGAGCACCCAGCACCCTGAGTACTGAGCACCCAGCACCCTGAGTACTGAGTACCCAGCACCTTGAGCACTGAGCACCCAGCACCCTGAGTACTGAGCACCGAGCACCCTGAGTACTCAGCACCCAGCACCCTGAGTACTGAGCACCCAGCACCCTGAGCACTGAGCACCCAGCACCCTGAGTACTGAGCACCCAGCACCCTGAGTACTGAGCAACCAGCACCCAGAGCACTGAGCACCCAGCACCCCGAGCACGGAGCACCCTGAGTACTGAGCACCCAGCACCCTGAGTACTGAGCACCGAGCTCCCCGAGCACTGAGCACCCTGAGTACTGAGCACCCAGCACCCCGATCACTGAGCACCCAGCACCCTGAGCACTGAGCACCCAGCACCCTGAGCACTGAGCACCCAGCACCCTGAGTACTGAGCACCCAGCACGCTGAGTACTGAGCACCCAGCACCCCGAGCACTGAGCACCCAGCACCCTGAGTACTGAGCACTGAGCACCGAGCACCCCGAGCACTGAGCACCCAGCACCCTGTGTACTGAGCACTGAGCACCCTGAGAACTAAGCACCCAGCACCCTGAGTACTGAGCACCCAGGACCCTGAGCACTGAGCACCGAGCACCCCGAGCACTGAGCACCCAGCACCCTGAGCACTCAGCACCCAGCACCCCGAGCACTAAGCACCCAGCACCCGGAGCACTGAGCACCCAGCACCTTGAGTACTGAGCACCGAGCACCTCGAGCACTAACCACGCAGCACCCTGAGTACTGAGCACCCAGCAACCTGAGCACTGAGCACCCAGAACCCTGAGCACTGAGCACCCAGCACCCTGAGCACGGAGCACGCAGCACCCTGAGTACTGAGCATCAAACACCCAGAGTACTGAGCACCCAGCACCCTGAGCACTGAGCACCCAGCACCCTGAGTACTGAGCACCCAGCACCCTGAGTACTGAACACCCAGCACCCTGAGCACTGAGCACTGAGCACCCTGAGCACTGAGTACTGAGCACTGAGCACCCTGAGCACTGAGCACCCAGCACCCCGAGTACTGAGCACCCAGCACCCCGAGCACTGAGCACCCAGTGCCCCGAGCACTGAGCACCCAGCACCCTGAGAACTGAGCACCCAGCACCCTGAGTACTGAGCACCCAGCACCCTGAGTACTGAGCACCCAGCACCCTGAGCACTGAGCACTGAGCACCCAGCACCTTGAGCACTGAGCACTGACCACCAAGCACCCCGAGCACTGAGCACCCAGCACCCCGAGCACTGAGCACCCAGCGCCCTGAGCACTGAGCACCCAGCACACTGAGCACTGAGCACCCAACCCCCTGAGTACTGAGCACCCAGCACCATGAGTATTGAGCACCCAGCACCCTGAGTACTGAGCACTCAGCACCCTGAGTACTGAGCACCGAGCACCCCGAGCACAGAGCACCCAGCACCCTGAGCACTGAGCACCCTGAGGACTGAGCACCCAGCACCCTGAGCACTGAGCACCCAGCACCCTGAGAACTGAGCACCGATCACCCCGAGCACTGAGCACCCAGCACCCTGAGTAATGAGCACCCAGCACCCTGAGCACTGAGCACCCAGCACCCTGAGTACTGAGCACCCTGAGTACTGAGCACCGATCACCCTGAGCACTGAGCACCCAGCACCCTGAGTACTGAGCACCCAGCACCCTGAGCACTGAGCACCCAGCACCCTGAGCACTGAGCACCCAGCACCCTGAGTACTGAGCACCCAGCACCCTGAGTACTGAGTACCCAGCACCCTGAGCACTGAGCACACAGCACCCTGAGTACTGAGCACCGAGCACCCTGAGTACTGAGCACCCAGCACCCTGAGTACTGAGCACCCAGCACCCTGAGCACTGAGCACCCAGCACCCTGAGTACTGAGCACCGAGCACCCTGAGTACTGAGCACCCAGCACCCAGAGCACTGAGCACCCAGCACCCCGAGCACGGAGCACCCAGGACCCCGAGCACTGAGTACTGAGCACCCAGCACCCTGAGTACTGATCACCGAGCTCCCCGAGCACTGAGCACCCTGAGTACTGAGCACCCAGCACCCCGATCACTGAGCACCCAGCACCCTGAGCACTGAGCATCCAGCACCCTGAGCACTGAGCACCCAGCACACTGAGTACTGAGCACCCAGCACGCTGAGTACTGAGCACCCAGCACCCCGAGCACTGAGCACCCAGCACCCTGAGCACTGAGCACTGAGCACCCAGCACCCCGAGCGCTGAGCACCCAGCACCCTGAGCACCCAGCACCCTGAGCACTGAGCACCCTGAGCACTGAGCACCATGAGCACTGAGCACTGAGCACCCAGCACCCTGAGTACTGAGCACCCAACACTCTGAGCACTGAGCACCCAGCACGCTGAGTACTGAGCACTGAGCACACATCACCCTGAGTACTGAGCACCCAGCACCCCGAGAACTGAGCACCCAGTGCCCCGAGCACTGAGCCCCCAGCACCCTGAGTACTGAGCACCCAGCACGCCGAGCACTGAGCACCCACCACCCCGAGAATGAGCACCCAGCACCCTGAGTACTGAGATCCGAGCACCCTGAGTACTGAGCACCCAGCACCCTGAGTACTGAGCCCCCAGCACCCTGAGTACTGAGCACCCAGCAACCCGAGCACTGAGCACCCAGCACCCTGAGAATGAGCACCCAGCACCATGAGTACTGAGCACCCAGCACCCTGAGTACTGAGCACTAAGCACCCAGAGCACTGAGCACCCAGCACCCAGAGCACTGAAAACCCAGCGCCCCGAGCACTGAGCACCCAGCACCCCGAGCACTGAGAACTGAGCACCCTGAGCACTGAGCACCCAGCACCCCGAGTACTGAGCACTGAGCACCCTGAGTACTGAGCAACAAGCACCCCGAGTACTGAGCACTGAGCACCCTGAGTACTGAGCACCCAGCACCCTGAGAACTGAGCACCCAGCACCCTGAGTACTGAGCACTGAGAACACTGAGTACTGAGCACCGAGCACACTGAGTACTGAGCACCCAGCACCCTGATCACTGAGCACGGAGCACCCCGAGGACTGAGCACCCAGCACCCTGAGCACTGAGCACCCAGCACCTTGAGTACTGAGCACCGAGCACCCCGAGCAATGAGCACCCAGCACCCTGAGTACTGAGCACCCAGCACCCTGAGCACTGAGCACCCAGCACCCTGAGCACTGAGCACGCAGCACCCCGAGCACTGAGCACCCAGCACCCTGAGTACTGAGCACAGAGCACCCTGAGCACTGAGCACCCAGCACACTGAGTACTGAGCACCCAGCACCCTGAGTACTGAGCAACCAGCACCCTGAGCACTGAGCACTGAGCACCCAGCACCCTGAGCACTGAGCACTGAGCACCCAGCACCACAGCCCTGAGCACCCAGCACCCTGAGCACTGAGCACCCAGCACCCTGAGCACTGAGCACCCAGCACCCTGAGCACCCAGCACCCTGAGTACTGAGCACCCAGCACCCTGAGTACTGAGCACCCAGCACCCTGAGTACTGAGCACTCAGCACCCTGAGTACTGAGCACCGAGCACCCCGAGCACTGAGCACCCAGCACCCTGAGCACTGAGCACCCGGAGGACTGAGCACCCAGCACCCTGATAACTGAGCACCGATCACCCTGAGCACTGAGCACCCAGCACACCGAGCACTGAGCACCCAGCACCCTGAGTACTGAGCACCCAGCACCCCGAGTACTGAGCACCCAGCACCCTGAGTACTGAGCACCAGCACCCCGAGCACTGAGCAACCAGCACCCTGAGTACTGAGCACCCTGAGTACTGAGCACTGAGCACCGACCACCCTGAGTACTGAGCACCCTGAGGACTGAGCACCCAGCACTCTGAGCACTGAGCACCCAGCACCCTGAGTACTGAGCACTGATCACCCTGAGCACTGAGCAACCAGCACCCCGAGCACTGAGCACCCAGCACCCTGAGTACTGAGAACCTAGCACCCTGAGCACTGAGCACCGAGCACCCTGAGCACTGAGCACTGAGCACCCAGCACCCTGAGCACTGAGCACTGAGCACCCAGCACCCTGAGCACTGAGCACTGAGCACCCAGCACACCGAGCGCTGAGCACTAAGCACCCTGAGCACCCAGCACCCTGAGCACTGAGCACCCTGAGCACTGAGCACCCTGAGCACTGAGCACTGAGCACCCAGCACCCTGAGTACTGAGCACCCAACACTCTGAGCACTGAGCACCCAGCACGCTGAGTACTGAGCACTGAGCACACAGCACCCTGAGTACTGAGCACCCAGCACCCCGAGTACTGAGCAACCAGTGCCCCGAGCACTGAGCACCCAGCACCCTGAGCACTGAGCACTGAGCACACTGAGCACTGAGCACCCAGCACCCCGAGTACAGAGCACTGAGCACCCTGAGTACTGAGCACCCAACACCCAGAGTACTGAGCACCCAGCACCCTGAGAACTGAGCACCCAGCACCCTGCGTACTGAGCACCCAGCACCCTGAGTACTGAGCACTGAGCACCCCGAGTACTGAGCACCCAGCACCCCGAGCGCTGAGCACCCAGCAACCTGAGTACTGAGAACAGATCACCCTGAGTACTGAGCACCCAGAACCCTGAGTACTGAGCCCCCAGCACCCTGAGTACTGAGCACCCAGCACCCCGAGCACTGAGCACCCAGCACCCCGAGAATGAGCACCCAGCAACCTGAGTACTGAGAACCGAGCACCCTGAGTACTGAGCACCCAGCACCCTGAGTACTGAGCCCCCAGCACCCTGAGTACTGAGCACCCAGCAACCCGAGCACTGAGCACCCAGCACCCTGAGAATGAGCACCCAGCACCATGAGTACTGAGCACCCAGCACCCTGAGTACTGAGCACTAAGCACCCAGAGCACTGAGCACCCAGCGCCCTGAGCACTGAGCACCCAGCACACTGAGCACTGAGCACCCAGCCCCCTGAGTACTGAGCACCCAGCACCATGAGTACTGAGCACCCAGCACCCTAAGTACTGAGCACTCAGCACCCTGAGTACAGAGCACCGAGCACCCCGAGCACAGAGCACCCAGCACCCTGCGCACTGAGCACCCTGAGGACTGAGCACCCAGGACCCTGAGCACTGAGCACCCAGCACCCTGAGTACTGAGCACGGATCACCCTGAGCACTGAGCACCCAGCACCCCGAGCACTGAGCACCCAGCACCCTGAGTACTGAGCACCCAGCACCCTGAGCACTGAGCACACAGCACCCTGAGTACTGAGCACCCTGAGTACTGAGCACCGATCACCCTGAGCACTGAGCACCCAGCACCCTGAGTACTGAGCACCCAGCACCGTGAGCACTGAGCACCCAGCACCCTGAGCACTGAGCACCCAGCACCCTGAGTACTGAGCACCCAGCACCCTGAGTACTGAGTACCCAGCACCTTGAGCACTGAGCACCCAGCACCCTGAGCACTGAGCACCGAGCACCCTGAGTACTCAGCACCCAGCACCCTGAGTACTGAGCACCCAGCACCCTGAGCACTGAGCACCCAGCACCCTGAGTACTGAGCACCCAGCACCCTGAGTACTGAGCACCCAGCACCCAGAGCACTGAGCACCCAGCACCCCGAGCACAGAGCACCCTGAGTACTGAGCACCCAGCACCCTGAGTACTGAGCACCGAGCTCCCCGAGCACTGAGCACCCTGAGTACTGAGCACCCAGCACCCCGATCACTGAGCACCCAGCACCCTGAGCACTGAGCACCCAGCACCCTGAGCACTGAGCACCCAGCACCCTGAGTACTGAGCACCCAGCAAGCTGAGTACTGAGCACCCAGCACCCCGAGCACTGAACACCCAGCACCCTGTGTACTGAGCACTGAGCACCCTGAGTACTAAGCACCCAGCACCCTGAGTACTGAGCACCCAGGACCCTGAGCACTGAGCACCGAGCACCCCGAGCACTGAGCACCCAGCACCCTGAGCACTCAGCACCCAGCACCCCGAGCACTAAGCACCCAGCACCCGGAGCACTGAGCACCCAGCACCATGAGCACGGAGCACCGCGAGGACTGAGCACCCAGCACCCTGAGCACTGAGCACCCAGCACCTTGAGTACTGAGCACCGAGCACCTCGAGCACTAACCACGCAGCACCCTGAGTACTGAGCACCCAGCAACCTGAGCACTGAGCACACAGAACCCTGAGCACTGAGCACCCAGCACCCTGAGCACGGAGCACGCAGCACCCTGAGTACTGAGCACCAAACACCCAGAGTACTGAGTACCCAGCACCCTGAGCACTGAGCACCCAGCACCCTGAGTACTGAGCACCCAGCACCCTGAGTACTGAACACCCAGCACCCTGAGCACTGAGCACTGAGCACCCTGAGCACTGAGTACTGAGCACTGAGCACCCTGAGCACTGAGCACCCAGCACTCCGAGTACTGAGCACCCAGCACCCCGAGCACTGAGCACCCAGTGCCCCGAGCACTGAGCACCCAGCACCCTGACAACTGAGCACCCAGCACCCTGAGTACTGAGCACCCAGCGCCCTGAGCACTGAGCACCCAGCACACTGAGCACTGAGCACCCAGCCCCCTGAGTACTGAGCACCCAGCACCATGAGTACTGAGCACCCAGCACCCTGAGTACTGAGCACTCAGCACCTTGAGCACTGAGCACCATGAGGACTGAGCACCCAGCACCCTGAGCACTGAGCACCCAGCACCCTGAGAACTGAGCACCGATCACCCCGAGCACTGAGCACCCAGCACCCTGAGTAATGAGCACCCAGCACCCTGAGCACTGAGCACCCAGCACCCTGAGTACTGAGCACCCTGAGTACTGAGCACCGATCACCCTGAGCACTGAGCACCCAGCACCCTGAGTACTGAGCACCCAGCACCCTGAGCACTGAGCACCCAGCACCCTGAGCACTGAGCACCCAGCACCCTGAGTACTGAGCACCCAGTACCCTGAGTATTGAGTACCCAGCACCCTGAGCACTGAGCACACAGCACCCTGAGTACCGAGCACCGAGCACCCTGAGTACTGAGCACCCAGCACCCTGAGTACTGAGCACCCAGCACCCTGAGCACTGAGCACCCAGCACCCTGAGTACTGAGCACCGAGCACCCTGAGTACTGAGCACCCAGCACCCAGAGCACTGAGCACCCAGCACCCCGAGCACGGAGCACCCAGGACCCCCAGCACTGAGTACTGAGCACCCAGCACCCTGAGTACTGATCACCGAGCTCCCCGAGCACAGAGCACCCTGAGTACTGAGCACCCAGCACCCCGATCACTGAGCACCCAGCACCCTGAGCACTGAGCACCCAGCACCCTGAGCACTGAGCACCCAGCACACTGAGTACTGAGCACCCAGCACGCTGAGTACTGAGCACCCAGCACCCCGAGCACTGAGCACCCAGCACCCTGAGCACTGAGCACTGAGCACCCAGCACCCCGAGCGCTGAGCACCCAGCACCCTGAGCACCCAGCACCCTGAGCACTGAGCACCCTGAGCACTGAGCACCATGAGCACTGAGCACTGAGCACCCAGCACCCTGAGTACTGAGCACCCAACAGTCTGAGCACTGAGCACCCAGCACGCTGAGTACTGAGCACTGAGCACACAGCACCCTGAGTACTGAGCACCCAGCACCCCGAGAACTGAGCACCCAGTGCCCCGAGCACTGAGCACCCAGCACCCTGAGCACTGAGCACTGAGCACACTGAGCACTGAGCACCCAGCACCCCGAGTACTGAGCACTGAGCACCCTGAGTACTGAGCACCCAACACCCAGAGTACTGAGCACCCAGCACCCTAAGCACTGAGCACCCAGCACCCTGAGTACTGAGCACCCAGCACCCTGAGTACTGAACACCCAGCCCCCTGAGCACTGAGCACTGAGCACCCTGAGCACTGAGTACTGAGCACTGAGCACCCTGAGCACTGAGCACCCAGCACCCCGAGTACTGAGCACCCAGCACCCCGAGAACTGAGCACCCAGTGCCCCGAGCACTGAGCACCCAGCACCCTGAGAACTGAGCACCCAGCACCCTGAGTACTGAGCACCCAGCACCCTGAGTACTGAGCACCCAGCACCCTGAGCACTGAGCACTCAGCACCCAGCACCTTGAGCACTGAGCACTGACCACCAAGCACCCCGAGCACTGAGCACCCAGCACCCCGAGCACTGAGCACGTAGCGCCCTGAGCACTGAGCACCCAGCACACTGAGCACTGAGCACCCAGCCCCCTGAGTACTGAGCACCCAGCACCATGAGTACTGAGCACCCAGCACCCTGAGTACTGAGCACTCAGCACCCTGAGCACTGAGCACCCTGAGGACTGAGCACCCAGCACCCTGAGCACTGAGCACCCAGCACCCTGAGAACTGAGCACCGATCACCCCGAGCACTGAGCACCCAGCACCCTGAGTAATGAGCACCCAGCACCCTGAGCACTGAGCACCCAGCACCCTGAGTACTGAGCACCCTGAGTACTGAGCACCGATCACCCTGAGCACTGAGCACCCAGCACCCTGAGTACTGAGCACCCAGCACCCTGAGCACTGAGCACCCAGCACCCTGAGCACTGAGCACCCAGCACCCTGAGTACTGAGCACCCAGCACCCTGAGTACTGAGTACCCAGCACCCTGAGCACTGAGCACACAGCACCCTGAGTACTGAGCACCGAGCACCCTGAGTACTGAGCACCCAGCACCCTGAGTACTGATCACCGAGCTCCCCGAGCACTGAGCACCCTGAGTACTGAGCACCCAGCACCCTGAGCACTGAGCACCATGAGCACTGAGCACTGAGCACCCAGCACCCTGAGTACTGAGCACCCAACACTCTGAGCACTGAGCACCCAGCACGCTGAGTACTGAGCACTGAGCACACAGCACCCTGAGTACTGAGCACCCAGCACCCCGAGAACTGAGCACCCAGTGCCCCGAGCACTGAGCACCCAGTACCCTGAGCACTGAGCACTGAGCACACTGAGCACTGAGCACCCAGCACCCCGAGTACTGAGCACTGAGCACCCTGAGTACTGAGCACCCAACACCCAGAGTACTGAGCACCCAGCACCCTGAGAACTGAGCACCCAGCACCCTGAGTACTGAGCACCCAGCACCCTGAGTACTGAGCACTGAGCACCCCGAGTACTGAGCACCCAGCACCCAGATCACTGAGCACCCAGCAACCTGAGTACTGAGAACAGATCACCCTGAGTACTGAGCACCCAGAACCCTGAGTACTGAGCCCCCAGCACCCTGAGTACTGAGCACCCAGCACCCCGAGCACTGAGCACCCAGCACCCCGAGAATGAGCACCCAGCACCCTGAGTACTGAGAACCGAGCACCCTGAGTACTGAGCACCCAGCACCCTGAGTACTGAGCCCCCAGCACCCTGAGTACTGAGCACCCAGCAACCCGAGCACTGAGCACCCAGCACCCTGAGAATGAGCACCCAGCACCATGAGTACTGAGCACCCAGCACCCTGAGTACTGAGCACTAAGCACCCAGAGCACTGAGCACCCAGCACCCCGAGCACTGAGCACCCTGCGCCCCGAGCACTGAGAACTGAGCACCCTGAGCACTGAGCACCCAGCACCCCGAGTACTGAGAACTGAGCACACTGAGTACTGAGCAACAAGCACCCCGAGTACTGAGCACTGAGCACCCTGAGTACTGAGCACCCAGCACACTGAGAACTGAGCACCCAGCACCCTGAGTACTGAGCACTGAGAACCCTGAGTACTGAGCACCGAGCACCCTGAGTACTGAGCACCCAGCACCCTGATCACTGAGCACGGAGCACCCTGAGGACTGAGCACCCAGCACCCTGAGCACTGAGCACCCAGCACCTTGAGTACTGAGCACCGAGCACCCCGAGCACTGAGCACCCAGCACCCTGAGTACTGAGCACCCAGCACCCTGAGCACTGAGCACCCAGCACCATGAGCACTGAGCACGCAGCACCCCGAGCACTGAGCACCCAGCACCCTGAGTACTGAGCACAGAGCACCCTGAGCACTGAGCACCCAGCACACTGAGTACTGAGCACCCAGCACCCTGAGTACTGAGCAACCAGCACCCTGAGCACTGAGCACTGAGCACCCAGAACCCTCAGCACTGAGCACTGAGCACCCATCACCACAGCCCTGAGCACCCAGCACCCCGAGCACTGAGCACCCAGCACCCTGAGCACTGAGCACCCAGCACCCTGAGCACCCAGCACCCTGAATACTGAGCACCCAGCACCCTGAGTACTGAGCACCCAGCACCCTGAGTACTGAGCAAATAGCACCCTGAGTACTGAGCACCGAGCACCCCGAGCACTGAGCACCCAGCACCCTGAGCACTGAGCACCCGGGGGACTGAGCACCCAGCACCCTGAGCACTGAGCACCGATCACCCTGAGCACTGAGCACCCACCACACCGAGCACTGAGCACCCAGCACCCTGAGTACTGAGCACCCAGCACCCCGAGTACTGAGCACCCAGCACCCTGAGTACTGAGCACCCAGCACCCCGAGCACTGAGCACCCAGCACCCTGAGTACTGAGCACCCTGAGTACTGAGCACTGAGCACCGAGCACCCTGAGTACTGAGCACCCTGAGGACTGAGCACCCAGCACCCTGAGCACTGAGCACCCAGCACCCTGAGTACCGAGCACTGATCACCCTGAGCACTGAGCACCCAGCACCCCGAGCACTGAGCACCCAGCACCCTGAGTACTGAGCACCTAGCACCCTGAGCACTGAGCACCGAGCACCCTGAGTACTGAACACCCAGCACCCTGAGCCCTGAGCACTGAGCACCCAGCACCCTGAGCACTGAGCACTGAGCACCCAGCACCCCGAGCACTGAGCACCCAGCACCCTGAGCACCCAGCACCCTGAGCACTGAGCACCCTGAGCACTGAGCACCCTGAGCACTGAACACTGAGCACCCAGCACCCTGAGTACTGAGCACCCAACACTCTGAGCACTGAGCACCCAGCACGCTGAGTACTGAGCACTGAGCACACAGCACCCTGAGTACTGAGCACCCAGCACCCTGAGCACTGAGCACCCAGCGCCCCGAGCACTGAGCACCCAGCACCCAGCGCCCCGAGCACTGAGCACCCAGCACCCTGAGCACTGACCACCCAGCACCCCGAGCACTGAGCACCCAGCACCCCGAGCACTGAGCACCCAGCGCCCTGAGCACTGAGCACCCAGCACACTGAGCACTGAGCACCCAGCCCCCTGAGTACTGAGCACCCAGCACCATGAGTACTGAGCACCCAGCACCCTAAGTACTGAGCACTCAGCACCCTGAGTACAGAGCACCGAGCACCCCGAGCACAGAGCACCCAGCACCCTGAGCACTGAGCACCCTGAGGACTGAGCACCCAGGACCCTGAGCACTGAGCACCCAGCACCCTGAGTACTGAGCACCGATCACCCTGAGCACTGAGCACCCAGCACCCCGAGCACTGAGCACCCAGCACCCTGAGTACTGAGCACCCAGCACCCTGAGCACTGAGCACCCAGCACCCCGAGCACTGAGTACTGAGCACCCAGCACCCTGAGCACTGAGCACCCAGCACCCTGAGTACTGAGCACCCAGCACCCTTAGTAGTGAGTACCCAGCACCCTGAGCACTGAGCACCCAGCACCCTGAGTACTGAGCACCGAGCACCCTGAGTACTGAGCACCCAGCACCCAGAGTACTGAGCACCCAGCATCCCTGAGCACTGAGCACCCAGCACCCTGAGTACTGAGCACCCAGCACGCTGAGTACTGAGCACCCAGCACCCAGAGCACTGAGCACCCAGCACCCCGAGCACGGAGCACCCAGGACCCCGAGCACTGAGTACTGAGCACCCAGCACCCTGAGTACTGAGCACCGAGCTCCCCGAGCACTGAGCACCCTGAGTACTGAGCAACCAGCACCCCGATCACTGAGCACCCAGCACCCTGAGCACTGAGCACCCAGCACCCGGAGCACTGAGCACCCAGCACCATGAGCACGGAGCACCCCGAGGACTGAGCACCCAGCACCCTGAGCACTGAGCACCCAGCACCTTGAGTACTGAGCACCGAGCACCTCGAGCACTAACCACCCAGCACCCTGAGTACTGAGCACCCAGCGCCCTGAGCACTGAGCACCCAGCACCCCGAGCACTGAGCACTGAGCACCCTGAGCACTGAGCACCCAGCACCACGAGTACTGAGCACCGAGCACCCTGAGTACTGAGCACCAAGCACCCCGAGTACTGAGCACTGAGCACACTGAGTACTGAGCACCCAGCACACTGAGCACTGAGCACCCAGCACCCTGAGTACTGAGCACTGAGACCCCTGAGTACTGAGCACCGAGCACCCTGAGTACTGAGCACCCAGCACCCTGATCACTGAGCACGAAGCACCCCGAGGACTGAGCACCCAGCACCCTGAGCACTGAGCACCCAGCACCTTGAGTACTGAGCACCGAGCACAACGAGCACTGAGCAACCAGCACCCTGAGTACTGAGCACCCAGCACCCTGAGTACTGAGCACAGAGCACCCTGAGCACTGAGCACTGAGCACCCAGCACCCTGAGCACTGAGCACTGAGCACCCAGCACCACAGCCCTGAGCACCCAGCACCCCGAGCACTGAGCACCCAGAACCCTGAGCACTGAGCACCCAGCACCCTGAGTACTGAGCAACCAGCAACCTGAGTACTGAGCACCCAGCACCCCGAGTACTGAGCACCCAGCACCCTGAGTACTGAGCACTCAGCACCCTGAGTACTGAGCACCGAGCACACCGAGCAATGAGCACCCAGCACCCTGAGCACTGAGCACCCGGAGGACTGAGCACCCAGCACCCTGAGCACTGAGCACCGATCACCCTGAGCAGTGAGCACCCAGCACCCCGAGCACTGAGCACCCAGCACCCTGAGTACTGAGCACCCAGCACCCCGAGTACTGAGCACCCAGCACCCTGAGTACTGAGCACCCAGCACACCGAGCACTGAGCACCCAGCACCCTGAGTACTGAGCACCCTGATTACTGAGCACTGAGCACCGAGCATCCTGAGTACTGAGCACCCAGCACGCCGAGCACTGAGCACCCAGCACCCTGAGCACTGAGCACCCAGCACCCTGAGCACTGAGCACCCAGCACCCTGAGTACTGAGCACCCAGCACCCTGAGCACTGAGCACCCAGCACCCTGAGTACTGAGCACCCAGCACCACCCTCAGCACTGAGCACCCAGCACCCCGAGCACTGAGCACCCAGCACCCTGAGCCCTGAGCACCCAGCACCCCGAGTACTGAGCACCCTGCACCCCGAGTACTGAGCACCGAGCACCCCGAGCACTGAGCACCCAGCACCCTGAGTACTGAGCACCCAGCAGCCTGAGTACTGAGCACTGAGCACCCCGAGCACTGAGCACCCAGCACCCCGAGCACTGAGCAGCGACCAACCTGAGTACTGAGAACAGATCACCCTGAGTACTGAGCACCCAGCACCCTGAGTACTGAGCCCCCAGCACCCTGAGTACTGAGCACCCAGCACCCCGAGCACTGAGCACCCAGCACCCCGAGAATGATCACCCAGCACCCTGAGTACTGAGAACCGAGCACCCTGATACTGAGCACCCAGCACCCTGAGTATTGAGCCCACAGCACCCTGAGTACTGAGCACCCAGCAACCCGAGCACTGAGCACCCAGCACCCTGAGAATGAGCACCCAGCACCATGAGTACTGAGCACCCAGCACCCTGGGTACTGAGCACTAAGCACCCAGAGCACTGAGCACCCAGCACCCCGAGCACGGAGCACCCAGGACCCCGAGCACTGAGAACTGAGCACCCAGCACCCTGAGTACTGAGCAACGAGATCCGCGAGCACTCAGCACACTGAGTACTGAGCACCCAGCACCCTGAGCACTGAGCACCCAGCACCCTGAGCACTGAGCACCCAGCACCATGAGCACGGAGCACCCCGAGGACTGAGCACCCAGCACCCTGAGCACTGAGCACCCAGCACCTTGAGTACTGAGCACCGAGCACCTCGAGCACTAAGCACCCAGCACCCTGAGTACTGAGCACCCAGCACCCTGAGTACTGAGCACCCAACACCCAGAGTACTGAGCACCCAGCACCCTGAGCACTGAGCACCCAGCACCCTGAGTACTGAGCACCCAGCACCCTGAGTACTGAACACCCAGCACCCTGAGCACTGAGCACTGAGCACCCTGAGCACTGAGTACTGAGCACTGAGCACCCTGAGCACTGAGCACCCAGCACCCCGAGTACTGAGCACCCAGCACCCCGAGCACTGAGCACCCAGCACCCCGAGCACTGAGCACTGAGCACCCTGAGCACTGAGCACCCAGCACCCCGAATACTGAGCACTGAGCACCCTGAGTACTGAGCACCAAGCACCCTGAGTACTGAGCACCCAGCACCCTGAGTACTGAGCACCCAGCACCCAGAGCACTGAGCACCCAGCACCCCGAGCACTGAGCACCCAGCACCCTGAGTACTGAGCACAGAGCACTCTGAGCACTGAGCACCCAGCACCCTGAGCACTGAGCACCCTGAGCACTGAGCACCCTGAGCACTGAGCACTGAGCACCCAGCACCATGAGTACTGAGCACCCAACACTCTGAGCACTGAGCACCCAGCACGCTGAGTACTGAGCACTGAGCACACAGCACCCTGAGTACTGAGCACCCAGCACCCCGAGCACTGAGCACCCAGCGCCCCGAGCACTGAGCACCGAGCACCCTGAGCACTGAGCACTGAGCACACTGAGCACTGAGCACCCAGCAACCCGAGTACTGAGCACTGAGCACCCTGTGTACTGAGCACCCAACACCCAGAGTACTGAGCACCCAGCACCCTGAGAACTGAGCACCCAGCACCCTGAGTACTGAGCACCCAGCACCCTGAGTACTGAGCACCCAGCACCCTGAGCACTGAGCACTGAGCACCCAGCACCTTGAGCACTGAGCACTGACCACCCAGCACCCTGAGCACTGAGGACCCAGCACCCCGAGCACTGAGCACCCAGCGCACTGAGCACTGAGCACCCAGCACACTGAGCACTGAGCACCCAGCCCCCTGAGTACTGAGCACCCAGCACCATGAGTACTGAGCACCCAGCACCCTGAGTACTGAGCACTCAGCACCCTGAGTACTGAGCACCGAGCACCCCGAGCACAGAGCACCCAGCACCCTGAGCACTGAGCACCCTGAGTACTGAGCACTCAGCACCCCGAGCACTGAGCACCCAGCACCCTGAGTACTGAGCACCCAGCACCCTGAGCACTGAGCACCCAGCACCCGGAGTACTGAGCACCCTGAGTACTGAGCACCGATCACCCTGAGCACTGAGCACCCAGCAGCCTGAGTACTGAGCACCCAGCACTCTGAGCACTGAGCACCCAGCACCCTGAGCACTGAGCACCCAGCACCCTGAGTACTGAGCACCCAGCACCCTGAGTAGTGAGTACCCAGCACCCTGAGCACTGAGCACCCAGCACCCTGAGTACTGAGCACCGAGCACCCTGAGTACTGAGCACCCAGCACCCTGAGTACAGAGCACCCAGCACCCTGAGCACTGAGCACCCTGCACCCTGAGTACTGAGCAACCAGCACCCTGAGTACTGAGCACCCAGCACCCAGAGCACTGAGCACCCAGCACCCCGAGCACGGAGCACCCAGGACCCCGAGCACTGAGTACAGAGCACCCAGCACCCTGAGTACTGATCACCGAGCTCCCCGAGCACTGAGCACCCTGAGTACTGAGCACCCAGCACCCCGATCACTGAGCACCCAGCACCCTGAGCACTGAGCACCCAGCACCCTGAGCACTGAGCACCCAGCACACTGAGTACTGAGCACCCAGCACGCTGAGTACTGAGCACCCAGCACCCCGAGCACTGAGCACCCAGCACCCTGAGTACTGAGCACTGAGCACCCAGCACCCCGAGCACTGAGCACCCAGCACCCTGTGTACTGAGCACTGAGCACCCTGAGTACTAAGCACACAGCACCCTGAGTACAGAGCACCCAGGACCTTGAGCACTGAGCACCGAGCACCCCGAGCACTGAGCACCCAGCACCCTGAGCACTCAGCACCCAGCACCCCGAGCACGGAGCACCCCGAGGACTGAGCACCCAGCACCCTGAGCACTGAGCACCCAGCACCTTCAGTACTGAGCACCGAGCACCTCGAGCACTAAGCACCCAGCACCCTGAGTACTGAGCACCCAGCACCCTGAGCACTGAGCACCCAGAAACCTGAGCACTGAGCACCCAGCACCCTGAGCACGGAGCACCCAGCACCCTGAGTACTGAGCACCCAACACCCAGAGTACTGAGCACCCAGCACCCTGAGCACTGAGTACTGAGCACTGAGCACCCTGAGCACTGAGCACCCAGCACCCCGAGTACTGAGCACCCAGCACCCCGAGCACTGAGCACCCAGCGCCCCGAGCACTGAGCACCCAGCACCCCGAGCACTGAGCACTGAGCACCCTGAGTACTGAGCACCCAGCACGACGAGTACTGAGCACGGAGCACCCTGAGTACTGAGCACCAAGCACCCCGAGTACTGAGCACTGAGCACCCTGAGTACTGAGCACCCAGCACCCTGAGCACTGAGCACCCAGCACCCTGAGTACTGAGCACTGAGACCCCTGAGTACTGAGCACCGAGCACCCTGAGTACTGAGCACCCAGCACCCTGATCACTGAGCACGGAGCACCCCGAGGACTGAGCACCCAGCACCCTGAGCACTGAGCACCCAGCACCTTGAGTACTGAGCACCGAGCACAACGAGCACTGAGCACCCAGCACCCTGAGTACTGAGCACCCAGCACCCTGAGCACTGAGCACCCAGCTCCCTGAGCACTGAGCACGCAGCACCCCGAGCACTGAGCACCCAGCATCCTGAGTACTGAGCACAGAGCACCCTGAGCACTGAGCACTGAGCACCCAGCACCCTGAGCACTGAGCACCCAGCACCACAGCCCTGAGCACCCAGCTCCCCGAGCACTGAGCACCCAGCACCCTGAGCACTGAGCACCCAGCACCCTGAGTACTGAGCAACCAGCAACCTGAGTACTGAGCACCCAGCACCCTGAGTACTGAGCACTCAGCACCCTGAGTACTGAGCACCGAGCACACCGAGCAATGAGCACCCAGCACCCTGAGCACTGAGCACCCGGAGGACTGAGCACCGAGCACCCTGAGTACTGAGCACCCAGCACCCCGAGTACTGAGCACCCAGCACCCTGAGTACTGAGCACCCAGCACCCTGAGTACTGAGCACCCTGATTACTGAGCACTGAGCACCGAGCATCCTGAGTACTGAGCACCCAGCACGCCGAGCACTGAGCACCCAGCACCCTGAGCACTGAGCACCCAGCACCCTGAGCACTGAGCACCCAGCACCCTGAGTACTGAGCACCCAGCACCCTGAGTACTGAGTACCCAGCACCCTGAGCTCTGAGCACCCAGCACCCTGAGTACTGAGCACCGAGCACCCTGAGTACTGAGCACCCAGCACCCTTAGTACTGAGCACCCAGCACCCTGAGCACTGGGCACCCAGCACCCTGAGTACTGAGCACCCAGAACCACCCTCAGCACTGAGCACCCAGCACCCCGAGCACTGAGCACCCAGCACCCTGAGCACTCAGCACCCAGCACCCCGAGTACTGAGCACCCTGCACCCCGAGTACTGAGCACCGAGCACCCCGAGCACTGAGCACTGAGCACCCCGAGTACTGAGCACCCAGCACCCCGAGAATGAGCACCCAGCACCCTGAGTACTGAGAACCGAGCACCCTGATACTGAGCACCAAGCACCCTGAGAATGAGCACCCAGCACCATGAGTACTGAGCACCCAGCAACCCGAGCACTGAGCACCCAGCACCCTGAGAATGAGCACCCAGCACCATGAGTACTGAGCACCCAGCACCCTGAGTACTGAGCACTAAGCACCCAGAGCACTGAGCACCCAGCACCCCGAGCACGGAGCACCCAGGACCCCGAGCACTGAGAACTGAGCACCCAGCACCCTGAGTACTGAGCACCCAGCACCCTGAGTACTGAGCACTAAGCACCCAGAGCACTGAGCACCCAGCACCCCGAGCACGGAGCACCCAGGACCCCGAGCACTGAGAACTGAGCACCCAGCACCCCGAGCACTGAGCACCCAGCACCCTGAGCACTGAGCACCCAGCACCATGAGCACGGAGCACCCCGAGGACTGAGCACCCAGCACCCTGAGCACTGAGCACCCAGCACCTTGAGTACTGAGCACCGAGCACCTCGAGCACTAAGCACCCAGCACCCTGAGTACTGAGCACCCAGCACCCTGAGCACTGAGCACCCAGAACCCTGAGCACTGAGCACCCAGCACCCTGAGCACGGAGCACCCAGCACCCTGAGCACTGAGCACCCAGCACCCTGAGCACTGAGCACCCAGCACACTGAGTACTGAGCACCCAGCACCCTGAGTACTGTGCAACCAGCACCCTGAGCACTGAGCACTGAGCACCCAGCACCCTGAGCACTGAGCACTGAGCACCCAGCACGACAGCCCTGAGCACCCAGCACCCCGAGCACTGAGCACTCAGCACCCTGAGCACTGAGCACCCAGCACCCTGAGTACTGAGCAACCAGCAACCTGAGTACTGAGCAACCTGCACCCTGAGTACTGAGCACTCAGCACCCTGAGTACTGAGCACCGAGCACACCGAGCAATGAGCACCCAGCACCCTGAGCACTGAGCACCCGGAGGACTGATCACCCAGCACCCTGAGCACTGAGCACCGATCACCCTGAGCAGTGAGCACCCAGCACCCCGAGCACTGAGCACTCAGCACCCTGAGTACTGAGCACCAAGCACCCCGAGTACTGAGCACTCAGCACCCTGAGTACTGAGCACCCAGCACCCCGAGCACTGAGCACCCAGCACCCTGAGTACTGAGCACCCTGATTACTGAGCACTGAGCACCGAATATCCTGAGTACTGAGCACCCAGCACCCCGAGCACTGAGCACCCAGCACCCTGAGCACTGAGCACCCAGCACCCTGAGCACTGAGCACCCAGCACCCTGAGTACTGAGCACTCAGCACCCTGAGTACTGAGTACCCAGCACCCTGAGCTCTGAGCACCCAGAACCCTGAGTACTGAGCACCGAGCACCCTGAGTACTGAGCACCCAGCACCCTTAGTACTGAGCACCCAGCACCCTGAGCACTGAGCACCCAGCACCCTGAGTATTGAGCACCCAGCACCACCCTCAGCACTGAACACCCAGCACCCCGAGCAATGAGCACCCAGCTCCCTGAACACTGAGCACCCAGCACCCCGAGTACTGAGCACCCTGCACCCCGAGTACTGAGCACCGAGCACCCCGAGCACTGAGCACCCAGCACCCTGAGTACTGAGCACCCAGCACCCTGAGTACTGAGCACTGAGCACCCCGAGTACTGAGCACCCAGCACCCCGAGCACTGAGCACCCAGCAACCTGAGTACTGAGAACAGATCACCCTGAGTACTGAGCAACCAGCACCCTGAGTACTGAGCCCCCAGCACCCTGAGTACTGAGCACCCAGCACCCTGAGCACTGAGCACGCAGCACCCCGAGAATGAGCACCCAGCACCCTGAGTACTGAGAACTGAGCACCCTGAGTACTGAGCACCCAGCACCCTGAGTACTGTGCCCCCAGCACCCTGAGTACTGAGCACCCAGCAACCCGAGCACTGAACACACTGAGTACTGAGCACCCAGCACCCCGAGCACTGAGCACCCAGCACCCTGAGCACTGAGCACCCAGCACCCTGAGTACTGAGCACCCAGCACCCTGAGTACTGAACACCCAGCACCCTGAGCACTGAGCACTGAGCACCCTGAGCACTGAGTACTGAGCACTGAGCACTCTGAGCACTGAGCACCCAGCACCCCGAGTAATGAGCACCCTGCACACCGAGTACTGAGCACCGAGCACCCCGAGCACTGAGCACCCAGCACCCTGAGTACTGAGCACCCAGCACCCTGAGCACTGAGCACTGAGCACCCTGAGCACTGAGTACTGAGCACTGAGCACTCTGAGCACTGAGCACCCAGCACCCCGAGTACTGAGCACACAGCACCCCGAGCACTGAGCACCCAGCGCCCCGAGCACTGAGCACCCAGCACCCCGAGCACTGAGCACTGAGCACCCTGAGCACTGAGCACCCAGCACCCCGAGTACTGAGCACTGAGCACCCTGAGTACTGAGCACCAAGCACCCCGAGAACTGAGCACTGAGCACCCTGAGTACTGAGCACCCAGCACCCTGAGCACTGAGCACCCAGCACCCTGAGTACTGAGCACTGAGAACCCTGAGTACTGAGCACCGAGCACCCTGAGTACTGAGCACCCAGCACCCTGATCACTGAGCACGGAGCACCCCGAGGACTGAGCACCGAGCACAACGAGCACTGAGCACCCAGCACCCTGAGAACTGAGCACCCAGCACCCTGAGCACTGAGCACCCAGCTCCCTGAGCACTGAGCACGCAGCACCCCGAGCACTGAGCACCCAGCACCCTGAGTACTGAGCACAGAGCACCCTGAGCACTGAGCACCCAGCACCCTGAGTACTGAGCACCCAGCACCCTGAGTACTGAGCAACCAGCACCCTGAGCACTGAGCACTGAGCACCCAGCACCCTGAGCACTGAGAACTGAGCACCCAGCACCACAGCCCTGAGCACCCAGCACACCGAGCACTGAGCACCCAGCACCCTGAGTACTGAGCACTCAGCACCACGAGTACTGAGCACCCAGCACCCTGAGCACTGAGCACCCAGCACCCCGAGTAATGAGCACCCTGCACACCGAGTACTGAGCACCGAGCACGCCGAGCACTGAGCACCCAGCACCCTGAGTACTGAGCACCCAGCACCCTGAGTACTGAGCACTGAGCACCCCGAGTACTGAGCACCCAGCACCCCGAGCACTGAGCACCCAGCAACCTGAGTACTGAGAACAGATCACCCTGAGTACTGAGCACCCTGATTACTGAGCACTGAGCACCGAGCATCCTGAGTACTGAGCACCCAGCACGCCGAGCACTGAGCACCCAGCACCCTGAGCACTGAGCACCCAGCACCCTGAGCACTGAGCACCCAGCACCCTGAGTACTGAGCACCCAGCACCCTTAGTACTGAGCACCCAGCACCCTGAGCACTGAGCACCCAGCACCCTGAGTACTGAGCACCCAGCACCACCCTCAGCACTGAGCACCCAGCACCCGAGCACTGAGCACCCAGCACCCTGAGCACTGAGCACCCAGCACCCTGAGTACTGAGCACCCAGCACCCTGAGTACTGAGTACCCAGCACCCTGAGCTCTGAGCACCCAGCACCCTGAGTACTGAGCACCGAGCACCCTGAGTACTGAGCACCCAGCACCCTTAGTACTGAGCACCCAGCACCCTGAGCACTGAGCACCCAGCACCCTGAGTACTGAGCACCCAGCACCACCCTCAGCACTGAGCACCCAGCACCCGAGCACTGAGCACCCAGCACCCTGAGCACTCAGCACCCAGCACCCCGAGTACTGAGCACCCTGCACCCCGAGTACTGAGCACCGAGCACCCCGAGCACTGAGCACCCAGCACCCTGAGTACTGAGCACCCAGCACCCTGAGTACTGAGCACTGAGCACCCCGAGTACTGAGCACCCAGCACCCCGAGAATGAGCACCCAGCACCCTGAGTACTGAGAACCGAGCACCCTGATACTGAGCACCAAGCACCCTGAGAATGAGCACCCAGCACCATGAGTACTGAGCACCCAGCAACCCGAGCACTGAGCACCCAGCACCCTGAGAATGAGCACCCAGCACCATGAGTACTGAGCACCCAGCACCCTGAGTACTGAGCACTAAGCACCCAGAGCACTGAGCACCCAGCACCCCGAGCACGGAGCACCCAGGACCCCGAGCACTGAGAACTGAGCACCCAGCACCCTGAGTACTGAGCACCCAGCACCATGAGCACGGAGCACCCCGAGGACTGAGCACCCAGCACCCTGAGCACTGAGCACCCAGCACCTTGAGTACTGAGCACCGAGATCCCCGAGCACTGAGCACACTGAGTACTGAGCACCCAGCACCCCGAGCACTGAGCACCCAGCACCCTGAGCACTGAGCACCCAGCACCATGAGCACGGAGCACCCCGAGGACTGAGCACCCAGCACCCTGAGCACTGAGCACCCAGCACCTTGAGTACTGAGCACCGAGCACCTCGAGCACTAAGCACCCAGCACCCTGAGTACTGAGCACCCAGCACCCTGAGCACTGAGCACCCAGAACCCTGAGCACTGAGCACCCAGCACCCTGAGCACGGAGCACCCAGCACCCTGAGCACTGAGCACCCAGCACCCTGAGCACTGAGCACCCAGCACACTGAGTACTGAGCACCCAGCACCCTGAGTACTGTGCAACCAGCACCCTGAGCACTGAGCACTGAGCACCCAGCACCCTGAGCACTGAGCACCCAGCACGACAGCCCTGAGCACCCAGCACCCTGAGCACTGAGCACTCAGCACCCTGAGCACTGAGCACCCAGCACCCTGAGTACTGAGCAACCAGCAACCTGAGTACTGAGCAACCTGCACCCTGAGTACTGAGCACTCAGCATCCTGAGTACTGAGCACCGAGCACACCGAGCAATGAGCACCCAGCACCCTGAGCACTGAGCACCCGGAGGACTGAGCACCCAGCACCCTGAGCACTGAGCACCGATCACCCTGAGCAGTGAGCACCCAGCACCCCGAGCACTGAGCACTCAGCACCCTGAGTACTGAGCACCAAGCACCCCGAGTACTGAGCACTCACCACCCTGAGTACTCAGCACCCAGCACCCCGAGCACTGAGCACCCAGCACCCTGAGTACTGAGCACCCTGATTACTGAGCACTGAGCACCGAATATCCTGAGTACTGAGCACCCAGCACCCCGAGCACTGAGCACCCAGCACCCTGAGCACTGAGCACCCAGCACCCTGAGCACTGAGCACCCAGCACCCTGAGTACTGAGCACTGAGCACCCTGAGTACTGAGCACCCAGCACCCTTAGTACTGAGCACCCAGCACCCTGAGCACTGAGCACCCAGCACCCTGAGTATTGAGCACCCAGCACCGCCCTCAGCACTGAACACCCAGCATCCCGAGCAATGAGCACCCAGCTCCCTGAACACTGAGCACCCAGCACCCCGAGTACTGAGCACCCTGCACCCCGAGTACTGAGCACCGAGCACCCCGAGCACTGAGCACCCAGCACCCTGAGTACTGAGCACCCAGCACCCTGAGTACTGAGCACTGAGCACCCCGAGTACTGAGCACCCAGCACCCCGAGCACTGAGCACCCAGCAACCTGAGTACTGAGAACAGATCACCCTGAGTACTGAGCCCCCAGCACCCTGAGTACTGAGCCCCCAGCACCCTGAGTACTGAGCACCCAGCACCCTGAGCACTGAGCACCCAGCACCCCGAGAATGAGCACCCAGCACCCTGAGTACTGAGAACTGAGCACCCTGAGTACAGAGCACCCAGCACCCTGAGTACTGAGCCCCCAGCACCCTGAGTACTGAGCACCCAGCAACCCGAGCACTGAACACACTGAGTACTGAGCACCCAGCACCCCGAGCACTGAGCACCCAGCACCCTGAGCACTGAGCACCCAGCACACTGAGTACTGAGCACCCAGCACCCTGAGTACTGAACACCCAGCACCCTGAGCACTGAGCACTGAGCACCCTGAGCACTGAGTACTGAGCACTGAGCACTCTGAGCACTGAGCACCCAGCACCCCGAGTAATGAGCACCCTGCACACCGAGTACTGAGCACCGAGCACCCCGAGCACTGAGCACCCAGCACCCTGAGTACTGAGCACCCAGCACCCTGAGCACTGAGCACTGAGCACCCTGAGCACTGAGTACTGAGCACTGAGCACTCTGAGCACTGAGCACCCAGCACCCCGAGTACTGAGCACACAGCACCCCGAGCACTGAGCACCCAGCGCCCCGAGCACTGAGCACCCAGCACCCTGAGCACTGAGCACTGAGCACCCTGAGCACTGAGCACCCAGCACCCCGAGTACTGAGCACTGAGCACCCTGAGTACTGAGCACCAAGCACCCCGAGAACTGAGCACTGAGCACCCTGAGTACTGAGCACCCAGCACCCTGAGCACTGAGCACCCAGCACCCTGAGTACTGAGCACTGAGAACCCTGAGTACTGAGCACCGAGCACCCTGAGTACTGAGCACCCAGCACCCTGATCACTGAGCACGGAGCACCCCGAGGACTGAGCACCGAGCACAACGAGCACTGAGCACCCAGCACCCTGAGAACTGAGCACCCAGCACCCTGAGCACTGAGCACCCAGCTCCCTGAGCACTGAGCACGCAGCACCCCGAGCACTGAGCACCCAGCACCCTGAGTACTGAGCACAGAGCACCCTGAGCACTGAGCACCCAGCACCCTGAGTACTGAGCACCCAGCACCCTGAGTACTGAGCAACCAGCACCCTGAGCACTGAGCACTGAGCACCCAGCACCCTGAGCACTGAGAACTGAGCACCCAGCACCACAGCCCTGAGCACCCAGCACACCGAGCACTGAGCACCCAGCACCCTGAGTACTGAGCACTCAGCACCATGAGTACTGAGCACCCAGCACCCTGAGCACTGAGCACCCAGCACCCCGAGTAATGAGCACCCTGCACACCGAGTACTGAGCACCGAGCACGCCGAGCACTGAGCACCCAGCACCCTGAGTACTGAGCACCCAGCACCCTGATTACTGAGCACTGAGCACCCCGAGTACTGAGCACCCAGCACCCCGAGCACTGAGCACCCAGCAACCTGAGTACTGAGAACAGATCACCCTGAGTACTGAGCACCCAGCACCCTGAGTACTGAGCCCCCAGCACCCTGAGTACTGAGCACCCAGCACCCCGAGCACTGAGCACCCAGCACCCCGAGAATGAGCACCCTGCACCCTGAGTACTGAGAACCGAGCACCCTGAGTACTGAGCACCCAGCACCCTGAGTACTGAGCCCCCAGCACCCTGAGTACTGAGCACCCAGCAACCCGAGCACTGAGCACCCAGCACCCTGAGAATGAGCACCCAGCACCATGAGTACTGAGCACCCAGCACCCTGAGTACTGAGCACTAAGCACCCAGAGCACTGAGCACCCAGCACCCCGAGCACGGAGCACCCAGGACCCCGAGCACTGAGAACTGAGCACCCAGCACCCTGAGTACTGAGCACCGAGCTCCCCGAGCATTGAGAACACTGAGTACTGAGCACCCAGCACCCCGATCACTGAGCACCCAGCACCCTGAGCACTGAGCACCCAGTACCCTGAGCACTGAGCACCCAGCACCCTGAGTACTGAGCACCCAGCACGCTGAGTACTGAGCACCCATCACCCCGAGCACGGAGCACCCAGGACCCCGAGCACTGAGAACTGAGCACCCAGCACCCTGAGTACTGAGCACCGAGCTCCCCGAGCACTGAGCACACTGAGTACTGAGCACCCAGCACCCCGATCACTGAGCACCCACCACCCTGAGCACTGAGCACCCAGCACCCTGAGCACTGAGCACCCAGCACCCTGAGTACTGAGCACCCAGCACGCTGAGTACTGAGCACCCAGCACCCCGAGCACTGAGCACCCAGCACCCTGAGTACTGAGCACTGAGCACCCAGCACCCCGAGCACTGAGCACCCAGCACCCTGTGTACTGAGCACTGAGCACCCTGAGTACTAAGCACCCAGCACCCTGAGCACTGAGCACCCAGCACACTGAGCACTGAGCACCGAGCAGCCCGAGCATTGAGCACCCAGCACCCTGAGCACTCAGCACCCAGCACCCCGAGCACTGAGCACCCAGCACCCTGAGCACTGAGCACCCAGCACCCTGAGCACGGAGCACCCCGAGTACTGAGCACCCAGCACCCTGAGCACTGAGCACCCAGCACCCTGAGCACAGAGCACCCAGCACCCTGAGCACTGAGCACCCAGCACCCCGAGCACGGAGCACCCAGCACCCTGAGTACTGAGCACCCAACACCCAGAGTACTGAGCACCCAGCACCCTGAGCACTGAGCACCCAGCACCCTGAGTACTGAGCACCCAGCACCCTGAGTACTGAACACCCAGCACCCTGAGCACAGAGCATTGAGCACCCTGAGCACTGAGAACTGAGCACTGAGCACCCTGAGCACTGAGAACGCAGCACCCCGAGTACTGAGCACCCAGCACCCCGAGCACTGAGCACCCAGCGCCCCGAGCACTGAGCACCCAGCACCCCGAGCACTGAGAACTGAGCACCCTGAGCACTGAGCACCCAGCACCCCGAGTACTGAGCACTGAGCACCCTGAGTACTGAGCAACAAGCACCCTGAGTACTAAGCACTGAGCACCCTGAGTACTGAGCACCCAGCACCCTGAGAAATGAGCACCCAGCACCCTGAGTACTGAGCACTGAGAACCCTGAGTACTGAGCACCGAGCACCCTGAGTACTGAGCACTGAGCACCCAGCACCCTGAGCACTGACCACTGAGCACCCAGCACCACAGCCCTGAGCTCCCCGAGTACTGAGCAACAAGCACCCCGAGTACTGAGCACTGAGCACCCTGAGTACTGAGCACCCAGCACCCTGAGCACTGAGCACCCAGCACACTGAGCACTAAACACGCAGCACCCCGAGCACTGAGCACCCAGCACCCTGAGTACTGAGCACAGAGCACCCTGAGCACTGAGCACCCAGCACCCTGAGTACTAAGCACCCAGCACCCTGAGTACTGAGCAACCAGCACCCTGAGCACTGAGCACTGAGCACCCAGCACCCTGAGC
The DNA here is from genome assembly GCF_018167655.1 of Microtus oregoni. NCBI lineage: Eukaryota > Metazoa > Chordata > Mammalia > Rodentia > Cricetidae > Microtus > Microtus oregoni. Next base: position 1,097,073 of record NW_024544774.1, read on the forward strand.
ACTGACCACTGAGCACCCAGCACCACAGCCCTGAGCACCCAGCACCCCGAGCACTGAGCACCCAGCACCCTGAGTACTGAGCACTGAGCACCCAGCACCCTGAGCACTGAGAACTGAGCACCCAGCACCACAGCCCTGAGCACCCAGCACACCGAGCACTGAGCACCCAGCACCCTGAGTACTGAGCACCGAGCACCCCGAGCACTGAGCACCCAGCACCCTGAGTACTGAGCACCCAGCACCCTGAGCACTGAGCACCCAGCACCCTGAGCACTGAGCACCCAGCACCCTGAGCACTGAGCACCCAGCACCCTGAGTACTGAGCACCCAACACCCAGAGTACTGAGCACCCAGCAGCCTGAGAACTGAGCACCCAGCACCCTGAGTACTGAGCACCCAGCACCCTGAGTACTGAGCACCCAGCTCCCTGAGCACTGAGCAGTGAGCACCCAGCACCCTGAGCACTGAGCACTGACCACCCAGCACCCCGAGAACTGAGCACCCAGAACCCCGAGCACTGAGCACCCAGCACCCTGAGCACTGAGCACCCAGCACCCTGAGCACTGAGCACCCAGCCCCCTGAGTACTGAGCACCCAGCACCATGAGTACTGAGCACCCAGCACCCTGAGTACTGAGCACTCAGCACCCTGAGTACTGAGCACCGAGCATCCCGAGCACTGAGCTCCCTGCACCCTGAGCACTGAGCACCCTGAGGACTGAGCACCCAGCAACCTGAGCACTGAGCACCCAGCACCCTGAGTACTGAGCACCGATCACCCTGAGCACGGAGCACCCAGCACCCCGAGCACTGAGCACCCAGCACCCTGAGTACGGAGCACCCAGCACCCTGAGCACTGAGCACACAGCACCCTGAGTACTGAGCACCCTGAGTACTGAGCAACGATCACCCTGTGCACTGAGCACCCAGCACCCTGAGTACTGAGCACCCAGCACCCTGAGCACTGAGCACCCAGCACCCTGAGCACTGAGCACCCAGCACCCTGAGTTATGAGCACCCAGAACCCTGAGTACTGAGTACAAAGCACCCTGAGCACTGAGCACCCAGCACCCTGAGTACTGAGCACTGAGCACCCTGAGTACTGAGCACCCAGCACCCTGAGTACTGAGCACCCAGCACCCTGAGCACTGAGCACCCAGCACCCTGAGTACTGAGCACCCAGCACCCTGAGTACTGAGCACCCAGCACGCTGAGTACTGAGCACGCAGCACCCTGAGCACTGAGCACCCAGCACCCTGAGTACTGAGCACCGAGCACCCCGAGCACTGAGCAACCAGCACCCTGAGTACTGAGCACTGAGCACCCTGAGTACTAAGCACCGAACACCCTGAGTACTGAGCACCCAGCACCCTGAGGACTGAGCACCCAGCAACCTGAGCACTGAGCACCCAGCACCCTGAGCACTGAGCACCCAGCACCCCGAGCACTGAGCACCCAGCACCCTGAGTACTGAGCACCCAGCACCCTGAGCACTGAGCACCCAGCACCCTGAATACTGAGCACACTGAGTACTGAGCACCCAGCACCCTGAGCACTGAGCACCCAGCACCCTGAGTACTGAGCACCGAGCACCCCGAGCACTGAGCAACCAGCACCCTGCGTACTGAGCACTGAGCACCCTGAGTACTAAGCACCGAACACCCTGAGTACTGAGCACCCAGCACCCTGAGGACTGAGCACCCAGCACCCTGAGCACTGAGCACCCAGCACCCTGAGTAATGAGCACCCAGCACCCTGAGTACTGAGCACCAAGCACCCTGAGCACTGAGCACCCAGCACCCCGAGCACTGAACACCCAGCACCCCGAGCACTGAGCACCCAGCACCCCGAGCACTGAGCACCCAGCACCAGGAGCACTGAGCACCCAGCACCCTGAGCACTGAGCACCCAGCACCCTGAGCACTGAGCACCCAGCAGCCTGAGTTATGAGCACCCAGCCCCCTGAGTACTGAGCACCCAGCACCATGAGTACTGAGCACCCAGCACCCTGAGTACTGAGCACTCAGCACCCTGAGTACTGAGCACCGAGCACCCCGAGCACTGAGCTCCCTGCACCCTGAGCACTGAGCACCCTGAGGACTGAGCACCCAGCAACCTGAGCACTGAGCACCCAGCACCCTGAGTACTGAGCACCGATCACCCTGAGCACTGAGCACCCAGCACCCCGAGCACTGAGCACCCAGCACCCTGAGTACTGAGCACCCAGCACCCTGAGCACTGAGCACCCAGCACCCTGAGTACTGAGCACCCTGAGTACTGAGCACCCAGCACCCTGAGCACTGAGCACCCAGCACCCTGAGTACTGAGCACCGAGCACCCCGAGCACTGAGCAACCAGCACCCTGAGTACTGAGCACTGAGCACCCTGAGTACTAAGCACCGAACACCCTGAGTACTGAGCACCCAGCACCCTGAGGACTGAGCACCCAGCACCCTGAGCACTGAGCACCCAGCACCCTGAGTAAAGAGCACCCAGCACCCTGAGTACTGAGCACCCAGCACCCTGAGCACTGAGCACCCAGCTCCCCGAGCACTGAGCACCCAGCACCCCGAGCACTGAGCACCCAGCACCCCGAGCACGGAGCACCCAGCACCAGGAGCACTGAGCACCCAGCACCCCGAGCACTGAGCACCCAGCACCCTGAGCACTGAGCACCCAGCACCCTGAGTACTGAGTACTCAGCACCCTGAGCACTGAGCACCCAGCACCCTGAGTACTGATCACCGAGCACCCCGAGCACTGAGCACCCAGCACCCTGAGTACTGAGCACCCAGCACCCTGAGTACTGAGCACCGAGGACCCTGAGCACTGAGCACCCAGCACGCTGAGTACTGAGCACTGAGCACCCTGAGTACTGAGCACCTAGCACCCTGAGTACTGAGCACCGACGACCCTGAGCACTGAGCACCCAGCACGCTGAGTACTGAGCACTGAGCACCCTGAGTACTGAGCACCTAGCACCCTGAGTACTGAGCACCCAGCACCCTGAGCACTGAGCAGCCAGCACCCTCAGCACTGAGCACCCACCACCCCGAGCACTGAGCACCCAGCACGCTGAGTACTGAGCACTCAGCACCCTGAGCACTGAGCACCCAGCACCCTGAGTACTGAGCACTGAGCACCCAGCACCCCGAGCACTGAGCACCCAGCACCCCGAGCACTGAGCATGGAGCACCCCGAGGACTGAGCACCCCGCACCCTGAGCACTGAGCATGGAGCACCCCGAGGACTGAGCACCCCGTACCCTGAGCACTGAGCACCCAGCACCTTGAGTACTGAGCACCGAGCACCCCGAGCACTGAGCACCCAGCACCCTGAGTACTGAGCACCCAGCACCCTGAGCACTGAGCACCCAGCACCCTGAGCACTGAGCACCCAGCACCCCGAGCACTGAGCACCCAGCACCCTGAGTACTGAGCACCCAACACCCAGAGTACTGAGCACCCAGCAGCCTGAGAACTGAGCACCCAGCACCCTGAGCACTGAGCACTGAGCACCCAGCACCATGAGCACTGAGCACTGACCACCCAGCACCCCGAGAACTGAGCACCCAGCACCCCGAGCACTGAGCACCCAGCAACCTGAGCACTGAGCACCCAGCACCCTGAGCACTGAGCACCCAGCCCCCTGAGTACTGAGCACCCAGCACCATGAGTACTGAGCACCCAGCACCCTGAGTACTGAGCACTCAGCACCCTGAGTACTGAGCACCGAGCACCCCGAGCACTGAGCTCCCTGCACCCTGAGCACTGAGCACCCTGAGGACTGAGCACCCAGCAACCTGAGCACTGAGCACCCAGCACCCTGAGTACTGAGCACCGATCACCCTGAGAACTGAGCACCCAGCACCCCGAGCACTGAGCACCCAGCACCCTGAGTACTGAGCACCCAGCACCCTGAGCACTGAGCACCCAGCACCCTGAGCACTGAGCACCCAGCACCCTGAGTTATGAGCACCCAGAACCCTGAGTACTGAGTACAAAGCACCCTGAGCACTGAGCACCCAGCACCCTGAGTACTGAGCACCGAGCACCCTGAGTACTGAGCACCCAGCACCCTGAGTACTGAGCACCCAGCACCCTGAGCACTGAGCACCCAGCACCCTGAGTACTGAGCACCCAGCACCCTGAGTACTGAGCACCCAGCACGCTGAGTACTGAGCACGCAGCACCCTGAGCACTGAGCACCCAGCACCCTGAGTACTGAGCACCGAGCACCCCGAGCACTGAGCAACCAGCACCCTGAGTACTGAGCACTGAGCACCCTGAGTACTAAGCACCGAACACCCTGAGTACTGAGCACCCAGCACCCTGAGGACTGAGCACCCAGCAACCTGAGCACTGAGCACCCAGCACCCTGAGTACTGAGCACCGATCACCCTGAGCACTGAGCACCCAGCACCCCAAGCACTGAGCACCCAGCACCCTGAGTACTGAGCACCCAGCACCCTGAGCACTGAGCACCCAGCACCCTGAGTACTGAGCACCCTGAGTACTGAGCACCCAGCACCCTGAACACTGAGCACCCAGCACCCTGAGTACTGAGCACCGAGCACCCCGAGCACTGAGCAACCAGCACCCTGAGTACTGAGCACTGAGCACCCTGAGTACTAAGCACCGAACACCCTGAGTACTGAGCACCCAGCACCCTGAGGACTGAGCACCCAGCACCCTGAGCACTGAGCACCCAGCACCCTGAGTAATGAGCACCCAGCACCCTGAGTACTGAGCACCCAGCACCCTGAGCACTGAGCACCCAGCACCCTGAGTACTGAGCACTCAGCACCCTGAGTACTGAGCACCGAGCATCCCGAGCACTGAGCTCCCTGCACCCTGAGCACTGAGCACCCTGAGGACTGAGCACCCAGCAACCTGAGCACTGAGCACCCAGCACCCTGAGTACTGAGCACCCAGCACCCTGAGTACTGAGCACCCAGCACCCTGAGTACTGAGCACCCAGCTCCCTGAGCACTGAGCAGTGAGCACCCAGCACCCTGAGCACTGAGCACTGACCACCCAGCACCCCGAGAACTGAGCACCCAGAACCCCGAGCACTGAGCACCCAGCACCCTGAGCACTGAGCACCCAGCACCCTGAGCACTGAGCACCCAGCCCCCTGAGTACTGAGCACCCAGCACCATGAGTACTGAGCACCCAGCACCCTGAGTACTGAGCACTCAGCACCCTGAGTACTGAGCACCGAGCATCCCGAGCACTGAGCTCCCTGCACCCTGAGCACTGAGCACCCTGAGGACTGAGCACCCAGCAACCTGAGCACTGAGCACCCAGCACCCTGAGTACTGAGCACCGATCACCCTGAGCACGGAGCACCCAGCACCCCGAGCACTGAGCACCCAGCACCCTGAGTACGGAGCACCCAGCACCCTGAGCACTGAGCACACAGCACCCTGAGTACTGAGCACCCTGAGTACTGAGCAACGATCACCCTGTGCACTGAGCACCCAGCACCCTGAGTACTGAGCACCCAGCACCCTGAGCACTGAGCACCCAGCACCCTGAGCACTGAGCACCCAGCACCCTGAGTTATGAGCACCCAGAACCCTGAGTACTGAGTACAAAGCACCCTGAGCACTGAGCACCCAGCACCCTGAGTACTGAGCACCGAGCACCCTGAGTACTGAGCACCCAGCACCCTGAGTACTGAGCACCCAGCACCCTGAGCACTGAGCACCCAGCACCCTGAGTACTGAGCACCCAGCACCCTGAGTACTGAGCACCCAGCACGCTGAGTACTGAGCACGCAGCACCCTGAGCACTGAGCACCCAGCACCCTGAGTACTGAGCACCGAGCACCCCGAGCACTGAGCAACCAGCACCCTGAGTACTGAGCACTGAGCACCCTGAGTACTAAGCACCGAACACCCTGAGTACTGAGCACCCAGCACCCTGAGGACTGCGCACCCAGCAACCTGAGCACTGAGCACCCAGCACCCTGAGCACTGAGCACCCAGCACCCCGAGCACTGAGCACCCAGCACCCTGAGTACTGAGCACCCAGCACCCTGAGCACTGAGCTCCCAGCACCCTGAGTACTGAGCACACTGAGTACTGAGCACCCAGCACCCTGAGCACTGAGCACCCAGCACCCTGAGTACTGAGCACCGAGCACCCCGAGCACTGAGCAACCAGCACCCTGCGTACTGAGCACTGAGCACCCTGAGTACTAAGCACCGAACACCCTGAGTACTGAGCACCCAGCACCCTGAGGACTGAGCACCCAGCACCCTGAGCACTGAGCACCCAGCACCCTGAGTAATGAGCACCCAGCACCCTGAGTACTGAGCACCAAGCACCCTGAGCACTGAGCACCCAGCACCCCGAGCACTGAGCACCCAGCACCCCGAGCACTGAGCACCCAGCACCCCGAGCACTGAGCACCCAGCACCAGGAGCACTGAGCACCCAGCACCCTGAGCACTGAGCACCCAGCACCCTGAGCACTGAGCACCCAGCAGCCTGAGTTATGAGCACCCAGCCCCCTGAGTACTGAGCACCCAGCACCATGAGTACTGAGCACCCAGCACCCTGAGTACTGAGCACTCAGCACCCTGAGTACTGAGCACCGAGCACCCCGAGCACTGAGCTCCCTGCACCCTGAGCACTGAGCACCCTGAGGACTGAGCACCCAGCAACCTGAGCACTGAGCACCCAGCACCCTGAGTACTGAGCACCGATCACCCTGAGCACTGAGCACCCAGCACCCCGAGCACTGAGCACCCAGCACCCTGAGTACTGAGCACCCAGCACCCTGAGCACTGAGCACCCAGCACCCTGAGTACTGAGCACCCTGAGTACTGAGCACCCAGCACCCTGAGCACTGAGCACCCAGCACCCTGAGTACTGAGCACCGAGCACCCCGAGCACTGAGCAACCAGCATCCTGAGTACTGAGCACTGAGCACCCTGAGTACTAAGCACCGAACACCCTGAGTATTGAGCACCCAGCACCCTGAGGACTGAGCACCCAGCACCCTGAGCACTGAGCACCCAGCACCCTGAGTAAAGAGCACCCAGCACCCTGAGTACTGAGCACCCAGCACCCTGAGCACTGAGCACCCAGCTCCCCGAGCACTGAGCACCCAGCACCCCGAGCACTGAGCACCCAGCTCCCCGAGCACGGAGCACCCAGCACCAGGAGCACTGAGCACCCAGCACCCCGAGCACTGAGCACCCAGCACCCTGAGCACTGAGCACCCAGCACCCTGAGTACTGAGTACTCAGCACCCTGAGCACTGAGCACCCAGCACCCTGAGTACTGATCACCGAGCACCCCGAGCACTGAGCACCCAGCACCCTGAGTACTGAGCACCCAGCACCCTGAGTACTGAGCACCGAGGACCCTGAGCACTGAGCACCCAGCACGCTGAGTACTGAGCACTGAGCACCCTGAGTACTGAGCACCTAGCACCCTGAGTACTGAGCACCGACGACCCTGAGCACTGAGCACCCAGCACGCTGAGTACTGAGCACTGAGCACCCTGAGTACTGAGCACCTAGCACCCTGAGTACTGAGCACCCAGCACCCTGAGCACTGAGCAGCCAGCACCCTCAGCACTGAGCACCCACCACCCCGAGCACTGAGCACCCAGCACGCTGAGTACTGAGCACTCAGCACCCTGAGCACTGAGCACCCAGCACCCTGAGTACTGAGCACTGAGCACCCAGCACCCCGAGCACTGAGCACCCAGCACCCCGAGCACTGAGCATGGAGCACCCCGAGGACTGAGCACCCCGCACCCTGAGCACTGAGCATGGAGCACCCCGAGGACTGAGCACCCCGTACCCTGAGCACTGAGCACCCAGCACCTTGAGTACTGAGCACCGAGCACCCCGAGCACTGAGCACCCAGCACCCTGAGTACTGAGCACCCAGCACCCTGAGCACTGAGCACCCAGCACCCTGAGCACTGAGCACCCAGCACCCCGAGCACTGAGCACCCAGCACCCTGAGTACTGAGCACCCAACACCCAGAGTACTGAGCACCCAGCAGCCTGAGAACTGAGCACCCAGCACCCTGAGTACTGAGCACCCAGCACCCTGAGTACTGAGCACCCAGCACCCTGAGCACTGAGCACTGATCACCCAGCACCCTGAGCACTGAGCACTGACCACCCAGCACCCCGAGAACTGAGCACCCAGCACCCCGAGCACTGAGCACCCAGCAACCTGAGCACTGAGCACCCAGCACCCTGAGCACTGAGCACCCAGCCCCCTGAGTACTGAGCACCCAGCACCATGAGTACTGAGCACCGAGCACCCCGAGCACTGAGCTCCCTGCACCCTGAGCACTGAGCACCCTGAGGACTGAGCACCCAGCAACCTGAGCACTGAGCACCCAGCACCCTGAGTACTGAGCACCGATCACCCTGAGAACTGAGCACCCAGCACCCCGAGCACTGAGCACCCAGCACCCTGAGTACTGAGCACCCAGCACCCTGAGCACTGAGCACCCAGCACCCTGAGCACTGAGCACCCAGCACCCTGAGTTATGAGCACCCAGAACCCTGAGTACTGAGTACAAAGCACCCTGAGCACTGAGCACCCAGCACCCTGAGTACTGAGCACCGAGCACCCTGAGTACTGAGCACCCAGCACCCTGAGTACTGAGCACCCAGCACCCTGAGCACTGAGCACCCAGCACCCTGAGTACTGAGCACCCAGCACCCTGAGTACTGAGCACCCAGCACGCTGAGTACTGAGCACGCAGCACCCTGAGCACTGAGCACCCAGCACCCTGAGTACTGAGCACCGAGCACCCCGAGCACTGAGCAACCAGCACCCTGAGTACTGAGCACTGAGCACCCTGAGTACTAAGCACCGAACACCCTGAGTACTGAGCACCCAGCACCCTGAGGACTGAGCACCCAGCAACCTGAGCACTGAGCACCCAGCACCCTGAGTACTGAGCACCGATCACCCTGAGCACTGAGCACCCAGCACCCCAAGCACTGAGCACCCAGCACCCTGAGTACTGAGCACCCAGCACCCTGAGCACTGAGCACCCAGCACCCTGAGTACTGAGCACCCTGAGTACTGAGCACACAGCACCCTGAACACTGAGCACCCAGGACCCTGAGTACTGAGCACCGAGCACCCCGAGCACTGAGCAACCAGCACCCTGAGTACTGAGCACCGAGCACCCTGAGTACTAAGCACCGAACACCCTGAGTACTGAGCACCCAGCACCCTGAGGACTGAGCACCCAGCACCCTGAGCACTGAGCACCCAGCACCCTGAGTAATGAGCACCCAGCACCCTGAGTACTGAGCACCCAGCACCCTGAGCACTGAGCACCCAGCACCCCGAGCACTGAGCACCCAGCACCCCGAGCACTGAGCACCCAGCACCCCGAGCACTGAGCACCCAGCACCAGGAGCACTGAGCACCCAGCGCCCTGAGCACTGAGCACCCAGCACCCTGAGCACTGACCACCCAGCACCCTGAGTTATGAGCACCCAGCCCCCTGAGTACTGAGCACCCAGCACCATGAGTACTGAGCACTCAGCACCCTGAGTACTGAGAACCGAGCACCCCGAGCACTGAGCTCCCTGCACCCTGAGCACTGAGCACCCTGAGGACTGAGCACCCAGCAACCTGAGCACTGAGCACCCAGCACACTGAGTACTGAGCACCGATCACCCTGAGCACTGAGCACCCAGCACCCCGAGCACTGAGCACCCAGCACCCTGAGTACTGAGCACCCAGCACCCTGAGCACTGAGCACCCAGCACCCTGAGTACTGAGCACCCTGAGTACTGAGCACCCAGCACCCTGAGCACTGAGCACCCAGCACCCTGAGTACTGAGCACCGAGCACCCCGAGCACTGAGCAACCAGCACCCTGAGTACTGAGCACCCAGCACCCTGAGCACTGAGCACCCAGCACCCTGAGTAATGAGCACCCAGCACCCTGAGTACTGAGCACCCAGCACCCTGAGCACTGAGCACCCAGCACCCCGAGCACTGAGCACCCAGCACCCCGAGCACTGAGCACCCAGCACCCCGAGCACTGAGCACCCAGCACCAGGAGCACTGAGCACCCAGCACTCTGAGCACTGAGCACCCAGCACCCTGAGCACTGAGCACCCAGCACCCTGAGTACTGAGTACTCAGCACCCTGACCACTGAGCACCCAGCACCCTGAGTACTGATCACCGAGCACCCCGAGCACTGAGCACCCAGCACCCTGAGTACTGAGCACCCAGCACCCTGAGTACTGAGCACCCAGCACCCTGAGTACTGAGCACCCAGCACCCTGAGCACTGAGCACAAAGCACGCTGAGTACTGAGCACTGAGCACCCTGAGTACTGAGCACCGAGGACCCTGAGCACTGAGCACCCAGCACGCTGAGTACTGAGCACTGAGCACCCTGAGTACTGAGCACCTAGCACCCTGAGTACTGAGCACCGAGGACCCTGAGCACTGAGCACCCAGCTCGCTGAGTACTGAGCACTGAGCACCCTGAGTACTGAGCACCTAGCACCCTGAGTACTGAGCACCCAGCACCCTGAGCACTGAGCAGCCAGCACCCTCAGCACTGAGCACCCACCACCCCGAGCACTGAGCACCCAGCACGCTGAGTACTGAGCACTCAGCACCCTGAGCACTGAGCACCCAGCACCCTGATTACTGAGCACTGAGCACCCAGCACCCCGAGCACTGAGCACCCAGCACCCCGAGCACTGAGCATGGAGCACCCCGAGGACTGAGCACCCCACACCCTGAGCACTGAGCATGGAGCACCCCGAGCACTGAGCACCCAGCACCCCGAGCACTGAGCATGGAGCACCCCGAGGACTGAGCACCCCGCACCCTGAGCACTGAGCACCCAGCACCTTGAGTACTGAGCACCGAGCACCCCGAGCACTGAGCACCCAGCACCCTGTGTACTGAGCACCCAGCACCCTGAGCACTGAGCACCCAGCACCCTGAGCACTGAGCACCCAGCACCCCGAGCACTGAGCACCCAGCACCCTGAGTACTGAGCACCCAACACCCAGAGTACTGAGCACCCAGCAGCCTGAGAACTGAGCACCCAGCACCCTGAGTACTGAGCACCCAGCACCCTGAGTACTGAGCACCCAGCACCCTGAGCACTGAGCACTGAGCACCCAGCTCCCTGAGCACTGAGCACTGACCACCTAGCACCCCGAGAACTGAGCACCCAGCACCCCGAGCACTGAGCACCCAGCACCCTGAGCACTGAGCACCCAGCACCCTGAGCACTGAGCACCCAGCCCCCTGAGTACTGAGCACCCAGCACCATGAGTACTGAGCACCCAGCACCCTGAGTACTGAGCACTCAGCACCCTGAGTACTGAGCACCGAGCACCCCGAGCACTGAGCTCCCTGCACCCTGAGCACTGAGCACCCTGAGGACTGAGCACCCAGCAACCTGAGCACTGAGCACCCAGCACCCTGAGTACTGAGCACCGATCACCCTGAGAACTGAGCACCCAGCACCCCGAGCACTGAGCACCCAGCACCCTGAGTACTGAGCACCCAGCACCCTGAGCACTGAGCACCCAGCACCCTGAGCACTGAGCACCCAGCACCCTGAGTTATGAGCACCCAGAACCCTGAGTACTGAGTACAAAGCACCCTGAGCACTGAGCACCCAGCACCCTGAGTACTGAGCACCGAGCACCCTGAGTACTGAGCACCCAGCACCCTGAGTACTGAGCACCCAGCACCCTGAGCACTGAGCACCCAGCACCCTGAGTACTGAGCACCCAGCACCCTGAGTACTGAGCACCCAGCACGCTGAGTACTGAGCACGCAGCACCCTGAGCACTGAGCACCCAGCACCCTGAGTACTGAGCACCGAGCACCCCGAGCACTGAGCAACCAGCACCCTGAGTACTGAGCACTGAGCACCCTGAGTACTAAGCACCGAACACCCTGAGTACTGAGCACCCAGCACCCTGAGGACTGAGCACCCAGCAACCTGAGCACTGAGCACCCAGCACCCTGAGTACTGAGCACCGATCACCCTGAGCACTGAGCACCCAGCACCCCGAGCACTGAGCACCCAGCACCCTGAGTACTGAGCACCCAGCACCCTGAGCACTGAGCCCCCAGCACCCTGAGTACTGAGCACCCTGAGTACTGAGCACCCAGCACCCTGAACACTGAGCACCCAGCACCCTGAGTACTGAGCACCGAGCACCCCGAGCACTGAGCAACCAGCACCCTGAGTACTGAGCACTGAGCACCCTGAGTACTAAGCACCGAACACCCTGAGTACTGAGCAAACAGCACCCTGAGGACTGAGCACCCAGCACCCTGAGCACTGAGCACCCAGCACCCTGAGTAATGAGCACCCAGCACCCTGAGTACTGAGCACCCAGCACCCTGAGCGCTGAGCACCCAGCACCCCGAGCACTGAGCACCCAGCACCCCGAGCACTGAGCACCCAGCACCCCGAGCACTGAGCACCCAGCACCAGGAGCACTGAGCACCCAGCACCCTGAGCACTGAGCACCCAGCACCCTGAGCACTGAGCACCCAGCACCCTGAGTTATGAGCACCCAGCCCCCTGAGTACTGAGCACCCAGCACCATGAGTACTGAGCACCCAGCACCCTGAGTACTGAGCACTCAGCACCCTGAGTACTGAGCACCGAGCACCCCGAGCACTGAGCTCCCTGCACCCTGAGCACTGAGCACCCTGAGGACTGAGCACCCAGCAACCTGAGCACTGAGCACCCAGCACCCTGAGTACTGAGCACCGATCACCCTGAGCACTGAGCACCCAGCACCCCGAGCACTGAGCACCCAGCACCCTGAGTACTGAGCACCCAGCACCCTGAGCACTGAGCACCCAGCACCCTGAGTACTGAGCACCCTGAGTACTGAGCACCCAGCACCCTGAGCACTGAGCACCCAGCACCCTGAGTACTGAGCACCGAGCACCCCGAGCACTGAGCAACCAGCACCCTGAGTACTGAGCACTGAGCACCCTGAGTACTAAGCACCGAACACCCTGAGTACTGAGCACCCAGCACCCTGAGGACTGAGCACCCATCACCCTGAGCACTGAGCACCCAGCACCCTGAGTAATGAGCACCCAGCACCCTGAGTACTGAGCACCCAGCACCCTGAGCACTGAGCACCCAGCACCCCGAGCACTGAGCACCCAGCACCCCGAGCACTGAGGACCCAGCACCCCGAGCACTGAGCACCCAGCACCAGGAGCACTGAGCACCCAGCACCCTGAGCACTGAGCACCCAGCACCCTGAGCACTGAGCACCCAGCACCCTGAGTACTGAGTACTCAGCACCCTGAGCACTGAGCACCCAGCACCCTGAGTACTGATCACCGAGCACCCCGAGCACTGAGCACCCAGCACCCTGAGTACTGAGCACCCAGCACCCTGAGTACTGAGCACCCAGCACCCTGAGTACTGAGCACTCAGCACCCTGAGCACTGAGCACAAAGCACGCTGAGTACTGAGCACTGAGCACCCTGAGTACTGAGCACCGAGGACCCTGAGCACTGAGCACCCAGCACGCTGAGTACTGAGCACTGAGCACCCTGAGTACTGAGCACCTAGCACCCTGAGTACTGAGCACCGAGGACCCTGAGCACTGAGCACCCAGCACGCTGAGTACTGAGCACTGAGCACCCTGAGTACTGAGCACCTAGCACCCTGAGTACTGAGCACCCAGCACCCTGAGCACTGAGCAGCCAGCACCCTCAGCACTGAGCACCCACCACCCCGAGCACTGAGCACCCAGCACGCTGAGTACTGAGCACTCAGCACCCTGAGCACTGAGCACCCAGCACCTTGAGTACTGAGCACTGAGCACCCAGCACACCGAGCACTGAGCACCCAGCACCCCGAGCACTGAGCATGGAGCACCCCGAGGACTGAGCACCCCGCACCCTGAGCACTGAGCATGGAGCACCCCGAGGACTGAGCACCCCGCACCCTGAGCACTGAGCACCCAGCACCTTGAGTACTGAGCACCGAGCACCCCGAGCACTGAGCACCCAGCACCCTGAGTACTGAGCACCCAGCACCCTGAGCACTGAGCACCCAGCACCCTGAGCACTGAGCACCCAGCACCCCGAGCACTGAGCACCCAGCACCCTGAGTACTGAGCACCCAACACCCAGAGTACTGAGCACCCAGCAGCCTGAGAACTGAGCACCCAGCACCCTGAGTACTGAGCACCCAGCACCCTGAGTACTGAGCACCCAGCACCCTGAGCACTGAGCACTGAGCACCCAGCACCCTGAGCACTGACCACCCAGCACCCCGTTAACTGAGCACCCAGCACCCCGAGCACTGAGCACCCAGCACCCTGAGCACTGAGCACCCAGCACCCTGAGCACTGAGCACCCAGCCCCCTGAGTACTGAGCACCCAGCACCATGAGTACTGAGCACCCAGCACCCTGAGTACTGAGCACTCAGCACCCTGAGTACTGAGCACCGAGCACCCCGAGCACTGAGCTCCCTGCACCCTGAGCACTGAGCACGCTGAGGACTGAGCACCCAGCACCCTGAGCACTGAGCACCCAGCACCCTGAGTACTGAGCACCGATCACCCTGAGAACTGAGCACCCAGCACCCCGAGCACTGAGCACCCAGCACCCTGAGTACTGAGCACCCAGCACCCTGAGCACTGAGCACACAGCACCCTGAGTACTGAGCACCCTGAGTACTGAGCAACGATCACCCTGAGCACTGAGCACCCAGCACCCTGAGTACTGAGCACCCAGCACCCTGAGCACTGAGCACCCAGCACCCTGAGCACTGAGCACCCAGCACCCTGAGTTATGAGCACCCAGAACCCTGAGTACTGAGTACAAAGCAACCTGAGCACTGAGCACCCAGCACCCTGAGTACTGAGCACCGAGCACCCTGAGTACTGAACACCCAGCACCCTGAGTACTGAGCACCCAGCACCCTGAGCACTGAGCACCCAGCACCCTGAGTACTGAGCACCCAGCACCCTGAGTACTGAGCACCCAGCACGCTGAGTACTGAGCACGCAGCACCCTGAGCACTGAGCACAAAGCACCCTGAGTACTGAGCACCGAGCACCCCGAGCACTGAGCAACCAGCACCCTGAGTACTGAGCACTGAGCACCCTGAGTACTAAGCACCGAACACCCTGAGTACTGAGCACCCAGCACCCTGAGGACTGAGCACCCAGCACCCTGAGCACTGAGCACCCAGCACCCTGAGTAATGTGCACCCAGCACCCCGAGTACTGAGCACCCAGCACCCTGAGCACTGAGCACCCAGCACCCCGAGCACTGAGCACCCAGCACCCCGAGCACTGAGCACCCAGCACCCCGAGCACTGAGCACCCAGCACCCCGAGCACTGAGCACCCAGCACCCTGAGCACTGAGCACCCAGCACCCTGAGCACTGAGCACCCAGCACCCTGAGTACTGAGTACTCAGCACCCTGAGCACTGAGCACCCAGCACCCTGAGTACTGATCACCGAGCACCCTGAGCACCCCGAGCACTGAGCACCCAGCACCCTGAGTACTGAGCACCCAGCACCCTGAGTACTGAGCAGGCAGCACCCTGAGTACTGAGCACCCAGCACCCTGAGCACTGAGCACAAAGCACGCTGAGTACTGAGCACTGAGCACCCTGAGTACTGAGCACCGAGGACCCTGAGCACTGAGCACCCAGCACACTGAGTACTGAGCACTGAGCACCCTGAGTCCTGAGCACCTAGCACCCTGAGTACTGAGCACCCAGCACCCTGAGCACTGAGCAGCCAGCACCCTCAGCACTGAGCACCCACCACCCCGAGCACTGAGCACCCAGCACCCTGAGCACTGAGCACCCAGCACCCCGAGTACTGAGCACACAGCACCCTGAGTACTGAGCACCGAGCACCCCGAGCACTGAGCACCCAGCACCCTGAGTACTGAGCACCCAGTACCCTGAGTACTGAGCTCCCCGAGTACTGAGCACCCAGCACCCCGAGCACTGAGCACCCAGCACCCTGAGTACTGAGAACAGATCACCCTGAGTACTGAGCACCCAGCACCCTGAGTACTGAGCACCCAGCACCCCGAGCACTGAGCACCCAGCAGCCCGAGAATGAGCACCCAGCACCCTGAGAACCGAGCACCCTGAGTACTGAGCACCCAGCACCCTGAGTACTGAGCCCCCAGCACCCTGAGTACTGAGCACCCAGCACCCCGAGCACTGATAACCCAGCACCCCGAGAATGAGCACCAAGCACCCTGAATACTGAGCACCCAGCACCCCGAGCACGGAGCACCCAGGACCCCGAGCACTGAGTACTGAGCACCCAGCACCCTGAGTACTGAGCACCGAGCTCCCCGAGCACTGAGCACCCAGCACCCTGAGCACTGAGCACCCAGCACCCTGAGCACTGAGCACCCAGCACCCTGAGTACTGAGCACCCAGCACGCTGAGTACTGAGCACTCAGCACCCTGAGCACTGAGCACCCAGCACCCTGAGTACTGAGCACTGAGCACCCAGCACCCCGAGCACTGAGCACCCAGCACCCTGTGTACTGAGCACTGAGCACCCTGATTACTAAGCACCCAGCACCCTGAGTACTGAGCACCCAGGACACTGAGCACTGAGCACCGAGCACCCCGAGCACTGAGGACCCAGCACCCTGAGCACTCAGCACCCATCACCCCGATCACTGAGCACCCAGCACTCTGAGCACTGAGCACCCAGCACCCTGAGCACTGAGCACCCAGCACCGAGAGCACTGAGCACCCAGCACCCTGAGCACTGAGCACCCAGCACCCTGAGTACTGAGCACCCAGCACCCTGAGTACTGAGCACCCTGAGTACTGAGCACCGATCACCCTGAGCACTTAGCACCCAGCACCCTGAGTACTGAGCCCCCAGCACCCTGAGCACTGAGCACCCAGCACCCTGAGCATTGAGCACCCAGCACCCTGAGTACTGAGCACCCAGAACCCTGAGTACTGAGTACAAAGCACCCTGAGCACTGAGCACCCAGCACCCTGAGTACTGAGCACGGAGCACCCTGAGTACTGAGCACCCAGCACCCTGAGTACTGAGCACCCAGCACCCTGAGCACTGAGCACCCAGCACCCTGAGTACTGAGCACCCAGCACCCTGAGTACTGAGCACTGATCACCCTGAGCACTGAGCACCCAGCACCCCGAGCACTGAGCACCCAGCACCCTGAGTACTGAGCACCTAGCACCCTGAGCACTGAGCACCGAGCACCCTGAGTACTGAACACCCAGCACCCTGAGCACTGAGCACTGAGCACCCAGCACCCTGAGCACTGAGCACTGAGCACCCAGCACCCCGAGCACTGAGCACCTAGCACCCTGAGCACCCAGCACCCTGAGCACTGAGCACCCTGAGCACTGAGCACCCTGAGCACTGAGCACTGAGCACCCAGCACCCTGAGTACTGAGCACCCAACACTCTGAGCACTGAGCACGCAGCACGCTGAGTACTGAGCACTGAGCACACAGCACCCTGAGCACTGAGCACCCAGCACCCTGAGCACTGAGCACTGAGCACCCAGCACCCCGAGCACTGAGCACCCAGCACCCTGAGCACCCAGCACCCTGAGCACTGAGCACCCAGAGTACTGAGCACCCAGCACCCTGAGCACTGAGCACACAGCACCCTGAGTACTGAGCACCCTGAGTACTGAGCACCGATCACCCTGAGCACTGAGCACCCAGCACCCTGAGTACTGAGCACACAGCACACTGAGCACTGAGCACCCAGCACCCTGAGCACTGAGCACCCAGCACCCTGAGTACTGAGCACCCAGAACCCTGAGTACTGAGTACACAGCACCCTGAGTAATGAGCACCCAGCACCCTGAGTACTGATCACCGAGCACCCCGAGCACTGAGCACCCAGCACCCTGAGTACTGAGCACCCAGCACCCTGAATACTGAGCACCCAGCACCCTGAGTACTGAGCACCCAGCACCCTGAGCACTGAGCACAAAGCACGCTGAATACTGAGCACTGAACACCCTGAGTACTGAGCACCGAGGACCCTGAGCACTGAGCACCCAGCACGCTGAGCACTGAGCACTGAGCACCCTGAGTACTGAGCACCTAGCACCCTGAGTACTGAGCACCCAGCACCCTGAGCACTGAGCAGCCAGCACCCTCAGCACTGAGCACCCAGCACCCCGAGCACTGAGCACCCAGTACCCTGAGTACTGAGCACCCCGAGTACTGAGCACCCAGCACCCCGAGCACTGAGCACCCAGCACCCTGAGTACTGAGAACAGATCACCCCGAGCACGGAGCACCCAGGACCCCGAGCACTGAGTACTGAGCACCCAGCACCCTGAGTACTGAGCACCGAGCTCCCCGAGCACTGAGCACCCAGCACCCTGAGCACTGAGCACCCAGCACCCTGAGCACTGAACACCCAGCACCCTGAGTACTGAGCACCCAGCACGCTGAGTACTGAGCACTCAGCACCCTGAGCACTGAGCACCCAGCACCCTGAGTACTGAGCACTGAGCACCCAGCACCCCGAGCACTGAGCACCCAGCACCCTGTGTACTGAGCACTGAGCACCCTGATTACTAAGCACCCAGCACCCTGAGTACTGAGCACCCAGGACCCTGAGCACTGAGCACCGAGCTCCCCGAGCACTGAGCACTCAGCACCCTGAGCACTCAGCACCCAGCACCCTGAGCACTGAGCACTGAGCACCCAGCACCCCGATCACTGAGCACCCAGCACCCTGAGCACTGAGCACCCAGCACCCTGAGCACTGAGCACCCAGCACCCAGAGCACTGAGCACCCAGCACCCTGAGCACTGAGCACACAGCACCCTGAGTACTGAGCACCCAGCACCCCGATCACTGAGCACCCAGCACCCTGAGCACTGAGCACCCAGCACCCTGAGCACTGAGCACCCAGCACCCAGAGCACTGAGCACCCAGCACCCTGAGCACTGAGCACCCAGCACCCTGAGTACTGAGCACCCAGCACCCTGAGTACTGAGCACCCAGCACCCTGAGTACTGAGCACCGAGCACCCTGAGTACTGAGCACCGAGCACCCTGAGTACTGAGCACCCAGAACCCTGAGCACTGAGCACCCAGCACCCTGAGTACTGAGCACCCAGCACCCTGAGTACTGAGCACCCAGCACCCCGAGCACTGAGCACCCAGCACCCTGAGTACTGAGCACCTAGCACCCTGAGCACTGAGCACCGAGCACCCTGAGTACTGAACACCCAGCACCCTGAGCACTGAGCACTGAGCACCCAGCACCCTGAGCACTGAGAACTGAGCACCCAGCACCCCGAGCACTGAGCACCCAGCACCCTGAGCACCCAGCACCCTGAGCACTGAGCACCCTGAGCACTGAGCACCCTCAGCACTGAGCACTGAGCACCCAGCACCCTGAGTACTGAGCACCCAACACTCTGAGCACTGAGCACCCAGCACGCTGAGTACTGAGCACTGAGCACACAGCACCCTGCGTACTGAGCACCCAGCACCCCGAGCACTGAGCACCCAGCGCCCCGAGCACTGAGCACCCAGCACCCTGAGCACTGAGCACTGAGCACACTGAGCACTGAGCACCCAGCACCCCGAGTACTGAGCACTGAGCACCCTGAGTACTGAGCACCCAACACCCAGAGTACTGATCACCCAGCACCCTGAGAACTGAGCACCCAGCACCCTGAGTACTGAGCACCCAGCACCCTGAGTACTGATCACCCAGCACCCTGAGCACTGAGCACTGAGCACCCAGCACCTTGAGCACTGAGCACTGACCACCCAGCACCCCGAGCACTGAGCACCCAGCACCCCGAGCACTGAGCACCCAGCGCCCTGAGCACTGAGCACCCAGCACACTGAGCACTGAGCACCCAGCCCCCTGAGTACTGAGCACCCAGCACCATGAGTACTGAGCACCCAGCACCCTGAGCACTGAGCACCCTGAGGACTGAGCACCCAGCACCCCGAGCACTGAGCACCCAGCACCCTGAGTACTGAGCACCCAGCACCCTGAGTACTGAGCACCGATCACCCTGAGCACTGAGCACCCAGCACCCTGAGTACTGAGCACCCAGCACCCTGAGCACTGAGCACCCAGCACCCTGAGCACTGAGCACCCAGCACCCTGAGTACTGAGCACCCAGCACCCTGAGTACTGAGTACCCAGCACCCTGAGCACTGAGGACCCAGCACCCTGAGTACTGAGCACCGAGCACCCTGAGTACTGAGCACCCAGCACCCTGAGTACTGAGCACACAGCACCCTGAGCACTGAGCACCCAGCACCCTGAGTACTGAGCACCCAGCACCCTGAGTACTGAGCACCCAGCACCCAGAGCACTGAGCACCCAGCACCCCGAGCACGGAGCACCCAGGACCCCGAGCACTGTGTACTGAGCACCCAGCACCCTGAGTACTGAGCACCGAGCTAACCGAGCACTGAGCACCCTGAGTACTGAGCACCCAGCACCCCGATCACTGAGCACCCAGCACCCTGAGCACTGAGCACCCAGCACCCTGAGCACTGAGCTCCCAGCACCCTGAGTACTGAGCACCCAGCACACTGAGTACTGAGCACCCAGCACCCTGAGCACTGAACACCCAGCACCCTGAGTACTGAGCACCCAGCACGCTGAGTACTGAGCACTCAGCACCCTGAGCACTGAGCACCCAGCACCCTGAGTACTGAGCACTGAGCACCCAGCACCCCGAGCACTGAGCACCCAGCACCCTGTGTACTGAGCACTGAGCACCCTGATTACTAAGCACCCAGCACCCTGAGTACTGAGCACCCAGGACCCTGAGCACTGAGCACCGAGCACCCCGAGCACTGAGCACTCAGCACCCTGAGCACTCAGCACCCATCACCCCGATCACTGAGCACCCAGCACCCTGAGCACTGAGCACCCAGCACCCTGAGTACTGAGCACCCAGCACCCTGAGTACTGAGCAGGCAGCACCCTGAGTACTGAGCACCCAGCACCCTGAGCACTGAGCACAAAGCACGCTGAGTACTGAGCACTGAGCACCCTGAGTACTGAGCACCGAGGACCCTGAGCACTGAGCACCCAGCACGCTGAGTACTGAGCACTGAGCACCCTGAGTCCTGAGCACCTAGCACCCTGAGTACTGAGCACCCAGCACCCTGAGCACTGAGCAGCCAGCACCCTCAGCACTGAGCACCCACCACCCCGAGCACTGAGCACCCAGCACCCTGAGTACTGAGCACCCAGCACCCTGAGTACTGAGCAGGCAGCACCCTGAGTACTGAGCACCCAGCACCCTGAGCACTGAGCACAAAGCACGCTGAGTACTGAGCACTGAGCACCCTGAGTACTGAGCACCGAGGACCCTGAGCACTGAGCACCCAGCACGCTGAGTACTGAGCACTGAGCACCCTGAGTCCTGAGCACCTAGCACCCTGAGTACTGAGCACCCAGCACCCTGAGCACTGAGCAGCCAGCACCCTCAGCACTGAGCACCCACCACCCCGAGCACTGAGCACCCAGCACCCTGAGCACTGAGCACCCAGCACCCCGAGTACTGAGCACACAGCACCCCGAGTACTGAGCACCGAGCACCCCGAGCACTGAGCACCCAGCACCCTGAGTACTGAGCACCCAGTACCCTGAGTACTGAGCTCCCCGAGTACTGAGCACCCAGCACCCCGAGCACTGAGCACCCAGCACCCTGAGTACTGAGAACAGATCACCCTGAGTACTGAGCACCCAGCACCCTGAGTACTGAACACCCAGCACCCCGAGCACTGAGCACCCAGCAGCCCGAGAATGAGCACCCAGCACCCTGAGTACTGAGAACCGAGCACCCTGAGTACTGAGCACCCAGCACCCTGAGTACTGAGCCCCCAGCACCCTGAGTACTGAGCACCCAGCACCCCGAGCACTGAGAACCCAGCACCCCGAGCACGGAGCACCCAGGACCCCGAGCACTGAGTACTGAGCACCCAGCACCCTGAGTACTGAGCACCGAGCTCCCCGAGCACTGAGCACCCAGCACCCTGAGCACTGAGCACCCAGCACCCTGAGCACTGAGCACCCAGCACCTTGAGTACTGAGCACCCAGCACGCTGAGTACTGAGCACTCAGCACCCTGAGCACTGAGCACCCAGCACCCTGAGTACTGAGCACTGAGCACCCAGCACCCCGACCACTGAGCACCCAGCACCCTGTGTACTGAGCACTGAGAACCCTGATTACTAAGCACACAGCACCCTGAGTACTGAGCACCCAGGACACTGAGCACTGAGCACCGAGCACCCCGAGCACTGAGGACCCAGCACCCTGAGCACTCAGCACCCATCACCCCGATCACTGAGCACCCATCACCCTGAGCACTGAGCACTCAGCACCCTGAGCACTGAGCACCCAGCACCCAGAGCACTGAGCACCCAGCACCCTGAGCACTGAGCACCCAGCACCCTGAGTACTGAGCACCCAGCACCCTGAGTACTGAGCACCCTGAGTACTGAGCACCGATCACCCTGAGCACTTAGCACCCAGCACCCTGAGTACTGAGCCCCCAGCACCCTGAGCACTGAGCACCCAGCACCCTGAGCATTGAGCACCCAGCACCCTGAGTACTGAGCACCCAGAACCCTGAGTACTGAGTACAAAGCACCCTGAGCACTGAGCACCCAGCACCCTGAGTACTGAGCACGGAGCACCCTGAGTACTGAGCACCCAGCACCCTGAGTACTGAGCACCCAGCACCCTGAGCACTGAGCACCCAGCACCCTGAGTACTGAGCACCCAGCACCCTGAGTACTGAGCACTGATCACCCTGAGCACTGAGCACCCAGCAACCCGAGCACTGAGCACCCAGCACCCTGAGTACTGAACACCTAGCACCCTGAGCACTGAGCACCGAGCACCCTGAGTACTGAACACCCAGCACCCTGAGCACTGAGCACTGAGCACCCAGCACCCTGAGCACTGAGCACTGAGCACCCAGCACCCCGAGCACTGAGCACCCAGCACCCTGAGCACCCAGCACCCTGAGCACTGAGCACCCTGAGCACTGAGCACCCTGAGCACTGAGCACTGAGCACCCAGCACCCTGAGTACTGAGCACCCAACACTCTGAGCACTGAGCACCCAGCACGCTGAGTACTGAGCACTGAGCACACAGCACCCTGAGCACTGAGCACCCAGCACCCTGAGCACTGAGCACTGAGCACCCAGCACCCCGAGCACTGAGCACCCAGCACCCTGAGCACCCCACACCCTGAGCACTGAGCACCCAGAGTACTGAGCACCCAGCACCCTGAGCACTGAGCACACAGCACCAAGAGTACTGAGCACCCTGAGTACTGAGCACCGATCACCCTGAGCACTGAGCACCCAGCACCCTGAGTAATGAGCACACAGCACCCTGAGCACTGAGCACCCAGCACCCTGAGCACTGAGCACCCAGCACCCTGAGTACTGAGCACCCTGAACCCTGAGTACTGAGTACACAGCACCCTGAGTAATGAGCACACAGCACCCTGAGTACTGATCACCGAGCACCCTGAGCACTGAGCACCCAGCACCCTGAGTACTGAGCACCCAGCACCCTGAATACTGAGCACCCAGCACCCTGAGTACTGAGCACCCAGCACCCTGAGCACTGAGCACAAAGCACGCTGAATACTGAGCACTGAACACCCTGAGTACTGAGCACCGAGGACCCTGAGCACTGAGCACCCAGCACGCTGAGTACTGAGCACTGAGCACCCTGAGTACTGAGCACCTAGCACCCTGAGTACTGAGCACCCAGCACCCTGAGTACTGAGCACCCAGCACCCTGAGTACTGAGCACCCAGCACCCCGAGCACTGAGCACCCAGCACCCTGAGTACTGAGCACCTAGCACCCTGAGCACTGAGCACCGAGCACCCTGAGTACTGAACACCCAGCACGCTGAGCACTGAGCACTGAGCACCCAGCACTCTGAGCACTGAGAACTGAGCACCCAGCACCCCGAGCACTGAGCACCCAGCACCCTGAGCACCCAGCACCCTGAGCACTGAGCACCCTGAGCACTGAGCACCCTCAGCACTGAGCACTGAGCACCCAGCACCCTGAGTACTGAGCACCCAACACTCTGAGCACTGAGCACCCAGCACGCTGAGTACTGAGCACTGAGCACACAGCACCCTGCGTACTGAGCACCCAGCACCCCGAGCACTGAGCACCCAGCGCCCCGAGCACTGAGCACCCAGCACCCTGAGCACTGAGCACTGAGCACACTGAGCACTGAGCACCCAGCACCCCGAGTACTGAGCACTGAGCACCCTGAGTACTGAGCACACAACACCCAGAGTACTGATCACCCAGCACCCTGAGAACTGAGCACCCAGCACCCTGAGTACTGAGCACCCAGCACCCTGAGTACTGATCACCCAGCACCCTGAGCACTGAGCAGTGAGCACCCAGCACCTTGAGCACTGAGCACTGACCACCCAGCACCCCGAGCACTGAGCACCCAGCACCCCGAGCACTGAGCACCCAGCGCCCTGAGCACTGAGCACCCAGCACACTGAGCACTGAGCACCCAGCCCCCTGAGTACTGAGCACCCAGCACCATGAGTACTGAGCACCCAGCACCCTGAGCACTGAGCACCCAGAGGACTGAGCACCCAGCACCCCGAGCACTGAGCACCCAGCACCCTGAGTACTGAGCACCCAGCACCCTGAGCACTGAGCACCCAGCACCCTGAGTACTGAGCACCCTGAGTACTGAGCACTGATCACCCTGAGCACTGAGCACCCAGCACCCTGAGTACTGAGCACCCAGCACCCTGAGCACTGAGCACCCAGCACCCTGAGCACTGAGCACCCAGCACCCTGAGTACTGAGCACCCAGCACCCTGAGTACTGAGTACCCAGCACCCTGAGCACTGAGGACCCAGCACCCTGAGTACTGAGCACCGAGCACCCTGAGTACTGAGCACCCAGCACCCTGAGTACTGAGCACACAGCACCCTGAGCACTGAGCACCCAGCACCCTGAGTACTGAGCACCCAGCACCCTGAGGACTGAGCACCCAGCACCCAGAGCACTGAGCACCCAGCACCCCGAGCACGGAGCACCCAGGACCCCGAGCACTGAGTACTGAGCACCCAGCACCCTGAGTACTGAGCAACGAGCTAACCGAGCACTGAGCACCCTGAGTACTGAGCACCCAGCACCCCGATCACTGAGCACCCAGCACCCTGAGCACTGAGCACCCAGCACCCTGAGGACTGAGCACCCAGCACCCTGAGTACTGAGCACCCAGCACACTGAGTACTGAGCACCCAGCACCCTGAGCACTGAGCACCCAGCACCCTGAGTACTGAGCACTGAGCACCCAGCACCCCGAGCACTGAGCACCCAGCACCCTGTGTACTGAGCACTGAGCACCCTGAGTACTAAGCACCCAGCACCCTGAGTACTGAGCACCCAGCACCCTGAGCACTGAGCACCGAGCACCCCGAGCACTGAGCACCCAGCACCCTGAGCACTCAGCACCCAGCACCCCGAGCACTGAGCACCCAGCACCCTGAGCACTGAGCACCCAGCACCATGAGCACGGAGAACCCCGAGTACTGAGCACCCAGCACCCTGAGCACTGAGCACCCAGCACCTTGAGTACTGAGCACCGAGCACCTCGAGCACTAAGCACCCAGCACCCTGAGTACTTAGCACCCCGGACCCTGAGCACTGAGCACCCAGAACCCTGAGCACTGAGCACCCAGCACCCTGAGCACGGAGCACCCAGCACCCTGAGTACTGAGTACCCAACACCCAGACTACTGAGCTCCCAGCACCCTGAGCAATGAGCACCCAGCACCCTGAGTACTGAGCACCCAGCACCCTGAGTACTGAACACCCAGCACCCTGAGCACTGAGCACTGAGCACCCTGAGCACTGAGTACTGAGCACTGAGCACCCTGAGCACTGAGCACCCAGCACCCCGAGTACTGAGCACCCAGCACCCCGAGCACTGAGCACCCAGCGCCCCGAGCACTGAGCACCCAGCACCCCGAGCACTGAGCACCCAGCACCCCGAGCACTGAGCACCCAGCACCCCGAGCACTGAGCACCCAGCACCCTGAGCACTGAGCACCCAGCACCCTGAGCACTGAGCACCCAGCACCCTGAGTACTGAGTACTCAGCACCCTGAGCACTGAGCACCCAGCACCCTGAGTACTGATCACCGAGCACCCCGAGCACTGAGCACCCAGCACCCTGAGTACTGAGCACCCAGCACCCTGAGTACTGAGCAGGCAGCACCCTGAGTACTGAGCACCCAGCACCCTGAGCACTGAGCACAAAGCACGCTGAGTACTGAGCACTGAGCACCCTGAGTACTGAGCACCGAGGACCCTGAGCACTGAGCACCCAGCACGCTGAGTACTGAGCACTGAGCACCCTGAGTCCTGAGCACCTAGCACCCTGAGTACTGAGCACCCAGCACCCTGAGCACTGAGCAGCCAGCACCCTCAGCACTGAGCACCCACCACCCCGAGCACTGAGCACCCAGCACCCTGAGCACTGAGCACCCAGCACCCCGAGTACTGAGCACACAGCACCCCGAGTACTGAGCACCGAGCACCCCGAGCACTGAGCACCCAGCACCCTGAGTACTGAGCACCCAGTACCCTGAGTACTGAGCTCCCCGAGTACTGAGCACCCAGCACCCCGAGCACTGAGCACCCAGCACCCTGAGTACTGAGAACAGATCACCCTGAGTACTGAGCACCCAGCACCCTGAGTACTGAGCACCCAGCACCCCGAGCACTGAGCACCCAGCAGCCCGAGAATGAGCACCCAGCACCCTGAGTACTGAGAACCGAGCACCCTGAGTACTGAGCACCCAGCACCCTGAGTACTGAGCCCCCAGCACCCTGAGTACTGAGCACCCAGCACCCCGAGCACTGAGAACCCAGCACCCCGAGAATGAGCACCCAGCACCCTGAATACTGAGCACCCAGCACCCCGAGCACGGAGCACCCAGGACCCCGAGCACTGAGTACTGAGCACCCAGCACCCTGAGTACTGAGCACCGAGCTCCCCGAGCACTGAGCACCCAGCACCCTGAGCACTGAGCACCCAGCACCCTGAGCACTGAGCACCCAGCACCTTGAGTACTGAGCACCCAGCACGCTGAGTACTGAGCACTCAGCACACTGAGCACTGAGCACCCAGTACCCTGAGTACTGAGCACTGAGCACCCAGCACCCCGACCACTGAGCACCCAGCACCCTGTGTACTGAGCACTGAGCACCCTGATTACTAAGCACCCAGCACCCTGAGTACTGAGCACCCAGGACACTGAGCACTGAGCACCGAGCACCCCGAGCACTGAGGACCCAGCACCCTGAGCACTCAGCACCCATCACCCCGATCACTGAGCACCCAGCACCCTGAGCACTGAGCACTCAGCACCCTGAGCACTGAGCACCCAGCACCCAGAGCACTGAGCACCCAGCACCCTGAGCACTGAGCACCCAGCACCCTGAGTACTGAGCACCCAGCACCCTGAGTACTGAGCACCCTGAGTACTGAGCACCGATCACCCTGAGCACTTAGCACCCAGCACCCTGAGTACTGAGCCCCCAGCACCCTGAGCACTGAGCACCCAGCACCCTGAGCATTGAGCACCCAGCACCCTGAGTACTGAGCACCCAGAACCCTGAGTACTGAGTACAAAGCACCCTGAGCACTGAGCACCCAGCACCCTGAGTACTGAGCACGGAGCACCCTGAGTACTGAGCACCCAGCACCCTGAGTACTGAGCACCCAGCACCCTGAGCACTGAGCACCCAGCACCCTGAGTACTGAGCACCCAGCACCCTGAGTACTGAGCACTGATCACCCTGAGCACTGAGCACCGAGCACCCTGAGTACTGAACACCCAGCACCCTGAGCACTGAGCACTGAGCACCCAGCATCCCGAGCACTGAGCACCCAGCACCCTGAGTACTGAACACCTAGCACCCTGAGCACTGAGCACCGAGCACCCTGAGTACTGAACACCCAGCACCCTGAGCACTGAGCACTGAGCACCCAGCACCCTGAGCACTGAGCACTGAGCACCCAGCACCCCAAGCACTGAGCACCCAGCACCCTGAGCACCCAGCACCCTGAGCACTGAGCACCCTGAGCACTGAGCACCCTGAGCACTGAGCACTGAGCACCCAGCACCCTGAGTACTGAGCACCCAACACTCTGAGCACTGAGCACCCAGCACGCTGAGTACTGAGCACTGAGCACACAGCACCCTGAGCACTGAGCACCCAGCACCCTGAGCACTGAGCACTGAGCACCCAGCACCCCGAGCACTGAGCACCCAGCACTCTGAGCACCCAGCACCCTGAGCACTGAGCACCCAGAGTACTGAGCACCCAGCACCCTGAGCACTGAGCACACAGCACCAAGAGTACTGAGCACCCTGAGTACTGAGCACCGATCACCCTGAGCACTGAGCACCCAGCACCCTGAGTACTGAGCACACAGCACCCTGAGCACTGAGCACCCAGCACCCTGAGCACTGAGCACCCAGCACCCTGAGTACTGAGCACCCTGAACCCTGAGTACTGAGTACACAGCACCCTGAGTAATGAGCACACAGCACCCTGAGTACTGATCACCGAGCACCCTGAACACTGAGCACCCAGCACCCTGAGTACTGAGCACCCAGCACCCTGAATACTGAGCACCCAGCACCCTGAGTACTGAGCACCCAGCACCCTGAGCACTGAGCACAAAGCACGCTGAATACTGAGCACTGAACACCCTGAGTACTGAGCACCGAGGACCCTGAGCACTGAGCACCCAGCACGCTGAGTACTGAGCACTGAGCACCCTGAGTACTGAGCACCTAGCACCCTGAGTACTAAGCACCCAGCACCCTGAGCACTGAGCAGACAGCACCCTCAGCAATGAGCACCCAGCACCCTGAGCACTGAGCACCCAGCACCCTGAGCACTGAGCACCCAGCACCCCGAGTACTGAGCACCGAGCACCCCGAGCTCTGAGCACCCAGCACCCTGAGTACTGAGCACCCAGTACCCTGAGTACTGAGCACCCCGAGTACTGAGCACCCAGCACCCCGAGCACTGAGCACCCAGCACCCTGAGTACTGAGAACAGATCACCCCGAGCACGGAGCACCCAGGACCCCGAGCACTGAGTACTGAGCACCCAGCACCCTGAGTACTGAGCACCGAGCTCCCCGAGCACTGAGCACCCAGCACCCTGAGCACTGAGCACCCAGCACCCTGAGCACTGAACACCCAGCACCCTGAGTACTGAGCGCCCAGCACGCTGAGTACTGAGCACTCAGCACCCTGAGCACTGAGCACCCAGCACCCTGAGTACTGAGCACTGAGCACCCAGCACCCCGAGCACTGAGCACCCAGCACCCTGTGTACTGAGCACTGAGCACCCTGATTACTAAGCACCCAGCACCCTGAGTACTGAGCACCCAGGACCCTGAGCACTGAGCACCGAGCACCCCGAGCACTGAGCACTCAGCACCCTGAGCACTCAGCACCCATCACCCCGATCACTGAGCACCCAGCACCCTGAGCACTGAGCACCCAGCACCCTGAGCACTGAGCACCCAGCACCCAGAGCACTGAGCACCCAGCACCCTGAGCACTGAGCACCCAGCACCCTGAGTACTGAGCACCCAGCACCCTGAGTACTGAGCACCCAGCACCCTGAGTACTGAGCACCGAGCACCCTGAGTACTGAGCACCGAGCACCCTGAGTACTGAGCACCCAGCACCCTGAGCACTGAGCACCCAGCACCCTGAGTACTGAGCACCCAGCAAACTGAGTACTGAGCACCCAGCACCCCGAGCACTGAGCACCCAGCACCCTGAGTACTGAGCACCTAGCACCCTGAGCACTGAGCACCGAGCACCCTGAGTACTGAACACCCAGCACCCTGAGCACTGAGCACTGAGCACCGAGCACCCTGAGCACTGAGAACTGAGCACCCAGCACCCCGAGCACTGAGCACCCAGCACCCTGAGCACCCAGCAACCTGAGCACTGAGCACCCTGAGCACTGAGCACCCTCAGCACTGAGCACTGAGCACCCAGCACCCTGAGTACTGAGCACCCAACACTCTGAGCACTGAGCACCCAGCACGCTGAGTACTGAGCACTGAGCACACAGCACCCTGCGTACTGAGCACCCAGCACCCCGAGCACTGAGCACCCAGCGCCCCGAGCACTGAGCACCCAGCACCTTGAGCACTGAGCACTGAGCACACTGAGCACTGAGCACCCAGCACCCCGAGTACTGAGCACTGAGCACCCTGAGTACTGAGCACCCAACACCCAGAGTACTGATCACCCAGCACCCTGAGAACTGAGCACCCAGCACCCTGAGTACTGAGCACCCAGCACCCTGAGTACTGATCACCCAGCACCCTGAGCACTGAGCACTGAGCACCCAGCACCTTGAGCACTGAGCACTGACCACCCAGCACCCCGAGCACTGAGCACCCAGCACCCCGAGCACGGAGCACCCAGCGCCCTGAGCACTGAGCACCCAGCACACTGAGCACTGAGCACCCAGCCCCCTGAGTACTGAGCACCCAGCACCATGAGTACTGAGCACCCAGCACCCTGAGCACTGAGCACCCTGAGGACTGAGCACCCAGCACCCCGAGCACTGAGCACCCAGCACCCTGAGTACTGAGCACCCAGCACCCTGAGCACTGAGCACCCAGCACCCTGAGTACTGAGCACCCTGAGTACTGAGCACCGATCACCCTGAGCACTGAGCACCCAGCACCCTGAGTACTGAGCACCCAGCACCCTGAGCACTGAGCACCCAGCACCCTGAGCACTGAGCACCTAGCACCCTGAGTACTGAGCACCCAGCACCCTGAGTACTGAGTACCCAGCACCCTGAGCACTAAGGACCCAGCACCCTGAGTACTGAGCACCGAGCACCCTGAGTACTGAGCACCCAGCACCCTGAGTACTGAGCACACAGCACCCTGAGCACTGAGCACCCAGCACCCTGAGTACTGAGCACCCAACACCCTGAGTACTGAGCACCCAGCACCCAGAGCACTGAGCACCCAGCACCCCGAGCACGGAGCACCCAGGACCCCGAGCACTGAGTACTGAGCACCCAGCACCCTGAGTACTGAGCACCGAGCTAACCGAGCACTGAGCACCCTGAGTACTGAGCACCCAGCACCCCGATCACTGAGCACCCAGCACCCTGAGCACTGAGCACCCAGCACCCTGAGCACTGAGCACCCAGCACCCTGAGTACTGAGCACCCAGCACACTGAGTACTGAGCACCCAGCACCCTGAGCACTGAGCACCCAGCACCCTGAGCACTGAGCACCGAGCACCCCGAGCACTGAGCACCCAGCACCCTGAGCACTCAGCACCCAGCACCCCGAGCACTGAGCACCCAGCACCCTGAGCACTGAGAACCCAGCACCATGAGCACGGAGAACCCCGAGTACTGAGCACCCAGCACCCTGAGCACTGAGCACCCAGCACCTTGAGTACTGAGCACCGAGCACCTCGAGCACTAAGCACCCAGCACCCTGAGTACTTAGCACCCCGCACCCTGAGCACTGAGCCCCCAGAACCCTGAGCACTGAGCACCCAGCACCCTGAGCACGGAGCACCCAGCACCCTGAGTACTGAGCACCCAACACCCAGACTACTGAGCTCCCAGCACCCTGAGCACTGAGCACCCAGCACCCTGAGTACTGAGCACCCAGCACCCTGAGTACTGAACACCCAGCACCCTGAGCACTGAGCACTGAGCACCCTGAGCACTGAGTACTGAGCACTGAGCACCCTGAGCACTGAGCACCCAGCACCCCGAGTACTGAGCACCCAGCACCCCGAGCACTGAGCACCCAGCGCCCCGAGCACTGAGCACCCAGCACCCCGAGCACTGAGCACTGAGCACCCTGAGCACTGAGCACCCAGCACCCCGAGTACTGAGCACTGAGCACCCTGAGTACTGAGCACCAAGCACCCCGAGTACTGAGCACTGAGCACCCTGAGTACTGAGCACCCAGCACCCTGAGCACTGAGCACCCAGCACCCTGAGTACTGAGCACTGAAAACCCTGAGTACTGAGCACCGAGCACCCTGAGTACTGAGCACCCAGCACCCTGATCACTGAGCACGGAGCACCCCGAGGACTGAGCACCCAGCACCCTGAGCACTGAGCACCCAGCACCTTGAGTACTGAGCACGGAGCACAACGAGCACTGAGCACCCAGCACCCTGAGTACTGAGCACCCAGCACCCTGAGCAATGAGCACCCAGCTCCCTGAGCACTGAGCACGCAGCACCCCAAGCACTGAGCACCCAGCACCCTGAGCACTGAACACCCAGCACCCTGAGTACTGAGCACCCAGCACGCTGAGTACTGAGCACTCAGCACCCTGAGCACTGAGCACCCAGCACCCTGAGTACTGAGCACTGAGCACCCAGCACCCCGAGCACTGAGCACCCAGCACCCTGTGTACTGAGCACTGAGCACCCTGATTACTAAGCACCCAGCACCCTGAGTACTGAGCACCCAGGACCCTGAGCACTGAGCACCGAGCACCCCGAGCACTGAGCACTCAGCACCCTGAGCACTCAGCACCCATCACCCCGATCACTGAGCACCCAGCACCCTGAGCACTGAGCACCCAGCACCCTGAGCACTGAGCACCCAGCACCCAGAGCACTGAGCACCCAGCACCCTGAGCACTGAGCACCCAGCACCCTGAGTACTGAGCACCCAGCACCCTGAGTACTGAGCACCCAGCACCCTGAGTACTGAGCACCGAGCACCCTGAGTACTGAGCACAGAGCACCCTGAGTACTGAGCACCCAGCACCCTGAGCACTGAGCACCCAGCACCCTGAGTACTGAGCACCCAGCAAACTGAGTACTGAGCACCCAGCACCCCGAGCACTGAGCACCCAGCACCCTGAGTACTGAGCACCTAGCACCCTGAGCACTGAGCACCGAGCACCCTGAGTACTGAACACCCAGCACCCTGAGCACTGAGCACTGAGCACCCAGCACCCTGAGCACTGAGAACTGAGCACCCAGCACCCCGAGCACTGAGCACCCAGCACCCTGAGCACCCAGCAACCTGAGCACTGAGCACCCTGAGCACTGAGCACCCTCAGCACTGAGCACTGAGCACCCAGCACCCTGAGTACTGAGCACCCAACACTCTGAGCACTGAGCACCCAGCACGCTGAGTACTGAGCACTGAGCACACAGCACCCTGCGTACTGAGCACCCAGCACCCCGAGCACTGAGCACCCAGCGCCCCGAGCACTGAGCACCCAGCACCTTGAGCACTGAGCACTGAGCACACTGAGCACTGAGCACCCAGCACCCCGAGTACTGAGCACTGAGCACCCTGAGTACTGAGCACCCAACACCCAGAGTACTGATCACCCAGCACCCTGAGTACTGATCACCCAGCACCCTGAGCACTGAGCACTGAGCACCCAGCACCTTGAGCACTGAGCACTGACCACCCAGCACCCCGAGCACTGAGCACCCAGCACCCCGAGCACGGAGCACCCAGCGCCCTGAGCACTGAGCACCCAGCACACTGAGCACTGAGCACCCAGCCCCCTGAGTACTGAGCACCCAGCACCATGAGTACTGAGCACCCAGCACCCTGAGCACTGAGCACCCTGAGGACTGAGCACCCAGCACCCCGAGCACTGAGCACCCAGCACCCTGAGTACTGAGCACCCAGCACCCTGAGCACTGAGCACCCAGCACCTGAGTACTGAGCACCCTGAGTACTGAGCACCGATCACCCTGAGCACTGAGCACCCAGCACCCTGAGTACTGAGCACCCAGCACCCTGAGCACTGAGCACCCAGCACCCTGAGCACTGAGCACCTAGCACCCTGAGTACTGAGCACCCAGCACCCTGAGTACTGAGTACCCAGCACCCTGAGCACTGAGGACCCAGCACCCTGAGTACTGAGCACCGAGCACCCTGAGTACTGAGCACCCAGCACCCTGAGTACTGAGCACACAGCACCCTGAGCACTGAGCACCCAGCACCCTGAGTACTGAGCACCCAGCACCCTGAGTACTGAGCACCCAGCACCCAGAGCACTGAGCACCCAGCACCCCGAGCACGGAGCACCCAGGACCCCGAGCACTGAGTACTGAGCACCCAGCACCCTGAGTACTGAGCACCGAGCTAACCGAGCACTGAGCACCCTGAGTACTGAGCACCCAGCACCCCGATCACTGAGCACCCAGCACCCTGAGCACTGAGCACCCAGCACCCTGAGCACTGAGCACCCAGCACCCTGAGTACTGAGCACCCAGCACACTGAGTACTGAGCACCCAGCACCCTGAGCACTGAGCACCCAGCACCCTGAGTACTGAGCACTGAGCACCCAGCACCCCGAGCACTGAGCACCCAGCACCCTGTGTACTGAGCACTGAGCACCCTGAGTACTAAGCACCCAGCACCCTGAGTACTGAGCACCCAGCACCCTGAGCACTGAGCACCGAGCACCCCGAGCACTGAGCACCCAGCACCCTGAGCACTCAGCACCCAGCACCCCGAGCACTGAGCACCCAGCACCCTGAGCACTGAGCACCCAGCACCATGAGCACGGAGAACCCCGAGTACTGAGCACCCAGCACCCTGAGCACTGAGCACCCAGCACCTTGAGTACTGAGCACCGAGCACCTCGAGCACTAAGCACCCAGCACCCTGAGTACTTAGCACCCCGCACCCTGAGCACTGAGCCCCCAGAACCCTGAGCACTGAGCACCCAGCACCCTGAGCACGGAGCACCCAGCACCCTGAGTACTGAGCACCCAACACCCAGACTACTGAGCTCCCAGCACCCTGAGCACTGAGCACCCAGCACCCTGAGTACTGAGCACCCAGCACCCTGAGTACTGAACACCCAGCACCCTGAGCACTGAGCACTGAGCACCCTGAGCACTGAGTACTGAGCACTGAGCACCCTGAGCACTGAGCACCCAGCACCCCGAGTACTGAGCACCCAGCACCCCGAGCACTGAGCACCCAGCGCCCCGAGCACTGAGCACCCAGCACCCCGAGCACTGAGCACTGAGCACCCTGAGCACTGAGCACCCAGCACCCCGAGTACTGAGCACTGAGCACCCTGAGTACTGAGCACCAAGCACCCCGAGTACTGAGCACTGAGCACCCTGAGTACTGAGCACCCAGCACCCTGAGCACTGAGCACCCAGCACCCTGAGTACTGAGCACTGAAAACCCTGAGTACTGAGCACCGAGCACCCTGAGTACTGAGCACCCAGCACCCTGATCACTGAGCACGGAGCACCCCGAGGACTGAGCACCCAGCACCCTGTGCACTGAGCACCCAGCACCTTGAGTACTGAGCACGGAGCACAACGAGCACTGAGCACCCAGCACCCTGAGTACTGAGCACCCAGCACCCTGAGCAATGAGCACCCAGCTCCCTGAGCACTGAGCACGCAGCACCCCAAGCACTGAGCACCCAGCACCCTGAGCACTGAACACCCAGCACCCTGAGTACTGAGCACCCAGCACGCTGAGTACTGAGCACTCAGCACCCTGAGCACTGAGCACCCAGCACCCTGAGTACTGAGCACTGAGCACCCAGCACCCCGAGCACTGAGCACCCAGCACCCTGTGTACTGAGCACTGAGCACCCTGATTACTAAGCACCCAGCACCCTGAGTACTGAGCACCCAGGACCCTGAGCACTGAGCACCGAGCACCCCGAGCACTGAGCACTCAGCACCCTGAGCACTCAGCACCCATCACCCCGATCACTGAGCACCCAGCACCCTGAGCACTGAGCACCCAGCACCCTGAGCACTGTGCACCCAGCACCCAGAGCACTGAGCACCCAGCACCCTGAGCACTGAGCACCCAGCACCCTGAGTCCTGAGCACCCAGCACCCTGAGTACTGAGCACCCAGCACCCTGAGTACTGAGCACCGAGCACCCTGAGTACTGAGCACCGAGCACCCTGAGTACTGAGCACCCAGCACCCTGAGCACTGAGCACCCAGCACCCTGAGTACTGAGCACCCAGCAAACTGAGTACTGAGCACCCAGCACCCCGAGCACTGAGCACCCAGCACCCTGAGTACTGAGCACCTAGCACCCTGAGCACTGAGCACCGAGCACCCTGAGTACTGAACACCCAGCACCCTGAGCACTGAGCACTGAGCACCCAGCACCCTGAGCACTGAGAACTGAGCACCCAGCAACCCGAGCACTGAGCACCCAGCACCCTGAGGACCGAGCACCCCGAGCACTGAGCACCCAGCACCCTGAGCACTGAGCACCCTGAGCACTGAGCACCCAGCACCCCGAGTACTGAGCACCCAGCACCCCGAGCACTGAGCACCCAGCACCTTGAGTACGGAGAACCGAGCACCCTGAGTACTGAGCACCCAGCACCCTGAGTACTGAGCCCCCAGCACCCTGAGCACTGAGCACCCAGCACAGCGAGCACTGAGCACCCAGCACCCCGAGAATGAGCACCCAGCACCCTGAGTACTTAGCACCCAGCACCCTGAGCACTGAGCACCCAGAACCCTGAGCACTGAGCACCCAGCACCCTGAGCACGGAGCACCCAGCACCCTGAGTACTGAGCACCCAAAACCCAGACTACTGAGCTCCCCGCA
Source organism: Microtus oregoni (assembly GCF_018167655.1). Taxonomy (NCBI): domain Eukaryota; kingdom Metazoa; phylum Chordata; class Mammalia; order Rodentia; family Cricetidae; genus Microtus; species Microtus oregoni. The sequence continues at coordinate 1,133,785 of NW_024544774.1, forward strand.
CCCTGAGCACTGAGCACCCAGCACCCTGAGTACTGAGCACCCAGCACCCTGAGTAATGAACACCCAGCACCCTGAGCACTGAGCACTGAGCACCCTGAGCACTGAGTACTGAGCACTGAGCACCCTAGCACTGAGCACCCAGCACCCCGAGTACTGAGCACCCAGCACCCCGAGCACTGAGCACCCAGCGCCCCGAGCACTGAGCACCCAGCACCCCGAGCACTGAGCACTGAGCACCCTGAGCACTGAGCACCCAGCACCCCGAGTACTGAGCACTGAGCACCCTGAGTACTGAGCACCAAGCACCCCGAGTACTGAGCACTGAGCACCCTGAGTACTGAGCACCCAGCACCCTGAGCACTGAGCACACAGCACCCTGAGTACTGAGCACTGAAAACCCTGAGTACTGAGCACCGAGCACCCTGAGTACTGAGCACCCAGCACCCTGATCACTGAGCACGGAGCACACCGAGGACTGAGCACCCAGCACCCTGAGCACTGAGCACCCAGCACCTTGAGTACTGAGCACCGAGCACAACGAGCACTGAGCACCCAGCACCCTGAGTACTGAGCACCCAGCACCCTGAGCACTGAGCACCCAGCTCCCTGAGCACTGAGCACGCAGCACCCCAAGCACTGAGCACCCAGCACCCTGAGTACTGAGCACAGAGCACCCTGAGCACTGAGCACCCAGCACCCTGAGTACTGAGCACCCAGCACCCTGAGTACTGAGCAACCAGCACCCTGAGCACTGAGCACTGAGCACCCAGCACCCTGAGCACTGAGCACTGAGCACCCAGCAACACAGCCCTGAGCACCCAACACCCCGAGCACTGAGCATCCAGCACCCTGAGCACTGAGCACCCAGCACCCTGAGTACTGAGCAACCAGCAACCTGAGTACTGAGCACCCAGCACCCTGAGTACTGAGCACTCAGCACCCTGAGTACTGAGCACTGAGCACACCAAGCAATGAGCACCCAGCACCCTGAGCACTGAGCACCCCGAGTACTGAGCACCCAGCACCCCGAGCACTGAGCACCCAGCGCCCCGAGCACTGAGCACCCAGCACCCCGAGCACTGAGCACTGAGCACCCTGAGCACTGAGCACCGAGCACCTCGAGCACTAAGCACCCAGCACCCTGAGTACTTAGCACCCAGCACCCTGAGCACTGAGCACCCAGAACCCTGAGCACTGAGCACCCAGCACCCTGAGCACGGAGCACCCAGCACCCTGAGTACTGAGCACCCAACACCCAGACTACTGAGCTCCCAGCACCCTGAGCACTGAGCACCCAGCACCCTGAGTACTGAGCACCCAGAACCCTGAGTACTGAGTACAAAGCACCCTGAGCACTGAGCACCCAGCACCCTGAGTACTGAGCACGGAGCACCCTGAGTACTGAGCACCCAGCACCCTGAGTACTGAGCACCCAGCACCCTGAGCACTGAGCACCCAGCACCCTGAGTACTGAGCACCCAGCACCCTGAGTACTGAGCACTGATCACCCTGAGCACTGAGCACCCAGCACCCCGAGCACTGAGCACCCAGCACCCTGAGTACTGAGCACCTAGCACCCTGAGCACTGAGCACCGAGCACCCTGAGTACTGAACACCCAGCACCCTGAGCACTGAGCACTGAGCACCCAGCACCCTGAGCACTGAGCACTGAGCACCCAGCACCCCGAACACTGATCACCCAGCACCCTGAGCACCCAGCACCCTGAGCACTGAGCACAATGAGCACTGAGCACCCTGAGCACTGAGCACTGAGCACCCAGCACCCTGAGTACTGAGCACCCAACACTCTGAGCACTGAGCACCCAGCACGCTGAGTACTGAGCACTGAGCACACAGCACCCTGAGCACTGAGCACCCAGCACCCTGAGAACTGAGCACTGAGCACCCAGCACCCCGAGCACTGAGCACCCAGCACCCTGAGCACCCAGCACCCTGAGCACTGAGCACCCTGAGTACTGAGCACCCAGCACCCTGAGCACTGAGCACACAGCACCCTGAGTACTGAGCACCCTGAGTACTGAGCACCGATCACCCTGAGCACTGAGCACCCAGCACCCTGAGTACTGAGCACACAGCACCCTGAGCACTGAGCACCCAGCACCCTGAGCACTGAGCACCCAGCACCCTGAGTACTGAGCACCCAGAACCCTGAGTACTGAGTACAAAGCACCCTGAGCACTGAGCACCCAGCACCCTGAGTACTGAGCACCGAGCACCCTGAGTACTGAGCACCCAGCACCCTGAGTACTGAGCACCCAGCACCCTGAGCACTGAGCACCCAGCACCCTGAGTACTGAGCACCCAGCACCCTGAGTACTGAGCACCCAGCACCCTGAGTACGGAGCACCCAGCACCCTGAGTACTGAGCACCCAGCACCCTGAGTACTGAGCACCGAGCACCCCGAGCACTGAGCAACCAGCACCCTGAGTACTGAGCATTGAGCACCCTGAGTACTAAGCACCGAACACCCTGAGTACTGAGCACCCAGCACCCTGAGGACTGAGCACCCAGCACCCTGAGCACTGAGCACCCAGCACCCTGAGTAATGAGCACCCAGCACCCTGAGTACTGAGCACCCAGCACCCTGAGTACTGAGCACTGATCACCCTGAGCACTGAGCACCCAGCACCCCGAGCACTGAGCACCCAGCACCCTGAGTACTGAGCACCTAGCACCCTGAGCACTGAGCACCGAGCACCCTGAGTACTGAACACCCAGCACCCTGAGCACTGAGCACTGAGCACCCAGCACCCTGAGCACTGAGCACTGAGCACCCAGCACCCCGAACACTGATCACCCAGCACCCTGAGCACCCAGCACCCTGAGCACTGAGCACCCTGAGCACTGAGCACCCTGAGCACTGAGCACTGAGCACCCAGCACCCTGAGTACTGAGCACAAAACACTCTGAGCACTGAGCACCCAGCACGCTGAGTACTGAGCACTGAGCACACAGCACCCTGAGCACTGAGCACCCAGCACCCTGAGAACTGAGCACTGAGCACCCAGCACCCCGAGCACTGAGCACCCAGCACCCTGAGCACCCAGCACCCTGAGCACTGAGCACCCTGAGTACTGAGCACCCAGCACCCTGAGCACTGAGCACACAGCACCCTGAGTACTGAGCACCCTGAGTACTGAGCACCGATCACCCTGAGCACTGAGCACCCAGCACCCTGAGTACTGAGCACACAGCACCCTGAGCACTGAGCACCCAGCACCCTGAGCACTGAGCACCCAGCACCCTGAGTACTGAGCACCCAGAACCCTGAGTACTGAGTACAAAGCACCCTGAGCACTGAGCAACCAGCACCCTGAGTACTGAGCATTGAGCACCCTGATTACTAAGCACCGAACACCCTGAGTACTGAGCACCCAGCACCCTGAGGACTGAGCACCCAGCACCCTGAGTAATGAGCACCCAGCACCCTGAGCACTGAGCACCCAGCACCCCGAGCACTGAGCACCCAGCACCCTGAGCACTGAGCACCCAGCACCTTGAGCACTGAGCACCCAGCACCCTGAGTACTGAGTACTCAGCACCCTGAGCACTGAGCACCCAGCACCCTGAGTACTGATCACCGAGCACCCCGAGCACTAAGCACCCAGCACCCTGAGTACTGAGCACCCAGCACCCTGAATACTGAGCACCCAGCACCCTGAGTACTGAGCACCGAGCACCCTGAGCACTGAGCACAAAGCACGCTGAGTACTGAGCACTGAACACCCTGAGTACTGAGCACCGAGGACCCTGAGCACTGAGCACCCAGCACGCTGAGTACTGAGCACTGAGCACCCTGAGTACTGAGCACCTAGCACCCTGAGTACTGAGCACCCAGCACCCTGAGCACTGAGCAGCCAGCACCCTCAGCACTGAGCACCCAGCACCCCGAGCACTGAGCACCCAGCACCCTGAGCACTGAGCACCCAGCACCCCGAGTACTGAGCACCGAGCACCCCGAGCTCTGAGCACCCAGCACCCTGAGTACTGAGCACCCAGTACCCTGAGTACTGAGCACCCCGAGTACTGAGCACCGAGCACCCCGAGCACTGAGCACCCAGCACCCTGAGTACTGAGAACAGATCACCCTGAGCACGGAGCACCCAGGACCCCGAGCACTGAGTACTGAGGACCCAGCACCCTGAGTACTGAGCACCGAGCTCCCCGAGCACTGAGCACCCAGCACCCTGAGCACTGAGCACCCAGCACCCTGAGCACTGAACACCCAGCACCCTGAGTACTGAGCACCCAGCATGCTGAGTACTGAGCACTCAGCACCCTGAGCACTGAGCACCCAGCACCCTGAGTACTGAGCACTGAGCACCCAGCACCCCGAGCACTGAGCACCCAGCACCCTGTGTACTGAGCACTGAGCACCCTGATTACTAAGCACCCAGCACACTGAGTACTGAGCACCAAGGACCCTGAGCACTGAGCACCGAACACCCCGAGCACTGAGCACTCAGCACCCTGAGCACTCAGCACCCATCACCCCGATCACTGAGCACCCAGCACCCTGAGCACTGAGCACCCAGCACCCTGAGCACTGAGCACGCAGCACCCAGAGCACTGAGCACCCAGCACCCTGAGCACTGAGCACCCAGCACCCTGAGCACCCAGCACCCTGAGCACTGAGCACCATGAGCACTGAGCACCCTGAGCGCTGAGCACTGAGCACCCAGCACCCTGAGTACTGAGCACCCAACACTCTGAGCACTGAGCACCCAGCACGCTGAGTACTGAGCACTGAGCACACAGAACCCTGATTACTGAGCACCCAGCACCCCGAGCACTGAGCACCCAGCGCCCCGAGCACTGAGCACCCAGCACCCTGAGCACTGAGCACTGAGCACACTGAGCACTGAGCACCCAGCACCCCGAGTTCTGAGCACTGAGCACCCTGAGTACTGAGCACCCAACACCCAGAGTACTGATCACCCAGCACCCTGAGAACTGAGCAACCAGCACCCTGAGTACTGAGCACCCAGCACCCTGAGTACTGAGCACCCAGCACCCTGAGCACTGAGCACTGAGCACCCAGCACCTTGAGCACTGAGCACTGACAACCCAGCACCCCGAGCACTGAGCACCCAGGACCCCGAGCACTGAGCACCCTGCGCCCTGAGCACTGAGCACCCAGCACACTGAGCACTGAGCACCCAGCCCCCTGAGTACTGAGCACCCAGCACCATGAGTACTGAGCACCCAGCACCCTGAGCACTGAGCACCCTGAGGTCTGAGCACCCAGCACCCTGAGCACTGAGCACCCAGCACACTGAGTACTGAGCACCGATCACCCTGAGCACTGAGCACCCAGCACCCCGAGCACTGAGCACCCAGCACCCTGAGTACTGAGCACCCAGCACCCTGAGCACTGAGCACCCAGCACCCTGAGTACTGAGCACCCTGAGTACTGAGCACCGATCACCCTGAGCACTGAGCACCCAGCACCCTGAGTACTGAGCACCGAGCACCCTGAGTACTGAGCACCCAGCACCCTGAGTACTGAGCACACAGCACCCTGAGCACTGAGCACCCAGCACCCTGAGTACTGAGCACCCAGCACCCTGAGTACTGAGCACCCAGCATCCAGTGCACTTAGCACCCATCACCCCGAGCACGGAGCACCCAGGACCCCGAGCACTGAGTACTGAGCACCCAGCACCCTGAGTACTGAGCACCGAGCTAACCGAGCACTGAGCACCCTGAGTACTGAGCACCCAGCACCCCGATCACTGAGCACCCAGCACCCTGAGCACTGAGCAACCAGCACCCTGAGCACTGAGCACCCAGCACCCTGAGTACTGAGCACCCAGCACGCTGAGTACTGAGCACCCAGCACCCTGAGCACTGAGCACCCAGCACCCTGAGTACTGAGCACTGAGCACCCAGCACCCCGAGCACTGAGCACCCAGCACCCTGTGTACTGAGCACTGAGCACCCTGAGTACTAAGCACCCAGCACCCTGAGTACTGAGCATCCAGCACCCTGAGCACTGAGCACCGAGCACCCCGAGCACTGAGCACCCAGCACCCTGAGCACTCAGCACCCAGCACCCCGAGCACTGAGCACCAGGCACCCTGAGCACTGAGCACCCAGCACCATGAGCACGGAGCACCCCGAGTACTGAGCACCCAGCACCCTGAGCACTGAGCACCCAGCACCTTGAGTACTGAGCACCGAGCACCTCGAGCACTAAGCACCCAGCACCCTGAGTACTGAGCACCCAGCACCCTGAGCACTGAGCACCCAGAACCCTGAGCACTGAGCACCCAGCACCCTGAGCACGGAGCACCCAGCACCCTGAGTTCTGAGCACCCAACACCCAGACTACTGAGCTCCCAGCACCCTGAGCACTGAGCACCCAGCACCCTGAGTACTGAGCACCCAGCACCCTGAGTATTGAACACCCAGCACCCTGAGCACTGAGCACTGAGCACCCTGAGCACTGAGTACTGAGCACTGAGCACCCTGAGCACTGAGCACCCAGCACCCCGAGTACTGAGCACCCAGCACCCCGAGCACTGAGCACCCAGCGCCCCGAGCACTGAGCACCCAGCACCCCGAGCACTGAGCACTGAGCACATTGAGCACTGAGCACCCAGCACCCCGAGTACTGAGCACTGAGCACCCTGAGTACTGAGCACCAAGTACCCCGAGTACTGAGCACTGAGCACCCTGAGTACTGAGCACCCAGCACCCTGAGCACTGAGCACCCAGCACCCTGAGTACTGAGCACTGAAAACCCTGAGTACTGAGCACCGAGCACCCTGAGTACTGAGCACCCAGCACCCTGATCACTGAGCACGGAGCACCCCGAGGACTGAGCACCCAGCACCCTGAGTACTGAGAACCCAGCACCCTGAGTACTGAGCACCCAGCACCCTGAGCACTGAGCACCCAGCTCCCTGAGCACTGAGCACGCAGCACCCCAAGCACTGAGAACCCAGCACCCTGAGTACTGAGCACAGAGCACCCTGAGCACTGAGAACCCAGCACCCTGAGTACTGAGCACCCAGCACCCTGAGTACTGAGCAACCAGCACCCTGAGCACTGAGCACTGAGCACCCAGCACCCTGAGCACTGAGCACTGAGCACCCAGCACCACAGCCCTGAGCACCCAGCACCCCGAGCACTGAGCACCCAGCACCCTGAGCACTGAGCACCCAGCACCCTGAGTACTGAGCAACAAGCAACCTGAGTACTGAGCACCCAGCACCCTGAGTACTGAGCACTCAGCACCCTGAGTACTGAGCACCGAGCACACCGAGCAATGAGCACCCAGCACCCTGAGCACTGAGCACCCGGAGGACTGAGCACCCAGCACTCTGAGCACTGAGCACCGATCACTCTGAGCAGTGAGCACCCAGCACCCCGAGCACTGAGCACCCAGCACCCTGAGCACTGAGCACCCAGCACCCCGAGTACTGAGCACCCAGCACCCTGAGTACTGAGCACCCAGCACCCCGAGCACTGAGCACCCAGCACCCTGAGTACTGAGCACCCTGAGTACTGAGCACTGAGCACAGAGCATCCTGGGTACTGAGCACCCTGAGGACTGAGCACCCAGCACCCAGAGCACTGAGAACCCAGCACCCTGAGTACTGAGCACTGATCACCCTGAGCACTGAGCACAAAGCACCACGAGCACTGAGCACCCAGCACCCTGAGTACTGAGCACCCAGCACCCTGAGCACTGAGCAACGAGCACCCTGAGTACTGAACACCCAGCACCCTGAGCACTCAGCACTGAGCACCCAGCACCCTGAGCACTGAGCACTGAGCACCCAGCACCCCGAGCACTGAGCACCCAGCACCCTGAGCACCCAGCACCCTGAGCACTGAGCACCCTGAGCACTGAGCACCCTGAGCACTGAGCACTGAGCACCCAGCACCCTGAGTACTGAGCACCCAACACTCTGAGCACTGAGCACCCAGCACGCTGAGTACTGAGCACTGAGCACACAGCACCCTGAGTACTGAGCACCCAGCACCCCGAGCACTGAGCACCCAGCGCCCCGAGCACTGAGCACCCAGCACCCCGAGCACTGAGCACTGAGCACACTGAGCACTGAGCACCCAGCACCCCGAGCACTGAGCACCCAGCGCCCCGAGCACTGAGCACCCAGCACCCCGAGCACTGAGCACTGAGCACACTGAGCACTGAGCACCCAGCACCCCGAGTACTGAGAACCCTGAGTACTGAGCACCGAGCACCCTGAGTACTGAGCACCCCGCAACCTGAGCACTGAGCACCCAGCACCTTGAGTACTGAGCACCCAGCACCCTGATCACTGAGCTCCCAGCACCCTGAGTACTGAGCACCCAGCACCCTGAGTACTGAGCACCCAGCACCCTGAGCACTGAGCACTGAGCACCCAGCACCCTGAGCACTGAGCACTGACCACCCAGCACCCCGAGCACTGAGCACCCAGCACCCCGAGCACTGAGCACCCAGCGCCCTGAGCACTGAGCACCCAGCACCCTGAGCACTGAGCACCCAGCCCCCTGAGTACTGAGCACCCAGCACCATGAGTACTGAGCACCCAGCACCCTGAGTACTGAGCACCGAGCACCCCGAGCACTGAGCACCCAGCACCCTGAGCACTGAGCACCCTGAGGACTGAGCACCCAGCACCCTGAGCACCGAGCACCCCGAGCACTGAGCACCCAGCACCCTGAGCACTGAGCACCCAGCACTCCGAGCACTGAGCACCCAGCACCCTGAGTACTGAGCACCCTGAGTACTGAGCACCGATCACCCTGAGCACTGAGCACCCAGCACCCTGAGTACTGAGCACCCAGCACCCTGAGCACTGAGCACCCAGCACCCTGAGCACTGAGCACCCAGCACCCTGAGTACTGAGCACCCAGAACCCTGAGTACTGAGTACAAAGCACCCTGAGCACTGAGCACCCAGCACCCTGAGTACTGAGCACCGAGCACACTAAGTACTGAGCACCAAGCACCCTGAGTACTGAGCACACAGCACCCTGAGAACTGAGCACCCAGCACCCTGAGTACTGAGCACCCAGCACCCTGAGTACTGAGCACCCAGCACCCTGAGTACTGAGCACCCAGCACCCTGAGTACTGAGCACCCAGCACTCTGAGTACTGAGCACCGAGCACCCCGAGCACTGAGCAACCAGCACCCTGAGTACTGAGCACCCTGAGTACTGAGCACCGAACACCCTGAGTACTGAGCACCCAGCACCCTGAGGACTGAGCACCCAGCACCCTGAACACTGAGCACCCAGCACCCTGAGTACTGAGCCCCCAGCACCCTGAGTACTGAGCACCCAGCACCCCGAGCACTGAGCACCCAGCACCCCGAGCACTGAGCACCCAGCACCCCGAGCACTGAGCACCCAGCACCCCGAGCACTGAGCACCCAGCACCCTGAGAACTGAGCACCCAGCACCCTGAGCACTGAGCACCCAGCACCCTGAGTACTGAGTACTCAGCACCCTGAGCACTGAGCACCCAGCACCCTGAGTACTGATCAATGAGCACCCCGAGCACTGAGCACCCAGCACCCTGAGTACTGAGCACCCAGCACCCTGAGTACTGAGCACCCAGCACCCTGAGTACTGAGCACCCAGCACCCTGAGCACTGAGCACAAAGCACGCTGAGTACTGAGCACTGAGCACCCTGAGTACTGAGCACCGAGGACCCTGAGCACTGAGCACCCAGCACGCTGAGTACTGAGCACTGAGCACCATGAGTACTGAGCACCTAGCACACTGAGTACTGAGCACCCAGCACCCTGAGCACTGAGCAGCCAGCACCCTCAGCACTGAGCACCCAGCACCCCGAGCACTGAGCACCCAGCACCCTGAGCACTGAGCAACCAGCACCCCGAGTACTGAGCACCCAGCACCCCGAGTACTGAGCACCGAGCACCCCGAGCACTGAGCACCCAGCACCCTGAGTACTGAGCACCCAGTACCCTGAGTACTGAGCACCCCGAGTACTGAGCACCCAGCACCCCGAGCACTGAGCACCCAGCACCCTGAGTACTGAGAACAGATCACCCTGAGTACTGAGCACCCAGCACCCTGAGTACTGAGCCCCCAGCACCCTGAGTACTGACCACCCAGCAACCCGAGCACTGAGCACCCAGCACCCCGAGAATGAGCACCCAGCACCCTGAGTACTGAGAACCGATCACCCTGAGTACTGAGCACCCAGCACCCTGAGTACTGAGCCCCCAGCACCCTGAGGACTGAGCACCCGGCACACCGAGCACTGAGCACCCAGCACCCCGAGAATGAGCACCCAGCACCCTGAGTACTGAGCACCCAGGACCCCGAGCACGGATCACCCAGGACCCCGAGCACTGAGTACTGAGCACCCAGCACCCTGAGCACTGAACACCCAGCACACTGAGCACTGAGCACCCAGCACCCTGAGTACTGAGCACCCAGCACCCTGAGCACTGAGCACCCAGCACCCTGAGAACTGAGCACCCAGCACGCTGAGTACTGAGCACTCAGCACCCTGAGCACTGAGCACCCAGCACCCTGAGTACTGAGCACCCAGCACGCTGAGTACTGAGCACCCAGCACCCTGAGCACTGAGCACCCAGCACACTGAGCACGGAGCACCCAGCACCCTGAGCACTGAGCACCCAGCACCCTGAGTACTGAGCACCCAGCACGCTGAGTACTGAGCACTCAGCACCCTGAGCACTGAGCACCCAGCACCCTGAGTACTGAGCACTGAGCACCCAGCACCCCTAGCACTGAGCACCCAGCACCCTGTGTACTGAGCACTGAGCACCCTGAGTACTAAGCACCCAGCACCCTGAGTACTGAGCACCCAGGACCCTGAGCACTGAGCACCGAGCACCCCGAGCACTGAGCACCCAGCACCCTGAGCACTCAGCACCCAACACCCCGATCACTGAGCACCCAGCACCCTGAGCACTGAGCACCCAGCACCCTGAGCACTGAGCACCCAGCACCCAGAGCACTGAGCACCCAGCACCCTGAGCACTGAGCACCCAGCACCCTGAGTACTGAGCACCCAGCACCCTGAGTACTGAGCACCCAGACCCCGAGCACTGAGGACCCAGCACCCCTAGCACAGTGCACCCAGCACCCTGAGTACTGAGAACCCAGCACCCTGAGTACTGGGCACCCAGCACCCTGAGCACTGAGCACCCAGCAGCCCGAGCACTGAGCACCCAGCATCCTGAGCACTGGGCACTGAGCACCCAGCACCCCTAGTACTAAGCACCCTGCACCCTGAGTACTGAGCACCCAGCACCCTGAGTAATGAGCACCCAGCACCCCGTGCACTGAGCACCCAGCACCCTGAGCACTGAGCACCCAACACCCTGAGTACTGAGCATCAAGCACGCTGAGCACTGAGCACCCAGCACCCTGAGCACTGAGCACCCAGCACCCTGAGCACTGAGCACTCAGCACCTTGAGTACTGAGCACCGAGCAACCCGAGCACTGAGCACCGGGTAACCCGAGCACTGAGCACCCAGCACCCTGAGTACTGAGCACCAAGCACCCTGAGTACTGAGCACTGAGCACTGACCACCCTGAGCACTGAGCACCCAGCACCCTGAGCACTGAGCACCCAGCATCCTGAGCACTAAGTACTGAGCACCCAGCACCCTGAGCACTGAGCAGCCAGCACCCTGAGCACTGAGCACCCAGCACCCTGAGTACTGAGCAACAAGCAACCTGAGTACTGAGCACCCAGCACCCTGAGTACTGAGCACTGAGCACCCTGAGTACTGAGCACCGAGCACACCGAGCAATGAGCACCCAGCACCCTGAGCACTGAGCACCCGGAGGACTGAGCACCCAGCACTCTGAGCACTGAGCACCGATCACTCTGAGCAGTGAGCACCCAGCACCCCGAGCACTGAGCACCCAGCACCCTGAGCACTGAGCACCCAGCACCCCGAGTACTGAGCACCCAGCACCCTGAGTACTGAGCACCCAGCACCCCGAGCACTGAGCACCCAGCACCCTGAGTACTGAGCACCCTGAGTACTGAGCACTGAGCACAGAGCATCCTGAGTACTGAGCACCCTGAGGACTGAGCACCCAGCACCCAGAGCACTGAGAACCCAGCACCCTGAGTACTGAGCACTGATCACCCTGAGCACTGAGCACCCAGCACCCCGAGCACTGAGCACCCAGCACCCTGAGTACTGAGCACCCAGCACCCTGAGCACTGAGCACCGAGCACCCTGAGTACTGAACACCCAGCACCCTGAGCACTCAGCACTGAGCACCCAGCACCCTGAGCACTGAGCACTGAGCACCCAGCACCCCGAGAACTGAGCACCCAGCACCCTGAGCACCCAGCACCCTGAGCACTGAGCACCCTGAGCACTGAGCACCCTGAGCACTGAGCACTGAGCACCCAGCACCCTGAGTACTGAGCACCCAACACTCTGAGCACTGAGCACCCAGCACGCTGAGTACTGAGCACTGAGCACACAGCACCCTGAGTACTGAGCACCCAGCACCCCGAGCACTGAGCACCCAGCGCCCCGAGCACTGAGCACCCAGCACCCCAAGCACTGAGCACTGAGCACACTGAGCACTGAGAACCCAGCACCCCGAGTACTGAGCACTGAGCGTCCTGAGTACTGAGCACCCAGCACCCCGAGTACTGAGCACTGAGCACCCTGAGTACTGAGCACCCAGCACCCTGAGCACTGAGAACCCTGAGTACTGAGCACCGAGCACCCTGAGTACTGAGCACCCAGCCCCCTGAGCACTGAGCACGGAGCACCCCGAGGACTGAGCACCCCGCAACCTGAGCACTGAGCACCCAGCACCTTGAGTACTGAGCACCCAGCACCCTGATCACTGAGCTCCCAGCACCCTGAGTACTGAGCACCCAGCACCCTGAGTACTGAGCACCCAGCACCCTGAGCACTGAGCACTGAGCACCCAGCACCCTGAGCACTGAGCACTGACCACCCAGCACCCCGAGCACTGAGCACCCAGCACCCAGAGCACTGAGCACCCAGCGCCCTGAGCACTGAGCACCCAGCACCCCGAGCACTGAGCACCCAGCACCCTGAGCACTGAGCACCCAGCACCCTGAGTACTGAGCACACAGCACCCCGAGCACTGAGCAACCAGCACCCTGAGTACTGAGCACTGAGCACCCAGCACCCAGAGCACTGAGCACTCAGCACCCTGTGTACTGAGCACTGAGCACCCAGCACCCTGAGCACTGAGCACCCTGAGTACTGAGCACCCAGCACCCTGAGCACTGAGCACCCAGCACCCCGAGCACTGAGCACCCAGCACCCTGAGCACTGAGCACCCTGAGCACTGAGCACTGAGCACCCAGCACCCTGAGTACTGAGCACCCAACACTCTGAGCACTGAGCACCCAGCACGCTGAGTACTGAGCCCTGAGCACCCAGCACCCTGAGTACTGAGCACCCAGCACCCCGAGCACTGAGCACCCAGCAACCTGTGTACTGAGCATCGAGCACCCCGAGCACTGAGCAACCAGCACCCTGAGTACTGAGCACCCAGCACCCTGAGCACTGAGCACCCAGCACCCTGAGCACTGAGCACCCAGCACCCAGAGCACTGAGCACTGAGCACCCTGAGTACTGAGCACTGAGCACCCTGAGCACTGAGCACTGAGCACCCTGAGTACTGAGCACTGAGCACCCTGAGCACTGAGCACCCAGCACCCCGAGCACTGAGCACCCAGCACCCCGAGCACTGAGCACCCAGCACCCCGAGCACTGAGCACCCAGCACCCCGAGCACTGAGCACCCAGCACCCTGAGCACTGAGCACCCAGCACCCCGAGCACCGAGCACCCTGAGTACTAAGCACCGAGCACCCTGAGCACTGAGCATCCAGCACCCTGAGCACTGAGCACCCAGCACCCTGAGTACTGAGCACCCAGCACCCCGAGCACTGAGCACCCAGCACCCTGAGTACTGAGCACCCAGCACCCTGATCACTGAGCATCGAGCACCCTGATCACTGAGCACCCAGCAACCTGAGGACTGAGCACCCAGCAACCCGAGCACTGAGCTCCCAGCACCCTGAGCACTGAGCACCCTGAGTACTGAGCACTGAGCACCCTGAGTACTGAGCACTGAGCACCCTGAATACTGAGCACCCAGCACCCTGAGTACTGAGCACACAGCACCCTGAGAACTGAGCACCGAGCACCCTGAGCACTGAGCACGCAGCACCCTGAGCACTGAGCACCCAGCACCCCGAGCAGTGAGCACCCAGCACCCTGAGCCCTGAGCACCGTGAGTACTGAGCACTGAGCACCCTGAATACTGAGCACCCAGCACCCTGAGTACTGAGCACCCAGCACCCTGAGTACTGAGCACCCAGCACCCTGAGCAATGAGCACCCTGAGTACTGAGCACCCAGCACCCTGAGCAATGAGCACCCAGCACCCTGAGTACTGAGCAACCAGCACCCTGAGCACTGAGCACCCAGCACCCTGAGTACTGAGCATCCAGCACCCTGAGCACTGAGCACCCAGCTCCCTGAGTACTGAGCACTGAGCACCCAGCACCCCGAGCACTGAGCACCCAGCACCCTGTGTACTGAGCACTGAGTACCCAGCACCCCGAACACTGAGCACCCAGCACCCTGAGCACTGAGCACCCTGAGTACTGAGCACTGAGCACCCTGCACCCTGAGTTCTGAGCACCCAGCACCCTGAGCACTGAGCACCCTGATTACTGAGCACCGAGCACCCTGACCACTGAGCACCCAGCACGCTGAGTACTGAGCACTGAGCACCCTGAGCACTGAGCACCCAGCACCCTGAGTACTGAGCACCGAGCACCCTGAGTACTGAGCACCCAGCACTCTGAGCACTGAGCACCCAGCACCCTGAGCACTGAGCACTGAGCACCCCGAGTACTGAGCCCCGAGCACCCCGAGCACTGAGCACCCAGCACCCTGAGTACTGAGCACCCAGCACCCTGAGCACTGAGCACCCAGCACCCTGAGTCCTGAGCACCGAGCACCCTGAGTACTGAGCACGCAGGACCCTGAGTACTGAGCACCCAGCACCCTGAGTAGTGAGCACCCAGCATACTGAGCACCGAGCACACAGCACCCTGAGTACTGAGCACCCAGCACCCTGAGCACTGAGCACCCAGCACCCTGAGTACTGAGCACTGAGCACCCCGAGTACTGAGCACCGAGCACCCCGAGCACTGAGCACCCAGCACCCCGAGCACTGAGCACCCTGAGTACTGAGCACCCAGCACCCTGAGCACTGAGCACCCAGCACCCTGAGCACTGAGCACCCAGCACCCTGAGCACTGAGCACCCTGCACCCTGAGTACTGGGCACCGAGCACCCCGAGCACTGATCACCCAGCACCCTGAGCACTGAGCACCCTTAGTACTGAGCACTGAGCACCCTGAGTACTGAGCACTGAGCACCCTGAGTACTGAGCACCCAGCACCCTGAGTACTGAGCACCCAGCACTCTGAGCAATGATCACCCTGAGTACTGAGCACCCAGCACCTTTCGCACTGAGCACCGAGCACGCCGTGCACTGGGCACCCAGCACCCGGAGTACTGAGCACCCAGCACCCTGAGTACTAAGCACCGAGCACCCTGAGTACTGAGCACCCAGCACCCTGAGCACTGAACACACAGCACCCTGAGTACTGAGCACCCCGAGCACTGAGCACCCAGCACCCTGAGTACTGAGCACCAAGCACCCCGAGCACTGAGCACCCAGCACCCCGAGCACTGAGCACCCAGCACCCCGAGCACTGAGCACCCAGCAAACTGAGTACTGAGCACCCAGCACCCTGAGTACTGAGCACCCAGCACCCCGAGCACTGAGCACCCAGCACCCTGAGCACTGAGCACCCAGCACGCTGAGCACTGAGCACCAAGCACCCCGAGCACTGAGCACCAAGCACCCTGAGTACTGAGCACTGAGCACCCAGCACCCCGAGCACTGAGCACTCAGCACCCTGAGTACTGAGCACTGAGCACCCAGCACCCCGAGCACTGAGCACCCAGCACCCTGAGCACTGAGCACCCAGCACCCGAGTACTGAGCACCCAGCACAATGAGTACTGAGCACCCAGCTCCCTGAGTACTGAGCACCCAGCACCCCGAGTACTGAGCACCCAGCACCCTGAGTACTGAGCACTCAGCACCATGAGCACTGAGGACGCAGCACCCTGAGTACTGAGCACCGAGCACCCTGAGTACTGAGCACCCAGCACCCTGACTACTGAGCACCCAGCACACTGAGTACTGAGCACCCAGCACCCTGAGCACTGATCACCCAGCACCCTGAGTACTGAGCACCGAGTACCCTGAGTACTGAGCACCAAGCACCCCGAGCACTGAGCACTCAGCACCCTGAGTACTGAGCACTGAGCACCCAGCACCCCGAGCACTGAGCACCCAGCACCCTGTGTACTGAGCACTGAGTACCCAGTACCCCGAACAATGAGAACCAGCACCCTGAGCAGTGAGCACCCAACACCGTGAGTACTGATCACACAGCACCCGAGCACTGAGCAACCAGCACCCTGAGCACTGAGCACCCAGCACGCTGAGTACTGAGCACCCAGCACCCCGAGTACTGAGCACCCAGCACCCTGAGCACTGTGCAACCGGCACCCTGAGCACTGAGCACCGAGAACCCTGAGTACTGAGCACAGAGCACCCTGAGTACTGAGCACCCAGCACCCTGAGCACTGAGCACCCAGTACCCTGAGGACTGAGCACCCAGCACCCTGAGTACTGAGCACCCAGCACCCCGAGTACTGAGCACCCAGCACCCTGAGTACTGAGCACTCAGCACCCTGAGCACTGAGGACCCAGCACCCTGAGTACTGAGCACCGAGCACCCTGAGTACTGAGCACCCAGCACCCTGAGTAGTGAGCACCCAGCACACTGAGTACTGAGCACCCAGCACCCTGAGCACTGATCACCCAGCACCCTGAGTACTGAGCACCGAGTACCCTGAGTACTGAGCACCCAGCACCCCGAGCACTGAGCACTCAGCACCCTGAGTACTGAGCACTGAGCACCCAGCACCCCGAGCACTGAGCACCCAGCACCCTGTGTACTGAGCACTGAGTACCCAGTACCCCGAGCACTGAGAACCAGCACCCTGAGCAGTGAGCACCCAGCACCGCGAGTACTGAGCACACAGCACCCCGAGCACTGAGCAACCAGCACCCTGAGCACTGAGCACCCAGCACGCTGAGTACTGAGCACCCAGCACCCCGAGTACTGAGCACCCAGCACCCTGAGCACTGCACCCAGCACCCTGAGCACTGAGCACCGAGAACCCTGAGTACTGAGCACGGAGCACCCTGAGTACTGAGCGCCCAGCACCCTGAGCACTGAGCACCCAGCACCCTGAGTACTGAGCATCCAGCACCCTGAGCACTGAGCAGCCAGCACCCTGAGTACTGAGCATCCAGCACCCTGAGCACTGAGCAGCCAGCACCCTGAGTACTGAGCACTGAGCACCCAGCACCCAGAGCACTGAGCACTCAGCACCCTGTGTACTGAGCACTGAGCACCCAGCACCCTGAGCACTGAGCACCCTGAGTACTGAGCACCCAGTACCCTGAGCACTGAGCACCCAGCACCCCGAGCACTGAGCACCCAGCACCCTGAGCACTGAGCACTGAGCACCCTGAGTACTGAGCACTGAGCACCCTGAGCACTGAGCACCGAGCACCCTGAGTACTGAGCACTGAGCACCCTGAGCACTGAGCACCCAGCACCCTGAGTACTGAGCACCCAGCACCCTGAGCACTGAGCACCCAGCACGCTGAGTACTGAGCACTGAGCACCGTGAGTACTGAGTACCGAGCACCCTGAGTACTGAGCACCCAGCACCCTGAGCACTGAGCACCCAGCACAACGAGTACTGAGCACCCAGCACCCTGATTACTGAGCACCAAGCACCCCGAGCACTGAGCACCGAGCACCCCGAGCACTGAGCACCCAGCACCCCAAGCACTGAGCACCCAGCACCCTGAGTACTAAGCACCCAGCACCCTGAGTACTGAGCACCCAGCACCCCGAGCACTGAGCACCCAGCACCCTGAGTACTGAGCACTCAGCACCCTGAGCACTGAGCACCCAGCACCCTGAGTACTGAGCACCCAGTACCCTGAGTACTGAACACCCAGCACCCCGCGCACTGAGCACCCAGCACCCTGAGCACTGAGCAACGAGCACCCTGAGTACTGAGCACCCAGCACCCTGAGTACTGAGCACCCAGCACCCTGAGCACTGAGCACCCAGCACCCTGAGCACTGAGCACCCAGCACCCGGAGTACTGAGCACCCAGCACCGTGAGTACTGAACACCCAGCACCCTGAGCACTGAGCACTGAGCACCCAGCACCCTGAGCACTAAGCACTGAGCACCCAGCACCCTGAGCACTGAGCACCCAGCACCCCGAGCACTGAGCACCCAGCACCCTGAGCACCCAGCACCCTGAGCACTGAGCACCCTGAGCACTGAGCACTGAGCACCCAGCACCCTGAGTACTGAGCACCCAACACTCTGAGCACTGAGCACCCAGCACGCTGAGTACTGAGCCCTGAGCACCCAGCACCCTGAGTACTGAGCACCCAGCACCCCGAGCACTGAGCACCCAGCAACCTGTGTACTGAGCATCGAGCACCCCGAGCACTGAGCAACCAGCACCCTGAGTACTGAGCACCCAGCACCCTGAGCACTGAGCACCCAGCACCCTGAGCACTGAGCACCCAGCACCCAGAGCACTGAGCACTGAGCACCCTGAGTACTGAGCACTGAGCACCCTTAGCACTGAGCACTGAGCACCCTGAGTACTGAGCACTGAGCACCCTGAGCACTGAGCACCCAGCACCCCGAGCACTGAGCACCCAGCACCCCGAGCACTGAGCACCCAGCACCCCGAGCACAGAGCACCCAGCACCCCGAGCACTGAGCACACAGCACCCTGAGCACTGAGCACCCAGCACCCCGATCACCGAGCACCCTGAGTACTAAGCACCGAGCACCCTGAGCACTGAGCATCCAGCACCCTGAGCACTGAGCACCCAGCACCCTGAGTACTGAGCACCCAGCACCCCGAGCACTGAGCACCCAGCACCCTGAGTACTGAGCACCCAGCACCCTGATCACTGAGCATCGAGCACCCTGATCACTGAGCACCCAGCAACCTGAGGACTGAGCACCCAGCAACCCGAGCACTGAGCTCCCAGCACCCTGAGCACTGAGCACCCTGAGTACTGAGCACTGAGCACCCTGAGTACTGAGCACTGAGCACCCTGAATACTGAGCACCCAGCACCCTGAGTACTGAGCACCCAGCACCCTGAGAACTGAGCACCGAGCACCCTGAGCACTGAGCACGCAGCACCCTGAGCACTGAGCACCCAGCACCCCGAGCAGTGAGCACCCAGCACCCTGAGCCCTGAGCACCGTGAGTACTGAACAGTGAGAACCCTGAGTACTGAGCATCCAGCACCCTGAGTACTGAGCACCCAGCACCCTGAGTACAGAGCACCCAGCACCCTGAGCAATGAGCACCCAGCACCCTGAGTACTGAGCAACCAGCACCCTGAGCACTGAGCACCCAGCACCCTGAGTACTGAGCATCCAGCACCCTGAGCACTGAGCACCCAGCTCCCTGAGTACTGAGCACTGAGCACCCAGCACCCCGAGCACTGAGCACCCAGCACCCTGTGTACTGAGCACTGAGTACCCAGCACCCCGAGCACTGAGCACCCAGCACCCTGAGCACTGAGCACCCTGAGTACTGAGCACTGAGCACCCTGCACCCTGAGTACTGAGCACCCAGCACCCTGAGCACTGAGCACCCTGAGTACTGAGCACCGAGCACCCTGACCACTGAGCACCCAGCACGCTGAGTACTGAGCACTGAGCACCCTGAGCACTGAGCACCCAGCACCCTGAGTACTGAGCACCGAGCACCCTGAGTACTGAGCATCCAGCACTCTGAGCACTGAGCACCCAGCACCCTGAGCACTGAGCACTGAGCACCCCGAGTACTGAGCACCGAGCACCCCGAGCACTGAGCACCCAGCACCCTGAGTACTGAGCACCCAGCACCCTGAGCACTGAGCACCCAGCACCCTGAGTCCTGAGCACCGAGCACCCTGAGTACTGAGCACGCAGGACCCTGAGTACTGAGCACCCAGCACCCTGAGTAGTGAGCACCCAGCATACTGAGCACCGAGCACGCAGCACCCTGAGTACTGAGCACCCAGCACCCTGAGCACTGAGCACCCAGCACCCTGAGTACTGAGCACTGAGCACCCCGAGTACTGAGCACCGAGCACCCCGAGCACTGAGCACCCAGCACCCCGAGCACTGAGCACCCTGAGTACTGAGCACCCAGCACCCTGAGCACTGAGCACCCAGCACCCTGAGCACTGAGCACCCAGCACCGTGAGCACTGAGCACCCTGCACCCTGAGTACTGGGCACCGAGCACCCCGAGCACTGATCACCCAGCACCCTGAGCACTGAGCACCCTTAGTACTGAGCACTGAGCACCCTGAGTACTGAGCACTGAGCACCCTGAGTACTGAGCACCCAGCACCCTGAGTACTGAGCACCCAGCACTCTGAGCAATGATCACCCTGAGTACTGAGCACCCAGCACCTTGAGCACTGAGCACCGAGCACGCCGTGCACTGGGCACCCAGCACCCGGAGTACTGAGCACCCAGCACCCTGAGTACTAAGCACCGAGCACCCTGAGTACTGAGCTTCCAGCACCCTGAGCACTGAACACATAGCACCCTGAGTACTGAGCACCCCGAGCACTGAGCACCCAGCACCCTGAGTACTGAGCACCAAGCACCCCGAGCACTGAGCACCCAGCACCCCGAGCACTGAGCACCCAGCACCCCGAGCACTGAGCACCCAGCAACCTGAGTACTGAGCACCCAGCACCCTGAGTACTGAGCACCCAGCACCCCGAGCACTGAGCACCCAGCACCCTGAGCACTGAGCACCCAGCACGCTGAGCACTGAGCACCAAGCACCCCGAGCACTGAGCACCAAGCACCCTGAGTACTGAGCACTGAGCACCCAGCACCCCGAGCACTGAGCACCCAGCACCCTGTGTACTGAGCACTGAGTACCCAGTACCCCGAGCACTGAGAACCAGCACCCTGAGCAGTGAGCACCCAGCACCGCGAGTACTGAGCACACAGCACCCCGAGCACTGAGCAACCAGCACCCTGAGCACTGAGCACCCAGCACGCTGAGTACTGAGCACCCAGCACCCCGAGTACTGAGCACCCAGCACCCTGAGCACTGCACCCAGCACCCTGAGCACTGAGCACCGAGAACCCTGAGTACTGAGCACGGAGCACCCTGAGTACTGAGCGCCCAGCACCCTGAGCACTGAGCACCCAGCACCCTGAGTACTGAGCATCCAGCACCCTGAGCACTGAGCAGCCAGCACCCTGAGTACTGAGCATCCAGCACCCTGAGCACTGAGCAGCCAGCACCCTGAGTACTGAGCACTGAGCACCCAGCACACAGAGCACTGAGCACTCAGCACCCTGTGTACTGAGCACTGAGCACCCAGCACCCTGAGCACTGAGCACCCTGAGTACTGAGCACCCAGTACCCTGAGCACTGAGCACCCAGCACCCCGAGCACTGAGCACCCAGCACCCTGAGCACTGAGCACTGAGCACCCTGAGTACTGAGCACTGAGCACCCTGAGCACTGAGCACCGAGCACCCTGAGTACTGAGCACTGAGCACCCTGAGCACTGAGCACCCAGCACCCTGAGTACTGAGCACCCAGCACCCTGAGCACTGAGCACCCAGCACGCTGAGTACTGAGCACTGAGCACCGTGAGTACTGAGTACCGAGCACCCTGAGTACTGAGCACCCAGCACCCTGAGCACTGAGCACCCAGCACAACGAGTACTGAGCACCCAGCACCCTGATTACTGAGCACCAAGCACCCCGAGCACTGAGCACCGAGCACCCCGAGCACTGAGCACCCAGCACCCCAAGCACTGAGCACCCAGCACCCTGAGTACTAAGCACCCAGCACCCTGAGTACTGAGCACCCAGCACCCTGAGCACTGAGCACCCAGCACCCTGAGTACTGAGCACTCAGCACCCTGAGCACTGAGCACCCAGCACCCTGAGTACTGAGCACCCAGTACCCTGAGTACTGAACACCCAGCACCCCGCGCACTGAGCACCCAGCACCCTGAGCACTGAGCAACGAGCACCCTGAGTACTGAGCACCCAGCACCCTGAGTACTGAGCACCCAGCACCCTGAGCACTGAGCACCCAGCACCCTGAGCACTGAGCACCCAGCACCCGGAGTACTGAGCACCCAGCACCGTGAGTACTGAACACCCAGCACCCTGAGCACTGAGCACTGAGCACCCAGCACCCTGAGCACTAAGCACTGAGCACCCAGCACCCTGAGCACTGAGCACCCAGCACCCCGAGCACTGAGCACCCAGCACCCTGAGCACCCAGCACCCTGAGCACTGAGCACCCTGAGCACTGAGCACTGAGCACCCAGCACCCTGAGTACTGAGCACCCAACACTCTGAGCACTGAGCACCAAGCACGCTGAGTACTGAGCCCTGAGCACCCAGCACCCTGAGTACTGAGCACCCAGCACGCCGAGCACTGAGCACCCAGCAACCTGTGTACTGAGCATCGAGCACCCCGAGCACTGAGCAACCAGCACCCTGAGTACTGAGCACCCAGCACCCTGAGCACTGAGCACCCAGCACCCTGAGCACTGAGCACCCAGCACCCAGAGCACTGAGCACTGAGCACCCTGAGTACTGAGCACTGAGCACCCTGAGCACTGAGCACTGAGCACCCTGAGTACTGAGCACTGAGCACCCTGAGCACTGAGCACCCAGCACCCCGAGCACTGAGCACCCAGCACCCCGAGCACTGAGCACCCAGCACCCCGAGCACAGAGCACCCAGCACCCCGAGCACTGAGCACCCAGCACCCTGAGCACTGAGCACCCAGCACCCCGAGCACCGAGCACCCTGAGTACTAAGCACCGAGCACCCTGAGCACTGAGCATCCAGCACCCTGAGCACTGAGCACCCAGCACCCTGAGTACTGAGCACCCAGCACCCCGAGCACTGAGCACCCAGCACCCTGAGTACTGAGCACCCAGCACCCTGATCACTGAGCATCGAGCACCCTGATCACTGAGCACCCAGCAACCTGAGGACTGAGCACCCAGCAACCCGAGCACTGAGCTCCCAGCACCCTGAGCACTGAGCACCCTGAGTACTGAGCACTGAGCACCCTGAGTACTGAGCACTGAGCACCCTGAATACTGAGCACCCAGCACCCTGAGTACTGAGCACCCAGCACCCTGAGAACTGAGCACCGAGCACCCTGAGCACTGAGCACGCAGCACCCTGAGCACTGAGCACCCAGCACCCCGAGCAGTGAGCACCCAGCACCCTGAGCCCTGAGCACCGTGAGTACTGAACACTGAGAACCCTGAGTACTGAGCATCCAGCACCCTGAGTACTGAGCACCCAGCACCCTGAGTACTGAGCACCCAGCACCCTGAGCAATGAGCACCCAGCACCCTGAGTACTGAGCAACCAGCACCCTGAGCACTGAGCACCCAGCACCCTGAGTACTGAGCATCCAGCACCCTGAGCACTGAGCACCCAGCTCCCTGAGTACTGAGCACTGAGCACCCAGCACCCCGAGCACTGAGCACCCAGCACCCTGTGTACTGAGCACTGAGTACCCAGCACCCCGAGCACTGAGCACCCAGCACCCTGAGCACTGAGCACCCTGAGTACTGAGCACTGAGCACCCTGCACCCTGAGTACTGAGCACCCAGCACCCTGAGCACTGAGCACCCTGAGTACTGAGCACCGAGCACCCTGACCACTGAGCACCCAGCACGCTGAGTACTGAGCACTGAGCACCCTGAGCACTGAGCACCCAGCACCCTGAGTACTGAGCACCGAGCACCCTGAGTACTGAGCACCCAGCACTCTGAGCACTGAGCACCCAGCACCCTGAGCACTGAGCACTGAGCACCCTGAGTACTGAGCACCGAGCACCCCGAGCACTGAGCACCCAGCACCCTGAGTACTGAGCACCCAGCACCCTGAGCACTGAGCACCCAGCACCCTGAGTCCTGAGCACCGAGCACCCTGAGTACTGAGCACGCAGGACCCTGAGTACTGAGCACCCAGCACCCTGAGTAGTGAGCACCCAGCATACTGAGCACCGAGCACGCAGCACCCTGAGTACTGAGCACCCAGCACCCTGAGCACTGAGCACCCAGCACCCTGAGTACTGAGCACTGAGCACCCGAGTACTGAGCACCGAGCACCCCGAGCACTGAGCACCCAGCACCCCGAGCACTGAGCACCCTGAGTACTGAGCACCCAGCACCCTGAGCACTGAGCACCCAGCACCCTGAGCACTGAGCACCCAGCACCGTGAGCACTGAGCACCCTGCACCCTGAGTACTGGGCACCGAGCACCCCGAGCACTGATCACCCAGCACCCTGAGCACTGAGCACCCTTAGTACTGAGCACTGAGCACCCTGAGTACTGAGCACTGAGCACCCTGAGTACTGAGCACCCAGCACCCTGAGTACTGAGCACCCAGCACTCTGAGCAATGATCACCCTGAGTACTGAGCACCCAGCACCTTGAGCACTGAGCACCGAGCACCCTGAGTACTGAGCACCCAGCAACCTGAGTACTGAGCACCCAGCACCCTGAGTACTGAGCACTCAGCACCCTGAGTACTGAGCACCCAGCACCCTGAGCACTGAGCACCCAGCACCCCGAGTACTGAGCACCCTGCACACAGAGTACTGAGCAACGAGCACCCCGAGCAATGAGCACCCAGCACCCTGAGTACTGAGCACCCAGCACCCTGAGTACTGAGCACTGAGCACCCTGAGTACTGAGCACCCAGCACCCCGAGCACTGAGCACCCAGCAACCTGAGTACTGAGAACAGATCACCCTGAGTACTGAGCACCCAGCACCCTGAGTACTGAGTCCCCAGCACCCTGAGTACTGAGCACCCAGCACCCCGAGCACTGAGCACCCAGCACCCCGAGAATGAGCACCCAGCACCCTGAGTACTGAGAACCGAGCACCCGGAGTACTGAGCACCCAGCACCCTGAGTACTGAGCCCCCAGCACCCTGAGTACTGAGCACCCAGCAACCCGAGCACTGAGCACCCAGCACCCTGAGAATGAGCACCCAGCACCATGAGTACTGAGCACCCAGCACCATGAGTACTGAGCACTAAGCACCCAGAGCACTGAGAACCCAGCACCCCGAGCACGGAGCACCCAGGACCCCGAGCACTGAGAACTGAGCACCCAGCACCCTGAGTACTGAGCACCAAGCTCCCCGAGCACTGAGCACACTGAGTACTGAGCACCCAGCACCCCGATCACTGAGCACCCAGCACCCTGAGCACTGAGTACCCAGCACCCTGAGAACTGAGCACCCAGCACCCTGAGTACTGAGCACCCAGCACGCTGAGTATTGAGCACCCAGCACCCCGAGCACTGAGCACCCAGCACCCTGAGTACTGAGCACTGAGCACCCAGCACCCTGAGCACTGAGCACCCAGCACCCTGTGTACTGAGCACTGAGCACCCTGAGTACTAAGCACCCAGCACCCTGAGTACTGAGCACCCAGGACCCTGAGCACTGAGCACCGAGCAGCCCGAGCACTGAGCACCCAGCACCCTGAGCACTCAGCACCCAGCACCCCGAGCACTGAGCACCCAGCACCCTGAGCACGGAGCACCCCGACTACTGAGCACCCAGCACCCTGAGCACTGAGCACCCAGCACCCTGAGCACAGAGCACCCAGCACCCTGAGCACTGAGCACCCAGCACCCCGAGCACGGAGCACCCAGCACCCTGAGTACTGAGCACCCAACACCCAGAGTACTGAGCACCCCGCACCCTGAGCACTGAGCACCCAGCACCCAGAGTACTGAGCACCCAGCACCCTGAGTACTGAACACCCAGCACCCTGAGCACTGAGCACTGAGCACCCTGAGCACTGAGTACTGAGCACTGAGCACCCTGAGCACTGAGCACCCAGCACCCCGAGTACTGAGCACCCAGCACCCCGAGCACTGAGCACCCAGCGCCCCGAGCCATGAGCACCCAGCACCCCGAGCACTGAGAACTGAGCACCCTGAGCACTGAGCACCCAGCACCCCGAGTACTGAGCACTGAGCACCCTGAGTACTGAGCAACAAGCACCACGAGTACTGAGCACTGAGCACCCTGAGTACTGAGCACGCAGCACGCTGAGAACTGAGCACCCAGCACCCTGAGTACTGAGCACTGAGAACCCTGAGTACTGAGCACCGAGCACCCTGAGTACTGACCACTGAGCACCCAACACCCAGAGTACTGATCACCCAGCACCCTGAGAACTGAGCACCCAGCACCCTGAGTACTGAGCACCCAGCACCCTGAGTACTGAGCACCCAGCTGCCTGAGCACTGAGCACTGAGCACCCAGCACCTTGAGCACTGAGCACTGAGCACCCAGCACCCCGAGCACTGAGCACCCAGCACCCCGAGCACTGAGCACCCAGCGCCCTGAGCACTGACCACTGAGCACCCAACACCCAGAGTACTGATCACCCAGCACCCTGAGAACTGAGCACCCAGCACCCTGAGTACTGAGCACCCAGCACCCTGAGTACTGAGCACCCAGCTGCCTGAGCACTGAGCACTGAGCACCCAGCACCTTGAGCACTGAGCACTGAGCACCCAGCACCCCGAGCACTGAGCACCCAGCACCCCGAGCACTGAGCACCCAGCGCCCTGAGCACTGAGCACCCAGCACACTGAGCACTGAGCACCCAGCCCCCTGAGTACTGAGCACCCAGCACCATGAGTACTGAGCGCCCAGTACCCTGAGTACTGAGCACTCAGCACCCTGAGTACTGAGCACCGAGCACCCCGAGCACTGAGCACCAAGCACCCTGAGCACTGAGCACCCTGAGGACTGAGCACCCAGCACCCTGAGCACTGAGCACCCAGCACCCTGAGTACTGAGCACCGATCACCCTGAGCACTGAGCACCCAGAACCCCGAGCACTGAGCACCCAGCACCCTGAGTACTGAGCACCCAGCACCCTGAGCACTGAGCACCCAGCACCCTGAGTACTGAGCACCCTGAGTACTGAGCACCGATCACCCTGAGCACTGAGCACCCAGCACCCTGAGTACTGAGCACCCAGCACCCTGAGCACTGAGCACCCAGCACCCTGAGCACTGAGCACCCAGCACCCTGAGTACTGAGCACCCAGCACCCTGAGCACGGAGCACCCAGGACCCCGAGCACTGAGTACTGAGCACCCAGCACCCTGAGTACTGAGCACCGAGCTCCCCGAGCACTGAGCACCCAGCACCCTGAGCACTGAGCACCCAGCACCCTGAGCACTGAGCACCCAGCACCCTGAGTACTGAGCACCCAGCACGCAGAGTACTGAGCACTCAGCACCCTGAGCACTGAGCACCCAGCACCCTGAGTACTGAGCACTGAGCACCCAGCACCCCGAGCACTGAGCACCCAGCACCCCGAGCACTGAGCATGGAGCACCCTGAGGACTGAGCACCCCGCACCCTGAGCACTGAGCATGGAGCACCCCGAGGACTGAGCACCCCGCACCCTGAGCACTGAGGACCCAGCACCTTGAGTACTGAGCACCGAGCACCCCGAGCACTGAGCACCCAGCACCCTGAGTACTGAGCACACAGCACCCTGAGCACTGAGCACCCAGCACCCTGAGCACTGAGCACCCAGCACCCCGAGCACTGAGCACCCAGCACCCTGAGTACTGAGCATCCAACACCCAGAGTACTGAGCACCCAGCAGCCTGAGAACTGAGCACCCAGCACTCTGAGTACTGAGCACCCAGCACCCTGAGTACTGAGCACCCAGCACCCTGAGCACTGAGCACTGAGCACCCAGCACCCTGAGCACTGAGCACTGACCACCCAGCACCCCGAGAACTGAGCACCCAGCACCCCGAGCACTGAGCACCCAGCACCCTGAGCACTGAGCACCCAGCACCCTGAGCACTGAGCACCCAGCCCCCTGAGTACTGAGCACCCAGCACCATGAGTACTGAGCACCCAGCACCCTGAGTACTGAGCACTCAGCACCCTGAGTACTGAGCACCGAGCACCCCGAGCACTGAGCTCCCTGCACCCTGAGCACTGAGCACCCTGAGGACTGAGCACCCAGCAACCTGAGCACTGAGCACCCAGCACCCTGAGTACTGAGCACCGATCACCCTGAGCACTGAGCACCCAGCACCCCGAGCACTGAGCACCCAGCACCCTGAGTACTGAGCACCCAGCACCCTGAGCACTGAGCACCCAGCACCCTGAGTACTGAGCACCCTGAGTACTGAGCAACGATCACCCTGAGCACTGAGCACCCAGCACCCTGAGTACTGAGCACCCAGCACCCTTAGCACTGAGCACCCAGCACCCTGAGCACTGAGCACCCAGCACCCTGAGTTATGAGCACCCAGAACCCTGAGTACTGAGTATAAAGCACCCTGAGCACTGAGCACCCAGCACCCTGAGTACTGAGCACCGAGCACCCTGAGTACTGAGCACCCAGCACCCTGAGTACTGAGCACCCAGAACCCTGAGCACTGAGCACCCAGCACCCTGAGTACTGAGCACCCAGCACCCTGAGTACTGAGCACCCAGCACCCTGAGTACTGAGCACCCAGCACCCTGAGCTCTGAGCACCCAGCACCCTGAGTACTGAGCACCGAGCACCCCGAGCACTGAGCAACCAGCACCCTGAGTACTGAGCACTGAGCACCCTGAGTACTAAGCACCGAACACCCTGAGTACTGAGCACCCAGCACCCTGAGGACTGAGCACCCAGCACCCTGAGCACTGAGCACCCAACACCCTGAGTAATGAGCACCCAGCACCCTGAGTACTGAGCACCCAGCACCCTGAGCACTGAGCACCCAGCACCCCGAGCACTGAGCATCCAGCACCCCGAGCACTGAGCACCCAGCACCCCGAGCACTGAGCACCCAGCACCCCGAGCACTGAGCACCCAGCACCCTGAGCACTGAGCACCCAGCACCCTGAGCACTGAGCACCCAGCACACTGAGTACTGAGTACTCAGCACCCTGAGCACTGAGCACCCAGCACCCTGAGTACTGATCACCGAGCACCCCGAGCACTGAGCACCCAGCACCCTGAGTACTGAGCACCCAGCACCCTGAGTACTGAGCACCCAGCACCCTGAGTACTGAGCACCCAGCACCCTGAGCACTGAGCACAAAGCACGCTGAGTACTGAGCACTGAGCACCCTGAGTACTGAGCACCGAGGACCCTGAGCACTGAGCACCCAGCACGCTGAGTACTGAGCACTGAGCACCCTGAGTACTGAGCACCTAGCACCCTGAGTACTGAGCACCCAGCACCCTGAGCACTGAGCAGCCAGCACCCTCAGCACTGAGCACCCACCACCCCGAGCACTGAGCACCCAGCACCCTGAGCACTGAGCACCCAGCACCCCGAGTACTGAGCACCCAGCACCCCGAGTACTGAGCACCCAGCACCCTGAGTACTGAGCACCCAGCACCCTGAGCACTGAGCACCCAGCACCCTGAGTACTGAGCACCGAGCACCCCGAGCACTGAGCAACCAGCACCCTGAGTACTGAGCACTGAGCACCCTGAATACTAAGCACCGAACACCCTGAGTACTGAGCACCCAGCACCCTGAGGACTGAGCACCCAGCACCCTGAGCACTGAGCACCCAGCACCCTGAGTAATGAGCACCCAGCACCCTGAGTACTGAGCACCCAGCACCCTGAGCACTGAGCACCCAGCACCCTGAGCACTGAGCATCCAGCACCCCGAGCACTGAGCACCCAGCACCCCGAGCACTGAGCACCCAGCACCCCGAGCACTGAGCACCCAGCACCCTGAGCACTGAGCACCCAGCACCCTGAGCACTGAGCACGGAGCACCCTGAGTACTGAGTACTCAGCACCCTGAGCACTGAGCACCCAGCACCCTGAGTACTGATCACCGAGCACCCCGAGCACTGAGCACCCAGCACCCTGAGTACTGAGCACCCAGCACCCTGAGTACTGAGCACCCAGCACCCTGCGTACTGAGCACCCAGCACCCTGAGCACTGAGCACAAAGCACGCTGAGTACTGAGCACTGAGCACCCTGAGTACTGAGCACCGAGGACCCTGAGCACTGAGCACCCAGCACGCTGAGTACTGAGCACTGAGCACCCTGAGTACAGAGCACCTAGCACCCTGAGTACTGAGCACCCAGCACCCTGAGCACTGAGCAGCCAGCACCCTCAGCACTGAGCACCCACCACCCCGAGCACTGAGCACCCAGCACCCTGAGCACTGAGCACCCAGCACCCCGAGTACTGAGCACCCAGCACCCCGAGTACTGAGCACCGAGCACCCCGAGCACTGAGCACCCAGCACCCTGAGTACTGAGCACCCAGTACCCTGAGTACTGAGCTCCCCGAGTACTGAGCACCCAGCACCCCGAGCACTGAGCACCCAGCACCCTGAGTACTGAGAACATATCACCCTGAGTACTGAGCACCCAGCACCCTGAGTACTGAGCCCCCAGCACCCTGAGTACTGAGAACCCAGCACCCCGAGCACTGAGCACCCAGCACCCCGAGAATGAGCATCCAGCACCCTGAGTACTGAGAACAGAGCACCCTGAGTACTGAGCACCCAGCACCCTGAGTACTGAGCCCCCAGCACCCTGAGTACTGAGCACCCAGCACCCCGAGCACTGAGCACCCAGCACCCCGAGAATGAGCACCCAGCACCCTGAGTACTGAGCACCCAGCACCCCGAGCACGGAGCACCCAGGACCCCGAGCACTGAGTACTGAGCACCCAGCACCCTGAGTACTGAGCACCGAGCTCCCCGAGCACTGAGCACCCAGCACCCTGAGCACTGAGCACCCAGCACCCTGAGCACTGAGCACCCAGCACCCTGAGTACTGAGCACCCAGCACGCTGAGTACTGAGCACTCAGCACCCTGAGCACTGAGCATCCAGCACCCTGAGTACTGAGCACTGAGCACCCAGCACCCCGAGCACTGAGCACCCAGCACCCTGTGTACTGAGCACTGAGCACCCTGATTACTAAGCACCCAGCACCCTGAGTACTGAGCACCCAGGACCCTGAGCACTGAGCACCGAGCACCCCGAGCACTGAGCACCCAGCACCCTGAGCACTCAGCACCCATCACCCCGATCACTGAGCACCCAGCACCCTGAGCACTGAGCACCCAGCACCCTGAGCACTGAGCACCCAGCACCCAGAGCACTGAGAGCCCAGCACCCTGAGCACTGAGCACCCAGCACCCTGAGTACTGAGCACCCAGCACCCTGAGTACTGAGCACCCTGAGTACTGAGCACCGATCACCCTGAGCACTGAGCACCCAGCACCCTGAGTACTGAGCACCCAGCACCCTGAGCACTGAGCACCCAGCACCCTGAGCATTGAGCACCCAGCACCCTGAGTACTGAGCAACCAGAACCCTGAGTACTGAGTACAAAGCACCCTGAGCACTGAGCACCCAGCACCCTGAGTACTGAGCACGGAGCACCCTGAGTACTGAGCACCCAGCACCCTGAGTACTGAGCACCCAGCACCCTGAGCACTGAGCACCCAGCACCCTGAGTACTGAGCACCCAGCACACTGAGTACTGAGCACTGATCACCCTGAGCACTGAGCACCCAGCACCCCGAGCACTGAGCACCCAGCACCCTGAGTACTGAGCACCTAGCACCCTGAGCACTGAGCACCGAGCACCCTGAGTACTGAACACCCAGCACCCTGAGCACTGAGCACTGAGCACCCAGCACCCTGAGCACTGAGCACTGAGCACCCAGCACCCCGAGCACTGAGCACCCAGCACCCTGAGCACCCAGCACCCTGAGCACTGAGCACCCTGAGCACTGAGCACCCTGAGCACTGAGCACTGAGCACCCAGCTCCCTGAGTACTGAGCACCCAACACTCTGAGCACTGAGCACCCAGCACGCTGAGTACTGAGCACTGAGCACACAGCACCCTGAGCACTGAGCACCCAGCACCCTGAGCACTGAGCACTGAGCACCCAGCACCCCGAGCACTGAGCACCCAGCACCCTGAGCACCCAGCACCCTGTGCACTGAGCACCCTGAGTACTGAGCACCCAGCACCCTGAGCACTGAGCACACAGCACCCTGAGTACTGAGCACCCTGAGTACTGAGCACCGATCACCCTGAGCACTGAGCACCCAGCACCCTGAGTACTGAGCACACAGCACCCTGAGCACTGAGCACCCAGCACCCTGAGCACTGAGCACCCAGCACCCTGAGTACTGAGCACCCAGAACCCTGAGTACTGAGTACAAAGGACCCTGAGCACTGAGCACCCAGCACCCTGAGTACTGAGCACCGAGCACCCTGAGTACTGAGCACCCAACACCCTGAGTACTGAGCACCCAGCACCCTGAGCACTGAGCACCCAGCACCCTGAGTACTGAGCACCCAGCACCCTGAGTACTGAGCACCCAGCACCCTGAGTACGGAGCACCCAGCACCCTGAGTACTGAGCACCCAGCACGTTGAGTACTGAGCACCGAGCACCCCGAGCACTGAGCAACCAGCACCCTGAGTACTGAGCACTGAGCACCCTGAGTACTAAGCACCGAACACCCTGAGTACTGAGCACCCAGCACCCTGAGGACTGAGCACCCAGCACCCTGAGCACTGAGCACCCAGCACCCTGAGTAATGAGCACCCAGCACCCTGAGTACTGAGCACCCAGCACCCTGAGCACTGAGCACCCAGCACCCCGAGCACTGAGCACCCAGCACCCTGAGTACTGAGTACTCAGCACCCTGAGCACTGAGCACCCAGCACCCTGAGTACTGATCACCGAGCACCCCGAGCACTGAGCACCCAGCACCCTGAGCACTGAGCACCCAGCACCCTGAGTAATGAGCAACCAGCACCCTGAGTACTGATCACCGAGCACCCCGAGCACTGAGCACCCAGCACCCTGAGTACTGAGCACCCAGCACCCTGAATACTGAGCACCCAGCACCCTGAGTACTGAGCACCCAGCACCCTGAGCACTGAGCACAAAGCACGCTGAGTACTGAGCACTGAACACCCTGAGTACTGAGCACCGAGGACCCTGAGCACTGAGCACCCAGCACGCTGAGTACTGAGCACTGAGCACCCTGAGTACTGAGCACCTAGCACCCTGAGTACTGAGCACCCAGCACCCTGAGCACTGAGCAGCCAGCACCCTCAGCACTGAGCACCCAGCACCCCGAGCACTGAGCACCCAGCACCCTGAGCACTGAGCACCCAGCACCCCGAGTACTGAGCACCGAGCACCCCGAGCTCTGAGCACCCAGCACCCTGAGTACTGAGCACCCAGTACCCTGAGTACTGAGCACCCCGAGGACTGAGCACCCAGCACCCCGAGCACTGAGCACCCAGCACCCTGAGTACTGAGAACAGATCACCCCGAGCACGGAGCACCCAGGACCCCGAGCACTGAGTACTGAGCACCCAGCACCCTGAGTACTGAGCACCGAGCTCCCCGAGCACTGAGCACCCAGCACCCTGAGCACTGAGCACCCAGCACCCTGAGCACTGAACACCCAGCACCCTGAGTACTGAGCACTGAGCACCCAGCACCCCGAGCACTGAGCACCCAGCACCCTGTGTACTGAACACTGAGCACCCTGATTACTAAGCACCCAGCACCCTGAGTACTGAGCACCCAGGACCCTGAGCACTGAGCACCGAGCACCCCGAGCACTGAGCACTCAGCACCCTGAGCACTCAGCACCCATCACCCCGATCACTGAGCACCCAGCACCCTGAGCACTGAGCACCCAGCACCCTGAGCAGTGAGCACCCAGCACCCAGAGCACTGAGCACCCAGCACCCTGAGCACTGAGCACCCAGCACCCTGAGTACTGAGCACCCAGCACCCTGAGTACTGAGCACCCAGCACCCTGAGTACTGAGCACCGAGCACCCTGAGTACTGAGCACCGAGCACCCTGAGTACTGAGCACCCAGCACCCTGAGCACTGAGCACCCAGCACCCTGAGTACTGAGCACCCAGCACCCTGAGTACTGAGCACCCAGCACCCCGAGCACTGAGCACCCAGCACCCTGAGTACTGAGCACCTAGCACCCTGAGCACTGAGCACCGAGCACCCTGAGTACTGAACACCGAGCACCCTGAGCACTGAGCACTGAGCACCCAGCACCCTGAGCACTGAGAACTGAGCACCCAGCACCCCGAGCACTGAGCACCCAGCACCCTGAGCACCCAGCACCCTGAGCACTGAGCACCCTGAGCACTGAGCACCCTCAGCACTGAGCACTGAGCACCCAGCACGCTGAGTACTGAGCACTGAGCACACAGCACCCTGAGTACTGAGCACCCAGCACCCCGAGCACTGAGCACCCAGCGCCCCGAGCACTGAGCACCCAGCACCCTGAGCACTGAGCACACTGAGCACTGAGCACCGAGCACCCCGAGTACTGAGCACTGAGCAACCTGAGTACTGAGCACCCAACACCCAGAGTACTGATCACCCAGCACCCTGAGAACTGAGCACCCAGCACCCTGAGTACTGAGCACCCAGCACCCTGAGTACTGAGCACCCAGCACCCTGAGCACTGAGCACTGAGCACCCAGCACCTTGAGCACTGAGCACTGACCACCCAGCACCCCGAGCACTGAGCACCCAGCACCCCGAGCACTGAGCACCCAGCGCCCTGAGCACTGCGCACCCAGCACACTGAGCACTGAGCACCCAGCCCCCTGAGTACTGAGCACCCAGCACCATGAGTACTGAGCACCCAGCACCCTGAGCACTGAGCACCCTGAGGACTGAGCACCCAGCACCCTGAGCACTGAGCACCCAGCACCCTGAGTACTGAGCACCAATCACCCTGAGCACTGAGCAGCCAGCAGCCCGAGCACTGAGCACCCAGCACCCTGAGCACTGAGCACCCAGCACCCTGAGCACTGAGCACCCAGCACCCTGAGTACTGAGCACCCAGCACCCTGAGTACTGAGTACCCTGAGTACTGAGCACCGATCACCCTGAGCACTGAGCACCCAGCACCCTGAGTACTGAGTACCCTGAGTACTGAGCACCCAGCACCCTGAGCACTGAGCACCCAGCATCCTGAGTACTGAGCACCCTGAGTACTGAGCACCGATCACCCTGAGCACTGAGCACCCAGCACCCTGAGTACTGAGCACCCAGCACCCTGAGTACTGAGTACCCAGCACCCTGAGCACTGAGGACCCAGCACCCTGAGTACTGAGCACCGAGCACCCTGAGTACTGAGCACCCAGCACCCTGAGTACTGAGCACCCAGCACCCAGAGCACTGAGCACACAGCACCCCGAGCACGGAGCACCCAGGACCCCGAGCACTGAGTACTGAGCACCCAGCACCCTGAGTACTGAGCACCGAGCTAACCGAGCACTGAGCACCCTGAGTACTCAGCACCCAGCACCCCGATCACTGAGCACCCAGCACCCTGAGCACTGAGCACCCAGCACCCTGAGCACTGAGCACCCAGCACCCTGAGTACTGAGCACCCAGCACGCTGAGTACTGAGCACCCAGCACCCTGAGCACTGAGCACCCAGCACCCTGAGTACTGAGCACTGAGCACCCAGCACCCCGAGCACTGAGCACCCAGCACCCTGAGTACTGAGTACTCAGCACCCTGAGCACTGAGCACCCAGCACCCTGAGTACTGATCACCGAGCACCCCGAGCACTGAGCACCCAGCACCCTGAGCACTGAGCACCCAGCACCCTGAGTAATGAGCACCCAGCACCCTGAGTACTGATCACCGAGCACCCCGAGCACTGAGCACCCAGCACCCTGAGTACTGAGCACCCAGCACCCTGAATACTGAGCACCCAGCACCCTGAGTACTGAGCACCCAGCACCCTGAGCACTGAGCACAAAGCACGCTGAGTACTGAGCACTGAACACCCTGAGTACTGAGCACCGAGGACCCTGAGCACTGAGCACCCAGCACGCTGAGTACTGAGCACTGAGCACCCTGAGTACTGAGCACCTAGCACCCTGAGTACTGAGCAGCCAGCACCCTGAGCACTGAGCAGCCAGCACCCTCAGCACTGAGCACCCAGCACCCCGAGCACTGAGCACCCAGCACCCTGAGCACTGAGCACCCAGCACCCCGAGTACTGAGCACCGAGCACCCCGAGCTCTGAGCACCCAGCACCCTGAGTACTGAGCACCCAGTACCCTGAGTACTGAGCACCCCGAGGACTGAGCACCCAGCACCCCGAGCACTGAGCACCCAGCACCCTGAGTACTGAGAACAGATCACCCCGAGCACGGAGCACCCAGGACCCCGAGCACTGAGTACTGAGCACCCAGCACCCTGAGTACTGAGCACCGAGCTCCCCGAGCACTGAGCACCCAGCACCCTGAGCACTGAGCACCCAGCACCCTGAGCACTGAACACCCAGCACCCTGAGTACTGAGCACTGAGCACCCAGCACCCCGAGCACTGAGCACCCAGCACCCTGTGTACTGAGCACTGAGCACCCTGATTACTAAGCACCCAGCACCCTGAGTACTGAGCACCCAGGACCCTGAGCACTGAGCACCGAGCACCCCGAGCACTGAGCACTCAGCACCCTGAGCACTCAGCACCCATCACCCCGATCACTGAGCACCCAGCACCCTGAGCACTGAGCACCCAGCACCCTGAGCAGTGAGCACCCAGCACCCAGAGCACTGAGCACCCAGCACCCTGAGCACTGAGCACCCAGCACCCTGAGTACTGAGCACTCAGCACCCTGAGTACTGAGCACCCAGCACCCTGAGTACTGAGCACCGAGCACCCTGAGTACTGAGCACCGAGCACCCTGAGTACTGAGCACCCAGCACCCTGAGCACTGAGCACCCAGCACCCTGAGTACTGAGCACCCTGCACCCTGAGTACTGAGCACCCAGCACCCCGAGCACTGAGCACCCAGCACCCTGAGTACTGAGCACCTAGCACCCTGAGCACTGAGCACCGAGCACCCTGAGTACTGAACACCCAGCACCCTGAGCACAGAGCACTGAGCACCCAGCACCCTGAGCACTGAGAACTGAGCACCCAGCACCCCGAGCACTGAGCACCCAGCACCCTGAGCACCCAGCACCCTGAGCACTGAGCACCCTGAGCACTGAGCACCCTCAGCACTGAGCACTGAGCACCCAGCACGCTGAGTACAGAGCACTGAGCACACAGCACCCTGAGTACTGAGCACCCAGCACCCCGAGCACTGAGCACCCAGCGCCCCGAGCACTGAGCACCCAGCACCCTGAGCACTGAGCACACTGAGCACTGAGCACCGAGCACCCCGAGTACTGAGCACTGAGCAACCTGAGTACTGAGCACCCAACACCCAGAGTACTGATCACCCAGCACCCTGAGAACTGAGCACCCAGCACCCTGAGTACTGAGCACCCAGCACCCTGAGTACTGAGCACCCAGCACCCTGAGCACTGAGCACTGAGCACCCAGCACCTTGAGCACTGAGCACTGACCACCCAGCACCCCGAGCACTGAGCACCCAGCACCCCGAGCACTGAGCACCCAGCGCCCTGAGCACTGAGCACCCAGCACACTGAGCGCTGAGCACCCAGCCCCCTGAGTACTGAGCACCCAGCACCATGAGTACTGAGCACCCAGCACCCTGAGCACTGAGCACCCTGAGGACTGAGCACCCAGCACCCTGAGCACTGAGCACCCAGCACCCTGAGTACTGAGCACCGATCACCCTGAGCACTGAGCACCCAGCACCCCGAGCACTGAGCACCCAGCACCCTGAGCACTGAGCACCCAGCACCCTGAGCACTGAGCACCCAGCACCCTGAGTACTGAGCACCCAGCACCCTGAGTACTGAGTACCCTGAGTACTGAGCACCGATCACCCTGAGCACTGAGCACCCAGCACCCTGAGTACTGAGTACCCTGAGTACTGAGCACCCAGCACCCTGAGCACTGAGCACCCAGCATCCTGAGTACTGAGCACCCTGAGTACTGAGCACCGATCACCCTGAGCACTGAGCACCCAGCACCCTGAGTACTGAGCACCCAGCACCCTGAGCACTGAGCACCCAGCACCCTGAGTACTGAGCACTGAGCACCCAGCACCCCGAGCACTGAGCACCCAGCACCCTGAGTACTGAGTACTCAGCACCCTGAGCACTGAGCACCCAGCACCCTGAGTACTGATCACCGAGCACCCCGAGCACTGAGCACCCAGCACCCTGAGCACTGAGCACCCAGCACCCTGAGTAATGAGCACCCAGCACCCTGAGTACTGATCACCGAGCACCCCGAGCACTGAGCACCCAGCACCCTGAGTACTGAGCACCCAGCACCCTGAATACTGAGCACCCAGCACCCTGAGTACTGAGCACCCAGCACCCTGAGCACTGAGCACAAAGCACGCTGAGTACTGAGCACTGAACACCCTGAGTACTGAGCACCGAGGACCCTGAGCACTGAGCACCCAGCACGCTGAGTACTGAGCACTGAGCACCCTGAGTACTGAGCACCTAGCACCCTGAGTACTGAGCAGCCAGCACCCTGAGCACTGAGCAGCCAGCACCCTCAGCACTGAGCACCCAGCACCCCGAGCACTGAGCACCCAGCACCCTGAGCACTGAGCACCCAGCACCCCGAGTACTGAGCACCGAGCACCCCGAGCTCTGAGCACCCAGCACCCTGAGTACTGAGCACCCAGTACCCTGAGTACTGAGCACCCCGAGGACTGAGCACCCAGCACCCCGAGCACTGAGCACCCAGCACCCTGAGTACTGAGAACAGATCACCCCGAGCACGGAGCACCCAGGACCCCGAGCACTGAGTACTGAGCACCCAGCACCCTGAGTACTGAGCACCGAGCTCTCCGAGCACTGAGCACCCAGCACCCTGAGCACTGAGCATACAGCACCCTGAGCACTGAACACCCAGCACCCTGAGTACTGAGCACTGAGCACCCAGCACCCCGAGCACTGAGCACCCAGCACCCTGTGTACTGAGCACTGAGCACCCTGATTACTAAGCACCCAGCACCCTGAGTACTGAGCACCCAGGACCCTGAGCACTGAGCACCGAGCACCCCGAGCACTGAGCACTCAGCACCCTGAGCACTCAGCACCCATCACCCCGATCACTGAGCACCCAGCACCCTGAGCACTGAGCACCCAGCACCCTGAGCAGTGAGCACCCAGCACCCAGAGCACTGAGCACCCAGCACCCTGAGCACTGAGCACCCAGCACCCTGAGTACTGAGCACTCAGCACCCTGAGTACTGAGCACCCAGCACCCTGAGTACTGAGCACCGAGCACCCTGAGTACTGAGCACCGAGCACCCTGAGTACTGAGCACCCAGCACCCTGAGCACTGAGCACCCAGCACCCTGAGTACTGAGCACCCTGCACCCTGAGTACTGAGCACCCAGCACCCCGAGCACTGAGCACCCAGCACCCTGAGTACTGAGCACCTAGCACCCTGAGCACTGAGCACCGAGCACCCTGAGTACTGAACACCCAGCACCCTGAGCACAGAGCACTGAGCACCCAGCACCCTGAGCACTGAGAACTGAGCACCCAGCACCCCGAGCACTGAGCACCCAGCACCCTGAGCACCCAGCACCCTGAGCACTGAGCACCCTGAGCACTGAGGACCCTCAGCACTGAGCACTGAGCACCCAGCACGCTGAGTACAGAGCACTGAGCACACAGCACCCTGAGTACTGAGCACCCAGCACCCCGAGCACTGAGCACCCAGCGCCCCGAGCACTGAGCACCCAGCACCCTGAGCACTGAGCACACTGAGCACTGAGCACCGAGCACCCCGAGTACTGAGCACTGAGCAACCTGAGTACTGAGCACCCAACACCCAGAGTACTGATCACCCAGCACCCTGAGAACTGAGCACCCAGCACCCTGAGTACTGAGCACCCAGCACCCTGAGTACTGAGCACCCAGCACCCTGAGCACTGAGCACTGAGCACCCAGCACCTTGAGCACTGAGCACTGACCACCCAGCACCCCGAGCACTGAGCACCCAGCACCCCGAGCACTGAGCACCCAGCGCCCTGAGCACTGAGCACCCAGCACACTGAGCGCTGAGCACCCAGCCCCCTGAGTACTGAGCACCCAGCACCATGAGTACTGAGCACCCAGCACCCTGAGCACTGAGCACCCTGAGGACTGAGCACCCAGCACCCTGAGCACTGAGCACCCAGCACCCTGAGTACTGAGCACCGATCACCCTGAGCACTGAGCACCCAGCACCCCGAGCACTGAGCACCCAGCACCCTGAGCACTGAGCACCCAGCACCCTGAGCACTGAGCACCCAGCACCCTGAGTACTGAGCACCCAGCACCCTGAGTACTGAGTACCCTGAGTACTGAGCACCGATCACCCTGAGCACTGAGCACCCAGCACCCTGAGTACTGAGTACCCTGAGTACTGAGCACCCAGCACCCTGAGCACTGAGCACCCAGCATCCTGAGTACTGAGCACCCTGAGTACTGAGCACCGATCACCCTGAGCACTGAGCACCCAGCACCCTGAGTACTGAGCACCCAGCACCCTGAGCACTGAGCACCCAGCACCCTGAGTACTGAGCACTGAGCACCCAGCACCCCGAGCACTGAGCACCCAGCACCCTGAGTACTGAGTACTCAGCACCCTGAGCACTGAGCACCCAGCACCCTGAGTACTGATCACCGAGCACCCCGAGCACTGAGCACCCAGCACCCTGAGCACTGAGCACCCAGCACCCTGAGTAATGAGCACCCAGCACCCTGAGTACTGATCACCGAGCACCCCGAGCACTGAGCACCCAGCACCCTGAGTACTGAGCACCCAGCACCCTGAATACTGAGCACCCAGCACCCTGAGTACTGAGCACCCAGCACCCTGAGCACTGAGCACAAAGCACGCTGAGTACTGAGCACTGAACACCCTGAGTACTGAGCACCCAGCACGCTGAGTACTGAGCACTGAGCACCCTGAGTACTGAGCACCTAGCACCCTGAGTACTGAGCAGCCAGCACCCTGAGCACTGAGCAGCCAGCACCCTCAGCACTGAGCACCCAGCACCCCGAGCACTGAGCACCCAGCACCCTGAGCACTGAGCACCCAGCACCCCGAGTACTGAGCACCGAGCACCCCGAGCTCTGAGCACCCAGCACCCTGAGTACTGAGCACCCAGTACCCTGAGTACTGAGCACCCCGAGGACTGAGCACCCAGCACCCCGAGCACTGAGCACCCAGCACCCTGAGTACTGAGAACAGATCACCCCGAGCACGGAGCACCCAGGACCCCGAGCACTGAGTACTGAGCACCCAGCACCCTGAGTACTGAGCACCGAGCTCCCCGAGCACTGAGCACCCAGCACCCTGAGCACTGAGCACCCAGCACCCTGAGCACTGAACACCCAGCACCCTGAGTACTGAGCACTGAGCACCCAGCACCCCGAGCACTGAGCACCCAGCACCCTGTGTACTGAGCACTGAGCACCCTGATTACTAAGCACCCAGCACCCTGAGTACTGAGCACCCAGGACCCTGAGCACTGAGCACCGAGCACCCCGAGCACTGAGCACTCAGCACCCTGAGCACTCAGCACCCATCACCCCGATCACTGAGCACCCAGCACCCTGAGCACTGAGCACCCAGCACCCTGAGCAGTGAGCACCCAGCACCCAGAGCACTGAGCACCCAGCACCCTGAGCACTGAGCACCCAGCACCGTGAGTACTGAGCACTCAGCACCCTGAGTACTGAGCACCCAGCACCCTGAGTACTG
Source organism: Microtus oregoni (assembly GCF_018167655.1). Lineage (NCBI taxonomy): Eukaryota > Metazoa > Chordata > Mammalia > Rodentia > Cricetidae > Microtus > Microtus oregoni. Next base: position 1,175,785 of record NW_024544774.1, read on the forward strand.
AGCACCGAGCACCCTGAGTACTGAGCACCGAGCACCCTGAGTACTGAGCACCCAGCACCCTGAGCACTGAGCACCCAGCACCCTGAGTACTGAGCACCCTGCACCCTGAGTACTGAGCACCCAGCACCCCGAGCACTGAGCACCCAGCACCCTGAGTACTGAGCACCTAGCACCCTGAGCACTGAGCACCGAGCACCCTGAGTACTGAACACCCAGCACCCTGAGCACAGAGCACTGAGCACCCAGCACCCTGAGCACTGAGAACTGAGCACCCAGCACCCCGAGCACTGAGCACCCAGCACCCTGAGCACCCAGCACCCTGAGCACTGAGCACCCTGAGCACTGAGCACCCTCAGCACTGAGCACTGAGCACCCAGCACGCTGAGTACAGAGCACTGAGCACACAGCACCCTGAGTACTGAGCACCCAGCACCCCGAGCACTGAGCACCCAGCGCCCCGAGCACTGAGCACCCAGCACCCTGAGCACTGAGCACACTGAGCACTGAGCACCGAGCACCCCGAGTACTGAGCACTGAGCAACCTGAGTACTGAGCACCCAACACCCAGAGTACTGATCACCCAGCACCCTGAGAACTGAGCACCCAGCACCCTGAGTACTGAGCACCCAGCACCCTGAGTACTGAGCACCCAGCACCCTGAGCACTGAGCACTGAGCACCCAGCACCTTGAGCACTGAGCACTGACCACCCAGCACCCCGAGCACTGAGCACCCAGCACCCCGAGCACTGAGCACCCAGCGCCCTGAGCACTGAGCACCCAGCACACTGAGCGCTGAGCACCCAGCCCCCTGAGTACTGAGCACCCAGCACCATGAGTACTGAGCACCCAGCACCCTGAGCACTGAGCACCCTGAGGACTGAGCACCCAGCACCCTGAGCACTGAGCACCCAGCACCCTGAGTACTGAGCACCGATCACCCTGAGCACTGAGCACCCAGCACCCCGAGCACTGAGCACCCAGCACCCTGAGCACTGAGCACCCAGCACCCTGAGCACTGAGCACCCAGCACCCTGAGTACTGAGCACCCAGCACCCTGAGTACTGAGTACCCTGAGTACTGAGCACCGATCACCCTGAGCACTGAGCACCCAGCACCCTGAGTACTGAGTACCCTGAGTACTGAGCACCCAGCACCCTGAGCACTGAGCACCCAGCATCCTGAGTACTGAGCACCCTGAGTACTGAGCACCGATCACCCTGAGCACTGAGCACCCAGCACCCTGAGTACTGAGCACCCAGCACCCTGAGCACTGAGCACCCAGCACCCTGAGCACTGAGCACCCAGCACCCTGAGTACTGAGCACCCAGCACCCTGAGTACTGAGTACCCAGCACCCTGAGCACTGAGGACCCAGCACCCTGAGTACTGAGCACCGAGCACCCTGAGTACTGAGCACCCAGCACCCTGAGTACTGAGAACCCAGCACCCAGAACACTGAGCACACAGCACCCCGAGCACGGAGCACCCAGGACCCCGAGCACTGAGTACTGAGCACCCAGCACCCTGAGTACTGAGCACCGAGCTAACCGAGCACTGAGCACCCTGAGTACTCAGCACCCAGCAGCACCTTGAGTACTGAGCACCGATCACCCCGAGCACTGAGCACCCAGCACCCTGAGTACTGAGCTCCGAGCACCCCGAGCACTGAGCAACCAGCACCCTGAGTACTGAGCACCGATCACCCCGAGCACTGAGCACCCAGAACCCTGAGCACTGAGCACCCAGCACCCTGAGTCCTGAGCACCCAGCACCCTGAGTACTGAGCACCGAGCACCCCGAGCACTGAGCACCCAGCATCCTGAGTACTGAGCACCCAGCACCCTGAGTACTGAGCACCCAGCACCCTGAGTACTGAACACCCAGCACCCTGAGCGCTGAGCACTGAGCACCCTGAGCACTGAGCACCCAGCACAATGAGCACTGAGCACCCAGCACCTTGAGTACTGAGCACCGAGCACCCCGAGCACTGAGCACCCAGCACCCTGAGTACTGAGCACCCAGCACCCTGAGCACTGAGCACCCAGCACCCTGAGCACTGAGCACCCAGCACCCCGAGCACTGATCACCCAGCACCCTGAGTTCTGAGCACCTAGCACCCTGAGCACTGAGCACCAAGCACCCTGAGTACTGAGCACCCAGCACCCTGAGTACTGAGCAACCAGCACCCTGAGCACTGAGCACTGAGCACCCAGCACCCTGAGCACTGAGCACCCAGCACCCCGAGCACTGAACACCCAGCACCCCGAGCACTGAGCACCCAGCACTCTGAGCACTGAGCACCCTGTGGACTGAACACCCAGCACCCTGAGCACTGAGCACCCAGCACCCTGAGTACTGAGCACCGATCACCCTGAGCACTGAGCACCCAGCACCCCGAGCACTGAGCACCCAGCACCCTGAGTACTGAGCTCCCAGCACCCCGAGCACTGAGCACCCAGTACCCTGAGTACTGAGCACCCTGAGTACTGAGCACCGATCACCCTGAGCACTGAGCTCCCAGCACCCTGAGTACTGAGCACCCAGCACCCTGAGCACTGAGCACCCAGCACCCTGAGTACTGAGCACCCAGCACCCTGAGCACTGAGCACCCAGCACCCTGAGTACTGAGCACCCAGCACCCTGAGCACTGAGCAACCAGCACCCTGAGTACTGAGCACCCAGCACCCTGAGCACTGAGCACCCAGCACCCCGAGAATGAGCACCCAGCACCCCGAGTACTGAGCACCGAGCACCCTGAGCACTGAGTACCCAGCACCCTGAGCACTGAGCACCCAGCACCCTGAGTACTGAGCACCCAGCACCCTGAGTACTGAGCACCCAGCACCCTGAGCACTGAGCACTGAGCACCCAGAGTACTGAGCACCCAGCCCCCTGAGTACTGAGCACCCAGCACCATGAGTACTGAACACCCAGCACCCTGAGCACTGAGCAGTGAGCACCCTGAGCACTGAGTACTGAGCACCGAGCACCCCGAGCACTGAGCACCCAGCACCCGGAGTACTGAGCACCCAGCACCCTGAGTACTAAGCACCGAGCACCCTGAGTACTGAGCACCCAGCACCCTGAACACTGAACATACAGCACCCTGAGTACTGAGCACCGAGCACCCCGAGCACTCAGCACCCAGCACCCCGAGCACTGAGCACCCAGCACCCCGAGCACTGAGCACCCAGCACCCTGAGCGCTGAGCACCCAGCACCCTGAGTACTGAGCACCCAGTACCCTGAGCACTGAGTACCCAGCACACTGAGCACTGAGCACACAGCACCCTGAGCAGTGAGCACCCTGCACCCTGAGCACTGAGCACCCAGCACCCTGAGTACTGAGCACCCAGTACCCTGAGCACTGAGTACCCAGCACCCTGAGCACTGAGCACCCAGCACCCTGAGCAGTGAGCACCCAGCACCCTGAGCACTGAGCACCCAGCACCCTGAGTACTGAGCACTGAGCACCCAGCACCCGAGCACTGAGCACCCAGCACCCTGAGCACTGAGCACCCAGCACCCGAGTACTGAGCACCCAGCACCCTGAGTACTGAGCACCCAGCTACCTGAGTACTGAGCACCCAGCACCCTGAGTACTGAGCACCCAACACCCTGAGTACTGAGCACCCAGCACCCTGAGCACTGAGCACCCAGCACCCCGAGCACTGAGCACCCAGCACCCTGAGTACTGAGCACCCAGCACCCTGAGCACTGAGCACCCAGCACCCTGAGCACTGAGCACCCAGCACCCTGAGCACTGAGCACACAGCACCCTGAGTACTGAGCACCCAGGACCCTGAGTACTGAGCACTGAGCACGCAGCACCCCGAGCACTGAGCACCCAGCACCCTGAGTACTGAGCACTGAGCACCCAGCACCCGAGTACTGAGCACCCAGCACAATGAGTACTGAGCACCCAGCACCCTGAATACTGAGCACCCAGCACCCCGAGTACTGAGCACCCAGCACCCTGAGTACTGAGCACCCAGCACCCTGAGAACTGAGCACCCAGAACCCCGAGCACTGAGCACCCAGCACCCTGAGTACTGAGCACCCAGCACCCTGAGCACTGAGCAAACAGCATCCTGAGCACTGAGCACCCAGCACCCTGAGCACTGAGCACGCAGCACCCTGAGTAGTGAGCACCCAACGTACTGAGCACCGAGCACCCCGAGCACTGAGCACCCAGCACCCGGAGTACTGAGCACCCAGCACCATGAGTACTAAGCACCGAGCACCCTGAGTACTGAGCACCCAGCACCCTGAGCACTGAACACACAGCACTCTGAGTACTGAGCACCCAGCACTCTGAGCACTGAGCACCCAGCACCCTGAGTACTGAGCACCCAGCACCCCGAGCACTGAGCACCCAGCACCCTGAGTACTGAGCACCCAGCACTCTGAGCACTGAGCACCCAGCACCCTGAGCACTGAGCACCCAGCACTCTGAGCACTGAGCACCCAGCACCCTGAGCACTGAGCACCCAGCACCCCGAGCACTGAGCACCCAGCACCCCGAGCACTGAGCAGCCAGCACCCCGAGCACTGAGGGTGAGCACCCTGAGTACTGAGCACTGAGCACCCTGAGTACTGAGCACCGAGCACCCTGAGTACTGAGCACCCAGTACCCCGAGCACTGAGCACCGAGCACCCTGAGTAGTGAGCACCCAGCACCCTGAGCACTGAGCACCCAGCACAACGAGTACTGAGCACCCAGCACCCTGATTACTGAGCACCAAGCACCCCGAGCACTGAGCACCCAGCACCCCGAGCACTGAGCACCCAGCACCCTGAGTACTAAGCACCCAGCACCCTGAGTACTGAGCACCCAGCACCCTGAGTACTGAGCACCCAGCACCCTGAGCACTGAGCACCCAGCAATCTGAGTACTGAACACCCAGCACCCTGAGCACTGACCACTGAGCACCCTGAGCCCTGAGTACTGAGCACCGAGCACCCCGAGAACTGAGCACCCAGCACCCGGAGTACTGAGCACCCAGCACCCTGAGTACTGAGCACCCAGCACCCCGAGCACTGAGCACCCAGCACCCTGAGCACTGAGCACCCAGCACCCTGAGTACTGAGCACAGAGCACCCAGTACCCCGAGCACTGTGCACCCAGCACCCTGAGTACTAAGCACCCAGCACCCTGAGTACTGAGCACCCTGCACCCTGAGTACTGAGCACCCAGCACAGTGAGTACAGAGCACCCAGCGTACTGAGCACCGAGCACCCCGAGCACTGAGCACCCAGCACCCTGAGTACTGAGCACCCAGCATACTGAGCACCGAGCACAAAGCACCCTGAGTACTGAGCACCCAGCACCCTGAGCACTGAGCACCCAGCACCCTGAGCACTGAGCCCCCAGCACCCTGAGTACTGAGCACCCAACGTACTGAGCACCGAGCACCCTGAGCACTGAACACCCAGCACCCTGAGTACTGAGCACCCAGCACCCTGAGCAATGAGCACCCTGAGTACTGAGCACCCAGCACCTTGAGCACTGAGCACCGAGCACCCCGAGCACTGAGCACCCAGCACCCGGAGTACTGAGCACCCAGCACCCTGAGCACTGAACACACAGCACCCCAAGCACTGAGCACCCAGCACCCCGAGCACTGAGCACCCACCACCCCGAGCACTGAGCACCCAGCACCCTGAGTACTGAGCACCCAGCACCCTGAGTACTGAGCACCCAGCACCCTGAGCACTGAGTACCCAGCACCCTGAGCACTGAGCACCCAGCACCCTGAGCACTGAGCACACAGCACCCTGAGCACTGAGCACCCAGCACCCTGAATACTGAGCACTGAGCACCCAGAACCCTGAGTACTGAGCACTGAGCACCCAGCACACTGAGCACTGAGCACCCAGCACCCTGAGCACTGAGCACCCAGCTCCCGAGTACAGAGCACCCAGCACCCTGAGTACTGAGCACCCAGCAACCCGAGTACTGAGCACCCAGCAACCCGAGAACTGAGCACCCAGCACCCTGAGTACTGAGCACCCAGCACCCCGAGCACTGAGCACCCAGCACCCCGAGTACTAAGCACCCAGCACCCTGAGTACTGAGCACCCAGCACCCTGAGCACTGAGCACCCAGCACCCTGAGCACTGAGCACCCAGCACCCTGAGCACTGAGCACCCAGCACCCTGAATAGTGAGCACCCAACGTACTGAGCACCGAGCACCCCGAGCACTGAGCACCCAGCACCCTGAGTACTGAGCACCGATCACCCCGAGCACTGAGCACCCAGCACCCTGAGTACTGAGCTACGAGCACCCCGAGCACTGAGCACCCAGCACCCTGAGTACTGAGCACCGATCACCCCGAGCACTGAGCACCCAGCACCCTGAGCACTGAGCACCCAGCACCCTGAGTACTGAGCACCCAGCACCCTGAGTACTGCACACCCAGCACCCTGAGCACTGAGCACTGAGCACCCTGAGCACTGAGTACTGAGCACCGAGCACCCCGAGCACTGAGCACCCAGCACCCGGAGTACTGAGCACCCAGCACCCTGAGTACTAAGCACCGAGCACCCTGAGTACTGAGCAACCAGCACCCTGAACACTGAACATACAGCACCCTGAGTACTGAGCACCTCGAGCACTGAGCACCCAGCACCCTGAGTACTGAGCACCGAGCACCTGAGCACTGAGCACCCAGCACCCCGAGCACTGAGCACCCAGCACCCCGAGCACTGAGCACCCAGCACCCTGAGCTCTGAGCACCCAGCACCCTGAGTACTGAGCACCCAGTACCCTGAGCACTGAGTACCCAGCACCCTGAGCACTGAGCACCCAGCACCCTGAGCAGTGAACACCCAGCACCCTGAGCACTGAGCACCCAGCACCCTGAGTACTGAGCACTGAGCACCTAGCACCCCGAGTACTGAGCACCCAGCACCCTGAGTACTGAGCACTGAGCACCCAGCACCCCGAGCACTGAGCACCCAGCACCCTGAGCACTGAGCACCCAGCACCCGAGTACTGAGCACCCAGCACCCTGAGTACTGAGCACCCAGCTACCTGAGTACTGAGCACACAGCACCCAGAGTACTGAGCACCCAACACCCTGAGTACTGAGCACCCAGCACCCTGAGGACTGAGCACCCAGCACCCCGAGCACTGAGCACCTAGCACCCTGAGTACTGAGCACCCAGCACCCTGAGCACTGAGCACCCAGCACATTGAGCACTGAGCACCCAGCACCCTGAGCACTGAGCACACAGCACCCTGAGTACTGAGCACCCAGGACCCTGAGTACTGAGCACTGAGCACGCAGCACCCCGACCACTGAGCACCCAGCACCCTGAGCACTGAGCACCCAGCACCCTGAGCACTGAGCACACAGCACCCTGAGCACTGAGCACCCAGCACCCTGAGTACTGAGCACTGAGCACCTAGCACCCCGAGTACTGAGCACCCAGCACCCTGAGTACTGAGCACTGAGCACCCAGCACCCCGAGCACTGAGCACCCAGCACCCTGAGCACTGAGCACCCAGCACCCGAGTACTGAGCACCCAGCACCCTGAGTACTGAGCACCCAGCTACCTGAGTACTGAGCACACAGCACCCAGAGTACTGAGCACCCAACACCCTGAGTACTGAGCACCCAGCACCCTGAGCACTGAGCACCCAGCACCCCGAGCACTGAGCACCCAGCACCCTGAGTACTGAGCACCCAGCACCCTGAGCACTGAGCACCCAGCACATTGAGCACTGAGCACCCAGCACCCTGAGCACTGAGCACACAGCACCCTGAGTACTGAGCACCCAGGACCCTGAGTACTGAGCACTGAGCACGCAGCACCCCGACCACTGAGCACCCAGCACCCTGAGCACTGAGCACCCAGCACCCTGAGCACTGAGCACACAGCACCCTGAGCACTGAGCACCCAGCACCCTGAGTACTGAGCACTGAGCACCCAGAACCCCGAGCACTGAGCACCCAGCACCCTGAGTACTGAGCACTGAGCACCCAGCACCCCGAGCACTGAGCACCCAGCACGGTGAGCACTGAGCACCCAGCACCCTGAGCACTGAGCACCCAGCACCCTGAGCACTGAGCACCCAGCACCCCGAGCACTGAGCACCCAGCACCCTGAGTACTGAGCACCGAGCACCCTGAGAACTGAGCACCCAGCAATCTGAGTACTGAGCACCCAGCACCCCGAGCACTGAGCACCCAGCACCCTGAGTACTGAGCACCGAGCACCCCGAGTACTGAGCACCCAGCAATCTGAGTACTGAGCACCCAGCACCCCGAGCACTGAGCACCCAGCACCCTGAGTACTGAGCACCGAGCACCCTGAGAACTGAGCACCCAGCACCCCGAGTACTGAGCACCCAGCACGGTGAGCACTGAGCACCCAGCACCCTGAGCACTGAGCACCCAGCACCCTGAGCACTGAGCACCCAGCACCCTGAGCACTGAGCACCCAGCACCCTGAGTAGTGAGCACCCAACGTACTGAGCACCGAGCACCCCGAGCACTGAGCATCCAGCACCCTGAGTACTGAGCACCGATTACCCCGAGCACTGAGCACCCAGCACCCTGGGTACTGAGCTCCGAGCACCCCGAGCACTGAGCACCCAGCGCCCCGAGCACTGAGCACCGAGCACCCTGAGCACTGAGCAATCAGCACCCTGAGTACTGAGCACCCAGCACCCCGAGCACTGAGCACCCAGCACCCTGATCACTGAGCACCCAGCACACTGAGCACTGATCACCCAGCACACTGAGCACTGAGCACCCAGCACCCTTAGTACTGAGCACCCAGCACCCTGAGTACTGAGCACTCAGCACCCTGACTACTGAGCACCGAGCACCCCGAGCACTGAGCACCCAGCACCCTGAGCACTGAGCACCCTGAGGACTGAGCACCCAGCACCCTGAGCACTGAGCAACCAGAACCCCGAGCACTGAGCACCCAGCACCCTGAGTACTGCGCACCCTGAGTACTGAGCACCGATCACCCTGAGCACTGAGCTCCCAGAACCCTGAGTACTGAGCACCCAGCACCCTGAGCACTGAGCACCCAGCACCCTGAGTACTGAGCACCCAGCACCCTGAGCACTGAGCACCCAGCACGCTGAGTACTGAGCACCCAGCACCCCGAGCACTGAGCACCCAGCACCCCGAGAATGAGCACCCAGCACCCCGAGTACTGAGCACCGAGCACCCTGAGCACTGAGTACCCAGCACGCTGAGCACTGAGCACCCAGCACCCAGAGTACTGAGCACCCAGCACCCTGAGTACTGAGCCCTCAGCACCCTGAGCACTGAGCACCCAGCACCCCGAGTACTGAGCACCCAGCACCCCGAGTACTGAGCACCCAGCACCCTGAGTACTGAGCACCCAGCACCCTGAGCACTGAGCACCCAGCACCCCGAGCACTGAGCACCCAGCACCCTGAGCACTGAGCACCCAGCACCCTGAGCACTGAGCACCCAGCACCCTGAGCACTGAGCACCCAGCACCCTGAGCACTGAGCACCCAGCACCCTGAGTAGTGAGCACCCAACGTACTGAGCACCGAGCACCCCGAGCACTGAGCACCCAGCACCCTGAGTACTGAGCACCGATCACCCCGAGCACTGAGCACCCAGCACCCTGAGTACTGAGCCCCGAGCACCCCGAGCACTGAGCACCCAGCGCCCAGAGCACTGAGCACCCAGCACCCTGAGCACTGAGCACCCAGCACCCTGAGCACTGAGCACCCAGCACACTGAGCACTGAGCACTGAGCACCCTGAGCACTGAGTACTGAGCACCAAGCACCCCGAGTACTGAGCACTGAGCACCCAGAGTACTGAGCACCCAGCACCCTGAGCACTGAGCACCCAGCGCCCCGAGCACTGAGCACCCAGCACCCTGAGCACTGAGATCCCAGCACCCTGAGTACTGAACACTGAGCACCCAGCACCCCGAGCACTGAGCACCCAGCACCCTGAGTACTAAGCACCCAGCACCCTGAGTACTGAGCACCCAGAACCCTGAGTACTGAGCACCCAGCGTACTGAGCACCGAGCACCCCGAGCACTGAGCACCCAGCACCCTGAGTACTGAGCACCCAGCACCCCGAGCACTGAGCACCCAGCACCCTGAGTACTGAGCACCGATCACCCTGAGTACTGAGCACCCAGCACCCTGAGTACTGAGCACCCAGCACCCTGAGCACTGAGCACCCAGCACCCTGAGTACTGAGCACTGAGCACCCCGAGTACTGAGCACCGGGCACCCCGAGCACTAAGCACCCAGCACCCCGAGCACCGAGCACCCAGCACCCTGAGCACTGAGCACCCAGCACCCTGAGCACTGAGCACCCAGCACCCTGAGCACTGAGCACCCAACGTACTGAGCACCGAGCACCCCGAGCACTGAGCACCCAGCACTGAGCACCCAGCACCCTGAGTACTGAGCACCCAGCACCCTGAGCACTGAGTACCCAGCGCCCTGAGCACTGAGCACCCAGCACCCTGAGCACTGAGCACCCAGCACCCTGAGCACTGAGCACCCAGCACCCTGAGTAGTGAGCACCCAACGTACTGAGCACCGAGCACACGGAGCACTGAGCACCCAGCACCCTGACTACTGAGCACCGATCACCCCGAGCACTGAGCACCCAGCACCCTGAGTACTGAGCTCCGAGCACCCGGAGCGCTGAGCATCCAGCGCCCCGAGCACTGAGCACCCAGCACCCTGAGCACTGAGCACCAAGCACCCTGTGTACTGAGCACCCAGCAGCCCGAGCACTGAGCACCCAGCACCCTGAGCACTGAGCACCCAGCACACGGAGCACTGATCACCCAGCACCCTGAGCACTGAGCACCCAGCACCCTGAGTACTGAGCACCCAGCACCCTGAGTACTGAGCACTCAGCACCCTGAGGACTGAGCACCCAGCACCCTGAGCACTGAGCACCCAGCACCCTGAGTACTGAGCACCGATCACCCTGAGCACTGAGCACCCAGAACCCCGAGCACTGAGCACCCAGCACCCTGAGTACTGAGCACCCAGTACCCCGAGCACTGAGCACCCAGCACCCTGAGTACTGAGCACCCTGACTACTGAGCAAAGATCACCCTGAGCACTGAGCTCCCAGCACCCTGAGTACTGAGGACCCAGCACCCTGAGCACTGAGCACCCAGCACCCTGAGTACTGAGCACCCAGCACCCTGAGCACTGAGCACCCAGCACCCTGAGTACTGAGCACCCAGCACCCTGAGCACTGAGCACCCAGCACCCCGAGAATGAGCACCCAGCACCCCGAGTAATGAGCACCGAGCACCCTGAGCACTGAGTACCCAGCACCCTGAGCACTGAGCACCCAGCACCCTGAGTACTGAGCACCCAACACCCTGAGTACTGAGCACCCAGCACCCTGAGCACTGAGCACCGAGCACCCAGAGTACTGAGCACCCAGCCCCCTGAGTACTGAGCACCCAGCACCCTGAGTACTGAACACCCTGCACCCTGAGCACTGAGCAGTGAGCACCCTGAGCACTGAGTACTGAGCACCGAGCACCCCGAGCACTGAGCACCCAGCACCCCGAGCACTGAGCACCCAGGACCCCGAGCACTGAGCCTGAGCACCCTGAGTACTGAGCACTGAGCACCCTGAGTACTGAGCACCGAGCACCCTGAGTACTGAGCACCCAGCACCCCGAGCACTGAGCACCGAGCACCCTGAGTAGTGAGCACCCAGCACCCTGAGCACTGAGCACCCAGCACAACGAGTACTGAGCACCCAGCACCCTGATTACTGAGCACCAAGCACCCCGAGCACTGAGCACCCAGCACCCCGAGCACTGAGCACCCAGCACCCTGAGTACTAAGCACCCAGCACCCTGAGTACTGAGCACCCAGCACCCTGAGTACTGAGCACCCAGCACCCTGAGTACTGAGCACCCAGCACCCTGAGTACTAAGCACCCAGCACCCTGAGTTCTGAGCACCCAGAACCCCGAGCACTGAGCACCCAGCACCCTGAGTACTGAGCACCCAGCACCCCGAGCACTGAGCACCCAGCACCCTGAGTACTGAGCACCCAGCACCCTGCGTACTAAGCACCGAGCACCCTGAGTACTGAGCCCCCAGCACCCTGAGCACTGAACATACAGCACCCTGAGTACTGAGCACCTTGAGCACTGAGCACCCAGCACCCTGAGTACTGAGCACCGAGCACCCCGAGCACTTAGCACCCAGCACCCCGAGCACTGAGCACCCAGCACCCCGAGCACTGAGCACCCAGCACCCTGAGCACTGAGCACCCAGCACCCTGAGCACTGAGCACACAGCACCCTGAGCACTGAGCACCCAGCACCCTGAGTACTGAGCACTGAGCACCCAGCACCCTGATTACTGAGCACTGAGCACCCAGCACACCGAGCACTGAGCACCCAGCACCCTGAGCACTGAGCACCCAGCTCCCGAGTACAGAGCACCCAGCACCCTGAGTACTGAGCACCCAGCACCCCGAGTACTGAGCACCCAGCACCCCGAGTACTGAGCACCCAGCACCCTGAGCACTGAGCACCCAGCACCCCGAGCACTGAGCACCCAGCACCCTGAGTACTGAGCACCCAGCACCCTGAGCACTGAGCACCCAGCACCCAGAGCACTGAGCACCCAGCACCCTGAGCACTGAGCACCCAGCACCCTGAGTAGTGAGCACCCAACGTACTGAGCACCGAGCACCCCGAGCACTGAGCACCCAGCACCCTGAGTACTGAGCACCGATCACCCCGAGCACTGAGCACCCAGCACCCTGAGTACTGAGCCCCGAGCACCCCGAGCACTGAGCACCCAGCGCCCCGAGCACTGAGCACCCAGCACCCTGAGCACTGAGCACCCAGCACCCTGAGCACTGAGCACCCAGCACACTGAGCACTGAGCACTGAGCACCCTGAGCACTGAGTACTGAGCACCAAGCACCCCGAGTACTGAGCACTGAGCACCCAGAGTACTGAGCACCCAGCACCCTGAGCACTGAGCACCCAGCGCCCCGAGCACTGAGCACCCAGCACCCTGAGCACTGAGCTCCCAGCACCCTGAGTACTGAACACTGAGCACCCAGCACCCCGAGCACTGAGCACCCAGCACCCTGAGTACTAAGCACCCAGCACCCTGAGTACTGAGCACCCAGAACCCTGAGTACTGAGCACCCAGCGTACTGAGCACCGAGCACCCCGAGCACTGAGCACCCAGCACCCTGAGTACTGAGCACCCAGCACCCCGAGCACTGAGCACCCAGCACCCTGAGTACTGAGCACCGAGCACCCTGAGTACTGAGCACCCAGCAACCTGAGTACTGAGCACCCAGCACCCTGAGCACTGAGCACCCAGCACCCTGAGTACTGAGCACTGAGCACCCCGAGTACTGAGCACCGGGCACCCCGAGCACTAAGCACCCAGCACCCCGAGCACCGAGCACCCAGCACCCTGAGCACTGAGCACCCAGCACCCTGAGCACTGAGCACCCAGCACCCTGAGCACTGAGCACCCAACGTACTGAGCACCGAGCACCCCGAGCACTGAGCACCCAGCACTGAGCACCCAGCACCCTGAGTACTGAGCACCCAGCACCCTGAGCACTGAGTACCCAGCGCCCTGAGCACTGAGCACCCAGCACCCTGAGCACTGAGCACCCAGCACCCTGAGCACTGAGCACCCAGCACCCTGAGTAGTGAGCACCCAACGTACTGAGCACCGAGCACACGGAGCACTGAGCACCCAGCACCCTGACTACTGAGCACCGATCACCCCGAGCACTGAGCACCCAGCACCCTGAGTACTGAGCTCCGAGCACCCGGAGCACTGAGCATCCAGCGCCCCGAGCACTGAGCACCCAGCACCCTGAGCACTGAGCACCAAGCACCCTGTGTACTGAGCACCCAGCAGCCCGAGCACTGAGCACCCAGCACCCTGAGCACTGAGCACCCAGCACACGGAGCACTGATCACCCAGCACCCTGAGCACTGAGCACCCAGCACCCTGAGTACTGAGCACCCAGCACCCTGAGTACTGAGCACTCAGCACCCTGAGGACTGAGCACCCAGCACCCTGAGCACTGAGCACCCAGCACCCTGAGTACTGAGCACCGATCACCCTGAGCACTGAGCACCCAGAACCCCGAGCACTGAGCACCCAGCACCCTGAGTACTGAGCACCCAGTACCCCGAGCACTGAGCACCCAGCACCCTGAGTACTGAGCACCCTGACTACTGAGCAAAGATCACCCTGAGCACTGAGCTCCCAGCACCCTGAGTACTGAGCACCCAGCACCCTGAGTACTGAGCACCCAGCACCCTGAGTACTGAGCACCCAGCACCCTGAGCACTGAGCACCCAGCACCCTGAGCACTGAGCACCCAGCACCCTGAGCACTGAGCACCCAGCACCCTGAGCACTGAGCACACAGCACCCTGAGTACTGAGCACCCAGGACCCTGAGTACTGAGCACTGAGCACGCAGCACCCCGAGCACTGAGCACCCAGCAACCTGAGTACTGAGCACTGAGCACCCAGCACCCCGAGCACTGAGCACCCAGCACCCTGAGCACTGAGCACCCAGCACCCGAGTACTGAGCACCCAGCACAATGAGTACTGAGGACCCAGCACCCTGAATACTGAGCACCCAGCACCCTGAGTAGTGAGCACACAACGTACTGAGCACCGAGCACCCCGAGCACTGAGCACCCAGCACCCGGAGTACTGAGCACCCAGCACCATGAGTACTAAGCACCGAGCACCCTGAGTACTGAGCACCCAGCACCCTGAGCACTGAACACACAGCACTCTGAGTAAAGAGCACCTCGCGCACTGAGCACCCAACACCCTGAGCACTGAGTACCCAGCACCCTGAGCACTGAGCACCCAGCACCCTGAGCACTGAGCACACAGCACCCTGAGCACTGAACACACAGCACCCTGAGTACTGAGCACCTCGAGCACTGAGCACCCAGCACCCTGAGTACTGAGCACCGAGCACCCCGAGCACTGAGCACCCAGCACCCCGAGCACTGTGCACCCAGCACCCCGAGCACTGAGCACCCAGCACCCTGAGTACTGAGCACCCAGCACCCTGAGTACTGAGCACCCAGCACCCTGAGCACTGAGTACCCAGCACCCTGAGCACTGAGCACCCAGCACCCTGAGCACTGAGCACACAGCACCCTGAGCACTGAGCACCCAGCACCCTGAGTACTGAGCACTGAGCACCCAGCACCCTGAGTACTGAGCACTGAGCACCCAGCACACCGAGCACTGAGCACCCAGCACCCTGAGCACTGAGCACCCAGCTCCCGAGTACAGAGCACCCAGCACCCTGAGTACTGAGCACCCAGCAACCCGAGTACTGAGCACCCAGCACCCCGAGTACTGAGCACCCAGCACCCTGAGTACTGAGCACCCAGCACCCCGAGCACTGAGCACCCAGCACCCCGAGCACTGAGCACCCAGCACCCTGAGTACTGAGCACCCAGCACCCTGAGCACTGAGCACCCAGCACCCTGAGCACTGAGCACCCAGCACCCTGAGCACTGAGCACCCAGCACGCTGTGCACTGAGCACCCAGCACCCTGAGTACTGAGCAACCAGCACCCCGAGCACTGAGCACCCAGCACCCTGGGTACTGAGCTCCGAGCACCCCGAGCACTGAGCACCCAGCGCCCCGAGCACTGAGCACCGAGCACCCTGAGCACTGAGCACCAAGCACCCTGAGTACTGAGCAACCAGCACACCGAGCACTGAGCACCCAGCACCCTGATCACTGGGCACCCAGCACACTGAGCACTGATCACCCAGCACACTGAGCACTGAGCACCCAGCACCCTGAGTACTGAGCACCCAGCACCCTGAGTACTGAGCACTCAGCACCCTGAGTACTGAGCACCGAGCACCCCAAGCACTGAGCACCCAGCACCCTGAGCACTGAGCACCCTGAGGTCTGAGCACCCAGCACCCTGATCACTGAGCACCCAGCACCCTGAGTACTGAGCACCGATCACCCTGAGCACTGAGCACCCAGAACCCCGAGCACTGAGCACCCAGCACCCTGAGTACTGAGCACCCAGCACCCCGAGCACTGAGCACCCAGCACCCTGAGTACTGAGCACCCTGAGTACTGAGCACCGATCACCCTGAGCACTGAGCTCCCAGAACCCTGAGTACTGAGCACCCAGCACCGTGAACACTGAGCACCCAGCACCCTGAGTACTGAGCACCCAGCACCCTGAGCACTGAGCACCCAGCACCCTGAGTACTGAGCACCCAGCACCCTGAGCACTGAGCACCCAGCACGCTGCGTACTGAGCACCCAGCACCCCGAGCACTGAGCACCCAGCACCCCGAGAATGAGCACCCAGCACCCCGAGTACTGAGCACCGAGCACCCTGAGCACTGAGTACCCAGCACGCTGAGCACTGAGCACCCAGCACCCTGAGTACTGAGCACCCAGCACCCTGAGTACTGAGCCCCGAGCACCCTGAGCACTGAGCAACCAGCACCCCGAGTACTGAGCACCCAGCACCCTGAGCACTGAGCACCCAGCACCTTGAGTACTGAGCACCCAGCACCCTGAGTACTGAACACCAGGCACCCTGAGCACTGAGCACTGAGCACCCTGAGCCCTGAGTACTGAGCACCGAGCACCCCGAGAACTGAGCACCCAGCACCCGGAGTACTGAGCACCCAGCACCCTGAGTACTGAGCACACAGCACGCCGAGAATGAGCACCCAGCACCCAGCGTACTGAGCACCGAGCACCCTGAGCACTGAGCACCCAGCACCCTGAGTACTGAGCACCCAGAACCCCGAGCACTGAGCACCCAGCACCCTGAGTACTGAGCACCCAGCGTACAGAGCACCGAGCACTGAGCACCCTGAGTACTGAGCACCCAGCACTCTGAGCACTGAGCACCCAGCACACTGAGCACTGAGCACCCAGCACCCCGAGCACTGAGCACCCAGCACCCCGAGCACTGAGCCTGAGCACCCTGAGTACTGAGCACTGAGCACCCTGAGTACTGAGCACCGAGCACCCTGAGTACTGAGCACCCAGCACCCCGAGCACTGAGCACCGAGCACCCTGAGTAGTGAGCACCCAGCACCCTGAGCACTGAGCACCCAGCACAACGAGTACTGAGCACCCAGCACCCTGATTACTGAGCACCAAGCACCCCGAGCACTGAGCACCCAGCACCCCGAGCACTGAGCACCCAGCACCCTGAGTACTAAGCACCCAGCACCCTGAGTACTGAGCACCCAGCACCCTGAGTACTGAGCACCCAGCACCACGAGCACTGAGCACCCAGCACCCTGATCACTGAGCACCCAGCACACTGAGCACTGATCACCCAACACACTGAGCACTGAGCACCCAGCACCCTGAGTACTGAGCACCCAGCACCCTGAGTACTGAGCACTCAGCACCCTGAGTACTGAGCACCGAGCACCCCGAGCACTGAGCACCCAGCACCCTGAGCACTGAGCACCCTGAGGACTGAGCACCCAGCACCCTGAGCACTGAGCACCCAGCACCCTGAGTACTGAGCACCGATCACCCTGAGCACTGAGCACCCAGAACCCCGAGCACTGAGCACCCAGCACCCTGAGTACTGAGCACCCAGCACCCCGAGCACTGAGCACCCAACACCCTGAGCAATGAGCACCCTGAGTACTGAGCACCCAGCACCTTGAGCACTGAGCACCGAGCACCCCGAGAACTGAGCACCCAGCACCCTGAGTACTGAGCACCCAGCACCCTGCGTACTAAGCACCGAGCACCCTGAGTACTGAGCACCCAGCACCCTGAGCACTGAACATACAGCACCCTGAGTACTGAGCACCTTGAGCACTGAGCACCCAGCACCCTGAGTACTGAGCACCGAGCACCCCGAGCACTTAGCACCCAGCACCCCGAGCACTGAGCACGGAGCACCCCGAGCACTGAGCACCCAGCACCCTGAGCACTGAGCACCCAGCATCCTGAGCACTGAGCACACAGCACCCTGAGCACTGAGCACCCAGCACCCTGAGTACTGAGCACTGAGCACCCAGCACCCTGATTACTGAGCACTGAGCACCCAGCACACCGAGCACTGAGCACCCAGCACCCTGAGCACTGAGCACCCAGCTCCCGAGTACAGAGCACCCAGCACCCTGAGTACTGAGCACCCAGCACCCCGAGTACTGAGCACCCAGCACCCCGAGTACTGAGCACCCAGCACCCTGAGTACTGAGCACCCAGCACCCTGAGCACTGAGCACCCAGCACCCCGAGCACTGAGCACCCAGCACCCTGAGCACTGAGCAGCCAGCACCCTGAGTAGTGAGCACCCAACGTACTGAGCACCGAGCACCCAGAGCGCTGAGCACCCAGCACCTTGAGTACTGAGCACCGATCACCCCGAGCACTGAGCACCCAGCACCCTGAGTACTGAGCTCCGAGCACCCCGAGCACTGAGCAACCAGCACCCTGAGTACTGAGCACCGATCACCCCGAGCACTGAGCACCCAGAACCCTGAGCACTGAGCACCCAGCACCCTGAGTACTGAGCACCCAGCACCCTGAGTACTGAGCACCGAGCACCCCGAGCACTGAGCACCCAGCATCCTGAGTACTGAGCACCCAGCACCCTGAGTACTGAGCACCCAGCACCCTGAGTACTGAACACCCAGCACCCTGAGCACTGAGCACTGAGCACCCTGAGCACTGAGCACCCAGCACAATGAGCACTGAGCACCCAGCACCTTGAGTACTGAGCACCGAGCACCCCGAGCACTGAGCACCCAGCACCCTGAGTACTGAGCACCCAGCACCCTGAGCACTGAGCACCCAGCACCCTGAGCACTGAGCACCCAGCACCCCGAGCACTGATCACCCAGCACCCTGAGTTCTGAGCACCTAGCACCCTGAGCACTGAGCACCCAGCACCCTGAGTACTGAGCACCCAGCACCCTGAGTACTGAGCAACCAGCACCCTGAGCACTGAGCACTGAGCACCCAGCACCCTGAGCACTGAGCACCCAGCACCCCGAGCACTGAACACCCAGCACCCCGAGCACTGAGCACCCAGCACTCTGAGCACTGAGCACCCTGTGGACTGAACACCCAGCACCCTGAGCACTGAGCACCCAGCACCCTGAGTACTGAGCACCGATCACCCTGAGCACTGAGCACCCAGCACCCCGAGCACTGAGCACCCAGCACCCTGAGTACTGAGCTCCCAGCACCCCGAGCACTGAGCACCCAGTACCCTGAGTACTGAGCACCCTGAGTACTGAGCACCGATCACCCTGAGCACTGAGCTCCCAGCACCCTGAGTACTGAGCACCCAGCACCCTGAGCACTGAGCACCCAGCACCCTGAGTACTGAGCACCCAGCACCCTGAGCCCTGAGCACCCAGCACCCTGAGTACTGAGCACCCAGCACCCTGAGCACTGAGCAACCAGCACCCTGAGTACTGAGCACCCAGCACCCTGAGCACTGAGCACCCAGCACCCCGAGAATGAGCACCCAGCACCCCGAGTACTGAGCACCGAGCACCCTGAGCACTGAGTACCCAGCACCCTGAGCACTGAGCACCCAGCACCCTGAGTACTGAGCACCCAGCACCCTGAGTACTGAGCACCCAGCACCCTGAGCACTGAGCACCGAGCACCCAGAGTACTGAGCACCCAGCCCCCTGAGTACTGAGCACCCAGCACCATGAGTACTGAACACCCAGCACCCTGAGCACTGAGCAGTGAGCACCCTGAGCACTGAGTACTGAGCACCGAGCACCCCGAGCACTGAGCACCCAGCACCCGGAGTACTGAGCACCCAGCACCCTGAGTACTAAGCACCGAGCACCCTGAGTACTGAGCACCCAGCACCCTGAACACTGAACATACAGCACCCTGAGTACTGAGCACCGAGCACCCCGAGCACTCAGCACCCAGCACCCCGAGCACTGAGCACCCAGCACCCCGAGCACTGAGCACCCAGCACCCTGAGCGCTGAGCACCCAGCACCCTGAGTACTGAGCACCCAGTACCCTGAGCACTGAGTACCCAGCACACTGAGCACTGAGCACACAGCACCCTGAGCAGTGAGCACCCTGCACCCTGAGCACTGAGCACCCAGCACCCTGAGTACTGAGCACCCAGTACCCTGAGCACTGAGTACCCAGCACCCTGAGCACTGAGCACCCAGCACCCTGAGCAGTGAGCACCCAGCACCCTGAGCACTGAGCACCCAGCACCCTGAGTACTGAGCACTGAGCACCCAGCACCCGAGCACTGAGCACCCAGCACCCTGAGCACTGAGCACCCAGCACCCGAGTACTGAGCACCCAGCACCCTGAGTACTGAGCACCCAGCTACCTGAGTACTGAGCACCCAGCACCCTGAGTACTGAGCACCCAACACCCTGAGTACTGAGCACCCAGCACCCTGAGCACTGAGCACCCAGCACCCCGAGCACTGAGCACCCAGCACCCTGAGTACTGAGCACCCAGCACCCTGAGCACTGAGCACCCAGCACCCTGAGCACTGAGCACCCAGCACCCTGAGCACTGAGCACACAGCACCCTGAGTACTGAGCACCCAGGACCCTGAGTACTGAGCACTGAGCACGCAGCACCCCGAGCACTGAGCACCCAGCACCCTGAGTACTGAGCACTGAGCACCCAGCACCCGAGTACTGAGCACCCAGCACAATGAGTACTGAGCACCCAGCACCCTGAATACTGAGCACCCAGCACCCCGAGTACTGAGCACCCAGCACCCTGAGTACTGAGCACCCAGCACCCTGAGAACTGAGCACCCAGAACCCCGAGCACTGAGCACCCAGCACCCTGAGTACTGAGCACCCAGCACCCTGAGCACTGAGCAAACAGCATCCTGAGCACTGAGCACCCAGCACCCTGAGCACTGAGCACGCAGCACCCTGAGTAGTGAGCACCCAACGTACTGAGCACCGAGCACCCCGAGCACTGAGCACCCAGCACCCGGAGTACTGAGCACCCAGCACCATGAGTACTAAGCACCGAGCACCCTGAGTACTGAGCACCCAGCACCCTGAGCACTGAACACACAGCACTCTGAGTACTGAGCACCCAGCACTCTGAGCACTGAGCACCCAGCACCCTGAGTACTGAGCACCCAGCACCCCGAGCACTGAGCACCCAGCACCCTGAGTACTGAGCACCCAGCACTCTGAGCACTGAGCACCCAGCACCCTGAGCACTGAGCACCCAGCACTCTGAGCACTGAGAACCCAGCAACCTGAGCACTGAGCACCCAGCACCCCGAGCACTGAGCACCCAGCACCCCGAGCACTGAGCACCCAGCACCCCGAGCACTGAGGGTGAGCACCCTGAGTACTGAGCACTGAGCACCCTGAGTACTGAGCACCGAGCACCCTGAGTACTGAGCACCCAGCACCCCGAGCACTGAGCACCGAGCACCCTGAGTAGTGAGCACCCAGCACCCTGAGCACTGAGCACCCAGCACAACGAGTACTGAGCACCCAGCACCCTGATTACTGAGCACCAAGCACCCCGAGCACTGAGCACCCAGCACCCCGAGCACTGAGCACCCAGCACCCTGAGTACTAAGCACCCAGCACCCTGAGTACTGAGCACCCAGCACCCTGAGTACTGAGCACCCAGCACCCTGAGCACTGAGCACCCAGCAATCTGAGTACTGAACACCCAGCACCCTGAGCACTGAGCACTGAGCACCCTGAGCCCTGAGTACTGAGCACCGAGCACCCCGAGAACTGAGCACCCAGCACCCGGAGTACTGAGCACCCAGCACCCTGAGTACTGAGCACCCAGCACCCCGAGCACTGAGCACCCAGCACCCTGAGCACTGAGCACCCAGCACCCTGAGTACTGAGCACAGAGCACCCAGTACCCCGAGCACTGTGCACCCAGCACCCTGAGTACTAAGCACCCAGCACCCTGAGTACTGAGCACCCTTCACCCTGAGTACTGAGCACCCAGCACAGTGAGTACAGAGCACCCAGCGTACTGAGCACCGAGCACCCCGAGCACTGAGCACCCAGCACCCTGAGTACTGAGCACCCAGCATACTGAGCACCGAGCACAAAGCACCCTGAGTACTGAGCACCCAGCACCCTGAGCACTGAGCACCCAGCACCCTGAGCACTGAGCCCCCAGCACCCTGAGTACTGAGCACCCAACGTACTGAGCACCGAGCACCCTGAGCACTGAACACCCAGCACCCTGAGTACTGAGCACCCAGCACCCTGAGCAATGAGCACCCTGAGTACTGAGCACCCAGCACCTTGAGCACTGAGCACCGAGCACCCCGAGCACTGAGCACCCAGCACCCGGAGTACTGAGCACCCAGCACCCTGAGCACTGAACACACAGCACCCCAAGCACTGAGCACCCAGCACCCCGAGCACTGAGCACCCACCACCCCGAGCACTGAGCACCCAGCACCCTGAGTACTGAGCACCCAGCACCCTGAGTACTGAGCACCCAGCACCCTGAGCACTGAGTACCCAGCACCCTGAGCACTGAGCACCCAGCACCCTGAGCACTGAGCACACAGCACCCTGAGCACTGAGCACCCAGCACCCTGAATACTGAGCACTGAGCACCCAGAACCCTGAGTACTGAGCACTGAGCACCCAGCACACTGAGCACTGAGCACCCAGCACCATGAGCACTGAGCACCCAGCTCCCGAGTACAGAGCACCCAGCACCCTGAGTACTGAGCACCCAGCAACCCGAGTACTGAGCACCCAGCACCCCGAGAACTGAGCACCCAGCACCCTGAGTACTGAGCACCCAGCACCCCGAGCACTGAGCACCCAGCACCCCGAGTACTGAGCACCCAGCACCCTGAGTACTGAGCACCCAGCACCCTGAGCACTGAGCACCCAGCACCCTGAGCACTGAGCACCCAGCACCCTGAGCACTGAGCACCCAGCACCCTGAATAGTGAGCACCCAACGTACTGAGCACCGAGCACCCCGAGCACTGAGCACCCAGCACCCTGAGTACTGAGCACCGATCACCCCGAGCACTGAGCACCCAGCACCCTGAGTACTGAGCTACGAGCACCCCGAGCACTGAGCACCCAGCACCCTGAGTACTGAGCACCGATCACCCCGAGCACTGAGCACCCAGCACCCTGAGCACTGAGCACCCAGCACCCTGAGTACTGAGCACCCAGCACCCTGAGTACTGAACACCCAGCACCCTGAGCACTGAGCACTGAGCACCCTGAGCACTGAGTACTGAGCACCGAGCACCCCGAGCACTGAGCACCCAGCACCCGGAGTACTGAGCACCCAGCACCCTGAGTACTAAGCACCGAGCACCCTGAGTACTGAGCAACCAGCACCCTGAACACTGAACATACAGCACCCTGAGTACTGAGCACCTCGAGCACTGAGCACCCAGCACCCTGAGTACTGAGCACCGAGCACCTGAGCACTGAGCACCCAGCACCCCGAGCACTGAGCACCCAGCACCCCGAGCACTGAGCACCCAGCACCCTGAGCACTGAGCACCCAGCACCCTGAGTACTGAGCACCCAGTACCCTGAGCACTGAGTACCCAGCACCCTGAGCACTGAGCACCCAGCACCCTGAGCAGTGAACACCCAGCACCCTGAGCACTGAGCACCCAGCACCCTGAGTACTGAGCACTGAGCACCTAGCACCCCGAGTACTGAGCACCCAGCACCCTGAGTACTGAGCACTGAGCACCCAGCACCCCGAGCACTGAGCACCCAGCACCCTGAGCACTGAGCACCCAGCACCCAAGTACTGAGCACCCAGCACCCTGAGTACTGAGCACCCAGCTACCTGAGTACTGAGCACACAGCACCCAGAGTACTGAGCACCCAACACCCTGAGTACTGAGCACCCAGCACCCTGAGGACTGAGCACCCAGCACCCCGAGCACTGAGCACCTAGCACCCTGAGTACTGAGCACCCAGCACCCTGAGCACTGAGCACCCAGCACATTGAGCACTGAGCACCCAGCACCCTGAGCACTGAGCACACAGCACCCTGAGTACTGAGCACCCAGGACCCTGAGTACTGAGCACTGAGCACGCAGCACCCCGACCACTGAGCACCCAGCACCCTGAGCACTGAGCACCCAGCACCCTGAGCACTGAGCACACAGCACCCTGAGCACTGAGCACCCAGCACCCTGAGTACTGAGCACTGAGCACCTAGCACCCCGAGTACTGAGCACCCAGCACCCTGAGTACTGAGCACTGAGCACCCAGCACCCCGAGCACTGAGCACCCAGCACCCTGAGCACTGAGCACCCAGCACCCGAGTACTGAGCACCCAGCACCCTGAGTACTGAGCACCCAGCTACCTGAGTACTGAGCACACAGCACCCAGAGTACTGAGCACCCAACACCCTGAGTACTGAGCACCCAGCACCCTGAGCACTGAGCACCCAGCACCCCGAGCACTGAGCACCCAGCACCCTGAGTACTGAGCACCCAGCACCCTGAGCACTGAGCACCCAGCACATTGAGCACTGAGCACCCAGCACCCTGAGCACTGAGCACACAGCACCCTGAGTACTGAGCACCCAGGACCCTGAGTACTGAGCACTGAGCACGCAGCACCCCGACCACTGAGCACCCAGCACCCTGAGCACTGAGCACCCAGCACCCTGAGCACTGAGCACACAGCACCCTGAGCACTGAGCACCCAGCACCCTGAGTACTGAGCACTGAGCACCCAGAACCCCGAGCACTGAGCACCCAGCACCCTGAGTACTGAGCACTGAGCACCCAGCACCCCGAGCACTGAGCACCCAGCACCCTGAGCACTGAGCACCCAGCACCCGAGTACTGAGCACCCAGCACCCTGAGTACTGAGCACCGAGCACCCCGAGTACTGAGCACCCAGCAATCTGAGTACTGAGCACCCAGCACCCCGAGCACTGAGCACCCAGCACCCTGAGTACTGAGCACCGAGCACCCTGAGAACTGAGCACCCAGCACCCCGAGTACTGAGCACCCAGCACGGTGAGCACTGAGCACCCAGCACCCTGAGCACTGAGCACCCAGCACCCTGAGCACTGAGCACCCAGCACCCTGAGCACTGAGCACCCAGCACCCTGAGTAGTGAGCACCCAACGTACTGAGCACCGAGCACCCCGAGCACTGAGCATCCAGCACCCTGAGTACTGAGCACCGATTACCCCGAGCACTGAGCACCCAGCACCCTGGGTACTGAGCTCCGAGCACCCCGAGCACTGAGCACCCAGCGCCCCGAGCACTGAGCACCGAGCACCCTGAGCACTGAGCACCCAGCACCCTGAGTACTGAGCACCCAGCACCCCGAGCACTGAGCACCCAGCACCCTGATCACTGAGCACCCAGCACACTGAGCACTGATCACCCAGCACACTGAGCACTGAGCACCCAGCACCCTTAGTACTGAGCACCCAGCACCCTGAGTACTGAGCACTCAGCACCCTGACTACTGAGCACCGAGCACCCCGAGCACTGAGCACCCAGCACCCTGAGCACTGAGCACCCTGAGGACTGAGCACCCAGCACCCTGAGCACTGAGCACCCAGAACCCCGAGCACTGAGCACCCAGCACCCTGAGTACTGCGCACCCTGAGTACTGAGCACCGATCACCCTGAGCACTGAGCTCCCAGAACCCTGAGTACTGAGCACCCAGCACCCTGAGCACTGAGCACCCAGCACCCTGAGTACTGAGCACCCAGCACCCTGAGCACTGAGCACCCAGCACGCTGAGTACTGAGCACCCTGTACTCCGAGCACTGAGCACCCAGCACCCCGAGAATGAGCACCCAGCACCCCGAGTACTGAGCACCGAGCACCCTGAGCACTGAGTACCCAGCACGCAGAGCACTGAGCACCCAGCACCCAGAGTACTGAGCACCCAGCACCCTGAGTACTGAGCCCTCAGCACCCTGAGCACTGAGCACCCAGCACCCCGAGTACTGAGCACCCAGCACCCCGAGTACTGAGCACCCAGCACCCTGAGTACTGAGCACCCAGCACCCTGAGCACTGAGCACCCAGCACCCCGAGCACTGAGCACCCAGCACCCTGAGCACTGAGCACCCAGCACCCTGAGCACTGAGCACCCAGCACCCTGAGCACTGAGCACCCAGCACCCTGAGCACTGAGCACCCAGCACCCTGAGTAGTGAGCACCCAACGTACTGAGCACCGAGCACCCCGAGCACTGAGCACCCAGCACCCTGAGTACTGAGCACTGATCACCCCGAGCACTGAGCACCCAGCACCCTGAGTACTGAGCCCCGAGCACCCCGAGCACTGAGCACCCAGCGCCCAGAGCACTGAGCACCCAGCACCCTGAGCACTGAGCACCCAGCACCCTGAGCACTGAGCACCCAGCACACTGAGCACTGAGCACCCTGAGCACTGAGTACTGAGCACCAAGCACCCCGAGTACTGAGCACTGAGCACCCAGAGTACTGAGCACCCAGCACCCTGAGCACTGAGCACCCAGCGCCCCGAGCACTGAGCACCCAGCACCCTGAGCACTGAGATCCCAGCACCCTGAGTACTGAACACTGAGCACCCAGCACCCCGAGCACTGAGCACCCAGCACCCTGAGTACTAAGCACCCAGCACCCTGAGTACTGAGCACCCAGAACCCTGAGTACTGAGCACCCAGCGTACTGAGCACCGAGCACCCCGAGCACTG